>NC_090647.1:161435902-162138402 GCF_040937935.1 Hyperolius riggenbachi | reverse complement strand
AACACAACAGATCGGGACAGCAGTGCGACATGTTATACTCACATTGCTTTGGGCACAGTGAAGCATACAGTCAATGAAAAGAATGCTTCACTTTTAGTGTTAACATGTGTGTTTAGCTGTAACACACTGCATGCAGTGTGTTACCATACCACACCACAACCCATTATACCGCTACACTGTGAACGTTGCATAGGTGGTGCATTGCAGTTAGGTAAGCCATGTTACAAGATAGCCATTACACCACACCACTGTGAACGTGACCTAATCGACAATAAGATCACATAACTGAACTACTTGAGTATCGACAAATGCATTACTGAGTGCTAGCACTAAATGTATCTACTTTGTATCCATACATACTATGCTACCTATTGTTCTCTGGATTGGAAATAGGAAATCTGTCTCACTGCCTACTTACTAAGGCTGAATTCACAGTGGTCAGTTGCATAGTGGCTGCGTTATGTATATGTATGAACTGCAATGGAGACTGGAAAAAGACTTTAACTCAAAGCCTGCATGCATCGCGTTACAATAACGTGATCGGTAACAACGCAGTACTGTGAACAGGCCCATACAATTGTATGGGCAGTGAGTAAGCATGCAGAATTATTCTGCAACACAACTGAGCACTGTGAACAGGGCATAAAGCTAGGCAGGTGCTACATATGCCCCATGTTAGATATGATTGATATTTTCCTGATCAAAAATCAGTAGGGACGTGTTGATTGTATCACCATCTTGCACCACTCGATAGCAATTATACTTGTGCAGAAATCTGATGTATTAGTGGAGTAGTCAGACCAAAGCAGCTGATCTGCATGCTCATTCTGGACCAGTCACTTATAGTGTATGGGGCAGAGCATCAGCACAAGTGGCATTGTTCATTAGAGAATGAAGATGGTAGCCTCCCTGTTCCTCTCACTTCAGGTTCCCTTTAAGGTATGAGTTAACATCTGCATGTTAATAACATACCTACGTTCACCGGAGCAATGGTTTGGACTATTTTACCTGCATTAGCAATAGCCCTTGAATCTTCTAGGTTTATTCTAGGCCATTTCCTCCAGTTTGCACTTGTCACAGGCAGCCACTGGCCATGAATGTACATAAGTTAATAAGGCTTTAGCCCACTGTTTTTACTATTCACAGGCGGGGAATTTTGGGTTACACATTCAGCCAAGAGATGGTCTAGTCTGGGAAAATTACACTAGATTTGAATATTATAATTCACTGACATGACTGTGAAACATAAATAAGTAACATCCTTTCTATGAAGGCTTTGGACTTGGAAGTTTGTTTTGTCAGTAATGAGCAATACGCATATGAATTATATCAGAGGGTAGTATATCACTTCAAATCACGTTTTCCTATAGCAACATTTTGAGGGCTCCCCCCCCCCCCAAGCCATACACTTGAGCAGTGAAGCCATTGCCCCCTTTTCCACATGGATATAGCAATGTAAAGTCACACATATATCCTGCAGAGTACACAGCAGAAGGGGACAGAGTTGAATAGTTACTCCATCCCATATTTAAACCTCACATAGGCTTTACATTAGTTTGTACCCACTTATGTCTCCAGGCCTGGTCCGCCCATGATGCCAAGTGAGGCGACCTCCTCAGACGGCAGAAGTCTGGAGACAGCACCAGGCAGAAACAGTAAATGAAGAGAGGGCCTGGCCAACCTATACTGGGGGCAACTGTACCTGGCTAACCTATACTGGGGGCAACTGTACCTAGCTACCAACACTGGGGGCACCTATAACTGGCTACCTATCTATACTGAGGGTGTTTTTTGGGGGGCTTGCCGCAGCTATGATGTGCGGTGCAAATTGTCAGGTGCTGTGCGATCATTCCAACTGGAGGGAGGAGGTTGGGTTGCATAGTGGCATGCACGGCTCACACAGACTCAGTAAGAGGTTCCTGGAATCTTTGCCCCATCACCCCTAGCGGCACCAGGGGGCGGAGCTACTTCTTGCAGCAGCCACAGACGGACCTGGTCCGGAGCCAGCAGGTAGAAAGGGCATCCAGGGCCAGTTGAATGCACATCAAGTGCGCCCCCCTGGAAGCCAGCACCCTGAGCCACCGCTCCGGTCGCTCAGGTCAAAGGCCAGCCATGATCATGATGGCCACACTTGTTTTATGACCCTTGTGAGATGGACCCCAAAGCCGTAAGGGGCAACAAGGGGAGGCAAGGAAATATTTGGGGAGCCCATCAAAGCTTGCTGGGGGCCTCATGGATTGTAGTTATGCCACTGGCCACTATTTCTGTCTCTGGTGATATCTCACCTCACAACAGTTTGGCCTCAATTCACTAAGCTTATCTCCTGTCTTTAATAACTCTTCTAGAGTTGTTACCATGGTAATAAGGCATGTAGTATTCAGGAAACATTTTACCTCAGGCAAACCTAAAGTTAACTCTTCTGTCTTTAAAATAACTCTTTAATCCTTAAAATAACTCCAGAGTTAAAGACAGGCTGTTCATTAACTGCGTGTGAAAATAACTACAGAGGAGGTAACTTAACTACAGAGGAGGTAAATTAACTACACAAGAGGTAACGTTAGGAATGAAGAGATAAGATAACTCTCTTACTAGTGGAGGTAAGTTTTCTCTTGCCTTATTATCTCCAGCATGATCTTAGTGAATGGAGGCCTATTATAGTCTCTGTTCCTTCCACTAGGCTGACAGAACAAAATGCCACTTTCTCGAGTGGATTACCCAATTGTCTGCAGTGTTAGTATCTGCTGGGCAGAAGAAAAAACAGCTTTTCGCACTGCAGCTGTTAGGAAGTATTTGGAATTATTTTGGGTACGTCTTGCTAGTGGTGTCAGAAAGTGAAAACAGAAAGCAGCGTGTGATTCAGCTCACTACAAACCACAGAGAACTCAAATATCAGGTTTTGGAGGAACTGGTCTTTAATCAAGGATGCAGAAAACCATAGGGCTCTTTGCAGTGATGATTTAGCCCAGCGGGTTGATGTTTTCATGAAAAGGTCCCTTGCTGTCTTCGGTGCAGTAGTATGGAACTTCTCAGTCTTCTCTCCAGCTGTGAGTGACTTTCATGCACTATTATTCTTTAGCTAAGGCTCAAATTTTGGGTTAAAAGAGAATACCACGAAGAATAGCATTTTCAATCTATGTCCAAAAAATATAACCTGCATAACATACCTCAAACTCCTTCTTTCTAGTTAACGCTTCAGCTTTTAAGGTACATACCCACATCCAATCTTAATTGCCCAATTTTACCACTTCCATGTAGTATGAGGGCCAACAGATTTATGTGTTCAAATACTATGAGCAGATTGTATAAGTCAGATCTTATACTACACTAGTAGACCTAAACCCGTTTCAAAACGGGCTCTAGGTCTGTGTTGAATCCCCTCTCCTCCCCTTCTCCCCTCCCCTTCCTTCCCTCTCACTCTCCCTGTGAACGCCGCAGTCACCGCGCATGCCCGTCCTCCCTCAGCTCTCCTCAGTCTCTGCATCCAACACCACACACACACACGCGCGCACGCACGCACGCACACACACACACACACTCCACACACACGCACGCACACACACACACACACTCCACACACACACACTCCACACACACACACTCCACACACACACACTCCACACACACACACTCCACACACACACACTCCACACACACACACTCCACACACACACACACACACACACACTCCACACACACACAGGGACGGCACTCCACACACACTCCACACACACTCCACACACACTCCACACACACACACACACACACTCCACACACACACACACACACACTCCACACACACACACACACTCCACACACACACACACTCCACACACACACACACTACACACACACACACACACTCCACACACACTACACACACACACACACACACACACACACACACACACACACACACACACACACACACACACACACACACACACACACACTCCACACACACACACTCCACACACACACACTCCACACACACACACACACACACACACTCCACACACACACAGGGACGGCACTCCACACACACTCCACACACACTCCACACACACTCCACACACACACACACACACACTCCACACACACACACACACACACTCCACACACACACACACACTCCACACACACACACACTCCACACACACACACACTACACACACACACACACACACACACACACACTCCACACACACACACACACACACACACACACACACACACACACACACTACACACACACACACACACACACACACACACACACACACACACACACACACACACACACTCCACACACACACACTCCACACACACACACTCCACACACACACACACACTCCACACACACTCCACACACACAGACACACACAGACACAGACACACACAGACACACACAGACACAGACACACACACACACGCACACACAGTGCAGGGAATCGGACGCATAGACAGTTAGGTTTTTATTATAGAGGATGGAAGTGATACAATTGTCCAAAGATTGGATGTGTGTTTGTAGCTTAACTGTTGCCCTTAATGATCGTGCATCGATCGTTATGGTGACAGTTTGGTAAATGAAGTCTGTGCAGACATGTTCCTCTGCTATAGCCAAGAGGGTGTGGGGAGGGAAGAGATGGCAGGCTGGTGCCCAGGTGGTTGGCTTCTGGTAAATTCATGGTAGGTATGATTAGTATGGGCTTGTTTGTTGCAGTTGTTTATTGTTTCGGCGTGCAAGTGTTCACACTTTACACACAAACATGCGCAATTCCTGTCACCTAGGTTTTGTACACACGTTTTGCTACTGCCTAATGCTTGCTACACTAGCAACACGGAGCTAACCAGAGCGTGGTCTTACATGGTGAGGGAAGAAGCTGAGGTCACCCAAGCGAAAAACAGCTGAGAAGGAGCGGAGGGCGGGTAGATGCGGATGCTGCAGGAGCCCTGGCCTGATCACCATACACATTCTTATATGCTCTCTTTTATTTTTGAGGTGATGTGTACCAACCTGCAAGCAAAGCATGGATACCCAGTAGATGTTGTATTATTTCTGAATTGCTTTATACCTGGTGAGCATTGTGTATATGGGGATAACATGACTGGATCACTTTTACAGCTCACAGGGAGTTCGCCATTTTTAGACAAGGTGGCTGGTGGTGGTGATCTATAGCCTGTTTTATTGCAGGTTGCATGGGACAGACATTGAAGATGTATTGAATCCACTGACAACTTGCCACTTGCTGCACAGTAGTTGATCTTCATTCATAAACTAAAAATGAACTTTTGTCTGAAGCCTGTATATACGAACCCTAACCCTCCACCCCTTACCCGAAAGCTCCACCACAACCCTAAAACCCTAACGTGAGATCTGCAATCTCTGTTACTGACTTCTCTAGCAGGGAAAACACTTATCTTTAGCCAATGATTTGGCTTACTGTATATGTTAAAGGGGGTTTAGAGTTGATAACAAGTTGTATCCTGTGCTATATTTGTATCCTGTACATTAAACAACATGTTTCTGTGGGCAAAGCCTCCACTGTAATTATATCTGAATAAATAATCCCTCTTTCAGACAGGCAGCTGATAGGCAGTGGATTTACCACCCATCAGCTGCTCTCTGCACCAGCAGGGAACAGGCGCTTGTTAGCACTCGGTGCTGCCGGTGGACAAGCGCTCCTCCCCTGGAGTCACATCTGAGTGCGGCCGCTGAGATGCGTGGTGTTACATGCATTTTAATTGCACCCAAATGGCACTCGTGGAGACGCTGAACTGCTTGGCAAATGCACAGTTCAGCCATCCTTCTGAAAGAGGCCTTACAGAAACAAATTGGTTATGGCTTCAATTATCAGAGGTTTAGTATAATCAAACATTGATGATCTTGATATTTGGAGATGCATTTGGAATCTGAGTGTAAAGTCATTATTTTAGAAGCTGTTATGCGGCCAGTTTTGTAATGATGAGTTTTGAGCCAAGAAGAATGGAACTGTGTGGCAGGAAGTTCCCGTCATGACATCACGGTTATAAGTCTGGGGATTTCTTTACTGGCCAGACTGCTCCACTCATCTCAGTAGTGCTGAATGCTTGTGCTGTAGCTATAATTGTAGTCTATTTCCCTTAGGAGAGGAACATTTCATTTTTATCAGGCTTGTAGGATGCTTCATTGTATGGGAATCCCACACAGCTATAAAAATGGTTACAATTGTAACTAGAATGTCCTAAATGTTCCCAAGTGATGTCATCTGCCAGCAGAGTCAGCTTTTACTTATGTTGCCATTGAACATTTAGGAAGATCTTCCTCAGAAATGATTTTATGAGGTGTGTAAAGTTTCACCCAGTGAGATATTTTACTTTTAGGTACATTGTAAATAAAAAAATAAAACGGTTTAAACTTTTTTAGTACCATCCTTATTGACATGAACAATGTAAAGCGAGAGGTATATGGAGCCTGGCAGTCTTACTAATCTTTCATGCATCAGAAGGGTCTGAATAACACACCTGAAACAAGCATGTGGCAAATTCTAAAAGTATACCGGATATGACGTGACATGAGATAAACATATCTATGTACAGTGCCAAGCACACAAATAAGTAGCCTGTTTCTCTTTTTATTTTTGTGCCTGAAAGAGTTAACCATACCGCAAGTGACAGTTAAACACAATGCAGGTGACAGTTTCTGTCTTGTCAGACCCTTGTTGATTATAGGGTAGCTTTCACTCAGGGCCGGATTTACCATAAGGCACTGTAGGCACATGCCTACAGGTTTGAAAGAAAGGGGGAGAACCGAGAGCCCAATATGGTGTAGTATGTTAATGAGGTGATGTCTGATGCAAACACACACAATGGTTATACTCACAAGGACGGGTCGCCTCCAAGGCAACCACTGGATAAGCAGGCGGGGAGAATTGTAACCTGACCCCGCTCAGGGTTAAGAAGTCGCTCTCTGTAGATAGAAGGAAATGGGGATACACCCCTCCACCAAGGGTGGACTAAACAGTTATGTGGTGTAACAACAGAGGCGCCAAGTAGAGTAAAATTAGTTAAAATTGTTAAAAAGGGGGAAGTGGGTGGACTCACCTCCCTTCTGAAAAAATGGCCAGACAACGGGCAGGTTACTTCAAGTTTAAAGTAACATTTATTATGAGCTCCAAAAGTGCAACGCGTTTCACGGGTAACAGTCCCACTTCTTCAGGCAAACAATTTTTGGAGGGAGCAAAGTCGGGTCAAGAGCCAGATATAGCGCCTCTGCCTCACAGAGTCGCTATATCTGGTCTGCATGCTTGTTCAGCGTCTATGGCTAAGGGTGCATATACACTTTTAATTTTGATTGGCCAATAACTGGCCAGTTTCAATGTTAGTATCAGCTATGCTATGCTTTATTGCAAAGGACTGATGTGTAGACTGAGTGCTATGTTATTTTTATAAAAAGTGGCTGTATTTGTAAAGATGTGATCTTGTAACAGGCTGTTTTTCTATCTTGCCACAATAAAAAGATTTAAAAACAAACAATTTTACCACCCCCCTTGGCCAATCAAAACTGGATGTGTGTACCAGGCCTTAGAGGCTCAGGATCAGAAAGACATCCAGGCAATGTGCATTGTTTTAAAAGGAAATTAATATGGCTGCCTCCATATCCCTTCCACTTCAGGTGTCCTTTAATTACTGGTACATATTTTTGCTTTAGTAAATGCTCAGGGCTCAAAATTAACCAAGCCAAATCAGTATTCATGCTAATAGATACGATGGCTCCCCTTGCCAGCTCCTCCTCTTTCTGTTCTACCTTTTTGCAGAACTCGCAGAGGAACAGAACAGAATTCTTCTTGAGGCTACTTACACACCAGGACGTTGCGTTTAGGGGACGCTATAGGGCACATAACGTGCCCCTAACGCAACGCCTGGTGGTGTTGGAGCAGGATGCTACCAAGAGCCGCGTTACAAGCAGCTCTTGGTGCGCCTGCTCTGTCGAAGGCGCTGCGGAGACCACGCGAGCGGAGCTCTCCGCATCACGTGGTCCCACCAGCCAATCAGCGGCCGCTCCAAAGAGTAAACACTGCAAGTGCAGTGAATGCCAAGTAGCCATGTGCCTGGCTACGTAGCGGCCTCTCCCCGCCTCCTCTCCGCCCCTAAAATAAAAAAAAACACCCGTACTGAGCATGTGCAAACAGTCTAACGCGGCTTAGCCGCGTATAAAGTACTGCATGCGGTACATTGTCTTGACGTGAAGCGTTACTGTGTAACGCAACGTGGGCACTGTGAACAGCCCATTGATTTTTCAATGCTGTGCGGTGGGGGTGCGTTACAGGCTGCTCTAACGTGCGCCTGTAACGTCCCACTGTGAAAGCAGCCTTAAAGGACCACTATTGTGAAAAAATTAGGCAGTTAAAATCTGACAGATCCGACAGGTTTTGAGCCAGTCCATCTCCTCGTGGGGGATTCTCAGGGTTTTCTTTGTTTTGAAAAGCATTTCCTGGAGATTGCAGTTCTTGCCTGGGTCATAGCAGACCGCAGAGAAGATTGCTTAAAGGCTAATGAAATAGCGTTTGTGCAATTCTAGTGATGTGCAGACCTGCCGTGAGAAGTCTCTGTAATAAATCTCAGACAAGCTGAAATTATTACAAACATTTGTTACTATGGGTACGTGAGGCAACTGCAGTTGCACAAATGCTATATCATGAACATTTGTAGATAATGCAACATTGTGAGCTGCTACTTCTAAAGAAATTATCCAAGCAAGAAAGTAATTTACTCAGCCTAACAGGTTATCTCCATATTAAGCATTAATACCTGCTCTGTAACATTATCAGTGCATGCCTTGCCTAGGTACCTGTAATGTTACAGCATACATATAATAAAAGCATCACTTTAAAGCAGATCACTTTATAACTGAATGTCAGCCCATCTGTGATTAGGGCGTAACTTCCCTTTGGAGAAGGAAAAGCTACAATTATCTTTCATCTTTTTCTTTAATGCTACACTCTATTTAAATAGCACTTGCAGTCATATCTAAAGTCATTTACTGTATGCAAAATGTAAATGGAAAGTGTTACATACATGCACAGCCTGATATTTTACAGCATCTGCATATTAGAGCTAACCAGTGATCCCCGATTCTTTAAAGAATCTACTGCGTGCGCCCGCCACAGAGCCCCCGCTGCGCAGTTGTAATATAAGCTCCGTACATATTACAACTGCCTTTTAGATTGAGGCTGGGTGCACACTTGTCAGTGCGTGAATGTGCATTTTCAGTGCGTTCGCAGTTTTTTTTGCACATGCGGTTTGTTGCATTTTGCATGAGTTTTAATGCGTTTACATTTGCATATACAAAATGCATATGCTCCTGCCGCATTGTGAACATTGCATAGGTGGTTCATTGCAGTGCAGCAAGCTGTGATACAAAGTGGCCTTTACACCGCCCCCACTGTGAAAGCCTAAAGCCTTTACTGACCTGCATTGGCCAAGCGATTGCCAATTTATATCAGCATGACTTGGGCTTCTTTCACACTTAGGCCACATACACACATCAGACCATAGTCTTTGGAAAATGAAAGATCACAGACCAATCTTACCACCCTTCCTGTAGTATAAGAGCCATACTCTACACAGTCTTTTCTATGGAGCTGAACTCCACATCAGGAAAAAATCTTTGCAAGATGCTGCACACACAGGTGCTGTACAGACACAAAAGATCAGTATCTGCAAAAGATCTGTTCCTGCCAAAAATCCATTCCTGCAAATTGCAATGATAGTCTATGAGATCTGCAGATCATCACACACATGATTTAACTGACATTCATCTGCAGATCCGCAGATCTGAAAATCCATCCTGGTGGATCTGATCTGCAGATTAATGTCAGTTAAATCATGTGTGTATGATGATCTGCAGATCTCATAGACTATTATTGCATTTTGCAGGAATGGATTTTTGGCAGGAACAGATCTTTTGCAGATACTGATCTGTTGTGTCTGTACAGCATCTGTGTGTGCAGCATCTTGCAAAGATTTTTTTCTGATGTGGAGTTCAGCTCCATAGAAAAGACTGTGTAGAGTATGGCTCTTATACTACAGGAAGGGTGGTAAGATTGGTCTGTGATCTTTCATTTTCAAAAGACTATGGTCTGATGTGTGTATGTGGCCTAAGGCCTTGATTCACTAAACCGTGAAAATTTAAATCACACCTTTTTAAAGATATCACACATTATCAAAGTTAAAACGCCTTATTAGAGTACTTATGCCTGCTTATTGGCAATGGCACTCGTCCTGCCCTGAGCCCCTGTGCTCGTTATGCTACTCTGATAAGGTGTGATATATTTGATAAGGTTTGATATTTGAGTTATCACTGTTTATTGAATCAAGCCCTAAGAACGTTGCTTTAAGATCACAACATCGCTGAATGCAGCCAAAAACTCGCTTTGTACGTTAACGTTGCGGCGCGACAACGCAATGAGGCATATAGTACAATGAAAGTAATGCCCCACTGTCACTGTAAATGCACACATTATCCTGTAAACACACTGCATGCAGAACATTATCCCACTCAATGTGATAGTCCCCAAGGAATATCATTACATCACATTGTGATGTGGGGATATTGTCTGTTGGGACCCGAAGCAATGGACATAGTGTGAAAGGACCCTTAAAAGTGCTCCTCTGTGTTGGCCAGATATGTACGAGAACATTATTAGGGTCTCCACAGAGAATTTATGTAGCCATGGCCTCCCGGTGATGTTTAGCCTAGGCTGTTTATTATGTAGATTTCTACTCCCAGAGCATTCTGGGAGACCAGGAGTTATTTCTGCAGTAAACAAACATTCTGCAGTGATTCACCTACCAGAAGTAAAGATGTTGCCACCTGTAATAATTTAAGAATGTGAATTGGGAAGAGGAAAACTGTTATGATGGGCAAACATAAATTAATTATAATGTAATCTTGTTAAAAAATGTTTTATTTATTAAGCTATATAATGATTATATTGTATTGTTATGCCTTGTATTCTGTTGTACAGTGCCACTGAAGATTCTGGCGCTATATAAATCAATAATAATAAAGTCCCTCTTTATTTTTTTTTCAAATTCTTTATTTTTAGTAATTTCATATCAAATATTTATCATATACAACAAACATCTAACATAGACCACAACAGGGTATGCATATTGAGACCCCCTATCATCGACAGATTTATCAACAACCTTTTCTACTTGAGTATCTACCATCTACTTTTCTTTCTTCTCATAAAACCAATCGTTACCCCTCTTGTTGTGCCTTCCACTCATTCATTCATTTCTCACAAATCCACACAACCCATTCACATCGTCTTCCCTTTCCATTCTCTCTTCTTCTTCCCTTCCCTTTCTCTTCCCCTTTTCTTCTCTCCTCTATTCCCTCCCAATTCATCCACCGTCCCGGATCCATACCCCCTTTGACATCAAGCTCTTATGTATTCCTTGTCCCCTCCGCCCGTGATCAAAGATACCCCATCACTTGTCTATACTCTGGAGTCTCATTAAATCTATCCCATTTTTCCCATGTCAGTTTAAACTTCTTCTCTTTCTTATTTATTGAATGGGTCAAGCCCTCCATACGTTGTATATAGTGTATCTCTTGGAACCACTCTGCGATCCGAGGAGTCAAACAGGACTTCCAATGTCTCCCAATTAAAATTCTAGCCGCGTTTATCAGATGGCAGCATAAAGATTGCCTATAATTACCAACACTAACCTCACTATAATGTAATAAGAAAAAGGCTGGATCATCTGTAGGTTTCATATCTGTTAATTTACTTATATAGTATTTAACTTCCATCCAGAATCCTCTTATCTTTGAGCAGTTCCAAAAAATATGAAAAAATGTACCTTCACTTTCACCGCACCTCCAACACATCCCATCCAAATCCACATACATCTTCTTTAATTTATCCGGCGTCAGATACCACCTTGTAAGTATTTTATATCCTGATTCATGAATCCTTGCTGAGATCGATGTCCTATATGACAATTTTATTATCTTCCCCCATTGCTCATCTGTAAAGGAATACTTTAAATCCTCCTGCCATTTCAACTTTAGTTGATTGGTTAGGTCTTCCCCCTCAAGTAATTCCCCATATATTTTTGCTAAAATTCTCCTAGTTCCCCGTGCGGAGTCACACATCTGTTCAAACTTTGATAACTCACGGCCAAAATCCTCCTTCCTTCCTTTAGATAATACAAAATGTTGGAATTGCATTAGGCTCCACCATTTAATATTTACGCCTCTAAACTCTTCTTCTAACTCTTTCACAGATTTCCATCCCTCCTCCTTCAGTAACGCTCTAGCTCTTACTCCCTTCCCCATTCTAAGCTCTCCATTCTCTTTCCTATTACATCCCAACTTGAACTCTGGATTATCCAGAATTGGCATAAGGGGAGATGGGGTTGGGGCAAGTGCTTTTTTATCTCTAAATTTATTAAATATCTTAAGTGTCTGGTTTATCAGTATACTTGCTGGATGCCTGCTCTTATAAGACCCTGAGAACCATAGGATATTATGTATAGGGAATTCCACCGTATTCTGTTCAATATCTACCCATAATTTCACCTCGCTTCCCCTATGCCAATCCACGGCCCTGGTCAGGACCGCCGCACTATAATACAGATATGGGTCTGGGGCCGCTAGCCCCCCTTTATTCTTTGGTAACGTTATTGTAGTAAATTTTTGTCTCGGGGATTTATCTTTCCATATAAACCGCGTAAATTCCCTTCTAAGTTCTCTGAAGTACTTCATGGGTACAGGAATTGGTACAGTTTGGAATATATATAACAGTCTAGGCATTGCGTTCATCTTTAGGATATTTATCCTCCCTATCATTGAGACCTTGATCTTTCTCCATTTTAATAAATCTCTTTTTAGATTGGCCAGGATTGGATAATAATTCAACTGATACGTTTTTTGGATATCCCCAGGTATTTTTACTCCCAAGTACGTAATCGCCTCTGTTACCCAACGGAATTTGAAATTCGTTTTTATCTTTTCCCTCTCCGTCTCAGACATATTTATCCCCATTGCCTGACACTTATCCCAATTAATTCTAAAATTTGCCAGGTCCCCGTATTTCACAAATTCCTTCATTAAATTTGGTAATGAGATGTGTGGACTCCGCACGTAAAACAACAGGTCATCAGCAAATGCTGCAACACAATGCTCTCTCTGTCCTATCTTAAAACCCAGGATATCGGGGTTATTTCTTACAGAACATAGGAATGGTTCTAATATCAACGCGAATAACATTGGTGACAGTGGGCACCCCTGGCGTGTGCCATTTTGTATTTCCAGAGGATCAGAGAGTATACCGTTGACCCTTACCCTAGCCGTCAAACCCCCATACAGGGCAAGGATCCACGTCCTCATGTTCACTCCCACTCCAATATGGTGTAATACAGCTTTTATACAATCCCAGCCGACCCTGTCAAAAGCCTTCTCAGCATCAGTCGATAACAGCATGACAGGGTCGGCTGAGGTTCCAGCCCACTGGACCAGATCTAGTGTCCTCATAGTGTTATCCCGTGCTTCCCTAGTAGGGACAAACCCCACCTGGTCTGGGTGTATTATTTCCTGTATCCATGGCAGCATTCTGTTTGCTAATATTTTTGCATATATCTTAAGGTCTACGTTTAATAACGATATTGGCCTATAATTTGCACACTGAGACGGATCCTTACCCTGCTTGTATATAACTGCTATGTGGGACTCCAAGGAATCCCGACCCCATCCTCTTTGATCCCCCTTCCCATCTACCAGGGCATTTAATGTTGACACCCAGTGGGATTCCAAATCTTGAAAAAATTTCTCAAAATATTCTATCCCAAAGCCGTCCGGGCCAGGGGCTTTCCCTCTGGCCATACTTTGTATGGCTCTTTTCAGTTCCCACCCCGTAATTGGTGCTTCCATCTGTTCTATTTCTGCTATACTTATTTTCCCCAATCCACTTTTTTCTAAGTATTGCGTGAGCTCATATTCCTTTAATTTTGTTTTCTTTAAGTTATATAATTTTCCATAGTACAGTTTAAATAATTCCGCCTGCTTTTCACTTTTATACTGTTTAATCCCACTGGGGTCACAGATATATGTGATATGATTTGCTGTCTGTTGATCTCTTAGTGCTCTGGCCAACATCTTTCCTGCCTTGTCTGCATATTGATAATAGTATCTTTTACATCTATGTGCCGCATATTGTGCCTTTGTAAACATCATTGATTTTAATTTCTCCCTTTCTGCCACCAATTCCCCTTTTATTTCATGTAATAGGGTCTTCTTATGTGTCTTTTCTAAATTGGTTATTCTTTGTATACACTCCATCATTTCCCTTTCCCTTTCCTTTTTGATTCTACTCCCCTCCTGGATTAAAATTCCCCGAATCACACACTTGTGTGCCTCCCATATACTTATAGGAGACACATCAGTGGTAGTATTAATTTCAAAGTATTCCTTTAATTCCTTCGTTATCCTTTTAACTATATCTTCCCTACCCAGCAAGGAGACATTCATTTTCCAGTTATACTGTTTTTTACTTTGATCCCTTAAACCCAACTCCAGGAAAATTGGGGCATGATCTGCCAGCGTTACCACCCCTATATCTGTATTTATTTTCTCCGAGAGAAGACTATGCGAGATCAAAAAATAATCTAATCTCGAGTATTTATCATGTGGGTTTGAATAAAAGGTATAGTCTCTCTCCACTGGGTGCTGTATTCGCCAAATATCTATCAATTGTGATTTAACCAGTCTTTGTTTACATCTTCTTATTACCCCCTGGGAGAGGCTAGACCCTCCCGTAGATGAGTCTAGATCCGGGTCAAGGACAAAATTGAGGTCTCCCGCTATCAGTCTCGGACCATCCGCAAATCCATCCAATGCGTCCAAGGCCTTGTCCATAAATGCCACCTGAGCCACATTCGGGGCATACACTGTGCCCAAGGTTAATTTTTGTGAATTAAAGGTTCCCTTAATATATAATAATCTACCATCATTGTCTGTATATTTCTCTATATTTTCTACCTTGACCTCCTTTGAAATTATTATTGCCACCCCTTTGGTTTTAGTATCCTGAGAATTACTATAATAAGAATATGGAAATCTTTTATCCGTTAATTTTGGGTGTATTGCTCCCCTCAAGTGTGTCTCTTGAATGAAAGCTATATGTACTTTAGATCTATGAAGGAACTGCAACAGCATTGTCCTTTTTTCCGGGATATTCAAGCCACAGACGTTTAAGGACAGAAATTTAAGTTGGCTCATTAATCCTATCGTTTTCTTTCTCAGCTAAGGATGGCATCCAGGACAAGTTCTTGACACTAACATATTCAGAGAGATACTCGAAGTGGAAAACCTTTCCATTCATCCCCTCATTCTCTACACCACTCAACACATACACAACCCACCATCTTAGTGGATTTAATCCACTATACCCCCTCAGGGGGTTCTTGAGAACATGTCTCTTTCTGGGGAGACATCCACTACTCCCTTCTGGACCCTTCTCCATGGTCCCTGGGGTACAAAGCGCCGACACAACTCGCCGTCCCTCCGTCCCCCCCCCCCGGAACCCACCACCGGCCCGCGCCGACGCGCGCCCAGCGGGCGCCCGGCCAGTCTCGCCGAGCACCCCCTAGGCGCACGCCGCCGCGGGCCAGCCGCCCCCCGACCGTCGCCCCCCAAATCAGGGCGCAGGCCGGGGGGCGGGGGGCGGAGGGGGGGGAAGCAAGCCCCCTTCCCCCATCACCCACCCCCGCCCTCACATTCCCCCCTCTGCCAATGCGCCATCAAAGAGAGCCATTCATGGGCCCGGGTCCCCAATCAGCGAGCTGTCTCATGATCAAAAAAAAAAATGACCCACCGGGGAGGGGGGGGGGGGGGGAGAGGGGAGGGGGGGGCGCACCGACCCCGCGCGGGGCCCCCGGGGGGGCCGCCCGTCCTGCGAGCGACCCCCCCCGGGCCCCCCACCCGGCCCCGGCCCCGCCCCCCCCCCCCCCACCGGGCCCCCCAGACCACCACACAAGCAAAAGAAAAATATATATATACAAGTCAAAGACATTAACCAAAGTAGGTCCCCCTCCCTCTCCCCCGCCTCACCTCCGCAATTTTCATGCTTATCACCCTCCGTATTTCAACTCAATACAAGCTTATATCATCCTAGGATTCCCACATTCTTTTGTTACCTCCACACCCCCATTTCCTTTATACCTCATTACCCTGCAGGAGGGAAGACAGGTAGAAAGAGAGAGATCACCAAATACATAATCAAAAAACACAACATAAATCAGCCATTCTTGTGCTTGCCCTATACATCCCCCATCTCACCCTATTCTAGTTAAATTACCTTCTTATACTTTAGTGCAATTTCTTTATAATTTCAATACAATCTATTCTCAAATCCATTGTGTACATCCTTAATAAGACCTCTAAAAATGAGGATTAAGTCCTATATTCCCACATTGATTCTATATTCCCCTTCCCCTTTAAGGTGCAAATCATCTTCGTTTCCATCTTCTTTTCCCCAAATCACTTATATTATACCTTTATTCACTCTTCTGTTTTCCCACCCATCACCTCTATCCCCGTCCACCTCCACACAACCCCTCCCCCCCCCCACCACCATTTGAGGGTATCAACTCTCCCGCTTGTCACCCGGTGGTCCATGGGGGCTCCTCTAATAATGTCTTCAGGTCACACATTCCTCCCTTAGTGCAAAAAGTCACCCAGACCCCCATTTTATGTTCAAGGCACCAGGCCATCAAGACCTATATACTTCACCATTTCTGCGTGTTCAGTTCAGTTCAATGATACTTCATGTCTTTCCCGATCTTTCTTTTCTCCTATCCAGAAATAGATCCTCCGGAACCCAATCCGGCAGCTCGACCTCTTTATAGCTATATCTGTTGGAGTAAGGCCACATACACACATCAGACTATAGTCTTTTGAAAATGAAAGATCACAGACCAATCTTACCACCCTTCATGTAGTATAAGAGCCATACTCTACACAGTCTTTTCTATGGAGCTGAACTCCACAGTAGAAACAAATCTTTGCAAGATGCTGCACACACAGATGCTGTACAGACACAAAAGATCAGTATCTGCAAAAGATCTGTTCCTGCCAAAAATCCGTTCCTGCAAATTGCAATGATAGTCTATGAGATCTGCAGATCATCATACACACATGATTTAACTGACATTCATCTGCAGATCAAGCAATCATCCGCAGATCTGAAAATCCATCCTGGTGAATCTGATCTGCAGATGAATGTCAGTTAAATCATGTGTGTATGATGATCTGCAGATCTCATAGACTATCATTGCAATTTGCAGGAATGGATTTTTGTCAGGAACTGATCTTTTGTGTCTGTACAGCATCTGTGTGTGCAGCATCTTGCAAAGATTTTTTTCTGATGTGGAGTTCAGCTCCATAGAAAAGACTGTAGGTATGGCTCTTATACTACATGAAGGGTGGTAAGATTGGTCTGTGGTCTTTCATTTTCAAAAGACTATGGTCTGATGTGTGTATGTGGACTTAGGGAGATACTATGAGAAACCAGTATGATCCATAGGGAAGCATGGAAAATTCATGGGATTGCAGCAGGGGAGGACTGGCCAGGGGGGAAGGGGGGAGATTTCCCCCCAGGCTGCCTCTCATTTAATGATTTAGGGCTGGTGCATGGCCTGTTGCATTCAGGTTATTGTATAAGGCAATATGAACCACTAGGTTGGCTGAGGGAAGTAAAAGCCCAATTAGCAATTAGAGGGCGGGAAAGTAAATATACACAGCATGATGCAGAGCAGAGGCTTGCCTGGAGGGTCTGTGGGAAAAAACTGTCTGCTCTCTTACCATCATAGCTCCCAACTTTCCCTCTTATGAAGGGACAGTCCCTATTTGGATATACAGTAAGTGTGTGTGGGGGGACCACTTGGGATGAGGCTGCCATGAACATGGGCCTCTAGTTTGTTTTCCCCCCGGGCCAAAAGGTCCCAGTCCTCTCCTGGATTGCAGGTAGCACAGTGAGGGAAAGCGCCCAAACAGTCATGAATAATAACTAATAAATAATTAATAAATAGAGACACCCCACCCATTTGAATGTACAGGATGGCTGCCAGGGGCTGGAGGAAGTCCCAGGTAAGTCGATTTTTGGTTTATAATCATCTTGGTCCTTCCCTTTAACCACTTGCCGACCGCGCACTCATACCGCGCGTCGGCAAAGTGGCAGCTGCAGGACCAGCGACGCAGTATTGCGTCGCCAGCTGCAGGCTGATTAATCAGGAAGCAGCCGCTCGCGCGAGCGGCTGCTTCCTGTCAATTCACGGCGGGGGGGCTACGTGAATAGCCTGCGGGCCGCCGATGGCGGCTCGCAGGCTAAATGTAAACACAAGGGGAAATAATCCGCTTTGTTTACATTGTACGGCGCTGCTGCGCAGCAGCGCCGTAAGGCAGATCGGCGATCCCCGGCCAATCAGCGGCCGGGGATCGCCGCCATGTGACAGGGGACGTCCTGTCACTGGCTGCACAGGACGGATAGCGTCCTGTGCAGCCCGGAACACCAGGGGGGCCAGGTAGAAGAGGGAGGGGGGGATTTCGCCGCGGAGGGGGGCTTTGAGGTGCCCCCCCCGCAACACCGGCAGGCAGGAGCGATCAGACCCCCCCAGCACATCATCCCCATAGTGGGGGAAAAAAAGGGCCATCTGATCGCTCTGGATGCACCCTGATCTGTGCTGGGGGCTGTAGAGCCCACCCAGCACAGATCACAAATAACAGCGCTGGTCCTTAAGGGGGGGTAAAGGGTGGGTCCTCAAGTGGTTAAAGAGAAACTCCAGTGAAAATAATGTATTAAAAAAGTGCTTCATTTTTACAATAATTATGTATAAATGATTTAGACAGTGTTTGCCCATTGTAAAATCTTTTAAATCCCTGATTTACATTCTGACATTTATTACATGGTGACATTTTTACTGTTGGCAGATGATGTAGCTGCCGCATGCTTTTTGGCAGTTGGAAACAGCTGTAAACAGCTATTTCCCACAATGCAACAAGGTTTACAGACAGGAAACTGCCAGGAATACGTACTCAGAGTTTCTTGTGGGAGGGGTTTCACCACAATATCAGTCATACAGCGCCCCCTGATGGTCTGTTTTTGAAAAGGAATAGATTTCTAATGTAAAAGGGGGTATCAGCTACTGATTGGGATAAAGTTCAATTCTTGGTCGGAGTTTCTCTTTAAGCTGCCAGGAACGGGGATGTCTTACATTCTCATCAGTTGTCCGTATTGTTATAGCTCACCGAGGGGAAGTTTCTAGGCTAAATTGCACCCAGGGCGAGGGTGTAAAAATGTGTCCCCCTCCCCCCCCCACCCCCGTGGACTCGGGAACCCTTACTCTTTAGGGACAGTCACACATCCGCAGGCCACAAGTAGATCTGCCTACTTACTAGGGACCAGCCGCTCATCCAGGAGGAAGCAGGGACCAGGAAAACACACAGGCAAAGAGAGCCCGGAAAGCTGACTTCTCCATGGGTGCCATGCACTGACAGCCTGCAGTACTTCTACAGGACATCAGGTGTCGTCATGCGGTGGTGACGTGATGATGACTTGACGTCTAACGCAGAAAGCCCAGGAGAAGTCAAGGAAGGTGATTGTGCTGGTAATCATCTTTATCCATTTGGCTGCACCGTGCATCACCAGCTCCCTAGCGGTTATGTCCATCTGCCTGCACCCTCCTTCGTCTACTTGCCTTTCTGCGCCCAGGGCGATCGCCCTGCCCGCACTGCCCAAGAAACGACCCTGGCTCACAGATTCAGTGTAACCCAGTCCTAAAGTGTTAAACTTGGGGTAAAGGTGTGTACACACGTCTAGTCTTGACTGACCACTTTAACCTCTTCCATGTAGTACGAAAACTTACCTACACAATGTGTTCAAATATTTAAAATCTGTTGTCCTTCATGCTACTTGGGGCAGTAGGATTAGCCAATCAAGATTGGATGTTTGTGCATACCTTTCAGGTGGTCATACACCAATCTTACCACATCTATGCAGTATACCACATCTATGTAGGTTGAGAATACGTTTTGCCAGATTTGATCTCAAAGCACGTGGTAGCGGCAAATGCCTTGGGTCAAGAATCAGACTACCCTTCCCTATGGCCCTGAGCAGTGTGACAAGTGCCACCATGCCTTCCTTGAACCTAATGAAACAATACTCTTCTTAGGTACACTGCATCATGGGTAGTGTTGTTTGGCTCCATATTTCACTGTAAACAGGGTTGTAGCAATAGCCAGAGTGGCTGCTATGGGGTCCTGGAGCATAGGGGGCCCAGGTGGTACTTAATGCATTCACCATCAACTTTCTTGTGTTTCTCCAACCTCTAACTTTTTCTCAGTGTCCATAAACTATGTGCAGTGTTGATTGTATGAGAATGTACAGTAAATTGCCCAATTAACTCATATCCATAGGGTAGGGGCAGAAGCCATTAACCATTTCCGCCGCCCGGACGTGAAGCTCACGTCCGGGCGGCAGCTCTGCAGCGCTCCCGCGCTTGGGCGCGCTCCCGCCCGCGATCGCGGGCGTGCCCCCGCATCCCCGCTGTGCCGCCCGGTAGCCCTGGGATCAGTGAAAGGGAACATGGTTCCCGATCACCGATCCCTTTCCCCCGCAGAAAAACCGAAGCGCTCACCTGTGAGGCTCCGGCTCTTCTGCCCGGAGAGATTTCCGCATCCCCCTTGTACTTCCGCTTAGAGAGAAGTACAAGGAGGGAAACAAAAAACGAAGGTGGCCATCTTGTGGCCAAATAGTAAAACTACAGCTACACATTTTTTACATTACTATTTACACAGCTAACAACATTAAAAATTAACAGTTTATGTCCCACACCAAAATATTACCCAAATAAAAGTTTTAATAGTAAAAAAAAAAAAATTACAATTAGAAAAAAAAAAAGACATAAATAGTTACCTAAGGGTCTGAACTTTTAAAATATGCATTTGAAGGGGGTATACTACAAACATTTTTAAAATTATAAGCTTGTAAATAGTGATAGACGCAAAACGGAAACGATGCACCTTTATTTACAAATAAAATATTGGCGCCATACATTGTGATAGGGACAAAATTTAAATGGTATAATAATCGAGACATACGGGCAAATAAAATACATAGGTTTTAATTATCGTAGCGTGGATTATTTTAAAGCTATAATGGCCGAAAACTGAGAAATAATGAATTTTTTCCATTTTTTTCTTATTAATCTTGTTAAAATGCATTTACGGTAAAGTGGCTCTTAGCAAAATGTACCACCCACAGAAAGCCTAATTAGTGGCGGAAAAAACAAGATATAGATCAATAAATTGTGATAAGTAGTGATAAAGTTATTAGCGAATGAATGGGAGGTGAAAATTGCTCTGATGCATAAGGCGAAAAAATCCCCGCGGGCTGAAATGGTTAAAGGACAACTGAGGTGAGAAGAGTATGGAGTCTGCCATATTTTTCTTTTTAAACCGCACCAGTTGCCTGGCAGCCCTGCTGGTCTATTTGGCTACAGCAGTGAAAAAAGCATGCAGCCAATCTTGTCAGATCTGACATTAATGTCAGAAACACCTTATATGCTGCATGTTTGTTCTGGGTCTATGGCTAAACATATTAGAGGCAGAGGATCAACTGGACAGCCAGGCAACTGGTATTGCTTTAAAAAAAATACATATGGCAGCCTCCATATCCCTCTCACTTCAGGTGTCCTTTAAGAGTGCCTACAGCTGAGGCCCCATGAATGCTTTGCTATGGGACTCCATGATCTGTAGCTATGTCACTGACTGTATATACAGATTGTATGTATACAGACGTTGATATGTATCATGATTTTTCTGTGCACACCCAGAGTTCCTCTTTAACCAATATGGTCTCAATATATATATATATATATATATATATATATATATATATATATATATATATATATATATATATATATATATATATATATATATATATATATATATATTCAAAATATGTTTTAGATCTTCTTTAAAAGACAGTGTTAGAAAACCACAAAGAAATGAAAGATGAGTGAAAGTTTATAAGATTTTGCAAACTACTACCATGCTTGCTTATTCTCTTAACCACAGAAGAATCAGCCACAGGATGTGTGGAACAGAAAGGCAGAATGTGAAGATTTTCAAGATTTATTATGTTTGCGCTGCATGCTTTTATGCCATGAGATACTGTATCTTATAGCTTGTACCATGTTGACCTTTGAACCTCTGGGCCAATTCAAATGAGTGAGTGCTGCAGTCACGCCTCCAGCATGCAGGGCTTTACCCCAGGGGCTGACTGTTTCGGTGGTGAAGGTGGAGGGTGTGGAATGTATTGAGACATTTGGAGTAGTACATTCCTCAGCACTGGTGGTTGCAGGTTGGTCACTGAGTAGCAGGAGTGGTTGCTGAATCTTTCCATGTGGATGGAAGCTTACTAATGCCCACATTTCTTAAAACTTAAAAGGTAAAAGTGACTCTTGCACAGCAAATGCACGAATAAGCTGAGGCTCTGTCATGTGACCTATGAGGTCATAACCAGAGCTGAAGAAGGCTGGAAATTCTCAGCTGCATAAAAGCTTCCATGCACAGCTTATTCCTTGTGTGTGTGAATTGTGATGTTTGCTTGTGCAGAAACATGTGCTGTTATGAAACAGAAATTAGCTCCAAGAAGTTTGCTTCAGGCAGCAAAAAATCTACAACTGGTCCTGCCTACAAACACACTTTTTGTTATTGTTTTGTTTTCTATGTCCGCTAAATTGCTTCTAGCTGTGGAGAGCCAAGCTGCTCAGAGGTTTAGCCAGGTTAGAGGCATTAACGCTCACTTGCCCTGCTGTTAAGGCACTGTATTGACCTGAGAAAGCAGGCCAGCACCCGTGAAATGCATTGTCCATATGTGCATAATGGAATAAACATTTTTTTTCTTATAACATTTGTCGTCCTTCCAGAGAGGTGAAGCAGATTAACTATACTTAGGTGCCTCCTACCTTTTTTTTGTTTTTTTTTTGTTTCAGATAATTGGAGGGTAGCCTTTTGGAGAAGGTTTCAGTCTTTAGGTGATACTAGCAATAGTATAGATCTCTTCTATG
The DNA here is from genome assembly GCF_040937935.1 of Hyperolius riggenbachi. Taxonomy (NCBI): domain Eukaryota; kingdom Metazoa; phylum Chordata; class Amphibia; order Anura; family Hyperoliidae; genus Hyperolius; species Hyperolius riggenbachi. The sequence continues at coordinate 162,115,278 of NC_090647.1, read as the reverse complement.
TTTCAGGCTGTATTCTGATGCCCTGAATAAGGCTTGGGCCGCATTGGGGCCAGAACGCAAGTGGCGGATACTGTGAGATCCGCCGGTGTTCCATTGTAGTATGTTTGGGGTCTAAAGCAAATGTGTTTCCTCTATAGGCTTCTATGGGAAATGCAGTCCTTATCCAGAAGAATCATGCAGGTTGGGACTTAGCGTTGCAGTAGGTGGATCGGAATAAAATGATTTGTTAAAGTGATCAAATGTAAAGGGTTTCTAAACAATACTTAAAGCGGAACTGTAGATACCTCGAATCAGTTCAAACTGGGCGCCGTCATAGCAGCAATGCTATGATGCGCGCCCCGCGTAGCAGTAATTTGGGGCTCTGGCGGCTGCCAGACCCCAAATTAGATCTCCCTCCGAATTGCAACAACTTGGAGGTGGAATAGTATTTAACCCTGCCTCGGGAGCGGCAGCGGGGAGAGCCGCTATTAGGGGATGAGCGGACATAATATGCACCCGTAGATACCTATCAAACACAGTTTCACTTATCTGGGGCTTCTGCAAGCCCCCAGCAGCCGTCTCAAAATGATCATGAGTCCTCATGTCAGGCTAGAATCATTTAAAATGAGTACCAGGTTTTAGATTGCTTTGGCTTTTTGTGGATTTTCCTTAGTATGAGTAATACTTCTCCATTAGACTGCTGCGGACATCTATAGACATTTTGTGTGTTTCCACATCCATACGTCACGGAGGCCTAATGGCGTTTTGGCACAAAACTACTTCTGCCTGCCCCAGATGTCTATAGGTGTTTTTGTATCCCCATATTACTGTGCCCCAGACGTCTAAAAGCATTTAGTACAATGCCAATTACGGTATACGCTTCCACTGCAAGATTTGATTAGTCCATTTATATTTTAGATTTTCATTATAATTAGCAACATTCTGTATCATCATTATGATTATTAATAAACCTTATTTATACAGTGCTAGCGCTGTACACTAGCTGGGGGGACATTTTGAAATGTAGGTATAAATATAGCAGACAAGTCACTGAGTCCATATGGTGGCAGAAAAGAGCACACAGGGAGGAGGGCCCTGCCCAGTAGGCTTACAATCTGGTTCAAAAGCAAACTTATTACAAGAGATTGGCAAAGATTAATGACAATACGATTAACCATTACTTTCTGCCTTTCTGAATAAGGCCTAATGAGTTTGATTATTTAAAGAGACACTGTAGTCTCTTTTTTACCTTATTTTCTTATAAAGTCCTCTTCAGCATTAAATTCTAAGCAGATGCGCTGCATTCCCATGGCAGAACAAGTGATTTATTGCCCAGAAATAGCCCAGCAAAGTTCTTGTGCTCGCAGATCTTCCTTCCTGGTAGAGGCAGAGCTGTACGCAGTGGCTCTGCCTCCTCTCCAGTTAATCTCCACCTCTCCCTGCCCCTCTCAGTCTTCTTTCGCTGAAAAGGGCGGGGAGAGGCGGAGATTGACAGGATAGGAGGCAGAGCAACTGCGCAAAGCTCTGCCCCCCCCCCCCCCCGTGCAGCAAAATATGCGACCTGCAAAGTCGTGGAACTTTGCATGTCTATTTCTGGGCAATAAATCACTTGTTCTGCCACAGTAATGCGGCAAATCCACGTAGAATTTAATGCTGAAGAGGACTTTATAAGAAAATAAGGTAAAAAAGAGATTCAGTGTCACTTTAAACTATGCTATCCATCTGAATAAGAAAAGCTTAACAGAGCAGCTACTATTACACCACCACTGGTTATATTTACACATATGAGGGAAGATCACATCTTACCGGATATTATACTTTGTAGAAAGGCAAACTAGCTTCCCATAGTAGGCAGTGAGTTTTACATTTTCTGACTGGTTTCCTATAAGTTCATGAACAGGAAGTGGTAGAGTATCTTTTACCTTTTACAGAATGATAACCTGATTCTTTTCTTGCTTAAAATTATATATAGCTTTATTCAAATACTTCCTGTAGTCCTTTCCTGTATTGTTTGCTGTTTCTGATACTTAAGATCATAACAGGTGGCATTCTTGATCTTGAGCATTTTTTACTCAATTTATTTATTCTTGATTTATTTATTCTTTGTTTACATGTTGAAAGAGCTTTATTATTGGAAAATGGAATGTTTTTCTCTAAGATTAAATTGGGTCATAAAGTGACCCTGCAGTGGGGATATAGATGCTGCCATTTTATTTCCTTTTGAACATTGCCAATTCCATGACCCTTTTGATCCTGATCCTCTGCCTCTAATACTTTCCTTTTGTGATCCACTGTTGGACAGTGGACCGTTCTCCCCTGCTGCTGATGTCAGACTAAGTCCAACATGGAGCAATGCTCGCTGCTGCAGGCGCTGCCATCGGATATAATGCCACATGGCATCAGTGCCTTCAGATCAAAGACTAAGGTGGCCATATATGCATAGATTACTGGCCAATGTGGCAAACACATAATTCAAGTGTGAACTACCCATTGATTAACATTCGTTCTCAGTTTTCTTGTGCAGAAAACACACAAAAACATACAAGTGAGCTCCCTGTCTGACACTTTGATCCTCTCCTACACCACGCTGTGCCATGCTATATAAATATTACGTGGGCGCATTTGGGCTCCCGCTGCCTGTGCCATCATTGGACTTGTCAGGCTACACGGATTGAAGGTTTGAACCAAGAAGTCCAACGCTTTGATTACCATCAGCACACTCTGTGCCACATAATAACTTGTTATGTTGGTGTGGGTCCATTGTGGGTTGGAGCTAAAGCGCAGATGCCAGTGCCGACTCCATCCTCGGCATGGTTATAACGGGTGCAGGAAATTGCGCTAGTAGACTATTGGTAAATTAACTGATATTCTACTACTTAATTAATCTAGTGAAATATTGGTAATATTTGCCAGTATTTCACTATGACCTAACCTCCTCCTACTCTAACACAGAACACTTCTGGTGGTGCCCTTAACCCCCGCCTCCTCCAATGCTTAACCCTAACCCCCCAATGGGCAACTACTAATCTTAACCCCATGTCCAGCCCAACATCCCCCCCGCCATACAGCCAGGCCACTGACATTGTTTAAAAGGAAACAGTTTTGGTTGAGCTCGATGGACGTATGTCTTTTTTCAACCAAAATAAATAGGTAACTATGTAACAAATATGGCAGCTACCATATCCCTCTCATTGCAGGATCACTTTAATGAACCCTTCCCTTCCTTTAATTTAATGTAAAGGCTGAGTCAAATCACAACTGTTATACAAGCCAACACTAGCAGTTATTCCTCCTTTCCATGGGCAGCTAAAGGTGGTGAATTCACTGGTTCTATTGGAACAGGCGGAGGACAGGCATGTATTTGCATCCAATGTGACATGGTAACGCTGCTGCATGTCAAACGTGATATGCGTGGTGGTGTTACCGATAACTGCCACTCGGTTACATGTAACAGCAGTCAAACTGCGCTTGTGACCGGCAGCTGGGCGGCTAGACTGCTCTCCACAAACAAGCAGTTCAGCCTGTCCGTGGAAAAGAGGCCTGACAGAGGTTTTGCAGAGCTATTTTAGAGTCCTGGACCTCAAAGAATCTGCATTATGTAAGCATTATACACCAATACAGATTTACAGTCTTAGAGAAAGTTCTATAATGTAATACCTTACAAAAGCCTATTTGTCATATTATGTGAATCTGAGTATCAGCTGCCATCATGTATTCAATTCATTGTTTAATAGATGGATCCGAGCAGAATCAATGAGGAGTTGCAGTGCTGGAGGAATATACTGAAAGAGGATAAAGAAATATCAAACTCATGTGAAGAAACCAAACAGGCATTTAATGCTGCAGTCCTGAAGGTATGTTTGGGGAACACATTCATTTTCATCCCAATTTGAAAACCCTTTTGTAAAATATTCTGATAAATTAGCACATAGTAAATATGACAGACAAGGTAAACATTGCTGATCTACAGATCGATGAAACAGCCAGATAATCTTATTTCACAGCATAGTTCTTCCCAATTTCTCTGTCATCTGCTCCATATTAGTATGCCTCAAATCTGCACAATGGAACCCACAAATGGCTGTTCGATAAAAAAAAAAAAATCAGGTTGGTAAAATACAGCATTCAGTATTTTAGACTTTTGTTTTTTGTTTTTTTGACATTTCACAAAGATTTTCACAGGTATGGTAGAAGTTTGATAATTTCCCGAAAATCATGGTATCAATTCACAAAGACCTGTTTGTCAACAGTAGAACAGCAGCATGGAGTCTCTGTTTTGTTTCATGCTGTTCTCCTACTTCTCTGTAGTAAAGGATTTTCAATAGTAAAAGGCATCCCTTTAGATGTACATGTATGTTCTACTCCCTCTAAATCTGTATATTAGTCTTTATTAACATTTTATTTAATGGCTTGAGTATAGATGAACGTCTAAGAAACATAAGACAGGCCATGCTTTTCCCCATTAGCTCCTCCGCAACTTTAAACAGGAACCTAAAAGGTTAAACATCTGAAGGGCTGCAGGGGAAATCTCTTTTGTGCCAGCTCGGCTCTCTACTCCCCTGCCTGGGAGGTAGAGAAGCTCATCCCTCCCTAGAACAAATCTAAGCCTATTAGAGGGACTTGCAGGAGAGGGAGGCTGTTTCTATTGGCTCTCTGCTTCTGTAAGACATGGGCTAATGTAAGCTGAAGATAGTTTCTGACATATCAGAGCTGGAGGTAATAACCCAAACATGTTATTGGGCTTTACCGCATGCACTAATCTTTATAAATGGACATTTACTGACATATATTGAGGTATTTACTGCACAAGTTGATAATTTACCTCACTGGTCAGTAATTTCTGCTTGCCATGCAGTGACAGCCTATTTAAATTTACATTTTTCTAAATGCTGGTAAAAATCAGCTGTTTTCTGCATTACCACATGCGGTAATACTTTGTGAGCCATTATGCTCGATCTGTGTATAACAATAAAATGACAGTAGAATGTAGTGTATAGGTTATATCCTATCCTGATCTGTACTGTAACCATTGTTTAAACTGTATCTCCAATCACAGAACATCTTTGAATATAGATGGCCAAGCTGAACTCAGATAGCATTTTATTACATTCAGTTGTTTTAAAGAGATACTGTAGTGAAAAGGATATGGAGGCTTCCATACTTATTTCCTTTTAAACTGTGCCAATGCGTACATTCAAAAGCGCTGCAAGCTAATTTGGATGCAGGGATAGCGGGAAGAAAAGGTTTAAAAGTCACAGGAAATAGCAGTAGTAGACTATCGGTAAATTGACTGACATTCTACTACTTAATTCATATAGTGAAATATCGGTAATATTGGCCAATATTTCACTATGACCTAACCTCTCTCTACTCTAATACAGATCACTCCTGGTGGTGCTTAACCTTAACACCCCCCCCCCCCTCGTCCGTCCGACCGTCCGATGAGACACAGGACCAAAAAAATGGCCAGGAAGTTGGCATAGTTTAAAGAAAAATTAAAAAAGCAATCTTTCACGCCCCTTTCAGGATTGTCTTTTTTAATTAATGTTGTTGCCTGGAAGTTTCTGTGGATATCACTTAGACCTGGGGCCCACTGGTAGGGCTTTTGCTGCCGATCACTAGCAATCGGCGGAGTGCTGTAACATTGGAGCCCTGTGGGGTGGTTTCACTTGCAGTGTTGGCAAAACGCTGCATGCAGCATTTAGGGAGACATCACATTCGATGGCTGCCAAAGGTCCAATGCTCCGGGAATTGTGTTTAAAATTGCTGGACTTCCACGATTTAGAAATTATGAGCGTTTTGTGTTTTTCTAAAAGCGCTGCCAGTGGGGCCCAGGCCTTATGCTTTGTCCTCTGATATGAAGCTACTAAATCCATAGCTGGTAAAAGATTTACCTTGAGTAAAGGAATAAGCCAGAACCATCTTCAATCTCATGATGTTCACTTTGTGGTATACAAGAAGATACTTTAACATTATGCTGGATCTGCACATGTGGGTTATTTACTTGTGTGGGGGTGGAAGGGGAGAACCATGCTTTTAGCAAACTCATAAAGATATTTACTTGAAATGAACTCTTCTCTGCAATTATTTATTTATTGAATCTGTTTTTTGACCCATATGGATATCAAGTTTAACCTTAGGAAGCAATAATTCATGATATCAATCATTTTAATTGGGCTCTTCATACTTAGTGAACACAGATTGGATGTGTCAGTTAATTGTGTTAAGTTGTGAGTGATTGCTGACTGGTGTCACAAAGCTTTGCGGATGTTGTGAACTCTTCACTTTTACTTGGGTCAGTTAACTAAACTATATTTGAAGTCTCATAGTTGTGTTTGTCCTTTTACCCTGTAGGCGCAAGAGTTGAGATCACGGAAGCAGTCACGTATAGGAGATGGTAAGTGGGGCTTTCATTAACCCGTTAAAACTCTTCTGCAGCACAGAGTTGGGATTAAACTTATATATTTTTTGTTTGTGCTTGCTTTCAGGTGAAGGAGAAACACCAAATCATACCAGAGTTAAAAATAGTCATGAATGGCCGGTTGCTCATCTTACATTTAATGCGACGGGTAATCTATTAGGTATGTGGAAATGAGTTTAGATATGCCAGACCTGTATCTGCTATAATGGCAATAGGGCAAATGCATGTAAAGCCGATAAAACTATCATGCGATCATAGCAATTTTGCTGGTATTTATGCAACTGACATAGCTTGGTGTGCGAGCGATAATTTTCCCTGCCTTTCGTCAATATGTCCCAAAATGTGTACAACATTAAAGAGAGGGATTTATTTCAGGGTATGAAACCAGAGTTGTTTTCTAGCTCAAAATAGCAACAGCCCTATGTGAAACGCATTTTTTTCAAAATCCAATATAAGGCTATAAAACAAGTGCCATAGACTTGCCTCCAGACATTGGGGCATCCTTACACAATGTGCAAGAATGGGAACAGGACAGAGTGTAAATGAAGTCTATGGCCTAGGTACTGGTTACATTCTTTACTTAACCAGCGGGTACCTTATGTGGGCTCAGAGGATCTGTGATAGTCAATTCTATATGGTAGGTTTTGAGAACAAAAAAATGACAAAAGATAAAGCATATATAAACAAACTAGTGTGTGTCTGTCTCTCTCTCTCTCTCTCTCTCTCTCTCTCTCTCTCTCTCTCTCTCTCTCTCTCTCTCTCTCTCTCTCTCACACGCCACTCTCCAGGGTTAATAGACGTCTCCTTGATCATGGGGAGAGGGCAAGGGCAAACTACAAACAAGGGAAATGAAAATAAAAATACAACCTCCCAACTGAGGTGTATACAGTAACTTATGCGTTTCACTGGGTCAGGTCAATGCAAGACCTGTGCCTCGTTATCTTATGTATTGTGCAGTAAAACCTTTGAGGCTAGATTCACAGTGGGACGTTGCGTTTTGATGCCACGTTAAAGTCGCACCGCAATCTTACAACGCAACGCGCCCAAAAAGTGGCAACGCAGCGTTACCGTCGCATACAGCAGATACAGTAAAAAATACAGGCAATGAAAAGTATGCTTCCAAGTCATTACTGAGCATGTGCAAACAGTCCAACGCAGCTAATAACGTGTATAACGCACTGCATGCAGTACTTTTACTTAACGTGCAGCGTTAGACACCAACGCAACGTGTGCACTGTGAACAGGGCATTGATTTTTCATTGCAGTGAGTTATTCTGCGTTAAATGCTGTTTTAACGCGCGACTTTAACGTCCCACTGTGAACTTACCCTGAGAAGTCATTCATACAACTGGCTGTTTATTCCAGAGAGGCAAGCCAACTACTTCCTCTCCTTTTTTAACTTTTTGAATCGTTTTTATCTTTTTTGGTTACCTCCACTCACCCTAAAGATGACTGGAATGCCTGGGTGATCTGGCAAACCTGGGCTAGATTATTTTAAAATGTTCTTAGCAGACAATAAGTTTGCAACCCTCCCCCCGTGTCATATCAGGTAATAATAAGGATTGATCAATGTGAATGAGATTGCAGCTATGCAGTTATAATATAGCAAGCTAGTCCTGAATTTATTCCAAAACACTCACTGTAAATACATGTATTTTTGCAGTGCTGTCATTTCACTAACCTTTCAGCAGTCCTTGCTATGATTTAATAAGAACCAATTAGGCATTTCAGTCCTTTGCCACCTAAGAACAAGTTTTAATAAACTCATTCCAGGATTACTGAAACACAAGGGCTGTAATCTTTGGCCTCCAATCTTTGTAAATTGGGTTCAATAACCATAAGCTGGCCACTAACGATACAGTCTTTTTCATCCAATCTTACCATTTCTCTGTAATATAAGGTAGCTGCCTAAATTATCCATTCAATATATTTACTCAGGTCACCCTTCTACTACATAGATTTGGTAAAATTGGATGAAAAAAAATTGTATCGTTAGTGGCCACCTTTAGTTCATGATAAGCTGCAGCTCCCCCATTTAATATGTGGTCAGTCTAATGTCCTAAAGTATCCAAGAAGCAGAGGAAGAAGCAAAACAGTTGTGTATTATTTCCATATACATTTGGAAGTACATATTCCTTAGCTTCCCCATTATAACTGATAGGCTTCATTAGTGCTTTATAGGCCTAGTCCAGCAAAACTTATTTATTAAGTCTCTGCCCTTCTCCCCCTCCTTCTAGGCTACAATGAATAATGTCATATTGAAAAAAATCCCCTTAATACTTCTATTTCAGTGTAAGCAGTGCCTCTTGCAGTTCCCAGTGACGGAATGTCTGTGCTTGGCAGACTGGGAGGCGTACATGAAAAAGGGCGCCTGGAAAAAAGTGCGGCGGATATAGCCGATAAATGTAATTTTGGTTATTAAAGTGAGCTGGCTATAGCCAATAAACATGATTTTGTTCATAAAAGGGTGTCGATGTGGCCAATAAATGTGATCTTGTTTATAAAAGGGCACCGGATATAGGCGATAAATGTGATTTTGTTTATAAAAGGGCACTGGATGGATCTAGGCGATAATTGTGATTTTGTTTATAAAAGGGCACAGGATGTAGTCCATAAACGTGATTTCATTTTTAAAAGGACTCTGGATGTAGGAGATTAACGTAATTTCATTTATAAAAGGGTGCTTGTTTGTAGCTAATTGATTCAGATTACAAAAGGCACTGGATGTAGCCACTATTAGAATGTAATCCTAACGCTAATCCCTCCTGGTGCCTAACCTTAACCCCCCCATAGTGTTGCCAAACCATTAACCCCACCCCCCAACCATAACCGCCCCCATGGTGGTGCCTGACCTTAACCCACCGCTGTTGTTGTAGCCGCAATTTATGACAAAGATCTAAATGGCATTCAGTGAGATTGTTGTATTCGCAATTTTTAAAAGATAAAACCGTTATTCACTGTGATTATTGTAGCCGTATATAATGACATAAAGATATAAACTGTATTTACCATCTTTGTAGGTGTAATATTGAGAAGATATAACCGGTATTTGGCTTGGTCGAAACAAACGCTATTTAGTGCGGATTGTAGTAGCCGTAAATAAAATGAAACAAATAATGAGGCACAGGACCAAATTATAGCTGTTATTATATTAAGGGAATACAGTTTACGCGTAATTGAAATCAGGTCCTTTATCGTAACCGCAAACATTTCCATGATATAGCCGATATAAACATGATAAAGCCGATATAAAATAATGGGCGCCCTTTTCACCGCTTATAGCTGCTAATCGTGACAAATAACATTGAAGTCTATTGCCGCGCCCTTTTTACACAGACAGCTCTGGCACCCTTTTCTACTAATACCGACTGGGAGTGCTATGGGAAAGGAACAGAGAGGTTGGGATAAGCAACCAGCTACAACTCCATCTTGTGTCCTTCTTGGGAGGGGTAGCCATCTTCCTAGGGAATCTGTGGTCAGACTCCATAGACACACTACACAGCAGTCTGATGGCTCTGTGTCACTTGTTCTGTACCACAGGAAATTAACATATTGTTGCTAGGCACAGAGACAGATCTGTTGTTATTTTTATTTATAAAGCACCAACAAATTCCAAAGAGTCACTAGCTGTTGCTCAGTAAAAGAGGAGCTCACAGTCCAATATCCCTACCACAATCTTGGGAGAAACCAGTTAACACTTGAGTCATGCAAAAATGAGGACAACATACACACTATGTAGATGGTGTCCTGGATTGGGAAGACTGATCCTGGTACTTTAGCATTATAATGCAAGAGTGCTCTACGCTACACCACATGCTGTCTCTGTATGTCAAATGTGTACAATATACAGTATTCATGACTTGCAATCGCTACAATAAGATCCAGTATAAATTCAGTGTTTTTCATCATTGTCATTTAATTGTTTTTCTTAAAGAACAACTGAAATGAGAGGGGTATGGATGTTCCTTATAAACAATACCAGTTGCCTGGCAGTTCTGTTGATATATCATGCATGATTAACGTCTGCATGACACACCTGAAACAAGCATGTAGCTAGTCTAGTCAGAGGTCAGTCAGAATATCTGATCTGCATTCTTTTTCAGGGTCTATGGCTAAGAGTATTAGAGGCAGTGGGTCAGCAGGACTGCCAGGCAATCTGCTTTGTTTAAAAGGAAATATATATGGCAGCCTCCATATTTATTGCTCCTAATGTTTGCCAAATGTGTACAATAAAGGGCTTTTAGCAGCAGTGCACATCTCTCCTCTCCTCTTTCCAGAAACGTTGATGTTGGCGCACGCTGCAGGTAAGCCCACCAGTGGCCGTTCCGTCCCTGCTGCATACTGGTGCCAGTTTTTTCTTTCTATTTTTCACTGTTTCAGTATGAGTTCCAGGATGATGCCACAATGTTTCTAGTAACCTCCGTTGTTCAGTGGTTATTCCAGATAGATCCTGCTTGTTTTCTCTTGAGCAATCCCCCTCTGGCCACCCAGACATAAGGTCTGTGAGTGCACATCGTAGTAGCTGGAGCACAAGTTGGCTAAAATGATTACGTGATTTTAACCAAACCATAGGATGCCTTGCCAAAAACTGACTGGAATCTTTTCGTATTCCGATTTAAAGAAATCTTTTTTTGCTGGATTTCTGTCTCTTGTCCTAAACAAATATTGATCACAAAACCACTTGTCTAATTTCTGAGCTTATATTTTTTTTTTTAAAGTGAAAGTTAAGTCATAACTTTTTAAAAAATATTTTTAAATACTGCAGTAATGGGTTGCAATTAATCCAGGAGAAGGAAAGTCTGGCACTACTGTATTTATTACCAATAAAGTGCATATGCCGAAAATGCATCAATGGTAAACACAATCTTTGTACAAAACAAATATAAGATGTACTTATTACAAGCAGTGGGTTGGAGGAGGCAACAGTGGGCGCCGAGAGGTGCACGGCCTAACGACTGTTTCACAGGGAGTGAAACTTAGCTTCTTCTGAGGCCAATGTGCATGGAAAATGTGAGCAGAATCAGCCATTATGAGTGTTTTTAACAGGGCACTCACTTCCATTCTGCCGTGGTGACCTCGCCCCGGATATCCCATTGGTGCGCTTGCCAGAGAGTCTCGGTGACGGTTCTGCTTACATTTTCCATGTATATTGGGTTTGGAAGAAGCTAGGTTTCACATCCATTGAAACAGTCATTAGGCAGTGTATCCCTCGGCTCACACTGCCGGCTCCTCCAACCCAGTTACCACTGCTTGTGATAAGTACATCTTTAATGCTTGTTTTGCATGAGACTGTGTTTACAGTTAATGTATTTATTACCAAAAAAGTGCATATGCAGAAAGTGCAATAGTGCCAGACTATTTTCCTTCTCTCTGATTTATTCACCCTTCCTCAGGGTGACATGAAAAATATATAAATATATTATTGCCATCCTGTGAACAAGGTCCATTATGGTCCCCCCAAAGAGGCAGAGGATCACCAGGACAGCCAAGAAATTTGCATTGTTTATAAGGAAATAAATGTCAGCCTCAATATTACTCTCAACAGGGCTGGACTTACCATAGAGGCGCCTGATGGTGGAGAGGCAAAGCACTCCCCTCTCCAAGTGCACCACTCCTCTCCCTCCCTCTATCCCATGCAGAGTCATAAGCAGAGCCTAAAGTATACATTGCTCACCAACTAACAGCATTCCACCACTGAGATATCCTGTCTCCATGGCTACTGTGGCATCTTTCATCATGTGACCCACCAGCAGGTCACATGAAGAGTGAAGGGACCTGAAAGCCATAGTGGACGCTGGACAAGACACATAACTTTTGTATCACGCTTTTCTCTTGTTTGACTCAAAGTGCCACAGCTGCAGCTGCTAGGGCACACTTAGTGGGCAGTAGCAGTGTTAGGGTGTCTTGTCCAAGGTCTCCTTAATGAATAGGAAGAGTTTACAGAACAGGAAGAGCCAAGATTTGAACCCGGCCGCCTGTGCCAGAGGCAGAGCCCTTAACCATTACACTATCCAGCCAGCTGAAGCAGCTGCAGAGAGATCCCAGTGGTGGAATTCCGAGATCCGGTAAGTAACTTATCCTCTATGCTCTGCTCGCGACTCCTTCATTAGGCCTACAATCAGAATCCATTTTTCTGGTGGGAATGATCTCTCAGATGTGATGTCTATCAATGCAAACATTTCTATAGTATTGTAACTTTCCATTCATTCATCATTTGTCTTTCTCCCCAGGTAACAAAAGTGCACTGCCCATTCATTTCTGGAAACATAATGAAGGTCTGGCCCACCTAGAACACATGGAATACAGTAATGGAAGACTGAAAATCTTACAAGATGGATACTATTTTGTCTATACAAACATATGTTTTAGACACTATGTGTTATCATCGAATCTCACCACAAATGAATCGCAGCTCATGCTTTATGTCAAGAAGTCAAAAAAGACTAAAAAAGTAACCCTAATGAAGGGAGGAAAAACTGCAGCGTGGTCTAATAATACATATAACTTTTACTCTGCCTACCTAGGAGGTGTCTTCAAACTGATGGCTGGGGAGGAGATATACATTAAAGCCACTCACATTGACCTGATGGACCCCGACCAGGAAGCAACATATTTTGGGGCCTTCAAGCTTGTTGATATACAACTGTAAATCGGTAGCCTGTGTTAGCAGATAGAATCTTGTCCCAATATCTGTCCTGCTCGGCTGATGACTTTCCATGCAGAAGGGCCAGCGCCTAGTTATCTTGCATAACTCACATGCAGGATCAGGACAAATAACGTTAAGGGTACACGCTATACTAATAGCTCAGCGTGTAACATACTGTGCCTTATTTATTTGACAAACCGTTTTGAACAACGTGCCAAATTATATTTTCCTATAATGTAGATATTTTGCCGGTCTGCTGTGTACCAAAGAAGTGATTTCTGTGTAAGGAAATTTACAGTGTTCATTCTGGCATGAGGCTTTATATTCCTGTATTTGTACAGTCCCTAGTGTCTGACACATGTCATCTAACTTTTGTCTTGTAGAAGTTACGGTATCTTATAGAGTAAGCCTGCAGGGAGTGACATTTTTATCTGTACAGAGGGGTCAATAACCTTTTTAAAAAGTGTGCTAATTTTATTGCTGCACTTTCGCTCCAGAAGGTTATACCGGTTTTGATCAACATAACTGCATATTAATATTATTTAGTATTTATATAGCACTGACATCTTCCACAGCACTTTACAGAGTATATAGTCTTGTCATAAACTGTCCCTCAGGAGCGCAGAATCTAATCTGTTCATAGTCTGGGTCTAATTTTAGGGGAATGCCAATGAACTGCCTTTGGCCCAATTTATTTAGCACTTATATAATGAAAGGGACAGTTATTTTCCTCGGACAGCTTCTATAGACATATGTCAGTGCTTAATGATTTGTTAAAAATATAATGTTATAAAATGTATTATCTGTAATTATCTGTCTATTATACATATTATCTGTCTATCCGCCAGCTACAGTATGAGTTTCCAAAACTGACAGTGAACTCAAATTGCACCCATAGTAGCAGTACACTGTGGATGTACAGAATACCCACAACGCCCAATTATCCTGCAGGGTTCATTTCACACCACAGGAGCATTTGTTATCCATTTTGTATATTTAGACTAATCCTGAGCCCCATTAAGTGAAGCCACACCCCCGGCTGCAAAGATTGACTGATTCTTCCAGTGAGAGTTTTGGCTGGAACAGAATTTTGCTTCAACACTTCCTAAATAGAAATAAGGTGTATGAAGTCATCCTTCTGCCCATGGCTGAATTTGGGGCAAAGCCACAAAGGCCATGGCCTAGGGCACCAAGCAAGCAAGGGGGAGGCAGCAGACTGAAACACTCAGGCAGTTAAACTGGCAAACATGTAAACCACAGCGGTCAGAGACCCAGTCCGTGGCCGGCCTGACAATAGACCCTCCTCCCCTGTGTCCCAGCGAGCAATCTCCATCCTGTGCCCCTCTAGCCCAGTATGCCGAGTAGCTGTTGCATCGGTAGGTAGCCGTGCTTCACTCACCTCCTCTGAACATTCCAGCAATATAAATCATCTCACCACTCATTTCTCGCTCTAGTGCCTGGCATCTCCAGGTCCTCATGTTGTGTGTTATCATGTCCAGGCAATAGAGCAAGAAGTGAGTGGTGAGAGGATAAGTGGATGGGGATGGCACAGATAGTGGGGAGCACAGGACAGGGGCAGCTCAGGATGGGGGAGCAGTGGAGCACAGCACAGTACAGGATTTGGGGAGCAGAGCACAGGACGGGGAGAGCACAGAATGAAGCGGGGGGAGGGGAGGGGTTGGTGACAGTAGGCCTTGGGAGGTAAAATGTATAAATCCAACTCTGCTTCTGCCCACAGGAGGGAGGCCCGACAGCTCATGCATAACCAAGGCTATAGTCTTCATTGATGTGTGTTAAACCAATTATTACCACATTTATTATGTTATGTCAATAAATAGTGGCATTGAAATCTATTCTACAAATAAAATCTCAGTGTGTCACATTGGATCCTTCTTCCAGGTGACAATCGCATAAGGTAGCAGTGATATCTGAGTCTGCTCAGTCCTACAGCAGTTTGTTAGAGGCAGTGTTGAGCATAAAGAACCTTTAATACAGTGTGTAATAATAGGCACAATGTGCATTGTTCTTTCTGTTGCACAAGGTGACCTTTCCACTAAACAATTTCAGCTATTCTACTTTGCATTGCTAGATAAACTTTGTGAAGTATGCGGGTGAATGTGGACAGGAAGAGCTCCCCCTTAATGCCTTGTAGTAAATGTGTCTGTGGTAGATATGACTATTTTAAACAATGCAGCTACATAGGAAATGTAGTAAACCAATTAAAAGTGCATGTTTAGTGTAGCACATCAAAGTAATCTCCCTCACTGTAAATAGTTTAAGCCATTTCTTCTCAAGAGAAAAAGTGTCTGACATTTTCTATCAAAATTGTCAATACAATCCACTTCTCTATAACTGGAAATATGCTGCTTTTTATAGTTTCATGTTTGATTATAATGGTATGTGATCCATTGGAAATATAGCATGCCATCTCTCTGAGCTCACTTACAGAAGAAGGTACAGAGCTAATGACAGTGGCGTAGCAATAGGGGGTGCAGAGGTAGCGACCGCATCGGGGCCTCTATTGGTCCTGTGCTGGTAGTAATCACTTTTATAGATGCTTTAAATAGTAGTAATCATTAACAAGCTGTTCCCCATCCCCCTTTTCCCCCATCCCCTTTTTGCAAACATGGAAAAGTTGAGGGCATATTAAGCACAAATAAATATTGCTTACTTTACTCCCTAAAAAGGAGTTGTTAAATATCATATTTTAACAGATCTCCACAGGTTATGAAAACATTTACATTTAATTCCAAAATGGCACACTGGAATGTCTATACTTCTAAGGCCCATTATTTACCGGTAGTATTTATATTTTAGTATGATCAGATTAATGAAAGCCTCAGTGACTGCCTGTTATGAGATACTCAAACCATTGTACATAGTATTAAACAGGCTCAAATGTAGTATTGTACTGTTTTAGGGCAACTGATTTCTGGCTTAAAAAGGCCGGCAAAAAAGTGGTCAACAATTCTATTTGGTTTCTTTAGCTTATCTACTCTGTTGTGTTTTACAGACAGTTGATAGAATTTTGAGCCTTAAGGTCTGTACACACGCCAGACTGGAGGCAACGACGGGTCCGTCGTCACCTACCGCTGGGTGGGCGTTCCAGTGACAGTCCGGCGTGTGTACAGTCTGTCTGCAGACTGATACGGCTTTTTCTGAGCGATCCGCCCGGTTAGTTTAGGATTCTGGATTTTGGCTTCATGTCATATGAAGATGAATCTGCATGCAGTAAAACATATGCCAAATAATAATGTTATATTGAAGCATGCGGTTCTGTAATATGCAGAGCCTATATATTCGCTCTCCAGACCTGCACATATCTCCTCCTATATCTCTGCTAACCACCACAACCACCCCCACCCAAAGTTCATTTTTCAATATTTGCAAAGGCGCTTCCTCCTTTCCATATAGAGATACCCACATTGCTGACAAAGTACATACTTCTATAGTAGTTAGATAGGCATGTAGCCCAGTACCCCAGGTACAAGCGTTACCTAGATCTGTATTCCATAGCAGATCTTGTTTTTCCTTGTGTAGAAGTTCCCAAACCACTTGTCAAACAAGTCATAGTTAAAATATCTGATCAGGAGCCCAGGCAGTAGTTATTTGAATGTCATTGCTTTAGCCTGCAGTCTTCTCAAAGAAACAGTCTTTGCCATCCACCTTGCAGTCTGAATAGTGGGATGATGCAATCTGAGTAGTAGCCCACCCAGAAAGCCTGAAACACACATGCCTGCTACTTTTATACATGTCCTCAAAATTTCAAGAAAGCAATTTTAGCTACATAAGTCACAATTCAGACAATAATGGAAACGTGAACACTGTTGTCGCTAAGATATGAAATTACATATATTTTAAGCTCTGTAAACACGCAAGCATAGCAACAAAATGCCTCACTAGCCTGCAGGCTAGTGACACGTCTATACAACATCGGCCCCGTTCTCGGGGCATCGGCTTCCTCTTTGGTGACTTTGAATCTGTGCTGGGAACTGGGTTTTAAAGGCATTGGGCCTGATTCACAAAGCGGTGCTAACTCTTAGCACGGCCGTTTTCGTGCGAATTTTCGCGAGAAACGATAATGTTTTCGCGTGTATAAGCGAATTTTCGTACGAAATCGATATTGTTCGTGCAAAAAAATCGAGTTTGCACGCGAAAACGTTATCGTTTCGCACGAAAATTCGTGATCGCGCGAAAATGCCCGTGCTAAGAGTTAGCACCGCTTTGTGAATCAGGCCCATTGTGTCATGCTAGAGACAAATTAGTAATCGGGCAGATTTTTATTAGATTAACCAAATGGACAAAGATTGCAGGTGTTTTAATGAAGTAAATGTGCAATGAAGCATCCACTCGGGTACTGATAAAACAAGTGTAGCTCTGAGCACATAACATGTATAACATACGAGTGATCGTTTCACCACTGTTGGTACACCCAGTTGATCTGAGAGATATCTGCCAGTGTAGAGCCACCTTTACTCCATCACATGCCTGTACAATGAAGATTGTTCAAACATGATAATAATCTGTATAAAATGAAGATGCTCACACTCTGCTTCTAAGTTTATTTTTTGTTTTTTTTTGTATTTATTCAGTATATACTCTGGTGCTTTGTAGACTTTTCAGTAGTCTATATGACACAACATGTATGTTGCAATACATTTCAGCTTTTAAATGCCAATATTATAGCTGAGAAATCGTAACTCATTCTCAGTATTGAGCTCAACTTGACTTTATTATCTTGCACATATCCTTCTGGTTTTGCTGATGTTTTTCATATAAATATTTAATTTTTTAAATGTATGATTTTTTATGATCCTTTTTTTCTTCCATGTAAATATATTTAACTACTTTGTGTACATATGATTTTGTATTTCTAAACAGTGGTTTACGATTAAAATTAATATATTTTGTTTACATGAGTGGCATTGTGTTTCATGATAATTTCAAGAGAATTTGTCAGAGCAAAAATATAGGAGGTGCCATTTTTATATTGACTTCAAAAATGGATACTGTAGGGCTGCCATTGTGATATCTTGCTTGTTAAAGGACAACTGTAGGGAGGCTGCCATGTTTTTTTTTTCCTATTTTGTG
The DNA here is from genome assembly GCF_040937935.1 of Hyperolius riggenbachi. Lineage (NCBI taxonomy): Eukaryota > Metazoa > Chordata > Amphibia > Anura > Hyperoliidae > Hyperolius > Hyperolius riggenbachi. The sequence goes on along the minus strand of NC_090647.1, from coordinate 162,097,141 downwards.
CAATACCAGTTGCCTGGCAGCCTTGTTAATCTATTTGGATGCAGTAGTGTCTGAGTAACACAAGAAACATGCATGCAGCTAATCTTGTCAGTTCCGACATTTATGTCGGAAACACCTGATCTGCTGCATGCTTGTTCAGGGTATTTTCCTAAAAGTATTAGAGACAGAGGATCAGCAAGACAGCCAGGCAACTGGTATTGCACAAAAGGAAAAAAAAAAACATGGCACAGACGCGGGACGTCACAGGGAATCCCGATCCGCCCCTCAGCGCTGCCTGGCACTGATTGGCCAGGCTGCGCAGGGGGCGGGGGGGAGGGGGCAGCGCGGCGGGTAGCGGCGGCGATCGCGTACTACATGCAGCTAGCAAAGTGCTAGGTGCGTGTAGGAAAAAAAAAATTATGAAAATCGGCCCAGCAGGGCCTGAGAAATCCTCCTGCGCAGGTTACCCCGAGCTGAGCTCGGGATAACCGGCAAGGAGGTTAAAGGGAACCTGAAGGGAAAGGTATATGGAGACTGCTATGTTTGTTTCCTTTTAAAGTGGATCCAGATGAAAAACTAACTATAATAAGTAACTTGTCTATATATCTTCACTAAAGCTTAGATAGTTTACACAGCAAATCTAGCTGCAAACAGCTTCAATAGAATGGGCTTGATTCACAAAAGAGTGCTAACTGTTAGCACGGCCGTTTGCGCGCGATCGCAAATTTTCACACGCAATTAAACATTTTCGCGCCCAAATGCAAAATCGTTATCGTTTTCGCACGAAAAGTCTAACGATAACGATTCCGCACGAAATTTCACATTTGTGTGCGAAACCGTTTAATTGTTCACGATCGCACGCAAACGCGAAAATTCGTGCGAAAACAGCCGTGCTAACAGTTAGCACTCAAGCCCAATATGATTATTTCTTCCTGTGATACAATGACAGCAGCCATGTTGTTTGTAAACGTTACAGAGGCAAGCTTGTCTGCATCTTGAGTACTCAGCCTGTGAAAAAAACCTAATCCCCCTTCCTCCTCCCCTCTGCCTTTGAAATATCTGGCTAGTAATACCTCCTCCTTCTCCTGCCCAGACTGAGCTCCCATGAGCCCTTGCTACTGTCTGAAAATGCCAAGGCTCTCTGAAAAGTTGTGGGTGAGGCTTGTTTAGTTTATAGGGAATTAGAGTATTAAAACAAAAACAAAAAAATATTTGGATTGAGGAATGCCCTATAAACAATAGGAACGGAACACAATTATGCAATGAGTAAAAGTTCATCTCGGATCCACTTTAACCTCCTTGCCGGTCTAATTCCCGCCGGCAAGGAGGCGCGACGGGACGGGATGACGTCACCGACGCGGGAGGTCACAGGGAATCCCGATCCGCTCCTCAGCGCAGCCTGGCGCCTGGCACTGATTGGCCAGGCTGGAGAGGGGGCGGCGCGGCGGGTAGCGGCAAATCGGCGGGTAGCGGCGGCGATCGCGTACTACACGCAGCTAGCAAAGTGCTAGCTGCGTGTAGGAAAAAAAATTATGCAAATCGGCCCAGCGGGGCCTGAGAAATCCTCCTGCGCAGGTTACCCGGAGCTGAGCTCGGGATAACCGGCAAGGAGGTTAAAGGGAACCTGAAGGGAAAGGTATATGGAGACTGCTATGTTTGTTTCCTTTTAAAGTGGATCCAGATGAAAAACTAACTATAACAAGTAACTTGTCTACATATCTTATCTAAAGTTTAGATAGTTTACACAGCAAATCTAGCTGCAAACAGCTTTAATAGAATAAGAATATTTCTTCCTGTGGTACAATGACAGCCGTCATGTTGTTTGTAAACATTACACAGAGGCAGGCTTATCTGTTTCTTGAGCAAAGAAAACGAATCCCCCTCCTCCTCTCTCCTCCCCTCTGCCTCTGAAATCGCTGGCTAGTAATACCTTACCCTCCTCCTGCCCAGACTGAGCTCCCAAACAAAAACAAAAAAGTATTTGGCTTAAGGAATGCCCTATAAACAATAGGAAAGGAACACAATTATGTAATGAGTAAAAGTTCATCTCGGATCCACTTTAACCAACACCAATTGCCTGGTAGTCCTTGCTGATTCTATGCCTCTAATGCATTTCGTCATAGATCCCGAACCACTTGAAGATGAAATGTTTATGACAAAAATATGACAAGATTAGCTGCATGCTTGTTTCAGGTGTGTGATTCAGGCACTACTGCAGCCAAAGAGATCAGCAGAGCTGCCAGGCAACTGGTATTGTTTTTAAATGGAGATAAATATGTCAGCCTCCATATACCGCTCTCTTTATGTTCCCTTTAAAGGGTACCAGAACACAAAAGGCTCTGGTAAAATGAAACCTGCACTGAGTAGGGAGAGAAAATTAGATACTTACTGCTTCTGTCGTTCCCCGCCCTCAGCTGCCGGTCTTCTCCTATTCCTCCAGGTGTCCTGGCGATTTGGCTAACCTTTAACCTGGATAATCTTCGCTTCTGCCCGGTGCATAATGACGGGCAGAAGTACGCACACTCCCCTGCCTCCTCCGCCCTAGCGTCTGCGCTCCACCGAAAAGCAAGCTTATCACTTAGTGTCTGATGCTTGCTTTTCAGTGGACGCTAGGATGGAGGAGGCAGGGGAGTTTGCGTACTTCTGCCAGTCATTATGCGTCGAGCAGAAACGAAGATTATCCAGGTTAAAGGTCAGCCAAGTCGCCAGGACACCTGGAGGAATAGGAGAAGACTGGTGGCTGACTGTGGGGAATGAAAGAAGCAGTAAGTGTCACGGAAGAGCCGCGAGACCAGAAATCGCAATCGGTTTCCTGCACCGATTGTTGTTGCGTTGCCAGATCAAGATTTTATGTCTAGGAGTAGCAGATTGAGCGATACCTGCCTCATCTGTTGTTTGCATACAGGGAGGTGCCGCAGGAATCTACTGGGTTCTCCCCGTTTCAACTTCTGTATGGTAGGAATGTCCGAGGACCCCTACAATTGATGCGGGAGACGTGGGAGGGCAAGGGTGACCCCACAGATGTCTCCGTGGTTGATTATGTCCTCAAGTTAAGGGACAAAATGGAGTCACTGACTGCAATGGTGACAGGAAACATGGCCCAGGCTCAGGCCAAACAAAAGTTGTGGTACGACCGCACTGCGGGAGAGCGGTCATTTGAAATAGGTGACAAGGTGTATGCCCTCCTTCCCGTGAGACAGAAAAAGTTGCAAGCTGCCTGGGAGGGGCCATACACCATAGTGAAGCGTTTAAACCCCCTGACGTACCTAGTGAGCATGGGAGGCAGGAAACAGAAAAGCTTCCATGTCAGCATGCTGTAGGCCCACCATGACAGGACCAAATATGTGTTGCCAGTTAGAGCAGGGAGAGGCAGACCCCCTTTTAGATCTGCTGGATGACATACATGAGTTGGACGGTGACATCAACGTCAACCCACAACTCTCTCCGTCCCAGAAAGAACCGTTACAGGAGGTGCTGGCCCCATACCAGCACACATTCTCAGGTATCCCAGGGTGGACCAGTCTGGCAGTTCACCAAGTAGATACAGGAACCCATCCCCCCATCAAGCAATCCGCTTACCGTGTCTCTCCGGAGGTGCAAGCGGACATGCAGAAAGAGGTGAGGGAGATGCTAGAACTAGGGGTCGTTCAAAAGTCCTGCAGTGCCTGGGCAGCCCCAGTTGTCCTGGTCCCCCAAAAAGACTAGACATCTTGGTTCTGCGTGGACTACAGGAGGTTCAATCACTACTACAGACGCCTACCCCATGCCTCTCATCGATGAGTTGTTGGATACGATGGCAGCCGCCAGGTACCTTTCAACCATGGATCTGAGCAGGGGGTACTGTCAGATACCGCTTGCATCTGATGCGAGGCAAAAGTCGGCTTTCATCACCCCTTTCGGCCTCTTCGAGTTCAGGATGATGCCCTTCGGGAAGAAGAACGCACCTGCCACGTTTCAGCGGGCCGTAAACGACCTGCTGAAGGAAATGCAAGGGTTCGCTGTTGCGTACCTGGATGACAGTGCGGTGTTCAGCCCCACCTGGGAAGAACGCCTCAAACATCGGTCCCAGGTACTAGGGAGGCTGGCCATGGCCAATCTGACAGGTAAGCCGAGTAAGTGTCAGATTGGCATGACCAAGGTGCAGTACTTAGGTCACCGGGTGGGGGTAACACCCTGAAACCTGACACGGGAAAGGAAGACGCCATCCTGGCATGACCTTGGCCTATCACGAAGAAACAGGTCCAGGCGTTCCTGGGGACTGCTGGCTACTATAGGAAATTTGTTCCAGCCTATACTACCCTCGCAAAGCCCCTGACCGATGCCACTAGCAAGAAACACCCCAAGATTGTTAGCTGGACCCCCAAGTGTGAGAATGCCTTCCAGGCCTTGAAGCAGGCGCTCGCAAGCGCCCCTGTGCTTCAAGCCCCGGATTTCAGTCGTCAGTTCATTGTGCAAACCGATGCCTCCAACTACGGTCTCGGCGCAATCCTCAGCCAGGTGGACGAAAGGGGAGATGAGCACCCTATTCTCTACCTGAGCCGGAAGCTCCTGCCCCGAGAGGTAGCCTATTCCACTACTGAAAAGGAGTGTCTGGCAATCGTGTGGGCCCTACAGAAACTGCAATCCTATCTGTACGGCCGCTCCTTCACGATCATTACCAATCATAATCCCCTGAGTTGGCTGAACCGCGTTGCTGGGACCAATGGCAAGCTCTTACAATGGAGCCTGTCATTGCAGCAGTACGACTTTACGATTCAACACAAGGTAGGCAGCCAATACCAGAACGCCAACGGGCTATCCCGTTGCATTGGGAAACTAGACCAGATATCGCAGGTTAGCGGCAACACCACACATCTTGCGGATGCATGGCTCAGGCCTCTATCCTTGGGGGAGGTGTCACGGAAGAGCGGGGAGACCAGAAAACGCAATCGCAATCGGTTTCCTGCACCGATTGTCGTTGTGTTGCCAGATCAAGATTTTATGTCTAGGGGTAGCAGATTGTCAAGCCTGGGGTCTTCTTTTGGAAAGCTAACATTTTAGTTGTTAGCAGAACTTTCTTTTCATGAGATAAGTGGCTCTCGGAGAAGACCTGGTTGTGTAATTAACTTCATCAAAAGAAGTTCCTTCATTGGCAGTGACACCCAAGTGTGAACATGCCCTTTGAAAAGGATACCATTTGGTGAGCCCTAGCAAAGGGAGCTTTCTACACAGCAGGGGTCTAGACCAGCAGAGCCGTGGAACCAGCTTAGAAATAAATGCCGTATATGATTTTTAGCCTGTTTAAGGAATACCGTTCATATGAGAGGTATGAAAGTTATCTCATTTTGCTGGTCCGGATCTGGTGAATATTTTAGTATTGAATTGAGGCAACTGACTTACCAAGAACCCGAGGTATTCCGCTACTTCGTAACCGGACATGCGACAGCAACCAGTTTGATGTCATATGAACTGTCATATTCTGAGGAATATAAATCTGTGACTGTTATGTGTGTGCGGGAAGCGTAAACTGAGATATGGAAAATGTCATATTTGGTGGGCACCAGGAACCCACCCAGGAGGTTAACCGCACCCTGTCCAGCCCCTGGGCTGAACCTGAGACCCCACCCAAAATTGTGGATTATTCAAAAGTGGTTGCCAGGGACTCCTCCTTTATTCTTCCGAATTCCATCTTCATGGGAGCATGCTGCTGCTTTGAGGAAGAGTAGCGGCCATCTTGTCTGAACTTTGGCTCCTGAACTGAAACAAAAAACTGCACGTGTTTTTCCAGAAAGGACATATTTCCACATGAACTTAAGTATTCGTACTTTCTTCCCTTTTTATTTTTTTTAGACTGCGCTACGATTGTCTCTATAATTGTTTATTTTAATGATTTTCTGTATATATGAATTATTTATATTGCATTTATAATAAAGACTTCTAAAAAGTCATTTATATGTTCAGCTACCCTGCTATTCAGCCGCACAAACTGAACCTAGCTTCTGAAGAGTCGCTACTACTGTTGATAGCTAGATAAAATAGAGGGTGTTTAACCCATTTTATTTGCAGGTAGTCTCAGTGTAGTTAGGACTCCTACCCTTCCGTAGGAGTGGTGGCAGTTATACCCTGAATAGTGTGTAGTTTGTATTACCGTAACTCACAAGCTCTAGTCAGTCTGCTGCCAAAATCCCAGCGGTTTCTGCACACCGATTGTGACCACAGATTGCATGGTCTGTGTGCTGAAACCGATTGGAAGGCATTGTGCGGTCCGGTCACTAGAGGGCTTGTGACAGTAAGTATTTAATTTTCTCTCCCTACCCAGTGCAGGTTTCATTTTACCAGAGCCTTTTGGGTTCTGGTATCCTTAAGGTACATACGCAAGTATTATTTGTGTTGCCTGTGAGGATGAAGCTTGATCCTGCAGGTGTCTCCGGCATACCTGAATGATGTGAATGATGCTATAAAGGTGAGGGGAGGAGGGACAATAGCATTGCACACAATGGAGTGGCTGGCACATTGGAGCTGTGCCATGACCTTTCTCACACATCTGAGAGGGATAGGGAGGCTGACATGTTTATTTCCTTTTAAATAATGTACATTGCCTGGGTTCCCTGCTGATCATCTGTCTCCAATACTTTAACCATAGACCTTGAACAAGTATGCCGATCAGATGTCTATGACAAATCTGACAAAAATAGCCGCATGCTGGTTTCAGGTGTCTGATTTAGACACTACTGACCAGAAAGAAGGCAACTGGTATTGATTAAAAATGAATAAATATGGCAGCTTCCATAGGTCTCACACCTCAGGTTCCTTTTAAAGGGCATTATCTTGATAAGGTGTGAAATTTGTATAGCAGAAAACTTAGGTAAAAAAGTAAATAAGGGCCAATGTGTTGACAAAAAAACCTATTCCCAATCTTACAAATATGGAGACACTGAGAGCCCAATATAGTGTAGTATGTACTAGTAGAATGGATATGTAGAGGTAAGTATGCAAAAATACTCACAAACAAGGGGTACTGTCCAGGTAACCACTATATCGGCAGGTGGGGAGATTAGACCTGTCCCCACTCAGGAATAAAGGATACCCGAGGTGACATGTGACATGATGAGATAGACATGGGTATGTACAGTGCCTAGCGCCTAGCGCACAAATAAATATTCTGGGTTCCCTGTATTCTTTCCCTGCCTGAAAGAGTTACATATCAGGTATGTAAGTGGCTGACTCAGTCCTGACTCAGACAGGAAGTGACTACAGTGTGCCCCTCACTGATAAGAAATTCCAACTATAAAACACTTTCCTAGCAGAAAATGGCTTCTGAGAGCAGGAAAGAGATAAAAAGGCTCAATAGTTCATATATTTTAGCTCTGGCATACTTCAATGAATGTGTCGTTGAGCAAAAACAATAAAGCAGATTTAAACATAAAATAAACCCATGGAATATCTTAAAAAGTCAAGGAAGATAGATACAATCTTTTACTTCATTTGTTTCTTTTCGCCTCGGGTGTCCTTTAAGAAGTAACTCTCTGTAGATAGGAAATACGGGGCAACACCCCTCCACCAAGGGTGGACACAGGAACTGTATATGCAGACAGAGGCGCCAAAAGAATAACATGTAACGATCGGTGGGCGCAGAGAGTATCTGATTACCGGTGATCTGCAGTATCGCCGGAAATACAGATATATACCAGATTATAAGTGATCTGCAGTCTCACCGATAATCCGATATACAAACTAACCTCTGATCGCCTGAGTAGAGTGTAGTGTTTTGGTGTAACAGTAACACTAGGAGGCCTAGGCCTCAGTGCAGCAAGGAGAACTGCACGGATTCCTTCCGCAGACCTGAGCTCTCCAAAACGGGAGGAGTCAGACTGACAGTAGGAAGGAAAGTCCGAGAGTGACACTCAGGAAGAAGTGTCACTAACAGGACTGGGAACCGCCTCCAATCGTGAGGTCGGTTCTCGAGGTCAGACAAGCCAGGTCGTACACACACGGACAGATAAAGTACAAATACAGTAGGCAAAGGCGGAGTCAAAGTACAGGCAGGGTTCGGCAACGGGGTATCAGATATATCGGGGTACAAAATCAGGAGGCAGAAACAGAGTCTAGGAACGAGCCGAGGTTCGGCAACAGAGTATCAGAAATATCGAGGTACAAGGTCAGAGTTCAGGAGGATAGTCGAGGCAGGCAAAAGTCATAACATATAATCACAATCAAACTAGTACTTTAGCTATCAAATATCTAGCTAAGTGTAGGATTACAGCTCCAGCTGGTCCCGGCACACTTCAGGATCTGACTACGGATCTGGGTGCTCCCACATATGTGATCGCACGCCAGACAAAGAGCAAGTGAACAACCAGCAGTATATATACTCTAGGACCTTTCCAGGACCTCCCTAATTGCTGGTCCAATGGGAGCAGTGGAATTTGTCAGCTGACCCAGCTGGTCAGCCGACTCCCTTCTAACTGCTATTTAAACTCTGCCTCTGTGCTCGCGCGCGTGTAAGCCTGAATCTTGGTGGACTATCAGTCCCAGCCACACCAGTACTGTCATGCAATGTATCTAGTGCGGGGGCCGCCTCTGATGCGGACTCCGCCGTTACCGATGCGGATTCCGCCGTTACCAATGCGGATTCCGCCGCACTGCCTATGCGGCATGCGGCGTTTTTTCCGCGTTGTGACGCCATGCTGGACGCGGAAACAGCCGCCTCACCTCGAGAGATGGCGGCTTTTCCGCGTTTCCTTACATAACATTTACTAAATTTTTTAAAATGAGAGGAGGCAGAGGTGGACTTACCTCCTCCAAGCAGACACACAAAGAGACTGTTGTATATATTCAAAACAACAATGATTTATTTGTATACTCCAAAGAGTGAAAGTGCAATGCGTTTCGCAGGCATCTCCTGCTTCATCGGGCAATAAAAAATGGAGTTTGTACTCATACAGGTCTGGTGCAAAGCAGAAACGGTGAACTTTGCACCAGACCTGTATGAGTACATGCTCCATTTTGTATCGCCTGATGTAGCAGGAGATGCCTGCGAAACGTGTTGCAATTGCACTTTTTGGAGTATACAAATAAATCCTTGTCGTTTTGAATATATACAACAGTCTCTTTGTGTGTCTGCTTGGAGGAGGCAAGTCCACCTCTGCCTCCTATCATTTTAACAATTTTAGTAAATTTTATTCTTTTGGTACCTTTGTCTGCATATACTATTCCCAGTCTTGGTAGCTGCTTTGTCCATCTGAGAATACGTGAAGTATGTCATTAACAGCCATTTGTGGATGGTTTTAAAATGAAGTTGGAGTGAAGTGACATTTGGTTAATAAACACAACACAATAGCTTGAGTCACACAGAAATCATGTGACCACCACTATTCTAGCCAAACACAATGCAAGCTAATATTTTCTTACTGCTTCTGGCATAGATTCAACGGTTTGAGTTTATTCTTGTCTGACATTGTCTGTTTCTGCCCAGTCATTACACCAGTCTTGTTTGGAAAAGATAACGGCGGTACCAAGGCTGCCTTTACATCTAATATCATGCGAGTAAAGAAATTCTTCACAAACAAATTAAATTCAAAGGGAAGAAAAACAAGACAGCTTTACAAAATGCTACACCTGCTTCTGACAAGAATCCTGTTTGAAAGAGACTGATCTTTTGGTGGGGCCCGTTTCTTAGAAAACACACAGTTTCATGTGGTTTTTTACACAGTAAAGGAGTGACTGCTGTTCTAAAAAAGTATACAGATAAACTCTGACACTATCCAACATAAAAATACAAGGTTACAGCACAACTACACAACCAAAGCTGATCTTATTCTTGCATACTGAATCAAAGTGTATGGGCAGATTTCAAAATGATCTGATACTTGAACACAGTAAACAGTAAATATTTATGTTTAATTTTATAAAGCCAAAGGCCATGCGCCTCACAGCAGGACCAGGACCACATACGACCCTAAGGCCCGGTTCTTACAGAACGTAATCGGAACGTATACTGTACAAACGGAACGGATGTGAAAGGATCCAATGTTAACCTATTGGACCGTTCACATGCGTCTGTTGGTACGGATACGTTCCATTCCCCGGACCAAAAAAATGCAGCAGGCCTTAAAGGGAACCTAAACTGAGAAGGATATGGATTTTTCCTTTTAAAATAATACCAGTTGTCTGACTCTCCTGCTGATCCCGTTTCTCTAAGGGCCTGTTTCCACTACACGCAGATTGGATGCAGATTGGATGCAGAAAAACTGACTCCAATGAATGCCTATGGGAAAATCTGCATCAGAAAAATTGCGTTTAGGGGAAACAGGGCCATAGGCATTCATTGGAATCAGTTTTTCTGCATCCAATCTGCGTGTAGTGGAAATAGACCCTAATACTTTCAGCCACAGCCACTGTACAAGCATGCAGATCAGATGCTCTGACTGAAGTCAGACTGGATTAGTTGCATGGTTGTTTCAGGTGTGTGATTCAGTCACTACTGCAGCCAAAGAGATCAGCAGGACTGCCAGGCAACTGGTATTGTTTAAAAGGAAACATCCATTTCCCTCTCAGTTTAGGTTCCATTTAATTTTCCGGACCGTTCTGCCCAGTGGAACAGAACTGGACAAAAAATGCTGTTGCATTGAGGCAATGGAAAACGAAGTGAAGAAACGTTCCACGGGGATATGGGGACACAAACCTGAGTGGCGGGAGGGTGAGGGAGGGTGCAGCAGCCGGGCGGGTGGGTGAGCGAGGTTAACTGGGCCTTAAATACATACAAAGATAATATAAGGGGAGAGAAAGAGAGAGCATTAATGAGAAAGAGAGAGGATTAAGCAGGCCAAATTGCTCCCAGGACAAGGGTGTAAAAATTGCACCCCCTACCTGTGGGCTCGAGAACGTTATTTATGATGTGATATTTAGCCCTTCCCAACAGGTACCCAGTTATAGGTGCCCCAATATAGGTTAGCTAGCCATAGGTGTGCCAGTATAGGTTAGCCAAGTAAAGGTATCCCCAATATAGGTTTGCCAGCTATAGGTTCCCCAGTATAGGTTATCCAGCTATAGGTGCCCCAGCATAGGTTAGCCAGGTGTAGGTATCACCAGTATAGGTTAGCCAGCCATTGGTTCCCCAGTATAGGTTAGCCAACCATAGGTGCCCCCAGTACAGCTTAGCCAGCTACAGGTGCCCCAGCATAGGTTAGTCAGCTTTAGGTGCCCTAGTATAGATTAGCCAGGTATATGTGCCCCTGTATAGGTTAGCCAGCCATAGGTGCCCCAGTATAGGTTAGCCAGCTAGATGTGCCATGTTACAAAGTGTGCACAATGGCAGACAGATTTTAGTGACTTGCAGACTGCAGTGACCATAACTGCATTAGGCAGATTCTAGTAATTGGCAAATATCATTACCAGGCCGATTCTGGTCAGAGGCAGACTTAAGGGACAGGCAGATTTAATTGATAGTCTAGTAGGTACAAGCAGATTTAAGTTCAAGATAGATTCCAGTGATAGAAAGATTCTGGGGAAAGGGATTTTCTACTAAAAGGCAGATTCTAGTGTGACAGACAGATAAGGACAAGCAGATTTAAGTGAAAAGTAGATAGTTATAGGAAGGTTGTAGTGAATGATAGATAGTTATAGTCAGATTCCAGTAAAAATACCAAATACGGGGGCTCATCTGCAGCGGTGGCAATACACTGGGGCATGCTGGGGCACCCCACCTCCTGGGAATCACTGTGCTCCTACCCCTCCCCGCTCAGTAACATGCAGTTACTGTTTCCAGGCTCCAGCAGCCTCTCCATGTCAGCCTATGTATCACTGACCTATTTTACCACCTCCATATAGTATGAGGGTTTACCTACACAATCTGCTGATAATATTCAATATCTGTTGACCCTCAGACTACACGGAGGTGGTAAAATTCTTCTGAGATTGGTCAATCATAATTGAAAGTGTGTATCAGGACAACTGAAGTGAGAAATATATGGAGGCTGCCATATTTATTTTCTTTTATACAATACCAGTTGCCTGGCAGCCCTGCTGGTCTATTAGGATGCAGTAGTGTCTGAATAATGCCAGAAACAAGCATGAAGCTAATCTTTCAGATCTGACAATAATGTCAGAAACACCTGATCTGCTGCATGCTTGTTCAGGGGTTTTGGCTAAAAGTATTAGATGCAGAGGATTAGCAGGATAGCCATGCAACTGGTATTGCTTAAAAGTAAAAAAAAAAGGCAGCCTCCATATCGCTCTCGCTTCAGTTGCCCTCTAAAAGACTCTCAACAGACTCAGTGATTTTTAAGGGTTGGGAGTTGGCTTGAGTTGGAAAACAAAGTGATTGGGGAAATCCTATACTTCCATGTAGTATGAGGGGTTACCTACACAATCTGCTCAAAGTCTTCAAAATCTGTTGGCTTTCCTACTACATGGAAGTGGTAAAACTAGCCAATCAATATTGGATTTGTGTACTTGCCTTCTAGTTTCAGGGCACAAGGCAGCTTAGAAGACATATTCCTTAACTCAGCCTATGTAATCTTCCTGGTAATGCTGGTGATGGTAATGAAGTGTACTGCACCTTGCTAGCAGGTGCTGTATTGCCTATATATGAAGTATTGTTGCAGTAATGCATGTATTACCTGCATAACGCACTGTGGTAACGTGTGTGAAAATATTGTTTTGTAATCAAAGGAGTCAAAGCAGTTTATTGCAGCAGGACCTAAAGAGGAAATGTGCAGCATTAAAAGGCCTTCGGGGTAACATCTGCTGACCAAACATGCATTCATTGATCATGCACTTATCTAATGCAACACTTAAAAATAATTGCCATTTTGGTGCTTCCCTTTCTTTTTTATCTATCTGCTGTATAACATTTTATTTTTATCCTATGTAAGACTGTTAGACTAACAGGATGACCTGAGTGCCGGTCAGCCGGGGATATATGGCTCTGTTGTGTATCTGGACTCGGTTGTATTTCTGGCTGACGTAGACCTCTCAACCACAGTTTGTTGCTTTGTCTGGAGGTTTGGGTGTTTCTGGCTTTAGCACAAGGGAATGCACTCGAGGAACCACAAACTTGACTCCTACACGTTCCCATGGGTACAATGAGTATGCAAACCATGGACTAAAATAATATAGTGAGCATGATTTGCCACCAATCTGAGACAATTAAGTACATGGATTGTCCATCCTGAAAAATATAGAGAAAATATATCTGTTGGACAGCTTGGAAAATGAATTTGTTGGGTAATTGTTGGGTATTATTGGTGGTGGCTTCAGATGTTTAAAGCAATATGTATCTTATGCATTCATGTCAGAGAATAATGTTTAACAACATTTTTTTTTTAATAATTTGTCAAGCCAATTGTAAACTGCGGTAATAGGTACTAAATATATGTGAAAAAAATAAATCATATTTATTTAAAATGGCATAGATGCCTATTTTTCAATTATCTGCTTTTACAGACATTTTTTACAGTATATAACCTACAGGTATTACTATGTTTACTTATTTGTTAATCATATGCTCATATTCTTGTACCAAGGATTGCAACAGGTTTGCTTTAGAGGAAGCCTCAAGTGAAATTGGTATAAACAACTGTGCACACCTAGGGCATTTTGCGCTTTTTTTTTTTTTTAGCGCCGGCGATAAAAAAAAAAACGTCCTAAAATCGCTTGTGCAGTGAATCTTTATGGGATTTTCATGTCATCGCGTTTCGTCTGCTTTCCGATCAGCAAAATGCTGCCTGTACCATTTTTAGGGCTATTTTGCTACAATGGAAGGAATAGGAAAAACGCAAAACGCTCACAAAATCGCTTTATGCGGCGATTGCGTTTGCGTTTTTAAGAATACATTGTATTTATTCTTTTCCAGGTCAAGGAGTTCAGTTCCTAACTTGCGTCAGGAAGTGAAAAAACAAATCGCTCTGCTTTGAAAAGTGCATTACAAAAGAATCATAGCGTGAAGGTAAGTGGCGGGACGAGGAAAAAAAATCACTCACAAAATCGAAAAATGCTGGCCTCAGCGATTGCAATTTTAGATGTGAACATAGCCTAAATGGTGGCCATACATGGTACCATTTTTTCATCCAATCTTACCTATGTAGTATAAAGGTAAATTAAGTGAATATATTGAAAGGGTAATTTAGGCAGTTCCCTTATATTATATAGAAATGGTAAGATTGGATGAAAAAATTGTACCATGTATGGCCACCATTAGAGTTTTTTCCATCCTCCTCTTGTATCCCTTTCCATCCCAGTCATGTAACATGTGGGCTGGTATTGTAGCCCCATGCTTGTCAGCTTGGCTTTTCTTGCAATACCAGCTTGCATGGGGTATAAAGACAAAAGAGACTTGGGGGAAGAGGGGTTATGCTGATTTTTTTGAAAAAAAAGATAAAATAGTTGCAACTTTAAAAAAGTTGTAAAATATAAAAAAAGAAAGAAAAGAAAGCACCATCCTGAGTGAAATGATCTGTCTTGTCACCTGGGTTGGGGTAGAGCAAGTCATAAGTGTGGCACTCATCTGCCCTCATTTATAACATTAAAAATGCTTCCCACCTCTAAAATCACTAACTGGATTGGGGGAAAAAATTACCCAGCCAATAAAAAGGTGCTAAAGCAAGGTCTTTTGCTTATGTCAATGGCACATCATAGTCCCCCAACACTGATTTCTTTATTGATTAATGCAAATACTTATTTGCGTGTGTTCAGCACTGGTCATTTATGGCCTGATATGACCCTGTCCGGTTGGAATGAAATTGGACAATGATCAATGCCTACCCTACACTGCAAATTCTATTTGGATAGACTTCAGCATAAAAGTATTGAGCATTGGTCAAACTGCAGGTGTTGTACTGTTCTAGTGGCGTAACTAGAGGGGAGCAGCACCTGTGATCACAGTGGGGGCCCAGAGCTGTGTTGGGGGGCCAAACTACTAACCTTCTCTTTTTCCAAAAAGGGAACTATAGTTCAGATCTGGTGCTTTTGTGGCTACACTTATTATGGTTGTAAAGATCATGATGGCCACATTTGTTCTATGACCCTTGTAAGATGGTCCCCAAGGCTGTGAATGACACCAAGGAGAAGGGGTATGAACATTGGGGAGGCCACATCAAAGTTTCCATGGGAGGCCCCATGGACTGTAGTTACGCCACTGTGCTGTTCAATGCATAGCAGCACTATGGGCGATTGGAAGCCCCGCCCACACCACCACCACATACACACCACCACTCCAGCCCTGCTACCCTCTTAACTGAGATTACCCTACCTGTTCCTTCAGACTTGCTATTGTTAAACTGCACAAAAAGGATCAAAAGTGAATTGAATGGAGCCTTGAATTATAGCAATTTTTGTAATTCATCCCAGTCTCTCGTTTGATACGACAAGGTACTGAAAATGTTTGTTCTTGTAAAGAGAAAAGTAAAGAGTCCTGTGTAGAAGTAGCATTTGTCATGTATAGGATCATGTATCTGGGAAATGTCACTTTTGTTTCACGTAACAACAGTGGGCACACTATTAGTCTTGTTACACAAAGCTAACTTCAGCATCACTCTGTGTGTGTGGCAGAGAAAGGGTTACTGGCTCTAAAGTTTGTAATATTTTGTGTTGCCCTGCAACTACCCGGCCATAATCTGGCATTGGTTCTACAGCTATTTTCCAGTGCAGGCTTCAGTCCGTCTTGTGGCTGTTGGACAGCATTGTATGGTTTTCCATGAATCTAATGAGAAATAAATAGATAATTAAAAGGTGGATATTGTATGAAAACTTTGCTGTGCCTTGCTGGGCAGTTTGAGAGGTTGGGAAGTAAGAGTTCATGTCTTTCACAGCCCATAACAGTTTTCTCTAAGCACCAGGAAAAACAAAGCAGATTCTACCCCAAACCGACAATTCTGCTGTTTCCCTGACTAAGCAGGAAACTAGGCTTGCTTCTCAAAAATAGAAAGGATTGACTTAGAATATTGCTAGGCAGAACAGTTATCTGAGAGGGCTTCTGTACCCTCAGTCAGGAGTCTCTCTGCACTACTCCTTACATTTGACATTTCTAGCCAGATACATTTTCTCTGTCATATTTTACCCTTAACATACATTATTTTTTTTTTTAAACATGCTAAGTTTGTTGAAACAAGGGATCTGCAATACAGCAAAAAAAAAGGTAAGTTGTACAATACAACTAATACCACTTACTGTAAGTACATTGCATACATAATCACCTGAACGTGCCCATAGACCGGTGATGATGGGCAGATTTGCGCAAGAGTGTGACGTCACACATGCGCCACGTGTTATACGCCGGCAGCGGTGTAGCGCAAATGGGGGAGCGGGATACCAAAGACAGGTGGGCATCCCTCTGTGGGTGACATAAGACAGGTAATGCAGGGGCGGACATAGGCCTGTGCAGGCTGTGCAGCCGCACAGGGGCCCCATGTCCTCTAGGGCCCATGCAATTGCACCAGTTAGGGCTTGATTATCCTCTAGGCTTTTCTCAATGTATTTATCTCTGAAACTCCAGTGAAACAATGATGATAAGTTGTGCCCCAGTCATATACAAGTTTAAAATGTGTGCTACATTAACCACTTGCCGACCGCACACTCATACCGTGCGGCGTCAAAGTGGTATCTGGAGGACCAGCGACGCAGATGTGCGTCGCCAGGTGCCTCCCTAATTAATCAGGAAAGGCCGCTCGCGCGAGCGGCTGTTTCCTGTTAGATCACGCAGCGGGTCTCCGTGAATAGCCTGCGAGCCGCTGATTGCGGCTCGCAGACTAAATGTAAACGTAGGAGACATATGTCTCCTTTGTTTACATTGTACGGCGCCGCTGCGCCTTACGGCGCCAGATCGGTGATCCCCGGCCAATCATCGGCCGGGGATCGCCGCCATGTGACAGGGGACAGCCTGTCACTGGCTGCACAGGACGGATAGCGTCCTGTGCAGCCCGGATCACCAGGGGGGAAAGGTAGAAGAGGGAGGGGGGAATTTCGCTGCGGACGGGGGCTTTGAGGTGCCCCCCCCGCAAACCTCAGGCAGGCAGGAGCGATCAGACCCCCCCTGCACATCATCCCCATAGGGGGGGGGGGAAGGGGGGCGATCTGGTCGCTCTGCCTGCACCCTGATCTGTGCTGGGGGCTGCAGAGCCCACCCAGCACAGATCACTAAAAACAGCGCTGGTCCTTAAGGGGGGGTAAAGGATGGGTCATCAAGTGGTTAATACAGTGCCTAGAGAATGTGACCTAGGTTCATGTACTTTTATCTTATCAGCATTGTTTGGATCCAACCATGATCTGTTATGACCGCGCCCACTCACATGGGACCCGCTTCATTCATTCTGCACAGGAGCCCATCGTTGGCTTTGTCTGCCACTGAGGTAATGTATAAATGCACACAAGCGGAGGGGGCACATTTATTCACTATGCGGAACAGTGCTTAGGGTTTCGTTGCGTTCATCCCTTGTCCCGTTATCGCTCACCGGTACCAGGTCGCACCCAATCGATCACGACGGATCAACATCTTGCAGCATGTCCGATCGATACATGAGATCAAGTTCGTCCTGAAACCGACTCTTGACAGCACCGATTTTCATCCGATTCAATAATAATTATCAAATTGGATGGTCGATCGGCCACCAAGTTGGGTAGTGTATGGCAACCTTTAAAGGCATATTTTTAAGGCACAAAGTACAGTAGTTGCTAGTGGAAAAAAAATATTAGCACATCTTCTTATTTAAAAAAGAACATAACAATACACTCAAACATCATAATGCAGGTAAAGTAACTTATACAGCCCAAAAATCCATCTGGTGGCAGTCTAAGCCCTATCTGAGAGCAAGAAGCCAATAAAAACAAAAATTAAAGAAACAGCTTAAAAAGAACAAATGTAACAATATATTACTATAACCAGACTTACCAAACTTGGTCAGAGTACCTCTTTGATGGAAAGGGAGAACCCCATTAACAGACCTGATCAAGTCATTGCATGAGGGAACAGTGCTAACCAATGTTTGGTAAGTAGCTTCCATGCTTAATATACAACTTTACAAACTGTTTTGACTGTGTACCAGATACATTTTTTGGAAAACGATTGGGCAGACAGACCTTAGGATCACACACCGGAGGGCAATCCACATAGTCTCTGAGTACCTTCTGGCTGAAATATGCAGTTGAATGGCAGAAAATGTAACTCCATACATGTCAACACTTGACACACGGTGCGGTTACCTGGCAGGAAGAAACTGCAACATGTAATGTCTTATTGTGGCTGTACTTCAATGTGACTCCATGCAAAAGACACCTCTCCACTGCCCAAAACAAGCACTAGTAAGCACACATATATGAGAGCTCAGGGGAGGTTGGCCTATGGCACATTGGGGCAAATTATCAACCTCTTATGAACTTTAAGTACTTGTTTCACTGAGGAAAAACTATTGCAAGCGGTGAAATGAAAAAGCTTTAAGGACAACTATAGTGAGAGGGATATGGAGGCTGCCATATTTGTTTCCTTTTAAACACTACTAGTTGCCTGGCAGCCCTGCTGGTCTGTTTGGCTGCAGCAGAAACACCAGAAACAAGCATGCAGCTAATCTTGTCAGATCTGAATATAACGCCAGAAACACCTCATCTGCTGCATGTCTGTTCATTGTCTATGGCTAAAAGTAGTAGAGGAAGAGAAGCAGCAGGGCTGCCAGGCAACTGGTATTGCTTAAAAGGAAATAAATATTATCTTCCATATCCTTCTCACTACAGTTGTCCTTTAAGTTCACAGACTTATGGCCATAGGAAACAAGTAACAAACAAAAGGCTAAAAACCGACTCCTTACATAAAGAACAAAACAAGTTCTTCCATGCGGCATTATGATCCACGCATGTGTCAGGAGTGACACAAGAGCGGATGGAATCAGCAATCAAACCCCATTTGACTCCTACAGATGCTCCAGACAGGCTTCCACCTCCAAACTGACATCTAGCACAAAGCTCCTGAAATGCTGGAACTGACAAAAGCACACAAAGTCAATTATAACATTTAATATAGTAGTCCATGTAACCCCTGGACTCAGCTACCTGGACCATCTACCTAACCAAAACATCTCTTGAACTACAGCTGCTAGCTAGTGTCGGCTGTAAACGATTGTAAAGCATTATCAGATACAAATGTCTCCTGTCAAACGGATCTCCTGTTATTCGCTAATAAAAACTCCACTCTGAGATATCTTGCCCATGCACAGAACAGAGTTATGATTAGGGGGTATTCAGTCTGGCAGTATTCAAATTCAAAGCATATGAAAAAACTCTACCCAGTGGCAGAGCATGACTGGCAAAGTTCAGCAAACCTAACAAACTCTACTCTAGGGCTAACTCGGAAGTACAAACATATAAAAAAAAAGGTTTTATTTGAATTGTTTTGAGGCTGCCCCTATGGTAAAGTAAAAGAACTATCTAAATGTAAATATTACAAGGATTACAGTGGTCTAATGGTTTCTCTTTATGTAAATATGGAGCTATGCATTCTTAGGTCACCTCCTTAG
Source organism: Hyperolius riggenbachi (assembly GCF_040937935.1). NCBI lineage: Eukaryota > Metazoa > Chordata > Amphibia > Anura > Hyperoliidae > Hyperolius > Hyperolius riggenbachi. Next base: position 162,077,684 of record NC_090647.1, on the reverse strand, counting down.
TTTTTCCATACGATACTTTGCTGGATGCAGTGGCCTGCATGGCACTAGCACCCTGCTGATCTGGGTTTACCACTCATCCTGATGATTTCATAATCCACTGACCTCCAAGAACAGCAATCAGCCAGTCTGGACACACTTGCAGAGTAGTGTATGAACTGGGTTCCTTATGACACAACACAATGTTTTGCTGCTATAATAGTGCATGTAATAACATTTCTCCATAAATAGAACAAGCAAATGGGAACTATTGTTAGTGTAAACTGCCTGACCCCTTGTCCAGCAGAAGAAAATAGTTAACTGGAAATAAGAATACATCGGGCCTCTTACTGGTCATTTTAAACCAACATTGTAAGTGGCCTACTTGGCTCTACATGGTGGAATATGCCTGTGGTTAAGGGGCATTGTTTACAAGAAAATTGTGTCCTTGTATACTTTATTTTTATTTCTTAATATTTTAAATTCATGCTCCAAACCAGCACTTTGGGTAAATACAATGTACCATAATAATGACGCCCCTGTCTCTGGCAGGCAAGCTGAATCTGCTTAAACAAAACCTGTTTTTATCTTGAATGTCCTAAACTACCATGTAGTGCATACCAGTGCACAGTGCATACCATGTATCTTCTCAGAGCATTTATGGAAGTATAGCACTTATTTAGCTTCATATTGTTAACATTTGGGTTTTTATAATGCCCTTGTTTACTTTTCGCCCATGCTGGGCTGAATTCAATTTTGTTATCCAGGAGATGTTACATTAGTGTGGCCAAACTTTTTATTTTGAAAATGTACAATTATGGATACTTTAGTCTGACATCCCAACAGCTGACCCCAGACACTGCCAAACTCCTTGTCCACGCCCTCATTACCTCCCGCCTGGACTACTGCAACTCCCTCTTGTCAGGCCTTCCTCAAAACCGCATCGCCCCCCTAAAATCCATCATGAACGCAGCAGCCAGACTCATCTACTCCTCCCACCGCTCTGTCTCCACGACTCCCCTATGCAAATCCCTTCATTGGCTTCCAATTCACTTCAGAATCAGCTTCAAGATCCTCGCAGCAGCCAGACTCATCTACTCCTCCCACCGCTCTGTCTCCACGACTCCCCTATGCAAATCCCTTCATTGGCTTCCAATTCACTTCAGAATCAGCTTCAAGATCCTGTTTGACATACAAATCCATACACAAGTCCTGCCCAACCTACATCTCTGAACTGGTCAGCAGATATACACCTGGCCGTCCACTTTGCTCCTCCAACGACCTCCACTTAACCACCCCACGCATCTCGCACTCCCATGCACGACTGCAGGACTTCACTAGAGCTGCCCCCATCCTGTGGAACTCTCTCCCACTGCCTGTCAGGCTCGCTCCCACCTTCAACACCTTCAAAAAAGCACTAAAAACTCACTTCTTCAAGGAGGCCTACATCAACTCAACACTGCCCTAATCCTTTCTGCCAATAACTTCTTGCTGCACCCTCTCCTTTTTGTGTCACCAACCCCTCCCTCTAGATTGTAAGCCTTTGGCAAGGCCCTCTCCCCTTGTGTATCTTACTTGATTGTGTGCACTTTACCCAGAATTTGGAACTGGTAATTTTTACCACTACCACTCCAGTTTATGATCTGGTATGTACTACTATCTGCATTGTGTGGTGTATCTTATTGCTATTACCTGTATTGTTGTATCTATGGTCTGTTACCTGTATTGTTCTGTCATCCCAGTTATCATTGTCTGTAATCCTATTTATTGTACAGTGCTGCATAATATGTTGGCGCTATATAAATCTAATAAATAATAATAATAATAATACCCGCTGAATCAACAGTGGCTGGTATTAGTGGTGAAGAGCTGTTAGGCGTGAATGAAAAAAGGGCGAGAGGGAAAAAGGGCTGGATAACAAATTGGCGCTGCTTGATAACGAAATCTCATTAACGGAAAAGTTTGTTTTCAAGTAGGAGTGAAGTGAAACCCAAAGCATGTTAATGATAAGTACCGTTTTAAAACGGACGGGAAATCAAAACGAAAATATATTTACTTTAAAGCGGTATCATCACCATAAAAATCAAATTTCAACAGCAACTGGTCTGAGTGTATTAAAGGAGTTGTCAGGGGAAATAAAGTAAAATGAATGGTACTTACCGGGGGCTTCCTCCAGCCCCAAGCTCCCAGGACCTCCCTCGCCGCAGCTCTGCCTGCAGCCCTTTGCCGGAACTCCAACCCGGTCCCCGGCGATGACGTCAGAGTGACCTGCAGTCCGCTCCAGCCCACGTGGCAGTGATTGACAGCGCCGATCGCGCAGGTGCAGTATAGAGCGACCTCCAGGTCACTCTGACATCATCGCTGGGGACCGGGTCGGAGCTCCGGCAAATGGCTGCTTTAAGTGATAAAGATGCTAATCCTGCATTCAAAACTTTCAAAACGTTTTCTGCTGTTATGATTTGGAGTTATCATATACCCTAGGAGCACTGGCTCTTTAGAAGTTGGTGCCAAAGAATTGCATGCTGGGGGTTCTTTTTATCTATAATATATTCCTCCTCTTCCCTTTATTTCCCTGTCTGCTGCTTATCTGAAACCTGATCCCCTACTCACTTGTGTTTACAAGCAAGGCTAAGGTTACTCAGTGATTGGAGGAGACAAGAAAAAAAGTAAAGGGCAGAAATGACATCACGAGTTAGCCTTTACTGTGGGAAAAAGACATGGCCCCCACCAGGAACAGAATTCTCATCATTTACTACATAATTCACTGAAATCAAAACGTGGACAGTACAATACATGTGTTATGTAAGTAGATCAAGTATTTATCTACTTACATATGTGTTTTTTTCCCCTGGAATAGTATGGCTGATCCTACTGCTTTAAAAACCATTACATAATTCAAGAAAAGGAAGCAAAAGACAGGAGGAGCGCTCCGTAGTGTGATACCGTTTAATAAAATGAAAACTGCGCAATAAAAGATACACTTACTAGATGTGTATGAACAGTAGGCATTTAAAATTGGCATATAGCCCAGAATAAAAAGGACATCCCCTCTTGGAAGCGAAACCTGAAGCTGCAGTGGCCAGCGGCAGCAAGGATCCAGATGGTAAATGGATGACAGGTGTCCCTTTGGGGTGACTGTGTGCAGGTTACGTCAAGACGCGTTTCGGCGTGTCCACGCCTTCGTCAGTTAACGTACCTGCATGCACACTATGCTCCTATTTATAACAGGAGTCAAGGGAATGGCTTCCCAGAGCAAATTGAGGTTAACGAGGGTGAGAGGGTAGGGGGCGGGGTTGCAAAGTACTGCAAACAAAAACCCTATATTTTCCAGCCTCCTGACGGGAGCTCAACTCTAAATCACCAGGGCATAAAGCCCTGACGGCAAATAACTGATTGATTCAACTGCAACAGTATGAAGTGTTGCAAAAAAAAAAAAAACGGTGGCCCCAGCATCCCTGTAGAGGCAACGGGGGCGGGTCAACAGCGCTGATGGCAGTGGGTTGCAAAGTGCAGCAAACACAAACCCTATGTTTTCCAGCCTCCTGACGGGAGCTCAACTCTAAATCACCAGGGCATAAAACCCAAAAACGGTGGCCCCAGCATCCCTGTAGATGGGGGGAGGGAAAAAAAAAAAAAAGGGGGGGGCCCCAGCATCCCTGTAGATGGGAAAAAGCTGGAGCTGGAAACCTCGGCTTCCCTGATGGCATGTTGACTCTCCAGGTGTGCTGGAGGGGAGGAAGGCGAGGGACATGACTGGTGGCCCCCAAGTGCAGGAATATTTACCTCACGGGCAGGGGCGTGGTCCGTAGCGCAAGTGGCAACAGAGGGCGTGGCCAGCGGTGCACACATATGGTAGCCTTGGCCTTCCAATAGAGACAAGGGAGGGGGGTGTGGCCGACAACCCAAATGTCAGCGGGGGGCGTGGCCAGCGGCGCCTGTGTATACAAGTACATGCCTCGGCATCTCTGTTGGCATGGGTATATTCTGTATGGGCTGAAAGGGGAGAGATGCGGAGCCCTGCCCGGGGGGCTGTGGCGCTGGATGTCATAAATGCAATTTTGGGCAGCACTGAAAGTGCTGCACATGAAACCCAGCAGCAAGACTGTATAGAAAACGCTGGCCACCGGCCACACCCCCCTCCCATGTCTCTATTGGAAGGCCAAGGCTACCATATGTGTGCACCGCTGGCCATGCCCTCTGTTGCCACTTGCGCTACGGACCACGCCCCTGCCCGTGAGGTAAATATTCCTGCACTTGGGGGCCACCAGTCATGTCCCTCGCCTTCCTCCCCTCCAGCACACCTGGAGAGTCAACATGCCATCAGGGAAGCCGAGGTTTCCAGCTCCAGCTTTTTCCCATCTACAGGGATGCTGGGGCCCCCCCTTTTTTTTTTTCTCCCCCCATCTACAGGGATGCTGGGGCCACCGTTTTTGGGTTTTATGCCCTGGTGATTTAGAGTTGAGCTCCCGTCAGGAGGCTGGAAAACATAGGGTTTGTGTTTGCTGCACTTTGCAACCCACTGCCATCAGCGCTGTTGACCCGCCCCCGTAGCCTCTACAGGGATGCTGGGGCCACGTTTTTTTTTTTGTTTTGTTTTTTTTTTTGCAACACTTCATACTGTTGCAGTTGAATCAATCAGTTATTTGCCGTCAGGGCTTTATGCCCTGGTGATTTAGAGTTGAGCTCCCGTCAGGAGGCTGGAAAATATAGGGTTTTTGTTTGCAGTACTTTGCAACCCCGCCCCCTACCCTCTCACCCTCGTTAACCTCAATTTGCTCTGGGAAGCCATTCCCTTGACTCCTGTTATAAATAGGAGCATAGTGTGCATGCAGGTACGTTAACTGACGAAGGCGTGGACACGCCGAAACGCGTCTTGACGTAACCTGCACACAGTCACCCCAAAGGGACACCTGTCATCCATTTACCATCTGGATCCTTGCTGCCGCTGGCCACTGCAGCTTCAGGTTTCGCTTCCAAGAGGGGATGTCCTTTTTATTCTGGGCTATATGCCAATTTTAAATGCCTACTGTTCATACACATCTAGTAAGTGTATCTTTTATTGCGCAGTTTTCATTTTATTAAACGGTATCACACTACGGAGCGCTCCTCCTGTCTTTTGCTTCCTTTTCCAGTAGTCCGCTCACAGCCGAGTGTTTGAGGAGCTGCCAGTGTGTGATCAGTCTGCGGTCCACTTTGACCTCTCACCTGCGTTAGCGCAAGATTGCACATCTTTTGTTTTTTCCACATAATTCAAGAATACAGCTTAACCTAACCCTACTCTCACAAAGAACCCTCCCCTGGAGGTGCCTAACCCCAAACATCCCCCCCTTGTGGTGCCTATCCTTAACTACTCCCCATGTGGTACCTAACCCTAAGACTCCTCCTGGTGGTGCCTAACCCTAAGACTCCCCCTGGTGAGGCCTAACCCCCCAGCACAAACACTCTTACACACATAGAAATGATAACATATTTGATAATGTAAAATCTGTACATACAAGCCAAATAATATGACAAAAACTATAAAGTTACAAGTTTCTGAAACAGTAAAATATTTCTAAAACTTTAATGTTGAAAACAATATTTATACTGCACCCTGCTTTGTCATATTAACAATAAATGCATTATCATCTAAGGCCGTGCCAAAATGGTCCACTAGCCGCCGGCACCCTTTGTTCCTGCTACCAGTGTTGGGAATCAGTGAGGAGAGGTTAGAGTTAGGTATAGGAGGAGGGAGGCTTTCATGGGTGTCCACACGTGTGGCAAATTGGGGCGCCTGCCTCCCCCTGGCCGCCTGCTGCCCCCCTGGCCACTCCCCGGCCGAATCAGCGGCGACGCCCCTCGGTACCTCCCACCCGACTCAGCGCAGTGAAGCGGGAGAATCAAGCACAGCGGTGGAGAAGGGGGGACGTCTCCCCCCTTCCCTCACCTTGGGTCTCCCCTTTACTCGCTCCCCCCCTCCATAATTTAGTGGCAGGCGCAGCAGAGCAGAACACTTCCTCTATTCCCTGCACGTAAGGAAGGTTCTGTGCGCAGCTGGTCTGGTCTAGTCAGTGACGTCAGAGCGTGGCACAGATCTCCCTCTCGCGCAGGCAATAGAGGAAGTGTTCCGCTCTACTGCCGCCCACTTAATTATGGAGGGGGAGTCGGACCGAGGAAGGGTGAGCCCCAAGGTGAGTGACGTCCCCCATTCCCCGCCACTGTCACTACCTAAACTGGGGGGGGTCCCTGTCACTACCTGAAGTGGGGGGGTCCCTGTCACTACCTGAACTGGTGGGCTCCTGTCACTACCTAAACTGGGCGGGTCCCTGTTACTACCTAAACTGGGGGGGGGGGCGGGTCCCTGCCACTATCTGAACTGGTGGGCTCCTGTCACTACCTAAACTGGGCGGGTCCCTGTCACTACCTGAACTAGGGGGGGGGTGTCCCTGTCACTACCTGAACTGGAGAGGGCTCCTCTCATTACCTAAACTGTGGGGTCCCTGTCACTACCTGAACTCAGGGGCTCCTGTCACTAACTAAACTAGGAGGCACCTGTCACTACCTAAACCTGGAGGGCACCTGTCACTACCTAACCTGGAGGGCACCTGTCACCACCTAAACTGTGGGGTCCCTGTCACTACCTGAACTCGGGGGCTCCTGTCACTAACTAAGCTAGGAGGCATCTATCACTACCTAAACTAGGAGGCACCTGTCACTACCTAAACTGGGGCGCCCTGTCACTACCTAAACTGGGGGGCCCTGTCACTACCTAAACTGGAGGACACCTATCACTACCTAAACTGGAGGGCCCCTGTCACTACCTAAACTGGAGGGCACCTGTCACTACCTAAACTATCCAGGCCAGCCAGCCCAGCATCACCGCCAGCCAGGTCAGCCAGCCCAGCATCACCGCCAGTCAGGCCAGCCCAGCATCACTGACAGCCAGGCTAGCCCAGCATCACCGACAGCCAGGCCACAGCATCACTGCCAGGCCTTTCGGCCCACACATCATCCCCAAGCCAGTCAAAAACAGTATTGCCAAGTCAGCCAAGCACAGCAGCCAGTAGAGGAGAATTCAGTTGCCAGGTGAGAGGTGTCTACCATATTAAGGGGGCATTCTGCCTATATATGTGAAATGCTGTCTATTTATGTGCCTCATGACTGCTGAATTTGTCTTGTTGGGGGCCTCATGATTGCTGAATTTGTCTTGTTGGGAGCCTCATGATTACTGAATTTGTCTTGTTGGGGGTCTCATGATTGCTGAATTTGTCTTGTTGGGGGCCTCATGATTGCTGAATTTGTCTGTTTGGGGGCCTCATGATTTGTTGAGGGCCTCATGATTGCTGAATTTGTTTTGTTGGGGGCCTCATGATTGCTGAATTGTCTTGTTGGGGGCCTCATGATTGCTGAAGTTGTCTTTGTGGTGGTCTCATGATTGCTGAATTTGTCTTGTTGGGGGCCTCACGATTGCTGAATTTGTCTTGTTGGGGGCCTCATGATTGCTGAATTTGTCTTGTTGGGGGTCACATGATTGCTAACTGCGAGACTATGGGAAAAGCTGAATCATCATCATATGAGACAATAGCATTAAGCCTACTTTTTTAGCTTTTTAAAACCGAAAATTAAAACTGGGAGGTTCTAAAAAGATGAATACATTTTTTTCAGGAGTAGGATGGATTAAATTGTTTATCTTCACAGTTTATTTTCAAGTTGGATTGTCCATAATGTTCATGTATGAGTTAAAACGTTTGTATTTAGTTTAAATTGCCGTGTTGGCACTTTGCGATGGATAAGTGACATTTGGGTTGCAGTTTGGGCACTCGGCCTCCAAAAAGTTCGCCGCCACTGTCCTAGTCTAATATCCCACCTTTGCTAAGTTCATGTAAATTTGACTCCACCCGTGACCACATCCACATTCTGGTCCATGACCACACCCATTTTTCGGCCACACAACATACCCCCAATTTCTGGCCATTTCCCCCCACTCCTTTTTGCCCTCCCTGGAAAATTTTCTGCAGACGCCCATGGAGGCTTTGTTAGGCTTTGGAGGGGGAGTTTAGCGTTAGGCACCAGAGAGAGTAGATTAGTGTTAGGCACCAGAGAAAGGAGGTTAGTTGTTAGGTTTCCAGGGGGTAGGTTAGTGTTAGACTTTGGAAGGGGGAGAATAATGTTAGGCTGTGGAGGAGGGAAGTTAAGGTACTGAAGAGGGTAAATTAGTGTTAGGCACCAGATTTAGGTTTTGGAGGGGGGAGGTGAGAACTAGGTATCGGAGAAAGGAGGTTAGTGTTACTTACTAGAGAGGGGGTAAATTAGTGTTAGGCACCGGAGAAAGGCGGTAAGTGTTAGGTTTCGGAGAGGTAGGTTAGTGTCAGGTATAGGAGTGAGGAGGTTAGTTGTAAGTATCGGAGAATGGAGGTTAGTGTTAGGTATAGGCTAATAGCAGCCGCTGTCGAATCAGCTTTTAGCCAATCACTGTTAGGTTGATGGGCTAATGCATAAGTACCAATACATAATTCTATGTGAACATTTGCAAAGGTCAGTTTAATGAAAACAGCCGATGGTGCCCATTGGCCCAAAACAAGCCCAAGAAGATATTTCAAACATGGCAATGCCATGGATCCCAGTCATCATATCAAGGGAATGCGTGCAGCAAGGGCAGCATTCAGCAGGCAAGACAGAAGAATTATAGATGAAGAACAGATGAAAGGAAAAAGAAAGGAAAGGTGAGGATTATGAAGCTAGTTTTCAGTAAAGAATTTTAAAACCAGATATGTTAATTTAGTTAAAAACTTTTTCACATTATGATTTGAAAAAAAAATGTTTAACTCTTTATGGTAAATAATAATAAGATGTAACGATTGGTGTCAGCACACAGAGAGAATCTGATCATTGATGATCTGCAGAATCATCAACAATACAGATGTATACCTGATTATGGATGATCTGCAGAATCACCAATAATACAAGCATGACTAACCTCTGGACACCTAATGAAGTGTAAGTGTTTGGTGTAACTGTAGGCTATCTCCCGAGAGGCGGGAGACACAGGCAGCTCAGGCCAGAGACCACCTGAGGAGCAGGTGGCCCTGGGCTGTGCAGGGACTATGTCCTTAACAGAGGGGATAGAGATATTCTGGCAGCCAGTGATTCCCTGGTAACCTGGTAATCAGACTGTACTGCAGCCAAGGGACTCCTAAGGAATAGAGGCCCCTGGCTGTACTGCAGGAAGGACTCTCTGAGGTGCAGGAGGTCCCTGCAGCTAACTGACACTTGGTGGAATAATGTCACGGGTAGTACAGCCAGACTGAACACTCAAGGGATGAGTGACAGCCAGAAGGGTCGTAACCAATATAAAGCACAATCCTAGTCTGGGGTGTGAGGTTCTTGGTCTCAACACCCAGGGACTAGTCTAAGGAATAACACAGTTTCCTATGCTTGGGTGTGAGGTCCTTGGTCTCAACACCGTGGAACTGGTGTAAGGTATAACACAGCAATGACACAGTAATCCTAAGCTTGGGTGTGAGGTCCTTGGTCTCAACACCCTGGAACTGGTCTAAGATATAACACAGCAATGACACAGTAATGCTAAGCTTGGGTGTGAGGTCCTTGGTCTCAACACCCTGGAACTGGTCTAAGGTATAACACAGCAATGACACAGTAATCCTAAGCTTGGGTGTGAGTTCCTTGGTCTCAACACCTTGGAACTGGTCTAAGATATAACACAGCAATGACACAGTAATCCTAAGCTTGGGTGTGAGGTCCTTGGTCTCAACACCCTGGAACTGGTCTAAGATATAACACAGCAATGACACAGTAATCCTAAGCTTGGGTGTGAGGTCCTTGGTCTCAACACCCTGGAACTGGTCTAAGATATAACACAGCAATGACACAGTAATCCTAAGCTTGGGTGTGAGGTCCTTGGTCTCAACACCCTGGAACTGGTCTAAGGTATAACACAGCAATGACACAGTATATAACAATATCGTAATCTGGCTAAGTGTGAATTCCCAGGTCCACCTGGTTCTAACATACTGTAGGATCTGACTGAGGTCTGACAACCAGCAACTGACAAGCAAGATCTATATATACTTGCAGTGCTGTGCAGCCCAAGCCACTCAGCCAATCCAGAGTCCAGCTGGGATCAGCTGATCGGCCAGATCAGCTGATTCCCCTTCTGCTGGTATAAATGTCCTGTCGCCTGGCGCGCACACGCGTAGCTCTCCATCTGTGTGCACTAGAAGGTCCAGACAAACCAGACACATGTTGCTGTGCGGAAACCGCTGGTCTGAACGCGGAGACAGCCGCCCCGCCGCCAGACTGCGCGGCGGCATCTCCGCTATTCATTACATAAGAATTCTTATATTTGTATAGTGCTTTTCTCCTGTCGGACTCAAAGCACTTGCGAGGCATCCACTAGAGCGCACTCAGTGGCAGTAGCAGTGTTAAGGAGTCTTGCCCAGGAACCCCCTACTGAGTAGGTGCTGGCTTAATGAACAGGAAGAGTCGGGATTTGAACCCAGGTCTCCTGTGTCAGAGGAAGAAATAGGTAAGGGGTCATAAATAACCCCTTTCATCTATTTACATGGGTGGGTTCTGGGGTCCCCTTATTATTACTGCTTTTAAAGGTGTTTCTAGATTTTAGCATATATTTCCACCATACTGTTATCCTCACCTCCTTTGTGGGTGACACAAAAGAGGGAAGAGCACCTGGCTTGTACTACTGTTGAGAATGATCTACCTCACCTTGCAGGGCAGCCAAATGTTAAAGTGAACCTCCAGACTAAAAATCTACTCAGCAGCACTGAAAAGGCTTGGTGTTTCTTTAACATTTTCACAGCATCAGAACTTTGTTTTTGTTACCAAAGCCTCATTATTAGCTGCACAAAAGCTAGGCTCCGCCCCATCAAAGAAAACTGCCCAGGCATTTTTTCCCTGATGCTGTGCAAAGCATGATGGAATTTCTGATGTTGTTGTTCTCGTTGCCTAGCAATTAGGAGGGGTGATCAGGACACAGGACAGTTGGAACTGTGTCTCATGTTCCCTGTCACCTCCTTTCAACCAAAAAGATGGCTGCCCTCATGACATCACAAACATTTGCCTGTTCTTTTAAAACAGGGTGGGTACGAGATTATATTACCTACCTATTTTAATTAACATAATTAATGTTACTTAATGACAATATGTTTGTTTAGGCTGAAGTTCCTCTTTCAGAATGGGCATGTGCTGTGCAAGGTCAGTTTTTGAATAGTAAATATGCAATTAGGATTTTTTTTCCAGTGTAAGATTTCTTCAGTGTTTGTAAACCAAGCTCAGGGTCTCCAGGGATTTGTTAATTACACCAGATAGGAAATGTGTGCATCAACCAAGTGAACCTGACAAATTTGGCTTTGCAAATTTGACCTATTGGCTAATCACGAGACATTGCTCATGCAAATATGCATTTGCTTTTGCATGCCTAAATATGCAGGGTCAAAAACCAAAACCGCAAAGCAATCGCCCTGCGGGAATTAGTTCATGCTACATTAGCACTATCCAGGGGCGCCACGAGGAGGCTTCCCATTGCCCCCAACGGTCCCCTCACAGCGGTGAGAGAGCCTGGGACCCCCGCGGCCCCCCGGTTGTATGGGGGCATTGGGAAGCCTCCTCGTGGCGCCCCTGGATAGTGCTAATGTAGCATGAACTAATTCCCGCAGGGCGATTGCTTTGCGGTTTTGGTTTTTGACCCTGCATATTTAGGCATGCGAAAGCAAATGCATATTTGCATGAGCAATGTCTCGTGATTAGCCAATAGGCCAAATTTGCAAAGCCAGATTTGTCAGGTTCACTTGGTTGATGCACACATTTCCTCTCTGGTGTAATTAGCATTGCATTTTCTTTCCTTTGGAGGCAAGTGGTGAATGGCTTGTTTTAGGAGGTGAGAGCCCTGGAGCAGGCTGTTTGCGCCTGTCTTCCCCTTATGTGTCGCGCCCAGGTCATGCACATGTAGCAGAACGCAATGGACGTTAAGGTAAGTGCCTGTTTTTAATTTTGGGAGGTGTGTGCGGGCGGCTCTTCCCGGCGCTGGCCACGCTGGGGAGATCGCCTGCACCCCTCAGCCTCCCTCTCCGGGGTGCCGCTGTGTGGGTTCCAGGCGGTGAGAGCCTGGGACCCCCGCGACCCTCCGGTTGTATGGGGGCATTGGGAAGCCTCCTCGTGGTGCCCCTGGGTACTGTTATGTAGCATGAACTAATTCCCGCAGGGCGATTGCTTTGCGGTTTTGGTTTTTGACCCTGCATATTTAGGCATGCGAAAGCAAATGCATATTTGCATGAGCAATGTCTCGTGATTAGCCAATAGGCCAAATTTGCAAAGCCAGATTTGTCAGGTTCACTTGGTTGATGCACACATTTCCTCTCTGGTGTAATTAAAATCTCCAGGGATTTGTGCCCCATTGTTTTCAGAAACCTCCCTTGCAAGTGGATAGCAACCCTGTCAAGCAAAATGGCTTTCTTATGGCCCTGCTGTGTCAATAATTGAAAGAAGCAGAATGCGGGGGCCCTGCTGCAGGTAGAAAACTTTCACCAAAGAATCAGAAGCATTGGGGATAAGAGGTGTCTTGAAGAAAGAAAAAGGAGTACAGGACCAGAGAACTGGAGGACCCTCGAGGAGCGGCGAGGGCACAGGACGGCTGCAGGGGGCTTGGGGAAGCCCCAGGTAAGTGAAACTTCCCCCCAGGGTTAAGGTTCACTTTAAGGTAGCCATACATCTGTGATTTGGCTGTATGATCGACTATTCGATTTGATCATTTTATAGAATCGAGAGAGAATCAAGTGTGTTCCAGAATTCCCAGTCGATGAAAAGTGGCTGATTTCATGTCGAATCGACCAGCTTAGTTGATCAAGGAGGATGCAAGATATTGGTTGATCGCACTGGAATCGGCTATTGTTCACATGTCATTCGATTGACTTTGAATCAATTTCTGCATTCAGCGCATGGAGACACAACATTGGTCAAATAGAATGTGAAGGTGAATCGCATAGGATATCATTTGTAGTGTGTGGGAAACTAGTCGATCGACTTTCGATCAACTATACTGAAGTCAATTCCGTAATAAAGTCAATTGGTTTGTCGATTGCATCAGAATTGATAGATGTATGGCTATCTTCAATCTTTTTCTGTACAGGCACAGTCAGTACTCTCATTCACAGCTACTGATAAGTCTAATTGCACTATGATATAGCTAAACAAACACACGCAGCTCAATGCAGGGGATTTCTACAGCATTTATATTTGGAATGAAAACTTTTCATTATGTGCTGTGCAAAAGTTCGGGTCCGCTAAAGCTGTAAATATTCTACAATGATTTCACTAGTTCAGTTTTATGCATAGACACACTGTGTAGGTTCAGCTGCTTTGCTTAAGGGACAGTCTTCATACAGTGACAATTGATAACAGCATCCCCCAGAAATTTGGAAATATACCTTTAATGTTGTATGCTCAAAAACCTAGGGTTTGCACTGTGATTTAAGCTTCATACCATAAACCAATGCAAACAAACAGAGGTGTGTACAGGTAATTAAATTAAGCAACACTGTGTTCAAAAGGACAGAGTAAGGAATACACTGAAACATCAAGTGCATAGAACAATAAACCCGCAACACTGTGATTGGTCAGTGTTCCGGTATATAAAGAAGTTTCAAGAACCAGGGTACAAAACAAGACATAACGTATAACACTTTGTAAAGATCCTACATCCTGTCCCTTTGATTCCCACCAAATTTACAGTTACTAGTCCTACAGTGAAGTAGGTGGGCTTACAGTTGGGTTCAAGCATTTGACTTTACTGTGTCCAGCATTTACTGGACACACCTAACCTTGCATTTGCAGTTTAATGCTGAGTACTAGACACACCTAACCCTGCATTTGCAGTCGGTGCTGATACCCACCCACTGTCCCTACATGTTTAATACATTGATGGTGTTATAGGACATTAGATTACACAGGACTCATTAGGCAAATAGCTACAACCTACCAACAGAAGTGTGTGGGGGATCAGCAAAGACCGTATCTTGTTTTGTTCCCTGGTTGACACTTCTTGGAGGGCAGTTTCTAGGCAAGATTGCACCCAGGGCAAGGGTGTAAAAATCCCCCCCCCCATGGAGCCAGGTATAGGTGCCCACAGTATATGTTAGCCAGGTCTAGTTGCCCCAATATAGTTAGCCAGCTATAGGTTCCCCCCAGTACCCCAGGTCACCTTTGACCCTCTTACATCACAGTCAGCAGGCACATTGTAGCCAATCAGGCTACACTCCCTCCTGGAGCCCCACCCCCCTTCTAAAAGGCAGGCAGCGTCAGGCATTGGACTCACTCATGTGCCTGCAGTAATTAGAGAAGGGAGAGCTGCTGTGCAGAGACTTATAGGGAAAGCTTAGTTAGGCTCTTGTAGGCTTCTTAGCTTGCTCCTTGCTGATTCTTATACTCTAAAAAAGCACCCCTCTTAAGCTCTTTTGAGAGCTAATGTTGTTCTTGTGATCTTTTTTTTTTTGTGTGTGTCCCACAGACACTTGTGTTGCATAGACAGCCTTGGTAATTCCTACTGTGTGTGCCACTTCCAGGCCTAGCACATTCAGTTACTACCTGTGTGTGTGACAGGTGCACATTGAAATACCCATCATTGCATATACCTACCTGTAGTTCACTTCAGTGCACCCACCTACCTATGTGAGTGCATGCAGTGTCACTGTACCTGTCCGGTACCTGTCTGTGTGTGACAGGTGCACATTGTAATACCCATTACTGCAAATACCTATCTGTTGTTCACTTCAGTGCACCCACCTACCTATGTGAGTGCATGCAGTGTCACTGTACCTGTCCGGTACCTGTCTGTGTGTGACAGGTGCACATTGTAATACCCATTACTGCATATACCTACCTGTTGTTCACTTCAGTGCACCCACCCACCTACGTGAGTGCACGCAGTGTGATATTTAAAGGGAACCCGAGACAAAGTATCCTCAGGTATTTACCATATATATCAGTGGGAACTGTTAGAACCTGTTCTATATCACCTTGCTTCGACACCATTAACTTCTTACATTTGCGTCTCACAGACTGTGAGATCACTTGACTCTCCACACAGCAAGCAGGAGATAGACTTTCTCAGGCTTCTTCAAAGTTTACGTTATTTATTCAAGAAACAGAAATACAGATAACTACAGTTCATCATATCCTGGCAAAGCAGATTTCCATGTTGCGTTACAGCTGCGTGAGTACCTTCCTGCTGAAGGTACTCAGGTCTTCTTGTATCTACTCTATGTTACATCTAGACTACCTATGTACAGCATACATTATATCAGATTACAGAAAGGAAGAACATACTTAGAGGTCCCAGTCAGCCTTGCGAGCTAGTGCGAAAGTAAGAAGCAGAATGAGCTCTGATCGCCCCCCTCGGTTTTAATACCGACTAGGAAAGAGTTAACTATGACATCATCTTCGCCATCCCCTAAATCAGACTATTGGTGGACCCACTCGTGGTGTCATCATACACACCTACTCGATTAATAATCAATGAGACATTTGACATACATGCAGGAATGTGGATATTTACAAAACATGGCTGATGTTTATTGTTCCATGCCCAGGTCAGGGAGACCTGCGGCCTTGTCCATAGAACAGCTTCCTGGTATGTTCTAGTTCTGCTGACAGAACTGCAGATTTTCTCTCTAAGAGAAAATCCCCTTAAAGGGCAGGTCTGCTCATCAAGCCTTTTTGACTAACTCAGTCCAAATAACTGAGGCCTACTTAAATTATAACAATCCCCCCTAAAAAGGCTTGACCCGCAGATCCCAGCTTCTGAACCTACCCGTACCTGGTTTCTTGCTTTATGTTTCACTTTTCGATGTTCGTGCTCACACAACTTCTCTGCTCTAGGCGGTTATCCCGGGAAGAGAGAGCAAGACCTCTTGGTCTTCCTGTAACCAGGCTCTCTGGGGAGGCCCTACTTCTAAGTCCCTCTATACCACATGCTCAGCATTTGCGTAACTTGCGTATCACTCACAAACTTGCATGACCACAGAAAAGTGAAACTTGTGTGTTTGTTACTCAATGGAGCAGTGCCAGGTGCCTTCTAAAAGAACGCCTTTATACAATCAACTCCATCACCGGTACTACTAAACCTATACCCGTAACCCTGTATATCCCTTAATTTAAGAATATTGGTTCATGAGATTGTTTATGAGGCACCAATCTCTGGACCAGGTTAATTTGTTTTACGTAATTTTAACACGCAACCTCACCTGGATAATGATGCCTAAAGTTGTCATCCCCATCCAGACGACCAGTGGGTGTAGAAAGAACTTTGGAACTGCAGAGGCCCAGTCCGAGTGTCCCTGGAACATCACCGGAAACCTTTTCCACCAGGTCAGACTGGAACTCACCTGCTTATTTGTGTTCAACCTCTTTAAGATCACCTGGATCATGGTGAAATCTTACCTCTAACTTAGTGTACTGTTTGGTTAACCTTTGTAACAAAGTGTGGTCGTCTTGGGTCAAAACCTGTTCCCCTTTGTCCCATGGCATGTTCTCTTTCAGCATGGGAACTTCACGTGAAACTTTGAACTTTAGAGTTCTCTTAACAATTTGAGAAACAACGTCATCAAACCTGGATGACTGGATCCATATGGGATCTCCGCTCACCCAATATGTTCCCCTTGGAAACTCCCCCTTATCGGAACAATTATGAGAATATACCTTGAATGTATCATTAGACCTTATGTGAAAAAACCAAACCTTTCCTTCAGCCACCGGAACTATCGGTTTTGCTTCAGGGTGGATCTTTTGAATGGTAGCCTCGCATTCTGCGTTATTAAGCCTGCAGGCTTCCTCACTAAATTTGACTTGCCCCGGCAAACACAGGTACCTCTGTGAGAATTGCCCGTATGAGGACACCTCTACTCGTTTCACCTCCCCGTCTAGCACCAAAAAAGTTTGACCTCTCAGGTCCTGGTGTAAGACATGTGTTGAGGTGGGAACTAAGGAAGTGGCGGTGCCTAAAGGAATGTTGCACCGTTTCCATTTGTTCACCCAAACATCTTGAAGCTTCCATGCAAAAGATCCTTCTCCAGAAAAATCGATATGCCTCCCCTTGTCCAATCTCAGTTGCACAGGATCTTTAAGCATCTCCCTGACAAAATATGCCCCCAACTGTCCTGATTGGACCTCTTCCCCCCTTATGTCCTGAGGCACAATATGTACCTGAGGTCAGGAAGACTGTACTCTCTGCAATCTTTCAATTAGGAGTACCTCTTCACTTACCCAACTAGCATGAGGATAAGCGGCTGCATATGGACTGTGTAATATCGTCCCCTGTTGTGACCCGTGTGGTGTGAATGGGGTTCCCTGTGTTGGCTTTCCCTCCCCTGGGACCGCTCTCCCCACCCTCTTTGTCACCTGGAAATGTGGCTTGATCTCGATTTTTACTTCTTGTTTCGAGAACCACCAACCCTCGGCTTTCCAGCCTTTACGTGTGTATAGTTGTTTCAGAGGCACTCTCTGTTGGTAGCTCCAGAGTGTGATGTTGTCCCCTGCATCTCTCTGGTAGGAGAATTGACGCCTCCTGCTCGTTCCTCTCCAATCTGGAACCATCTCACTCTGCATAACCAAGACAAGGTACCCCTGAATCACACACTCCACCTTTTGCATGTACCCATTGTACTGCACTGTACCTTTTAACAACTCTTTGGATCAGTGCATCGATTCTGGGAGTGTGGCATTCAATAGCAGATTTACACTGCCATTCAATTCCCACTGCCCGCACACCTGACCCTTCAGACCTTTCACCCACCTTGTGCCATGAAATTTGTTTTCTCCTGGCACAAGTGCTCTTTTCCTCCGTCCCTGCATGGTCCATCTGTGCCAAGCGGAGGGAGGTGTGAAAGGATTAGTACCTTTGTCACCAAACATTAACATGCTTGGGCCTTGCATTCTCATTAACCCCTTATTATACATGAGAATGTCCTCTCTTCATTCTCCTAGGACGAAACGGCAACCTAGGATCACCATCAGCACGGTACTCTTCATTATAAAAGCACCACCTTGGGAAAGAAAAACATTAGCAATTTGCACTATGCTTTGCTCAGTCAGTTTTTTTAGACGTTTTCCGATCTCAGGAATCTCGTGTTTTAGTCTCTTTCCAATTTCAGGAATCTTGTGTTTTAGTCTCTTTCCAATTTCAGGAATCTCGTGTTTCTCCAAACTTAGATTGGCATCTAGAACCATTCGCTTATCCGACTGACATCTCTATCTTTGCTGCCAGCACTGCAGCTGTCTCGATTCCATATTGCCCAACTCCTGAAATCAAAATACAAACAAATCAATTCTTATTAATGATTTGGGATTCGCCCTGCGGCTTGTACTCTGTACACTTTAAATTGATCAATATATATCGTAATTGATCTCGTTGCTTTATGGTTCTCATCTCATGAACTCTGTTTACTCTTTTTGGTAGATTGGAGTTAAACTTCACCCCCCTACCTCAGTACTATCTTCAGTACTTACCTGTTTAAAATATGCTCCCGCGGACTTCACCTCTGGAAGCTCTCACCTCATTGCAGCTCCTTCCACATCCCCCCCTATCTGTCCATGCGCGGCCGTCGCATGCACAGATTACGGATGCCACACCTGTTGCTGCTTTGCAGGTGAGCCTGCAATGCTCTTACTCATTTTCGCATTAACTTATCTAGAACTTCATCGCGATACCAGCTCTGCTAGAAGTTCTGTGTGTTGTACCCTCTGATCAATGTCGTGCCACTATCTAAACTACAAAAAAATGGCTACCTCCCTGTAGGAAGGAGCACTTAACACTTAAACTACACAGGGTGCAGGGCTAAGCATACCAACGTCACATGCCTGTATGCAGATCCCTGAATGCCCACGTGGTAGGTAGTCATATGGCAAACACCGTACCGATACACTGTCACTCTGTACATGGCAATTCTTTTAATTTGTATAATTGCCCCATGAACTGCTGTCAGTTCTTGTTCTTTGTGCTACAATTGATAGGAGCTGGAAAAAACATATTTGACCAATCAGTGGATGAGAAAAAAACGCGCAAAAAACAGCCCCAGCCCAGCATAGACCTCTTAGTCAAGCTCTGGCCCTGTCCACGACAAAAACCAGAAAAAAACGTTACCGCTCTGCAGCAGCGGCGACGGAAACCCGGATTGGTCAACTTTCCTTATTTTCCAACTCCGGCACCCCCTTGCTGCACTGTTGGGAACTCATGCTGCAACACTCATTAAGGTGCCCCACTTACAGGAATAATCCCATAAGCAACTCAGTACAGACCCATTCCTGATCTGCGCTGTTCATTGTCTCCCTGCACCTAGCTGGGAAACATTTCCTATCCGTGACCATGCTAGTCTTACAGTAATAGCTTGGTGCACATATTCTGGCATTCCTTTCCATGGACCCAGGGAAAAGCTTCTGGGGAAATACTTTGAGAACCGAGACACTCAGTAGAATGTCTCTGTATTTCTACCACCCTTCCTTTCAGCTGCTCTGCCCGGAGCCGCGAGCACAGCCTGACGTGACGTGGATCCCCCAGCCCCTCCTCCCCCCTGCCATGACGTGTGGGAGCCATGACTCTTGGGGGCGGACCCTCTCCACTGCCGCCATTTTGAGTCCTGGACTGCCAGCTAAGATGGCTGCTATCAATCTCCCGTAGCAACCACTTAATCCTATAGACATTAGGAGAAAAAACAAATTCACACAGAACAACATTTTATGCATAATTACACATAGCATCGATACATAGTGCAAAAAAATTCCGCCACACACACTGTCTTCAAAACCGGAGAAACTTTGTCCCAGCTGCAATTCTACCTCAGAATCACCCAGGAACCTGGAAAGCTCTCTCTCTTCACAACTATCTGCTTTAACACAGACAGAGCTCAGACCCACTAGAGCGTGCTGTGAACTCTAAACCACATTAACAGCTAGTACTTCTGAGACGAACATTTATCAGCCCTAGCTGACTAAACAACATTAAACATATGCAGACATTTAAAGCAGCTCTGACTGGAACGAGATAAGCTCTCTCCTCTCACTACACTTTTCCACTACGCTCCTCTCTATCCCCTCTCCCTCCCCACCAGTACTAACAGACAGAAACACCGCTGGCTTATCTCCTGCTGCGGGGGATCCCCCCACACACCTCTGGCCCATTTCCCAGATCTTCTCTGTAAAATGAGAGCAAAAGACAGACAAAAAAGGGAACAAGAGGAGAAAGAGAGAGGGAAAAAAAAACCCAATCAACATCTGACCCGTGAAAGAAAACATGCCTGCGACAACTGTGGATGTAACCACATTCTAAACCGTATATTACCACTACGTAAGTATGCAACACAGGAACTTTGGATCCTAAGAGAAAAATCAAAGCACATAAACTCTGAAAACAGCACTATGTATTTACATCGGAGCTGCTCCTATCCTCACCCCTCCCACCATGCACGGGAGAGATGAGAAGCCCGCAGCCTCCACGCTGCAATTAACACAGAACACATTATCCTCTCCTTGTACAATAAAGATAATGCAATATAACAACGTAAATCATACGTGCCTGATCTGCAGACTCTTCGCAATTCATCAGCATTCCGCAACTTTTTTCCCTCCGCGAAACGTCTGTGGACTCCGGAACGTCAGGGGGGGGGGGGGGGGCATCCACCTTCCCCCACAGCGGATCGATCTCCAGCGGCAGTTGCGAGCAGCCGTAGCCTCGGAGGGTTCCTTCCGACCCAGGTTTAGGCTTGTAACTGTGTGCACATGCAGTTACAGTGTAACGTCCAAGAGTTTTGCCGCTGATATCCTCGAATTGCAGCCGTGTGCTTGGCCCCCGCACACACCCCACACCACTTATCAGTATCAGCTTGATAAGCTTTACAGTCCGCGTCTATTCCGCTTGTTTTGCTGTGGAATATCTTGAAAACTTCTTCGGCCCCCGGCCCCTGTCTGCTTGTTTAGCTAGGCAGTGAAGGGTTTCAGCACCACTGTTAGAACCTGTTCTATATCACCTTGCTTCGACACCATTAACTTCTTACATTTGCGTCTCACAGACTGTGAGATCACTTGACTCTCCACACAGCAAGCAGGAGATAGACTTTCTCAGGCTTCTTCAAAGTTTACGTTATTTATTCAAGAAACAGAAATACAGATAACTACAGTTCATCATATCCTGGCAAAGCAGATTTCCATGTTGCGTTACAGCTGCGTGAGTACCTTCCTGCTGAAAGTACTCAGGTCTTCTTGTATCTACTCTATGTTACATCTAGACTACCTATGTACAGCATACATTATATCAGATTACAGAAAGGAAGAACATACTTAGAGGTCCCAGTCAGCCTTGCGAGCTAGTGCGAAAGTAAGAAGCAGAATGAGCTCTGATCGCCCCCCTCGGTTTTAATACCGACTAGGAAAGAGTTAACTATGACATCATCTTCGCCATCCCCTAAATCAGACTATTGGTGGACCCACTCGTGGTGTCATCATACACACCTACTCGATTAATAATCAATGAGACATTTGACATACATGCAGGAATGTGGATATTTACAAAACATGGCTGATGTTTATTGTTCCATGCCCAGGTCAGGGAGACCTGCGGCCTTGTCCATAGAACAGCTTCCTGGTATGTTCTAGTTCTGCTGACAGAACTGCAAATTTTCTCTCTAAGAGAAAATCCCCTTAAAGGGCAGGTCTGCTCATCAAGCCTTTTTGACTAACTCAGTCCAAATAACTGAGGCCTACTTAAATTATAACAGGAACATTAGAGAAAAGACATACCCTGCTCTCTGTTTAATTATTTACTGTTCAGATTGCTTCTTAGCAGCCCTGATAAAATCCCAGACTGAGCATTCAGTCTGGCTTTGTTCAGAAATCTTTATAGCTGAGTCTGTCTTCTGTGCTGTCTTTTCAAGCCCAAGCCTGCCCCCTTGTGGCCTGCTCAGGAATTATTATAGCTGAGTCATTATAGCAAAGCCAGACTGAATGCTCAGTCAGGGATTTTATCTGGGCTGATAAGAAGAGTAAATAATGAAACAGAAAGCAAGGTAGGGGTTTTCTCTAATTTTCCTACTGATATATATGGTAAAATACATGAGGATGCTTCGTCTCTGGTTCACTTTAATACCACCAGTCACTGTACCTGTTCACGGTACGTGTGTGTGACAGGTGCACATTTGTAATACCTATCACTGCATATACCTACCTGTTGTGTTCAGTGCACCCACCTACCTACGTGAGTGCACGCAGTGTGATATACCACTCCGTGCATACCTGTTAACTGTACCTATGTGACTGAACATTGTATTAGTCAAGTCAGTGCATACCTTTCACTTCATCCCCCCCAATATGGACAAAACAAAAGGCAAAGGCAGGCAACCTGGCAGGTCTGTTCGAGGTCGCGCTGTCGTGATTTCGTGCGGCCCTCGACCAAAGTACAGTGTTCAGAAGAAGGCACGTGCCACCAACCCCCAATTTGTCAGGACGTAGTTGACTATTTAACACTGGCACTCCACTTAACACTCAGTCGGCCACCACCACTAAAGTGCCATCACCCCAGGGCTCAGCGGTGTGGACATTTTTGTGTGTGTCTGCCTGAGATGAGAGCAATGCCATCTGTACTCTCTGCCACCGAAAATTGACAATTTTTTCTAAAGAAAGGCGATACCTAAACTGTACCGTGATGTTGAAAGGCAAGTGGTGATATCTCTGGCACACAGCGTTGGGTCAAGGGTCCATCTGACCACGGATGCCTGGTCTGCAAAGCATGGTCAGGCCTGCCCGAAAACTCAGTCAGTCCACACACACAGCATCTCTGCCTGCACGCCGTATGACTGTCTACCCCAAGACTAAGTCGCTCCCCACACTACATCTCTGCCCGCAGGCCAGTTGCCTGCCTTCTCCGCCACCACCAACAGAGTTCAGGACTCCAGGTGGATTCCTGAATTTTTAAGGCCGCTGCTAGCAGCGGCCGCTATAATAATTTTTCTGGTGCGTGTACATGCCTGCCTAATTTTTCTGGCTGCACTGCAGCTGCAACAACAAAACAAAAGGCATGTACATGTGTCAATTCCCCTTTGTGATCATTACCTTGCCGCATTGAAGGGGTTTGCGTATCACAATGAAGCAATGACCGACGGCTATATGAGTGTGTCGGGGGGAGGCACACCCTCGATAATAAGGTCGTTGCTTCATTGTGGACAGACCAAATTCGATCAGATGGACAGTCACTGTTCTGTCATTCAGCTACCTCAGTCCGACGACCATATGGGCTGGAAAGCCGCCATCACCTGCACTTTCGTCATGGTGCGCACCAGTCCAGCACGGCCATCGCTACACAAACAGCTGTGGTGCATTACACAGTGAGTTTAGTGTGTCAGTGTGAATCAGTACTCTAATTACACTCCCTGATTAATGTATACACATGCAAGATGTTTTAAAACACTTTAGGCCTGCAATTTAGCATTCAATGTGATTTCTGCCCTTAAAACGCTGCTTTGCGTCAAATCCAGATTTTTCCCCAGGACTTTTGGCGTCTATCCCACTCAACCATGCAAAAACTCAGATGTTAGACCCTTTGAAACATCTTTTCCATTACTTTTTTGGCCAGCATAAGTGTTTCTAGTTTTCAAAAGGGAGGGGGGGGGGGGTTGCCATCTTTCAAGATGATAATGCCTCAATCCATACAGCTAGAATTGTTAAAGAATGGCACGGGGAACATTCTAATGAAGTTGAGCATCTCATCTGGCCTCTACAATCCCCAGACCTCAACATTATTGAGCAGTTATGGCCGTTCTTAGAGATTCAAGTAAGAAGTCGATTTCCGCCGCCATCGTCTCTAAAAGAACTGGAGAATGGGCTAAAATTCCTTTGAAAACAATTAAAAATTTGTATGAATCAATACCTCGAAGAATTGAGGCTGTAATTGACCCAAAAAGTGGACCTACACCATATTAAAATATATTTTGTTGATTTTCAAGGTGTTTCCATTATTTTGTCCAACCCCTGTAGGTTAGATAGGTAGGTGCCCCTAGTATAGGTTAGATAGGTAGGTGCCTCCAATATAGCTAGCCAGTACAGTTCCCCCACTATAGGTTAGATATTTAGGTGTCCCAAGTATAGGTTAGCTAGATAGGTGTCTCCAATATAGATAGCCAGTATAGTTGCCCCGAGTATAGGTTAGATGGGTTGGTGCCCCGAGTATAGGTTAGATAGGTAGGTTACCCCAGGATAGGTTAGATAGGTTATAATCCAGCACCCCGGGCGATTGCACTATTCGCATGCCCGTAGAAATGGGCCTGATTTCTTGTATATATCCGAACACTGACCAACCACAGTATTGTGCATTTATTGTTCTATGCACTTGATGTTTCAATGTATTCCCTACTATTACTGAAAGAGACAATCAATGACCAATAGTCTATGGGATTATGAGTGAGTTACATTGATCACTGTAGTGTATGTAGAGGTTCTTGTCCTTTTGAACACAGTGTTGCATCATGCCATAAACCAGCTGAAACTAGTGTGAAAATTGTTGCTGTTTTATTAGTTATTGCGTAATTGAACAAAATGTGATATAATAAGTAAAGACGAATAACCTATCTTATTTGAGACAACCTATTTGGGTGTACAGTTCAGGAAATTTACATATGTGCTACTTTAGTACATTGTTGACAGCTGAAATGATTAATATTAACAGCAGCTGCTTTCGCATCTTAGTAGCTGTGACTAGTAGCAGCTATTAAGTCTCTCATGTGATATGGTCTAAAATGGGGTTACAATAATAAAGTATTCCTTACTGTAGGGGACACTTTTATATACAGTTTCCTTTGTACTGAATGGGGATATTATTTATTGAGAGTATTAGGTATTAGAAGGCAGAATCTGAGTGATCATTGTTTACATGTTAGTGTAGTTCCTATGTCACACAGCATTTCCTATCTTCCACTTACAAACACTAGTGCAGTAGAAAGAGGAAGTGGGCTACACCCTGTCACTCTAGCAATAACATTGCTTTGTGCAATCTAGCACTACTTTGCTGTCAGATAGTAGCATAAAATGACGTAGACTAAAGTGTAATACATGGCTTCATAAACTAATACTATGTCCGATCTTCAGGCCGGTTTCACCCCAGGAACCATCGTTATGGTTGCGGTGCGATCAGATGATCGCATCACACTGCAATATAAGAAATAGGCTCCGGAGATCCGCGTGGTAATGTATCTTTTGGCAGCAAGCCGAACTATAAATGAGGTTCTCTTGCACTTACTTCCTGTGGCCAAAATACGAATTGCATGGAAGTGTATTAAAAAAAATACGCTTTCGCACATGCGCACCGCAACGCAAAACGTTTTTAAATATATGCGGCGCCATTGATTTACATGATTTCCGGTCTGTGGATGTTCGACAGTAACGTGCTGATGCTTTAACGTCACATGCGATGCTTCCAGCGCATCGCACCGCATCAGGTATGAAATGTCCCATAGACTTTCATTGCTTTAGCATTACCCTGTAGTAAAAAAGGGTAATGCAACGCAATGAAAATGCATTAGTGTGAAAGGGGCCTCAAGGTCAGGATCCATTTTCATTTGTTTTTTTCCCCCAAATTGCCACTTATGTAGTTAGCTCTTCCTGCAGTGCTGTTTCAAACTAACATACTGTAAGGATATATTACTGGCGGTTTATCGTGTTCAGTTTGCAGAGTTTGTCATCCTGATGGTGCCTGACTCACCCACGTTTCCTATAGATGTCAGGAACTCTTGAATCAGGAACTATATCTCAGTGCATAGGCACAAGCACCTTCTACTGTCATAAAAAAAAAGGCATCTAATTCATCCTCTTCTCCCTGCTCACCGGTGTAAAAATAAAATGTAAACATTGAGAGGAATCTGCAACTTCTGTCATTTGTGGGTTGCCCAGTTCCTTAAAGCACGCCTGAAGTGTAAGGGATACAGTGGCTGACATAATTATTTCCTTTAATGCTTATAGCTAGAGATGGCCCGAACTGATCGCCTACAAACTTATTCGTGCAAACTTTGGTGGTTCGCGTTCGCAAACGAAAACGAACTTTATGGCAGTTCGACCCGCCCTCTATACTACTAATGGTAATGGTTCGACTGCGAACTTATTCGGGCGAACTTCGGTGGTTCGCGTTTGTGAAATTTATGGCGGTTCGACCCGCCCCCTATACTACATCATTAAGGTCAACTTTGACCCTGTACATCACAGTCAGCAGGCACAGGGTAGCCAATCAGGCTACACTCCCTCCTGGAGCCCCACCCCCCCTAATAAAAAGCAGGCAGCGTCAGCCATTTCACTCACTCGGGTGGCTGCAGTAATTAGAGAAGGGAGAGGTGCTGCAGAGACATTAGGGAAAGCTTAGTTAGGCTACAGTTAGGCTTGTTAGGTTGCTCTTTCTTGCTGATACTTATTGCTGAAAAGCACTCCTCATCCTCATCCTCAACAGCTCTTTTGAGAGCTAATGTTGTTCTTGTGATCTATTTTGTGTGTGTGTGTGTCCCCCACAGACACTTGTGTTGCATATACAGCCCTGTCAGTCAGTCTTAGCTGCTGGACCTTGGCCCCTGGGTAATTCATACTGTGCCACTGTCAGGCCCAGCACATTCAGTGACTACCTGTGTGTGTGACAGCTGCACATTTGTAATACCCATCGCTGCATATACCTACCTGTTGTTCAGTGCACCCACTCACCTACCTACGTAACGGCACACAGTGTCACTGCACCTGTTCACGGTACCTGTGTGTGTTTGTGACAGGAGCACATTTGTAATACCCATCACTGCATATACCTACCTGGTGTTCAGTGCACCCACCTACCTACGTGAGCACACGCAGTGTGGTATTTAATACCACCAGTCACTGTACCTGTTCACGGTACCTGTGTATGCGGCAGCTGCACATTTGTAATACCCATTACTGCATATGCCTACCTGTTGTTCAGTGCACCCACCTACCTACGTGAGCGCACGCAGTGTCACTGCACCTGTTCATGCTACCTGCGTGTGTGTGTGTGTGTGTGTGTGTGTGTGTGTGTGTGTGACAGCTGCACATTTGTAATACCCATCACTGTATATACCTACCTGTTGTTCAGTGCACCCACCTACCTACGTGACCGCATGCAATGTCACTGCACCTGTTCATGGTACCTGTGTGTGTGTGTGTGTGTGTGTGTGTGTGTGTGTGTGACAGCTGCACATTTGTAATACCCATCACTGCATATACCTACCTGTTGTTCAGTGCACCCACCTACCTACGTGACCGCACGCAATGTCACTGCACCTGTTCACGGTACCTGTGTGTGTGTGTGTGTGTGTGTGTGTGTGTGTGTGTGTCAGCTGCACATTTGTAATACCCATCACTGCATATACCTACCTGTTGTTTAGTGCACCCAACTACCTACGTGAGCACACGCAGTGTGATTAATACCACCAGTCACTGTACCTGTTCACGGTACCTGCGTGTGTGTGTGTGTGTGTGTGTGTGTGTGTGACAGCTGCACATTTGTAATACTCATCACTGCATATACCTACCTGTTGTTCAGTGCATCCACCTACCTACGTGACCGCATGCAGTGTCCCTGCACCTGCTCACAGTACCTGTGTGTGTGACAGCTGCAAATTTGTAATACCAGTCATTGCATAATTGTTCACAGTACCTGTGTGACCGCACGCTGTGTAATATACCACTCTGTACATACCTGTTAACTGCACCTGTGTGACATCTGCACATTGTATTGTAATACCAGTCACTGCATACCTTTCACTGCACCTATGTGACTGCACGTTGTATTAGTCAAGTCAGTGCATACCTTTCACTTTATCACCCCCAATATGGACAAAACAACAGGCAGAGGTAGAGGCAGACCCAGAGAAAGGCCACCCGGCAAGTATGTTCGAGGTCATGCTGATGTGATTTAATGCGGCCCTGGACCAAAGCACAGTGCTCAGAAGAAGGCACGTTCCATCAACTCCCAAGATTGTCAGGACGTAGTTCACTATTTAACACAGAACACCTCATCTTCTGCAGCCACCAGCGCTACTCCAAGTACCACATCTGCTACATTTGACAGTTCGCAGGAGTTATTTGGTGGGGAAATCACTGATGCACAGCCATTATTGTTACAACCAGATGAAGGCGCTAAGCAAGTTACACCACCTCATATGTCTGAGTTAGGCGACACTATGGACGTAACATGTGCGAAGGGGGATGATGAAGTACCTGCTATTGGTGCAGTTTTGGAGGTGTCTGAGGCAAGCGAAGCTGGGCAGGATGATTATGATGATGACGATGATACGGATCCCACGTATGTTCCCAATAGAGGAGAGGAACAAGGGGACAGTTCAGAGGGGGAGTCAGAGAGGAGTAGGAGTAGATGAGTTCCAGAAAGAAGCAGGGGAGCTCGTTGTCAGAAAAAGCTGGTGGCAGTGTCCAGTGCCATGTATCGCCACCTATGGACAGTTAGCCAACATGCCCTTCAACGTCAGCTGTTGATGCCACCATAGTGCAATCACCCCAGGGGGCTCAGCGGTTTTGGAAATTTTTTAATGTGTCTGCCTCAGATCAGAGCAATGCCATCTGTTCTCTCTGCCTCCAAAAATTGAGCCGTGGAAAGGCAATCACCCACGTAGGGACAAGTGCCTTACGAAGGCACATGGAGAAAAGGCACAAACTGCAAAGGGAAGAGCACCTAAGCAAAAGCAGCACACAGAAGAAAAGCCACCCTCCTTCTACTCTTCCTCCTTCAGGTGCATCATCTTCAGCCGCTTTCTCCCTTGCACCTTCACATCCACCCTCCTCCACTTCGCATCTGACCTTGAGCGGTTCCTGCTCCTCTGCCCACAGCAGCCAGGTGTCTGTGAAGGAAATCTTTGAGCGGAAGAAGCCAATTTCTGCCAGTCATCCCCTTGCCCGGCGTCTGACAGCTGACGTGGCGGAACTGTTAGCTTGCCAGCTGTTACCATACCAGCTGGTGGACTCTGAGGCCTTCCGTAAATTTGTGGCCATTGGGACACCACAGTGGAAGATGCCAGGCCACAATTATTTCTCTAAAAAGGTGATACCCAAACTGTACCATGAAGTTGAGAGGCAAGTGGTGTCATCTCTGGCACACAGCGTTGGGTCAAGGGTCCACCTGACCACGGATACCTGGTCTGCCAAGCACGGTCAGGGCAGGTACATTACTTACACAGCCCATTGGGTCAGCCTGGTGACTGATGACAAGCAGGGAGTACGTGGCTGTGCAGCAGACCAACTTGTGACACCTCCACGGCTTGCAGGCAGGCCTCCTGCCACCTCCTCTCCTCCTGCTACATCCTCTTCACTGCTATTATCCTCCTCCTCCTTGGCTTAGTGGCAGTTCAACTCTACTGGTGCTGCGATCTCCTCTCCAGCTACACAGCCCCAGCTCCCCAGGGCCTATGCCGCATGCCAGGTACGACGGTGTCACGCCATCTTAGACATGTCTTGCCTCAAAGTGGAGAGTCACACTGGACCAGCTCTCCTGGCTGCTCTTAACAAACAGGCGGATCAGTGGCTGACACATGTACCCTACATGGCACATGTGCTGAATCTAGTCATTCAAAGATTTGTGTCAAAGTACCCAGGCTTAGAGGACATCCTGAAGCAGGGCAGGAAGTTGTGCAGGCATTTTAGGCGATCTTACACGGCCATGGCACACTTTTCCGAGATTCCACGGAAAAACAAGTTGCCGGTGAGACGCCTGATTTGTAATAGCTCGACTCACTGGAATTCGACCCTCCTTATGGTCTCTCGCCTGCTAGAACAGGAGAAAGCCGTCACCCAGTACCTCTACAATTTCAGTAGAAGGACACAATATGGGGAGATGGAGATATTCTGGCCCAACAACTGGACACTCATGTGAAATGCATGCAGGCTCATGCGGCCGTTTGAGGAGGTGACCAACCTGGTGAGTCGCAGTGAAGGCACCTTACTTCCTGGAGCGTGCCGTGCATGGAGTGGTGGATCAAGCTGTGGAGGAGCAGTTATGGGGGGAACAGTTGTGGGAGCAATTTTCAGCAGAACCAGATGTTTTCTCAACACCTGCGGCAGCACAGAGGGGGAGGAGGAGGAAGAGTCGTGTGGGGAAGAGGAGTCAGACTCGGATGATGAGGAAGGTGTTTCTTTGGAGGAGGAGGCGGCGGCAGAAGAACAACCGCAGCAGGCGTCGCAGGGGGCTTGTGCTGTTCAACGTTCCAGTGGTATTGTTCATGGCTGGGGGGAGGAGGAGGACTTACCTGACGTCACTGAGGAAGAGCAAGAGGAGATGGAGAGTACATCTGCATCCAACTCTGTGCAGATGGCGTCTTACATGCTGTCCAGCCTGTTGAGGGACCCCCATATAAAAAAACTCAAGGGGAATGAGCCGTACTGGGTGGCCACGCTACTAGACCCTCGGTATAGGCACAAAGTGGCAGACATGTTACCAACTCACCTGAAGGCAGAAAGGATGCAGCACTTGCAGAACAAGCTGGCAACTATACTTTACAGTGCATTTAAGGGTGATGTCACAGCACAACGGAATAAAGGTACCACTGCCAGTAATGCTTTTCCCATGTCCATGCAGGCAAAGACAGGATGCTCCAGCGATCTCATGCTAATGTTGGACATGCGGGCATTCTTTAGTCCAACGCCTCACCTTAGCACTTCCGGATCCACCCTCCACCAACGCCTGGACCGGCAGGTAGCCGACTACCTGGCCTTAAGTGTGGATGTAGACACTGTGAGCAGCGATGAACCCTTGGACTACTGGGTGCGCAGGCTTGACCTGTGGCCAGAGCTGTCCCACACCCAAGATAATAAAGTCATTGCTTCATTGTGGACAGACCAAATTTAATCAGCTGGACAGTCACTGTTGTTCTATCATTGAGCTACCACAGTCCGGCGACCATAAGGGCTTGAAAACCAGGCATTTCAAAGGACCAGTGCACAAGCCTTCAATATAGAAGAGATCACCCTAGAACCTAGGGGAAGGCAGGTTGAAAGGGTAGCAGAACAAAAATTTAAAGACAACCGCCACTCAAACGATCTTTTCTGCAAAAGCCATTTTAATGATAGAAAACACGTGAAAACCACCCCATATAAAACCATGAACCCCCATAAAAACAAGATGTGGGCATCAACCTAGGAGTACTGGATGGCTGGAAAGTGTAATGGTTAAGGGCTCTGCCTCTGACACAGGAGACCTGGGTTCGAATCTCGGCTCTGCCTGTTCAGTAAGCCAGCACCTATTCAGTAGGAGACCTTGGGCCAGTCTCCCTAACATTGCTACTGCCTATAGAGTGCGTCCTAGTGGCTGCAGCTCTGGAGCTTTGAGTCTGCCAGGAGAAAAGCGCGATATAAATGTTCTGTGTTTGTTTGTTTGTTACTCCTGGAAACCCGCACGCCTCCACACCACCTTATACACACACAGATTGGTCGGCCGACCCTATGACTGATGTATATGATCAAACTTTGAGGTGCAGTGAACTACTTCATGTAAAGACAGCACTTCCACGTTTAAGTTCAGTTCTTCTAACAAACTTTTCAAAGACGGGCAGGCAAAAAGTCTTTTGTAAATTGGATCATAGACCAGGAACTGCCAAATCAGAGCTCTGTGTAACATCCCACAACTGGCAGCAGCAGTTTGCATAATTCTCTGTAAAGCATACTTTACTGCACTTTAGACGGGTTCCTGATGTATCTTAGAATCCCTCAGAATCCCTTTAGCGGTCTTCCGCGGCGTCCCGCGGGTGGCAGGTACCTGCTCCGTGATCCGGCTCGCCCAAACGCCTCCCAGCTCACCATGTGTCTATTGGGCGTGCGTCATGTCTCTAATCCAGGTTGTTCCTCCAGCCCATCATCCTCAAGCCTCGCCCACATACGTTACACCCACCGTCACGTGGGCTTCGTGAGTGTGATGCTGCGATGGTGGCTTGCTGGGACGGGTCTCCTCCCTTTTCAGTCTAATGCCAAGCCTCGTTCTAGTACCTCTTCCTGATTATGCGTTCCATCATACTCTCTACGATTTATTGCACATATAATGATGATTACAACACTGTCGATCTCTGCCAGCACTCTTTTTAAACAGTTATAAGTAAAGATAAAAGGGGTTTCTCCTATTTAGCTCATATTTATTTCTGCGCCTCAAATGTTTATTTCACATCATCTCATCCAACCTAAAGGGGAACTCCTACATTTTCAACATTTTCCGCCATGGCCTTCACAACTGTTTGTGGTGCGTTACATAGTGAGTTTGGTGTGTCAGTGTAAAGCAGTACTCTAAATACACTCCCTGATTGATGTATACACATGCAAGATGTTTTAAAGCACTGGGCTTGAAAACCGCCACAACCTTTAGTGGTGGCTGGATTGTGTACTGGTTAAGGGCTCTGCCTCTGACACGGGAGACCTGGGTTCGAATCTTGGCTCTGCCTGTTCAGTAAGCCAGTAATTCAGTAAGGAGTTCATTGGGCAAGACTCCCTAACACTGCTACTGCCTACTGAGTGCGCTCTAGTGGCTGCCTCGCAAGCGCTTTGAGTCCGACAGGAGAAAGGCGCTATACAAATACTGCCATTATTATTATTAACCTGCACTCTGGCCATGGTGCGCACCAGTCCAGCACGGCCGTCACTATACAATAACACAAGCAGCTGTTTGCGGTGCGTTACACAGTGAGTTTTTGTGTCAGTGTGAAGCAGTACTCTAATTACACTCCCTGATTGATGTATACAGATGCAAGATGTTTTAAAGCACTTTAGACCTGCAATTTTGCATTCAATGTGATTTTGGCCCTTAAAACGCTGCTTTGCGTCAAATCCAGATTTTTCCCCGGGACTTTTGGCATTTATCTCACTCTGTCATGCCCCGCTCCAGGTGTTAGACCCCTTGAAACATCTTTTCCATCACTTTTGTGGCCAGCATAAGTGTTTCTAGTTTTCAAAGTTCGCCTCCCCATTGAAGTCTGTTGTGGTTCGCGAAAGTTCGGGTGAACCAAACTTTTGCGGAAGTTAGTGAACCCAGTTAGCGAACCGAAAATTGGAGGTTCGGGCCTTCTCTACCTGAAACCTGATGGGCTTTTATTTTGCACCTATAGCTAAATAATACGGGCTTTTAATGAGAGTCATTCTGACCATTTTGCTAATGTCTTGAATCCACTGGAGGAGGATGGAGGTTAATACACTAGTTGTATGGCACACATTCTGAGTTCAGCTGTTTTTTATGTTTGGAGCCTGGCAACTGAGTAGCCGAACTTGGAGTTCCAGTTAGGGCTCTTTCACATTAGGGCAGACTTTGTGCGTTAACGCAAACGGCAGCCGTTTGCGTTAACCAAGGTAAGATGAAAGTCCATAGACTTTCATTTTACCTTTCACACTCAACGCTGCGTTTCGATGCATTGCGGTTCCGACGCACCCGGGCGCAGTTTTTCCTCCAACGCACCCGCGAGCCGGCGTTTTCCGTCGGGTTAAATTACCAGCTACCGCCGCTGATTGCGTCGCACCGCAGATACCCGATGACACGCCGCAGGCAGACAACGCGTGCAGGAGAACGGCTCCTGCTCGCGTTGTCTGATGTGAAAGAGCCTTTAGTAGGTTCCATTGCTGGATTCAAGTTTTCACAAAAGTATTAGCTACAGGACTTAGCATTTTCATATGAATTAATACTTTCCTGAATTTTCCTTCAGCATGTTATTATTGCCTACTATTGCAAGTTTAAATATAATTTCATTACTTTAATGGTTTAAGATCACAATGGCCTCCATTCACGAGTTACTGAATTTGGTAACCAAATGTCGGAAAATTACCAGCTGAAGTATGACCATGTCCACATTCACAATACTTTCTGCTTGAAATTACCATTTGTGGTAAAAGTGCAGTAAAAAGTGATAAAACGTGTGGGTAAAAATGTGTTAATTTAGAGGTAAATTCCTAAAAAAAAATTTGAAATTCATAATGAAAAAAGAGCGCATTGTTTCATCCTTAACCACTTAAGCCCTCTGTCGTTTTCACTTTATGCATCCGAGGAATGTTCACCTCCCATTCATTAGCCTATAACTTTATCACTACTTATCACAATGAACTGATCTATATCTTGTTTTTTTCCACCAGCAATTAGGCTTTCTTTGGGTGGTACATTTTGCTAAGAGCTACCTTACTGTAAATGCATTTTAACAGTAAGAGTAAGAAAAAAAACTGTAAAAATTCATTATTTCTCAGTTTTTGGCCATTATAGTTTTAAAATAATACATGCCTCCATAATTAAAACCCACGTATTGTATTTGCCCATTTGTCCCAGTTATTTCACCGCTTAAATTATGTCCCTATCACAATGTATGGCGACAATATTTTATTTGGAAATAAAAGAGCATTTTTTCCATTTTGCTTCCATCACTATTTACAAGCTTATAAAAAAAATAGAAATATTTCATCTTTACATAGATATTTAAAAAGTTTAGACACTTAGGTAAATATTTATGTGTTTTTTTTATTGTAATGTTTTTTTTTTATTATTAAGCATTTTATGTGGGTATTTTTGGGAGGGTGGGATGTAAATAGTATTTGTTTGGGGTAAATATATGTGTATTTTTATTTTTTTTACATTTAGATGTAGTTTTACTTTTTGGCCACAAGATGGCAACCTTGAGTTTGTTTACATGACATCACTCTAAGCGTACAATGTACGCTTAGAGGGACATAGGAGTCAGAAAAAGCGAAGCTTCCGAGAGAAGCTGTCGCTTTTTCTGCGGGGGAGAGGAATCAGTGATCGGGCACCATGGCCCTATTGATTGATTCCTGGGCTAACGATCCGCGGCAAGGAGCGCGCGTGCACGCGGCCACGGGAGCGCACATGTCCTCCTTGACGTAGAATTACGTCAAGGGGGACAAAGTGGTTAATTACCATTTTTTTTATCACCTGGTGCTATTTTTCACTTCACATCCAATTACATGCAGTCTACAGTCTTTTGAGCTGTATTTGCTGGACTTTGGAATTTTTCCACAGAAAACAATATTTTATGCACTTATCCCTCGCTTTTAACAACCGTTTAACAACTGTTTAAACTATTACCGCCTTGATACCGCCCTTTTTTATACCAACCTTTACTCGCCAAATTGTTGTGAATGTGGGAAAACCGGTAATTACTGCTGTCTGTAATTTTTCCTTAAAAAATGTCTTTATCGCACATGTATTGTGAATGGAGGCCAATGTCTTACATCTTGGTTGTTTCACATGTATGCCTCATAAATGCGTGTTGACATTCTCTAGAGTCCTATACCAGCTATGTGTATTTGTTAAATAAAATGTAGTGAAGCATTGTCAATATGAGTGTGAAACCCTTCTTGTAGCTTGACACATTTCCTCTCTAAGCTCACATCTTGTGTAATCACGTGTGCATCCTGCTTCATAGAGCTGAACTTAATGAAGGAGCAGGCAATTGTGGTTCTCCTCCAGCCATAAACATGTTCAAAGGTTAACAGGAAACCACAAAAACATAAATCAATATATACACAGAAAGTGATGCTGTTTCTCAGACTTCAGTTGCATTCACTTGGTCAAATCTAAGATGTAAATAAGTGGAGCGCAGAATGAATACTTACATAAGAAACAGAAATGGAAACTGTTTCTTTTGGAAAATTGAAATATTACACATCTACCTGTAATAATCTCATTAGAACAAACCACCAAAAAATACTCGCCAAACTGTATGTATGATGATACCAATCAAACTTTGAAAGTGCAACAAAACTCAACTAATAGAATACTTGGAAGAAGACTTGGAGGAAGTCATATTAGTTAGCATAGAAAAACATTGGGAGAATATAATCCAAAATATATGGAAAACGAGAAACCCTAATGATCAAAATTGACAAATTAAACTAATAAATAGATGGTACTGTATAATCAATAAGACAATTGGGAACATAGATTGTAGCATGTGTTGGAGATGCAAAAAAAAATCATATACACATATATATGGATAACATGCCAAGCTATTGCACCATTCTGGGAGGCAATTAAATACTTTTTTCGAACAACCTATCATAAAGTGTAATATGATAGACAACCAAAAGGCCCTCTTCGGCAGTAATCGAGTATATAAAGACACTTATGAGAAAACCAAAGGAAAACTAGTATCGGTACACTAGTAGCTAGGAAATTAATTTCCTCTACATGGCAAAATCAACATCCTCCCCATATCAAAGAATGAACCAAGGACATGGACTTCTTTTTTGAGAGGGAAACCATCTTCTTAGAGGATATTCCTCTCAAGAAAGAGATGGTAAATCTATCCAGAGAATGGGAAACAAAAATAACACCAACACATGAAATGTGGAGGTCACCCCATAATGGTATGGTTGACCTGTATAAACAAGACAGGGATATCCACGACAGGGATTGTGAACCCCCATACTGCCCCACCACTGACCCAGTTAGTATGAAAGGAGGACAAGGATGTAGAACTGACTTTGTTTATGTGGGCTGAGAAGGGGAACTAAAGTGTAGCAAATTAGAAACATTTATTGTTCTCTTCTTTTTAAACATATACTGATTCAAAAATACCCATCACAAGGAAAATGCTGATAAAGTATTGATGTGAGATGGGAAAGGGCACAAAGCCTGATGCTGAGACTCAAAAAAAAGATAGAAAAAAAAAGAACTTTTGTGGATCCAAATCTCTTTGACTTAAAGAATGGATCTTACTTCCTGTAATTCCATCTTTTTTTCCAAGTCTTCCTACCACACGTATGTTCTGTATGTATTCCTGATGCACATTCAAACCTCAGCTCAATATAAAACCCCAAGTTTTCCGAAAGCCACTATGTAGCTTATGTTCTGTGACTGAAAATATCAGCAAAAATGTGGTGGACTTGGCTCCAGAGGGAAAACCAGCTGCATTGATATGCCCATTAGACAGGTTAGGGTTGAGGTACAGGATGGGGATAAGGGGGAGAGGATTAGAACTAGAAGATTAAAGTTAGATTTTAGGATGAGGTTAATGTGTTTAAAGGATACCCGAGGTGACATGTGATATAATGAGTTAGACATGTGAATGTACAATGCCTAGCACACAAATAACTATGCTGTGTTCCTTTTTTTCTTTCTCTGCCTGAAAGAGCTGAATATCAGGTATGTAAGTGGCTGACTCAGTCCTGACTCAGACAGGAAGTGACTACAGTTTGACCCTCACTGATAAGATATTCCAACTATAAAACACTTTCCTAGCAGAAAATGGCTTCTAAAAGCAGGAAAGAGATAAAAATAGTCAATAGTTTATATAATATAGCTCTGGCATACTTCAATGAATGTGTCATTGATCAAAAACAATAAAACGGTTAAAACTTAAAAAGTAGATTTAAACATAAAATAAAACGGTGGAATATCTTAAAAAGTCATTTTAGGAGAAAGAAGATAGATACAATTGTTTGTTTCATTTGTTTATTTTCGCCTAGGGTGTCCTTTAAGGAAGGGGCGGGGTGTTAAGGAATCAAGTATAAATGTTAATATTGGTGGTTGAGGTTGGGAAGTTTACATTTGTGGGTTCATTTGGCCTAGAATCATGAAGAAAAATTACAAAACATCCACTGAAAATACATTTACATTGTTGAGATTATAGATGTGTGTCTAAACCCTACCCCAACCCTGATTTAGGAAGCTCTGAATCTAAACTAATGCTTTCTACTAATGATCCAAATGTACCTTCCAAATGACCTTCCAATTGATTGAGTCAGATTCAGAATGTTGATGACAACAAGAAATTGGATTACTAATGCCTTTTTTGTATTGATTCTTTCTTAAATGATTAGATTGATTATAATTTGTATGTCACTTATGCGCCCATTTGATGATTTGCTGGTTAGTCTGTACCTCTGGGTGTTTCAAGCCCTACTCCACAGAGCCAAATGAATCCATGCCATGCACTAATGAGGATCAATCAATCCAAAACAGTCTGTATGCACGTTGGATTATTATGGCTCTGTACAAATTAACAATCTGACACATCATTGCATTCCAGCGGTTCTGGAGGTGTGTTGAGCTTCAAAGGGCAACAATGGTTAATTTGCATATATTCAGCAGTGATGCACTGGGAGACATCTCAAGCTCACTCCAACCTGAATTATCGCAAATTCTTTCTGATTTAAGAAAGCAAACTTTTGTTTTTCATGACAAACAGGAGCATTAAAGAGAACCCTAGGAGGGGTTCTGAGTATAAAATCCCCATACAGAGGCTGGGGCTGTCTATAGAGCCCAGCCTCTGTTGCTATATAGTTCGCCCCTAAGCCAACCCTGCGCTCTGCAATACCCCCTAAACACAGCCGCGCTGGCGACACGCAGCGTGTCGCAGCGCGCTGTGTTTTCCTCTCTCCTGTCAGTCTCGCCGCTCCCCCGCCTCCTGCATTGCTCCGGTCCCGCCCGCGTCCCTTCCCTCGCCGCTGATTGGAGGGAAGGGACGCGGGCGGGACCGGAGCGATGCAGGAGGTGGGGGGAGCGGCGAGAGTGACAGGAGTGAAGTAAACACAGCGCGCATAGCGCGGCTGTGATTTATGGGGTATTGTAGAGTGCAGGGGGCGATTAGGAGCGATCTATATAGCAACAGAGGCTGGGCTCTATAGACAGACCCAGCCTCTGTATGGGGATTTTATTCACAGAACCCTGCCTCAGGTTCTCTTTAAGGGAAATCTGTGTTTTCAGTTTAAATTTCTCATCATCAGGACATCAGGACTGCACTGAATATGCCAGTAACTCACTTAGCTATTTGATATTGCCATATAATTGATTAAAATGACTGTAAATTTATATCTGTTTCTTATCATTTCATGATTCACTGGTGCAGTTCATTCTGTCTTCTTACTCCTCTTACAGCGCTTTGTTCGCTGGATTTTGTAAACATGAATTTGTTAAGCACAGCTGAAGAATGTCATAATCATATCTTGTACAGAGAGGAATGTTCCCTGGGAGGTCCCCGCACTTGACTTCCTCCTGTGTGTGCAACTTCTACCCTCAGCTGTGGAGTGTTCTCACAATAAGCTGAAAACAAATAGCCTTTCGGATATTGCAAACACAGGGACCCTGTGAGGTGACTGAAATCACCTTGGAGATTATTAGATCGTGTAGCAGGAAATCATTTCATCACAGTCAAAGTAAACATGAAGTGCTGTTTATAGCATAGAGAATGTATCTCATTAACTTTTAAGTATAATTCAGACAAATCCTATTTACTGTTTCTTCAAAGAAGAAGTTGTATGATTCAGTCTCCCTTCCTCACGCTCAGTCAGTACTGAATTCTAGTGTTCATTTTATAATAGTTGTTTCCACCTTTGGAATAATTGAAGTTGAGAAATTTTAAATTTTGTTTCACATTGTGTACAGTAGGCATGGGTCTATAGACATCACTATAGGAATCTCTTGCCTAAATTTGCCCCAGAAAGGGGTACCTGTTGTCACAGAAGTCCCCCACACCACTACTAAGTCCAGCCACTACACTTGCTACAATCACTGCAGTGATGTTACTCCTCCTTCAGTATCTATACCACCTATAGTTGTACATCTACCCACCATGTATGCCACCCACTGACGCAGAGACACCTCATGAGAATGAATGTTTTCCTCTGCCACCTCATTTACCAACTACAATCAGCAAGCAGGGCTGGCTCAAACCACAATGGGGCCCCGGGGCAAAGTTAACGAGGGGCCCCCAGCATATTTATCCCCCAAGGCCCCTGAGCCAGCTGCCAACCCACCATATCTTCCCTTCAACTTTTCTGTGCTGCCCAGGCCCCCTGCATCATTTTTGTCAACATAAAAACTTTGCAGGGGCCCCTGGGGAGAAAGTCAGTGGGAGACCTAGGGTGCCTACTAGTGCCCTGGGGCAATTGCCCTCTTTGCCTGTATGGTAGCGCCGGCCCTGTCAGCAAGATAGGCCTTCAGATCTCTCCTACTGACTGATGGATTTTAATAAGGGTCAAAGTTATATGGTGCTACCTGATCACTCTGAACCCCAAGTGATCATGAGGGCCCCCACCCCAGCAAGTGTACAAGGAAACTTATGTCAAAAGTATGTAGAAGTTGAAATCAATAAACAACAGTCCTTCTGGAAAAGCTCCCTGAGCTCCCCCTGTCTTCATTGCTTCCTGGACACCACCATCTTTAGTAACCTAAGGTGGGGGAAAAATGTCACCAAAACCAGAAGAAAGCTGCAGCTGTTCTTGCAGTGTCCATTGAAAAAATTCAGAATGTCGCAAGATCTTCTGACCTGCTTCTACTCTAATACCATTGAGTCAATTATATGCTCCTCCATCATTGTATGGTACACCTCCACTAGCATCAGGTATAAACTACGAGACATTAATGCCACCAGAAGATCTGCAGCACCCCCCTCCCACCAATTGTCCTTCTCAACTCCACCAGACTGCGTTCCAGGGCCATCAGGATAGCAAAAGACCCCCTTCACTATGGCAACCGTTATCTGGATCTTCTCCCCTTGGGCCGCTCTACAGGTTCTTACCCACCAGGACCACTAGACACAGAAACTCCTTCTTTCCCCAGGCTGTTCAACTCCTTAACCTATCCCCCCAATCACCCTTCCCCCTCCTTGATCTAGGGCCACACCACTGTATACTTTGCCTTTGTCATTTTGTACTATCACTGCCCTTTGTATTGCTACTGTATATCTGTCTATTGTACCTTTGTATTGTGTTGCCCTTTGTATTACTACTGTATATCTGTCTATTGTACCACTGAGCTGGACTGTGCCAAAAATAATTCCATGTACAAACCCTCTGTACCTGGTGAATAATTTGATTCTGAATAAACCTGATTCTGTAATATTTTATTATCTGTTACTTGCTGGACGAGTTTAGAGTTCCTCACCGGGACCCCCATTTAATCCACTGCTTGATTGCAGTCTGGCTTCTGTTCCATTTACTGCAGGCTTCTGTCTATGCTAACAGCATTCTAATCCGCTTGCTTGAAGAGTGTCTAGAAAGAGGCCTGTCTTCTTCAAGCTCTTCCACTCAAATTCATTCCTGGCAATGACCCTAGAAAAAAACAGATGAATGTTTAAGGCAGCAAAGGATGTGTATGTGTTTGTGTTTCAAAGTTTTTATTGAAAATTTTTAACATGAACAATGGATAACATAGGGAAAGATAC
The DNA here is from genome assembly GCF_040937935.1 of Hyperolius riggenbachi. NCBI lineage: Eukaryota > Metazoa > Chordata > Amphibia > Anura > Hyperoliidae > Hyperolius > Hyperolius riggenbachi. The sequence goes on along the minus strand of NC_090647.1, from coordinate 162,036,531 downwards.
ATAAACCCACAGAGCTCATGAAGTACAAAGCATTGGACACAGGATGACCATAGATAATAGAATAACATCATGATCTTAAAAGCATAAATGATATGCAGAAGATGAGAAGGCTGGGCACACTTCTAGTGTTGGGCGAACGCCTAGATGTTCGGGTTCGCGAACGTTCGCCGAACATCGCCGCGATGTTCGGGTGTTCGCGCCGAACTCCGAACATAATGGAAGTCAATGGGGACCCGAACTTTTGTGCTTTGTAAAGCTTCCTTACATGCTACATACCCCAAATTTGCAGGGTATGTGTGCCTTGGGATTGGGTACAAGAGGAAAAAAAATATTTGAAAAATAGCTTATAGTTTTTGAGAAAATTGATTGTAAAGTTTCAAAGGAAAAACTGTCTTTTAAATGTGGAAAATGTCATGTTTCTTTGCACAGGTAACATGCTTTTTGTCGCCATGCAGTCATAAATGTAATACAGAGAAGAGGTTCCAGGAAAAGGGACCGGTAACGCTAACCCAGCACCAGCAGCAGAACACGTGATGGAACAGGAGGAGGCGCAGGAGGAGAAGGCCACGCTTTTTGAGACACAACATCCCAGGCCTTGCATGAGGACAAATAGCGTGCGGATATAGCAATGCTTTTTGCCGCCATGCAGTCATAAATGTAATAAAGATGAGAGGTTCAATAAACAGGGACCGGCAACACTAACCCAGCAGCATATAGTGTGCATATAGTCTGTTCCCAGCAGACACAGAGTGGCAGTAAACACAATGCTATATAGTGTGGCTGAGCGAGGTACACAGAGTGGCAGTAAACACAATGCTATATAGTGTGGCTGAGCGTGCAGTGTACTACTGTTCCCAGCAGACACAGAGTGGCAGTAAACACAATGCTATATAGTGTGGCTGAGCGAGGTACACAGAGTGGCAGTAAACACAATGCTATATAGTGTGGCTGAGCGAGCAGGGTACTACTGTTCCCAGCAGACACAGAGTGGCAGTAAACACAATGCTATATAGTGTGGCTGAGCGAGGTACACAGAGTGGCAGTAAACACAATGCTATATAGTGTGGCTGAGCGAGCAGTGTACTACTGTTCCCAGCAGACACAGAGTGGCAGTAAACACAATGCTATATAGTGTGGCTGAGCGAGCAGTGTACTACTGTTCCCAGCAGACACAGAGTGGCAGTAAACACAATGCTATATAGTGTGGCTGAGCGAGGTACACAGAGTGGCAGTAAACACAATGCTATATAGTGTGGCTGAGCGAGCAGGGTACTACTGTTCCCAGCAGACACAGAGTGGCAGTAAACACAATGCTATATAGTGTGGCTGAGCGAGGTACACAGAGTGGCAGTAAACACAATGCTATATAGTGTGGCTGAGCGAGCAGTGTACTACTGTTCCCAGCAGACACAGAGTGGCAGTAAACACAATGCTATATAGTGTGGCTGAGCGAGGTACACAGAGTGGCAGTAAACACAATGCTATATAGTGTGGCTGAGCGAGCAGTGTACTACTGTTCCCAGCAGACACAGAGTGGCAGTAAACACAATGCTATATAGTGTGGCTGAGCGAGGTACACAGAGTGGCAGTAAACACAATGCTATATAGTGTGGCTGAGCGAGCGGTGTACTACTGTTCCCAGCAGCGACACACAATGACTGGGGTGACCCTGGCTAGCGTGGCTGGAGCGCGAACTACCCTGCCTGCCTACCCAAAGCTAAACCCACAGACAAATGGCGGAGATATGACGTGGTTCGAGTATTTATTTACCCGAACCACGTGACAGTTCGGCCAATCAGAGCGCGTTCGGGTCCGAACCACGTGACCCGTTCGGCCAATCACAGCGCTAGCCGAACGTTCGGGGAACGTTCGGCCATGCGCTCTTAGTTCGGCCATGTGGCCGAACGGTTTGGCCGAACACCATCAGGTGTTCGGCCGAACTCGAACATCACCCGAACAGGGTGATGTTCTGCAGAACCCGAACAGTGGCGAACACTGTTCGCCCAACACTACACACTTCCAAGCAGGAGTGCAATACGTCCCCCCAGCTCGGATAGGTATAGGGGCTCAGCTTTAATTAGCAAGTCGTCCAATGTACCTCAAAAAAGGAGGAGGGAGACCAACAACGCAAGGGGTAACTGGGAAGGGGCCAGTCTGGACCAATAGGGTGAGGGAAGGGGAATAGTATCTATGGAGGGATAAGTGTACCTCAGAGGATCAGACCAACCATCTGAGGTGTGCTATGCTATGGGGTAGGTGTAGGAGCTGGCCTGGGGGGGGGGGGGAGGGGAAAGGCCAGTGTGATGGGGAGCTTAGGAGGTTGGCTCAAGCAGCGAGCAAAACCCCTGCAATTCAGGACATAAAGGGGGCCTGGGGTAGAGGTAAGGCTGGAGAGAAGGAGAAGAAGGAAGGAGAAAAAAAGAAAGAAAGAGAGAGAGGGGCCCATCTCAAAGCCTAGAGATTAGGGTATCCTCCATGCTTGGGTGCTCGAGCTGGATCCAAGGTTCCCATATTTTCTCGAAGGACTTATGGGTATCCCACAGTATGCTTGTGAGTTTTTCATTTATCATAAAGGAGTTCAATCTGACCTTAACTTCCTCAAAGTTAACTGACGGCTTCTTCCAGTTGTTTGCTATAGTCATTGTGGCCGCTGAAAATACTAAAGAAGCTAGCTTTTTTTGGTTAGTGGTTAATGAATCGATTTTTGCATGCAATAGGGCCTGCCATGGATTTCTAGAGATTGTTTTGTGAAATAGGGTGGACAACAATTTAAAAACCCGACTCCAAAATCTGGTAAGGCGGGGGCAGGACCACCAAGTATGTAGCATGTCCCCTATCACTCTACATCCCCGGAAGCAAAAAGGGTTAGCCGAGGGAAAGACCTTGGCTATTCTGGCTGGAACTAGGTCCCACCTAGTCAAAATTTTATATGCCGATTCTATTGTGTGTAGTTTATTAGAACATTTTAGAATCCTCCTCCATATGTCAAGCCAATCCTCTCTGTCCTTGGGCTCTGCTAGATCGGATTCCCACCTTAGCATGTATGCATGCTGGATGGGGCGTTGAGGGCGGGTTAGGAAGGCATAGATAGAGGAAACTAAACCTCGAGAATTAGGGCGGCGGAGGCAGATGTTCTCATAGAGGTTGAGGTTTAATGGGAGGTCCCTGTCTTTAATTAATGTAGTGATCCAATGACGTAATTGAAGATAACGGAAAAATTCCGTTTTGGGAATTTGGTATCTTTCCTGGAATTTGGACCACACACAGACACCTCTAGGGGTGAGAAGATGATCCACATAGATTAGACCGTGTTCCGACCACCAGGAAAATGAGGCGGGGCAATCTAGGCCAAAGGATGTGTATGTGTTATATCACTCTACAGAATGCTAATTTATGACATGCAGAAAATCTACTTCCATGTGGAACTTGAATGGGGGCTTTGAGGAGTAGATATATGTCTGTTTGTAAACACTGGTGAGCAGCCACCTCGGGAGGCCTAGCTTCATCTGTCTCCCTCATGCAGGACCATCCTGTGGTACTCCCCTAGCAGTCACTGCTTCTACCCCATGAAAAATGCATGGTGCCAGAAGTGTTAAGTATATATTAGGATTCGGTGTTAGGTCCATGAAGTCAGAAGTGGAGCCCCTCTCTTCTGTGCAGCAGCTGTCTGTCCTCACCTCCATCCTGTTATTCTTACATGTTGCGTAATGCCACAGGAGAATTAGAAGGGCTCAGAAGCAGGGCAGAGATAAGTAAAAGTGTGCATGGTGGCTGCACTTGTTTTTGTGGGGATTGGTGGCCACCTGTGTTTAATACTGTAAGTAATGTGTGCAGTTATGGTGGCTTCACTTGCTTTATGACCATCAGTGAATAGGCCAGCGGGTATATGTAATTGGGTAACACGCAGTGCACTGCTGGCAGTAGTAACGGTAATATTACTGTGCGTTTTCTGCACATGGCAATATTACTGGCGTTTAGTGCATCAACCTCTTAGTGTTAACCTTTGAAGTAAGCCACCTCCTTATTATTTATTTTACTGTTTTAACCCAGTGTTATATTAACTTGGGTTCCTCTTTTCCCTATTTGAACTGTTATACACTGTTGGCCTCCAGCCCCAACTTGTTTAGTCGTTTACCTGGTTTCCAGACTTTTCAAGTAAGCGACCAATCCAAGAGGATCTTAGGATTCTGGGATCACCAAAGTGGAGATGTATTTGTGTACCTTTACACAAAAAAAAAATTGTTTATGGCACCATCTGGGCTTCCTGTGTCTCTGTGTTCTTGTTTCAAAGGTGTCAGGACATCTCATCCTCCAAACCTGGAAGGAGAATTTAATTAGTACAGAGCTTCTGAAGAATTCAATGCCAGCTCAGTTTGAATCGTGATAACATTCAGAGGTATTGATGCCTGAAAACATGAAAATGCATGCCTCAGCATTACTAACAGGAAGTAGAAGAAAATAAGCAAAAATACCCTTCACTTTTTGGACTTAACCTCTAGCCGACCGCGTCATGCCGATAGGCGTGGCCGCGGCGGCAGCTCCAAGACCGCCTAACGGCGGCGTAAAGTCCTGGGGCTCTGTTTTGCAGGAGATCGCGTCTGTCGTCACCCCGCCGGCCGCCTCAGTCATCACGGCGGCCGACATGACAGTACTGCGCATGCGCTGTTTAATCGCGCATGCGCAGTACTGTCACGCCGGCCGCCTCGAGTAATCACGGCGACAGACGTGACATTTCAGGAAGAAGGAGCCTGACACTTGGGCCCAGTGTCGCCGGGAGCCGCTGGGCAGCCATTTCTGGCCAGGCCCTGGGAGAAAAGCCAGATGGACGCCGTGGGACCTCCCAACCTACGGTGGGCTGCAGAAAGCACCAGGTCGGTACCAATTTCATTTTTAATTAGAGTTCGGAGTCCCTTTAATGACATTTATGTAATATATGCTTAGTTGCATTTTAAAATAAATATTAAAGCGGATCCGAGATGAAAAACTAACTATAACAAGTAACTTGTCTATATATCTTATCTAAATTTTAGATAGATTACACAGCATATCTAGCTGCAACAGTTTAAAAAGTGTATGATTATTTATTCCTGTGATACAATGAGGGCAGCCATGTTATTTTTGTCATATTGTCACAGGCTAAGGGCTAGAGATGGTATCAGCTTTCTTGTGTGTAAATTCAGCCCCCTCTCCTTCTCCCTCCTCCTCCCCTCTGCCTTTAAAATCAATGGCTAGTAACCTCCTCCTCCTCCTGCCCAGACTGAACTCCTGTAAGGCTTCGTTCACATCAGGGCCGTTTCTGTACGCTTTTCACAGCGCACTGCCCTGTGCGTTCAGCAAGGTATTGATTTTCCTATGTAATTAAATGTAGCTGGTTCACATCTATGCACTGCGCTGAGCAGCGTTACAAAAACGTAGGGTTACATGCATTTCTGTGCATTGAGCTGTAAAGCACACATCAATATAAGTGAATGGGTGCGCTTTTTAAGCGCATAGAAGCGCGTACAAGCGCATAGAAGCACATGCGTTTTTTACCTTTGTTTGGAAAAAAAAATACATTTACATAGAAAAACTAAGCTTTGTTGACAACTGCTACTGCTACATTAAGTAAAACATGCCTTAAAGAAGCGCAGAGCAACGCACAGAAACGCGCACTAAAGCACGCACAAGCGCATGTGTTTTTTACCACACGCTTTCACGCCTTTCTCAGCGTAGTAGATGTGAACGAGGCCTAAGCCCTTGCTATTGTCTAAAAACGCCTTGGCACTCTGAAAAGTTGTGGGCAAGGCTTGTTTAGTTTATAGGGAATTAAAGTATTAAAACAAAAACAAAAAAGTATTTGGCTTGAGGAATGCCCTATAAACTACAGGAAAGGGACACAATTATTCAATGATTTAAGGTCTGGCAATACTACTCCAGAAGCATTTAAATCTTTGCACATAATCTGGTAGCAGTCCTACTCCCTAGCATGATAATCATTGTCTAGGGATGAGCTAGCAAAATGTAAGTGTTTGGTCTTGTAGGAAATCGACACCAATCAAAGAGGATGAAAAAGGATAAAAATTAGAGAAAACGTATCCACAGGATATTCGGGTAATAGACTTGAGAGTAAAGACTGGATGAACGTGAACTGTGGGAGGTAAAAGCAAATCAATTGCCATTGAGTTAATTATTTTCTTTAAAATATATTAAACTATGAACTTGGTAGATCAACAGAGTGCAAAAGTACCTTGGGATAAGATAGCACTAGTGATGGACGAACATCATGAATGAATGTTAGCAGGCCATTCACAAACATTTGCATGAAATATTGCAAACTGGCAGTGCGCGGTAGTGACCGGAAATATGTGGAATTTACCTGCCTAAACATTGTAGCTGCATCCACTGTAGCAGAGGCCTGAAATATGTGGCATTTAGCTGCCTAAACATTGTAGCTGCACCCACTGTAGCAGAGGCCTGAAATATGTGGCATTTAGCTGCCTAAACATTGTAGCTGCACCCACTGTAGCAGAGGCTTGAAACATCTGGCATTGCAAATTTACACACAAAAGTGACGTGCGTGTAATAGTCGGTGTCACGAGTAATTTTTTAAAATAAATTGCGACATTGAACTCAATAATAAAGCAAGCAAGCAGGTGCTGCAGTAGCAGCCAGTTACACACATAGGGCTTGATTCACTAAACCGTGATAACTCATATGACGGCAGCGCTAGCGTTTTCACGTACAATTGTGAAAATTCGCTATTGCGCGTGGAAAAAACGCTAGCGCGGCCGTGATTTGAGTTATCACGGTTTAGCGAATTAAGCCAATAGAGTGATGTGCGTGCAGCAATAGTCGGTGTCACAAAATAAGTGATGTTTGGTAATTTATTTGTAAGTGTGACAGTGAACTCGATAATAAAGCAAGTAATCAGATCCTACAGTAGCAGCCAGTTACACACACAGAGTGACTTGTGTGCAACAGTCGTTGTCACAAAACCAGTGATGCCAGTTATTTTTTTTTAAATTGTGACAGTGAACTCAATACTAAAGCAATCAAATATTGCAGTGTTGGCCTAACACTGAATACTCTAGTAATATAACACACTGCATTGCACAAACAGTACAAATAAATGTAGCAGCACAAGAAGGATTTTTGGGGTTATGGTCAGTCCTGAGTCGAAGCAGCTACACTGCAATGGATCACACAGAGAACACCTATCTATAGCCCCTTGCACCCCACTTGTGACCTGGCCAAGTCCATCTCTAGCCATTTGGATTGGGCCCCCCTTGGCTATGTCCCCATAGCAGCCACTACTGCCTCAGGTTCAATACAAAGCAGATTACTAGGGTGTGGGAGACAAAACCATCGGTAGTATGGTGGAAATTTCCCCAAAGTTCCAAATTATGGTTAGGGCCTGGAGCAATGACATACTGAAGTGATGATTGAGATATTTTTGATGACCAGAATGACTACTGAGAAGGTTTTCTGAGCAATGAGTCCAGAATATAGGGCTGAGCTGAGGAATGGAAAGTGGTTGGTCTTTAGAATCAGTTGTCAAAGAGTTAAAGCTAATGTAACCCCAGATTTTTTTTTTTTAAAAGTCAGATACTCACCTAAGGAGAGGGAAGGCTCAGTCCTAATGGGCCTACCCTCTCCTCTCCCGGTGCCCTCCGTGCTGCGCTGTCTCCCCTGTTCGCATCCGCAACTGTGGGGACTTCGGAAGTCTTCGGGAGCCGAGTTCTCCCGAAGACAGGCGGCGCACACGTGAGTGTGTCATAGAGGGCGCGCGTGCGCAGTGTAGAGCGGCCCGTCTTCAGGAGCACTAGGGCTCCCAAAGCAATTCCGAAGCCTCCCTTCGGCCGGGAGACAGCAGTATTTGACCGAAACGGTCGAATACCGCTAAGGGGGAGCCAGGACAGCAGCGGGCACCGGGAGAGGAGAGGGAGTGCTCTATGGGACCCAGAGCCTCCCTCTCCTTAGGTGAGTATCTGACTTTTTTTTTTAATGGGTTCCCATTAGCTTTAAGGCCCGAACACATGCTAGATGGATGTCACCTGATGGGTATCAGGAACCAATCTCTTGGGTGACATTGTTGGGCCGAAGCTGTACAGACCAATAGTTAGCCTGCAGGCTAACAACACGTTCTTTTGCAATGTGGGGGCAGAGGGCTGACGCAGTGACGTCATATGCCAGGCTGGGGGAGTGGGGCAAACACAGCTATCAGCCGTTGTTCAGCTGAATTGATTTTCTTGGTGGATTGCTGGCCAGGCTGCAGTCGGGGGAGGGGGCTTCTGTACACACACTGGATTATAAGTAGAGGTGGTTATTATTGGCTGCGTCAGCTGTCTTAAGTCTAGCATGTGTATGGGTCTTTGACCCATAACCAAAAAGTGGGCGGAGACAAATACAAATTTCACTGGGAAAATGTAAACTGCAGCCATTCTTATACTGTTTATGGTAGGGTTCTCAAACTTGGTAGGGTTCTCCACAGTTGGTCACTGGGTGACTGGGATTAATATTCAGAAAAGTGGGTGGAGCCTACAAAAGCCAATCAAAATTTGCATATTGATTTTCAAGAGGAATATTTCATTGCTGCCATTCTTGCACTGTTAATGGCACAAGTCTCAAACCTGGTACAGTTGATCATTGGGTGATTGAGGTTCAAATTCAGAAAAGGGGGTAGAGCCACAGCCAATCAGATTTGTTTAATTAGAGAGCAAATTATTGATGCCAAAGACTGCAAAGCTCTCAAACTAGGTAAACTAGGTAATTGGGTAACTGAGTAATTGTGTGTTAGGGTTAGAAAAAGTGGGCGGAGCCAACACCAGCCAAATATTTACCCGGGCAACGCCAGGCCATCAGCTAGTATTTATTAAGTGTATATAGAAGTTTCCACTGAACTCCTTAATGCTGCATCAAAGACAGTTTAGTAAAACCAATTGTGATTTGTAAAGTTTTGTCTCCCTCTAGTGAAGATAGACGTACATATCTTATTACCTCTTACAAATAGTACAAGGATTACAGAAGTTTCATTTTTTAACTAATTGATGCTGCATACAGATTATATATAAATATATATATATATATATATATATATATATATATATATATATATATATATATAATGTCTGCTTAGTGTGGGGTGACCAGGCGTCCTCTTTTGCCCGGACAGGTCCACTTTTTCTGACCTGTCTGGGGCGTCCTGGCGGGTTTTTGAAATGTCCAGGTAGGTAATGAAGAGAGCCGTTTGGGAGCTGAACACGAGTCGGCTCTTTGGGAGCCGAGCAGCCAAGCCAGAAGAGCCGATGCTTAAAGAGCCGGAATTCCCATCACTAGACAGGGACTCAGTCTAGTGATGGGAATTACATCTCTTTAAGCAACAGCTCTTCGGGCTCGGCCGCTTGCGGCTCATGGAGCGACTCATAGAGTGGCTCGTGGAGCGACTCACTCACTCAGGGCACTCAGGACAGCTCAGGACGGCTCGCAATCCAGCTCGCGATCCAGCTCGTGATCAGTAGCTCAAGACTCAGAACCGATGGCCCACAGCATCCCCGGCACGCAGATCACGCATCAGACGTGACACAGATGGCACACATAGGCAGGAGTAAAATAAAGCAGTAAAGCAGGGCAACAAGTAACAACAAGTAACAGCAAGCGGCAACAGAACGACAGGTAGACAGGACAAGGCAGAGCACTGAGGGAGCAACAAGCGGGCGGCAAGTAGAGCGGAACACCAAGGCAGAGCACCAAGCGGGCCGCACGCGGCAGCCGGGGCGACCTCCTGAAAAGTCTCACAGGTACGGCTCAGAGCATCAGAGCGTCATTCCTGCACACGCCAGCACTCCCACGCTCCTGTGAACCTGCGACGTCCGTCCCGTCCCCTTCCTCTTCCCTTCCGATCACGGGTCGGATCAATCAGCCATCACCCCTGTGTGCTAATCATAGCATTTGTGGGGAAATCTGCTGCCAATCTCATAGCATTTGTGGGGAAATCTGCTGCCAATAAGATTGCATTTGTGGGGAAATCTGCTGCCAATAAGATTGCATTTGTGGGGAAATGTGCTGCCAATCTCATAGCATTTTTGGGGAAATCTGCTGCCAATCTCATTGCATTTGTGGGGAAATCTGCTGCCAATCTCATTGCATTTGTAGAGAAATATGCTGCCAATCTGATTCCATTTCATTGCATTTGTAGAGAAATATGCTGCCAATCTGATTCCATTTGTGGGGAAATCTGTTGCCAATCTCATTAGATTTTGTGGGGAAATCTTCTGCGCATTTTGTAGTCGCCGGTCCTCCACCATGTGGTCTGGAAAAAAAAGGGCTCTCCATGCTAGTGTTGGGCGAACACCTGGATGTTCGGGTTCGGGTCCGTTCGCCGAACATGGGCCAGATGTTCGGCATTTTTGGCCCGAACCCCGAACTCCCCGAACATCACGCTTTTGGGGGCCCTATGGGGTCGCAGGCATAAGGGGGGAGCATGCCCCGATCGCGGGGGGGTCGGAAATTACCCCCACCCCCTCCGCTAGCGCTCCTCCCTCTGCCCGCTTCCCCATAAAAAAGTTTGATGAAAGTACCGGTGGCTGGCCTGGCAGTAGAGTGAGTGAGGAGGAGGAGTCCGGAGAGTGACGCGTTGAGGCCGGGCAGCGGGCGGTTCAGCGTTGTACCCTTGTGGTACTTCCGCCCTTTCTCTGACCTCACGTCCTCTACGTGATGACGCATACGAGGGTACGCGTGACGCGTACCCTCGTATGCAGAGGACGTGAGGTCAGAGAAAGGACGGAAGTACCACAAGGGTACTACCGCTGAACCGCCCGCGGAGGGGGTGGGGGGAATTTCCAACCCCCCCCCGCGACCGGGGCATGCTCCCCCCTTATGCCTGCGACCCCATAGGGGGGCAGTATTCGGCCGAACAGGACCCTGTTCGGCCTGTTCGGCTGGGCATTCAGCTGTTCGGCCGAACTAAAAAGGCCGAACACCATGAGGTGTACGGCCGAACTCGAACATCACCCGAACAGGGTGATGTTCTGCAGAACCCGAACAGTGGCGAACACTGTTCGCCCAACACTACTCCATGCCCGCGAAGTTGAACAGCACACTGCTAAGGTCTTGTATATTTGGCCCCACCCATGACCACGCCCACATGCTGTTGTGATCGTCCTCTTTTTTGGAAATCAAAATATGGTCACCCTAGCTTAGTGTAAACATTTTAACAAAACCGCACAGTGCAACATTTATTTTTTTCTGTAGCACTAAGGGATCAAACCCACTAGCAGCCTTTTTAAGCACTAATGATTTGAAAAGGCTCTTGCTAATGCAATGCTATGGGGGACTTTTATAAAATCACATCGCTCAAGTGGGACCACACCCAGAGCATTACATTAGAAGAGCTTTTCAATTCACAAAGCGCTCAGAAAAGCGCTCCTAGTGGGTTACTACACTGTGCAAGTTGCATAATGCATGTGTTATAATGTGTGTGAATGGCAATGAAAACTGGACATAGACTTTAACTCAAAGCCTGTATGCGCGATCCACTGCAGTGCAGAGATGTTAACAGCCCCGTGAAATTGTATGGGCAGTGAGTTGGCATGCAGAATTGGAGGGCATTTACTTAACAATATGCAATATTATATACATATAGGATGTGGTTCTGATGCTGAAACCAGGATAAAAAAGTAAAATGAATAATGTAGTACAGTGAGTCTACTATACGCTGTCACAGTGCTTCTTTAAGCCATGTACACACGCTGGACTAAACTTAGCTGGGGCAGCTGTTAAGGAAAGCAAAAACCTGGCGGGTGGCCCGAGAAGCCACCTAAAGAGCAGAACTGACCCCTGAGCACATTATTCTCCTCCTCATCCTGCCCACTAGAAGCCGTTCTGTCATGCGCTGCTGGATGTTCCTCTGCTCCGATGAGCCGGGCGCAGGGTGATCTGAATGATGAAATACTATTCCCCCTCCGAGTTGTAGCAACTCGGCGGGAGGTCTGGTGATCGCCGCCTTGCGTGGGGCACGCCGCATAGCACTAGTGCTATGAGACAACCACAACACTTCACTATCGTGGCTGCTACTACATTAACACAGTATTTCGGCATTTCAAAGGATGGCATGTAACTTGTAAGTGCACAATTTGCTGACAGGACCGTGCATAGCGTGCGCTCAATAAAATGAACTTGTGTTGATGAGCGTGTTACACTTAGGCTTGGTTCACACTTTTTTTGAAAATGCAAATGGATGCGTGAAAACGGATCTGATCACCGGTCGATGGGATCCATTTTCACTCCATTTTCACTATGTTTCTGTTCCGCTGCTTACGTTCCATCCCCACCCCAAAGTGTATTTTTCTATTTAAAATGGTACATTTCTTCACTGGTGTGAAGAAACATTCCATTTTCTGTTTGCCCCCAATGCAGCGCTTCAGCTTCCGTTTCTCTTCCGCTGGGCTCAATGGTCCAGAAAATTGGTGCTGCAATAAACTTGTTTTCCGTTTAGCGGATCATGCAGAACGGATCAGTGGACAGATGTGAACAAATCTGAATCCATAGGTTAACATCGGATCCTTTCCCATGCATTAGGATCCGTTTTTAACGCAAGTGTTAACCGGGCCTTAGTGAATCAACCTGATTGTTAGGTAAATAATAAGGCTTTGTTGAAATACGGGTGTAATTTTGCACAATGCGAAATCTCATGTAATGCTTTCCAATGACGACGCGCTCGTTCATTAATTTTCCAGCAGCGATTTGCGTGTGTAACAAAAACCAAGTCCCACATGAAATTGCAATGCGAGTACGATTTCCATAGACCGGTAGCAGGTACCGGCAGTCTATGGTGGACAATGCGTGCGCAAAAACGTGCACAGGATGTGACCAATTATCCATGGCAAAATACCAGTTTTTTGTGTTCAAAAGCGTGGCCTCTCCCTAACTGTGCATCTCTCACAGCAGTTCTCTGTTACCTCAGATCTGTGTTCTGAGGTGACAGCAGCTACTGTGAATGGTCACTTAAATTTGGGTGCAGTGTGCGCTGATAATTTTCTGTGCTACCATAGGGGCCCATGTAAAGCACTGCTAACATTGGCTATAACAGTAAATTTGGGCACCTGAGTCAGCCGATACAATTGTGGGTGATGCCACTGCCCACGATAAAAACTGCGGCTTTAAATATAAAATTAGTGGGTGCTACGGAGACCTGCTATTTATAGCCGCAGTTTCTATGGTGGGCGTTATTTTACTGGGCAACTTCAACGACCACATTTTTTTGTTATAGCCACTATTAGTGATGTTTTACGTGGGCTCTTATGGCGGTGCCCATTAGTGTTAGGAATAGAATGGGGAGGAGTAGTGCTAGGAGTCTGTGTGGGGCAGCTAGGGTAATGCATACATACGGGAGAGTTAGTGTTAGGCATGGTTATGGCATATATATGGGCAGGTAGATGACAAATGCATGAAATATTTGTGAATGATGTATGTGTCTATGGTCCCCAATATTGTCTGCTTTGTACTCAATGACACAGAAGATGTTGGTGCTATCATGGGAATAAGAATAGCCCCCGTTACCCCCTCTATTGCAGGGGGGTCCAGGGGCTTTGGGGTCTCCTCCTCCTCCCATCCGCATGCAGAGTAAAGCAGGGAGTGATATATTTACCTGCTTCCAGTACAGCGGATCTCAATGCATCACAGCAGTGGCACTCTCTACTTCCATTCACCGAGCTCCAGATCATGTGACTCACATCGGTCATGTGATAGGGAGCTGGTGAATGGCAGCAGAGAAAGTATGCTGTGATGCACGGAGGAGACTCACAGCACTGGAACAGGTAGCGAGTGTAATATTATCTGCTTTCAATGCTGGGGGTCTCCTCTGTGCATCCCAGCACACTTTGCCTGGTCCCTTGGGGTGGAGGGAGGCTAGGGACCTGGGGCGCCCCATGCAATCTTTTTTTTGCAGGGGGGGGGGGTGTCCCATACATGTTAGTTACACCCATGGGTGCTATAAAAATAAAAGTACTACTAATACTACTAATAATAAGAACTTTGTTATGTTCAGTTCCGATACTTCAGCCTTTATACCAAGTATATGCTGCAAAATTGTATTCGTTATAAAATTAATTTTAGATGTGCTCCAAAGCAATCCTAAGTGAAATTTAGGTTTAGTACAAGCTGACCAGCTGGGGATTACCATGTCTTGGAAATAAGCAACTGAGGTCTTGAGAAACCAAACTGGTTGATTTTATCTTTATTTATCTTTATATACCAGAAAGTCTGTTTACTTTTAGCAACAATAACCAAAAGACTCAGAGGGGCCCACAAGTCTCATTAGAGACCCTTGCAGAGTGCAATAAATTGTGTGTTCCCCACACTACTTTATTCTTCTGTCATCTGAAGCAACTTATAAGTAAATCTAAAGGTGGCCACTAACAGTCCAATTTCTAGCGAAAAGTTGTTCGAGCGATCAGAAATTCTGATCGGATTGATTGTAAATAATCTCCGTTGATAGGCACAATCGATTACAAATCCGATTAGATTTTGGTCAAACCAAAATTTGGATTTCCTTGTTGGTTGTGATAGATAGGAAGCAAAGATTGGTTCGTTGGTGGTGAAGTGAACAATTTTCCTTCCTATAAGAATTATCTGATCGCTCAAACGATTTTTCGCTAGAAATCGGATTGTTAGTGGCCACCTTTAGTGAGCCTGGAATTTATGATCCCTTCTACCATTTCACACTTTAGCTTTAAAGTATTCCACATGAGAGCATTCTAATGGATTTTAAGCACTGCTGGGGGAAAAGGGCCTGTAGAAGACAATGACCATGTTTAGAAAAGTAGTAGAAGTAGTAAATAAATACTATCATCCTTAGTCAACTTAAACGATGGTTAAATATATACTATCAGAAAAAAATTCAAACTCATGTGATATACTGATATGAGGAAGACATAATGTCCAGTAATTCTGTATAAGAAATCTACGTGTCATTAGGTGGTCACGTCTTGAATGCAATGAGGCTGACGCCCACTTGTGTTTAAAATCGCTTTCAAAATGTTGAGAACTATCTTTCAAATTAAAAGAGAAGCGATTTCTGGAGCGAGGCAAGCAATCTTGGGCCATTCTTTCCCTTATTTAATTGCTCCAAAAAAGTTGCATGCAGGGCAATTGCAATTTCGGCAAATTGCAATAGCTCCTGTGGGATCACCTGCATTAACATTCGTTAGTCTAGCAATTCGGAATCACAGGCAATTTCAAAATGCAGCTAAAAGTGCTCTAGCGCAGTGTTCCCCAACCCTGTCCTCAAGGCCCACCAACAGCGCATGTTTTGTGGAAATCCACACAGGTAGGTAATCAGCTCTGCTGAGACACTATTTACCTCACCTGTGAATGTTTGTGGTTTCCTGCAAAACATGTACTGTTGGTGGGCCTTGAGAACAAGGTTGGGGAACTCTGCTCTAGCGGGTCATAGCCCTGACAGCTTAAAAAGTGCAATAGGCAGGGCTGGATTTGGGAAAAGGCCCCAAAGGCCCAGGACTTGGGCAGCTGCAGCTTGAGGCCGAACCTGGATGTGAAATAGTGGTTGCTACATGTGAAAGAGAAGGCTGCAAATTGGGAGCACCACATGAAAAAGGGAAGCTGATGCCCATGGGAGCTTTACATGAAAGAGAGGAGGTGTAGTACATGAATGTTACACATGGAAGAGGGGGCTACACATGGAATGAGAGGGGGCTGCTGTAAATGGAAGGAAGTCCCAACATACTAGCTTTAGGGGTGCAAAAATTATAAATCCAGCTTTAGCAATAGGCTGTACAACAATGTGTCGTGAATAGTGAATAATTGTACTTGAAAGGATGCATCTATAGTGTAAATATACTCATGAAGGTCATTATGATATTTTGCTCCTCGGAGGTTCAGTTACCGGTAGTTACAAGACTATATACTATGTAAAGCACTGCAGGAGATGTCAGTGCTACATAAATACTAACTAATAATAATAGTAATATTTTTCACCCCTGTTTGTATGGTATAGTTTTAGGATTGTGTTATCCTTCAGCTGCATTGTGCCAAATGTGCAGCAGATGGCAGTGTGCACAAAGGAAAATACTGCAGCTATACCTGAACTCTAACAGCAATTTTTAATTTGGTTAAGATCAATAAAGTGTTAATACATTATATTCCCGCTGAGATGGTATAATGCCCATGAAAATGATGAATGTGGGGCTGGCACACAATAAGAGTGATATATTGCTTATGTTCATAGAGTAAGCATAATTTTAGTTTAAAGTGAACATGAATCAAAATTGTGTTTAGTAAGTTATGTCAGTGAAATTATTATATGCTGAAACTGATGTACACATTTGGGGGATTGCTCATTCTACCTGCCTGGCCCTATTTTTTTTTTTCGCCCAGCCCTAAAGTGCACCTGAAGTGAGAATATTATGGAGGCTGCCATATTTATTTCCTTTTTAACAATACAAGTTGTCTGGCTGTCCTGCTGATCTCTTTGACAATAAAGCTGGCCATACACTAGGCCGATTACCCGCCGATCGACAGCAGATTCGATCACTGGGATCGAATCTGCTGTCAAATCGTTCACGCTAAACGCTAAATTTCGAACGATTTCATCCCGAAATAGATCGGTCCCGTCGATCGCTCCGTGCGGCAAATTACCGTCGATCGCCCACTGGTAGGGAGCGCATTGTTAGCGGCGTACGATCGACGCAGGTATACATTACCTCTTACTGGTTCCCGACATCTTCTCCGCATCACCTCCCGGCTCCCGGCTGGCATCTTCTCTGCATCACCTTCCGCATCCGTATAACTTCCTGTGTCACTGCAGTGACAGCGGAAGTACAAATAGAGGGCGCTCTATTTCAACTTCCGCTGTCACTGGAGTGACAGAAAGTTATACGCGGATGCCGTGATGCGGAGAAGATGCCCGGGACCAGGCTTCAGGTAATGTATGCGGGGGGCGGGGGACAGGCTACAGCGGCAGCTCAGCAGATAGTGAATCGGTTTCAGGCTGAAATCAATTCACAATCTGTTTGCAGTAAAGGTAGCCATACGATCCCTCTCTGATCAGATTCGATCAGAGAGGGATCTATCTGTTGGTCGAATCTGATGGCAAATCGACCAGTGTATGGCTACCTTAATTGTCAGAAACATCTGATCTGCTGCATGCTTATTCATATTATATTATATTTTTTTACTGACAAAACAACTATATTTTCTACTTATCTCTTTGTGCCTGTAACAGCAAGTCCCCCAAATATATTTCCATAAGTCTCCACAGGCACCAACGCTTTGGCTTCAGCAGTACCTTTCATCATGTAACCTGGTGGAAAGCGATAGCAGGTCACATATTGAGAGATACCGCTGGTCTGGAGCCATGGAGAAGGGATGCCTAGGAGGAAGGGTGATCCTCGTCACTTTATTGTGGAGAGGTGAGATATTTATTTTGCTCCGCTCACCACTCTGGAATTCAGGGAGCTAACCATGGTTTACAATGAGGCCTGCAGCAGACCCCTTATTGCTTCTAGCTGAAACCAGCTATGAGCTATGTCCCATGAGCCCCATACCAGCTATGAACCCCATACCAGCTTCTATGGCTAGTATGGTGATCCCTATGTCACTGCAGGGTAGGGTACTATGTAACATACAGACATACAGACGTAACAGACATTTTTTAACAATAAATACTGTATGTTACATTTAACTGCATTAAGCAGCTCTATTGAGAGTTCCCTCATATATCTTAAAGGAGACCTTAGAACCACAGAGGAGCGCCAGGTACAGTAACGAATAGGAGACATACCGTAGCGGAAATCTGGATTGCCTAAGAGAGGTAGCATGGGCGAAGGAGACAGGGAAAGCAGTGGTTTTGTCCTATATCTAGCAAAGGTGCACAAGGTGGGGTTAATCAAAATGGTAGGCGAGTGCATAACTCAATAGGATTTGCCCATCCACAGGGTATTGCTAAGTGAATGAGAAACAATTTCTTATTCTTTTGAGACCCCTCTCTTAAAATAAACATGTCTATGCCAATCAATAATAAGTGTTGCAGATATTTAATATTAAGGACCACCATACCACCCTTTTCCCAGCAAGTGATACTTTTTTTTTTTTCAAATACTTTTATTTGTAAAGTTTTTATGATTTTTTAACAGAACAGGGGTAAAACAGGTTACTGTCATACAGTGCAGGAGAAAATCAAGAAATGTAGTACATATCAACAGAGAGTTCTACATCCAGCATAACATTTTTGTATAGAAAAAGCATGTGCACTATAAATATTTCACAACTGTTAGTAAAGATATTACATAAACAGTCAGTTCACACGTTAATGCAATAATAAAACGGATAATTAAAGTAAACCCAGTGATGCAAGATGTTTTCATTTATTAAGCGAGAATATTATATTTGATGTATTGATTGTATATCTCTCTGGAACATCAGTATATCTTTTGCATCTAGTATGACAGTGGGATGGAGGGGCATAGATGGAGGGTGTGGGAGGGTAGGGAGGGACAACAAGGGGAAGATGAGGGTGGTGGGGGGGTAAAGGGGTTATAACACAACTTACTAAGTCCGGGTGATAGGAGGCCAACGTTCTCTGAACTGAATATTAATACAGGCGTCTGAAGCAGTGCCAGGGGGCGAGAAGAGAGGTAAATATAAATATAGAGGATCTTAGCCTATAGTGATCTTTATATAGACAGAAGATTACGGAATTCCTCAGATTCCCTGTAAAAGGACCATAGTCTCCAAGTTTTAGAATATTGTTCTGACCGATTTTGTAGTGTCATTATTGTATTTTCCATATTACTTATATGGTTCAGTTCGGTATCCAACTCCTTCAGGGTAGGTACGTTTCGCGTTTTCCATTTACGTACTATGAGTGCCTTCGCTGCATTAAGGATATGTCTTACCACTGAATGTTTGTAGGCCTTGACGCTCCAGCTATTGAGATAGAGAAGAAAAAATTGTGGGGTAAAGGAGACCTCCCTCGCTGTCATTTCCCTTATTAGAGACTCCACATTCTTCCAGAAAGGTATTAAGCAAGTACATTCCCACAGAAGATGTATCAAAGAGCCCACAGAGGAGCATCCTCTCCAGCATAATGGGCTTGTGTTAGGAAAGATTTGATGCAGCTTTTGTGGAGTGTAGTACCACTGAGAGAGTATCTTATAATTTATTTCTTGAGTTTTTACACTGATAGAGGTTTTATGGGCAAATATGCATAGTTTGGATCGTTGAGCCTCAGAGAATGTGCATTGAAGGTCTCCCTCCCATTTGGAAAGATAGGAAAGTGAATCAAGAGGTTGATCAACTAATAGTGAGTATATCACAGATAGGGTTTTTTGGGACGATCCCTGGGCATGGCAAAGTATTTCAAACCCAGATTGTGGTCTGGTAGGATTTGGGCGTATATTTAATGTTCTAAGGAATGAACGTAGCTGGGTCAGCCCTAGCCAATCCAGATTCTGATTATTAAACTTATTTTTTAATTCAGTCAGCGTGAGCCAATTCCCTCGCCTCCACAACTTGTCTGCGGTATGAATACCAGCTTTCCTCCACTCTCGCAGATAGTGGTTCGAACAGCCTAGTTCAAACTCAGGATTGTCCAGTACTGGGACATGAGGAGGGGGCCATGGTGAGATATCTTTTTTGGACCTTGTCAAAGCAAAAACCCTAAGGGCATTGTGTACTGTCGACAGGCTAGTCCAGGAGCGCCGTGGAACCACAGATGACCATGGCAGGTTTATGAGTGGAAAGGTTGTAGCAGCTTGTTCTACCTCAACCCATTGTTTAAAGTGTTGATGTCGGTGCCAGTCGACTATCCTTGTCAGTATGGCCGCATAGTAGTATTTCTGAATGTCAGGAGCTGCTAGGCCACCAAGGTGCTTAGGTCTATGGATGATTTGTCTTTTGAGACGGGGGGGTTTGCCCTTCCAGATAAATTTACCAAATAATGATTGGGCCCTTCGAAGGAATGAATTAGGTATATAAATAGGTAAAGCTTGAAATAAATAAAGAAGTCTGGGCATCAGGTTCATTTTCAATATTGCAATTCTCCCCATCCAAGAGAAGTGGGGATGATCCCATTTTATTAAAGGACTTGCGAGGCCAAAATCCGGCCCCCAAATGTAAAAAAAGTTATCTACCTGTATGACTTTCTAAGGCACGGAGGACGCCGTCCGCGCCCTCCGTGCCGTTCCGCCGGGTCCCCGCCTCTCAATACGACCCCGAATGGCTCCCGACCCCACGGCCAGGGTCGGGCTCTGCTGCCTGTATAAAGATGGCCGCCGACCCTGGCCGCGGCTGCGCACTCCGCATGGCCGCTACTGCGGCTGCGCAGCACTAGGGCCAACCCCCCGATCCACGCTACAGGAAACAGCCTGTTGCGTGGATCGGGGGGTTGGCCCTAGTGCTGCGCAGCCGCAGTAGCGGCCATGCGGAGTGCGCAGCCGCGGCCAGGGTCGGCGGCCATCTTTATACAGGCAGCAGAGCCCGACGCTGGCCGTGGGGTCGGGAGCCATTCGGGGTCGAATTGAGAGGCGGGGACCCGGCGGAACGGCACGGAGGGCGCGGACGGCGTCCTCCGTGCCTTAGAAAGTCATACAGGTAGATAACTTTTTTTACATTTGGGGGCCGGATTTTGGCCTCGCAAGTCCTTTAAGTCTGCTTTCAGAATCTCAAGTAGTGGTGGGAAATTCATCTGGAAGAGATCTTTCACATCTGGCGTGATTTTTGTCCCTAGATAAGATATATGTGTAGTGTTCCATCTGAAGGGGAATTGTGTGGCTAAGTGAGCTTGTGTATTGTGAGGTAAATTAATATTGAGTGCTTCACTTTTGTCAAAGTTTATTTTGAAGAGACTGAGGTCTCCAAATTTTTTAAATTCAGCTAGAAGATTTGGTAGGGTTATTAAGGGGTTTGTGATAAAAAATAATAAATCATCCGCATATGCCGCGACTTTTTGGGGTCTACTAGTCAGATGAATACCATTTATATCTGGGTGGTTTCGGATCTGACACAGAAAAGGCTCCAGGGACAAAGCAAAAATGAGAGGGGAGAGCGGGCACCCCTGCCTCGTGCCATTTGATATGTAAAGCGGTGAGGAAAGGACCCCGTTGACTCGGACTCGCGCTGAAGGAAGGGAGTACAGGGCTTTAATACTCATCATCATTTTGGGGCCCATCCCTATGTATAATAGGACTTCCATAATCCAGGTCCAGTCTACCCGGTCAAAGGCCTTCTCAGCGTCTGTAGATAGTAGCATACATGGGATATTCCTCGACCGGGCAAACAGGACCAGATCCAGAGTACGTGTGGTATTGTCCCTAGCCTCACGTTCAGGGATAAACCCCACTTGGTCCCAATCAACAATATCGCCGATGAGGGGGGCTAGTCTGTTGGCAATTAGTTTGGCAAAAATCTTTAAATCTAAATTAAGGAGGGAAATAGGCCTGTAGCTCTGGCACGCGTTTGGGTCCTTTCCGGGTTTATGAATCACCGAAATGTGGGATTCTAAGGTTTGGGGAGGGAACGGGGTTGGATTATCTAAATCGGCTGTAGCATTGAATGCTTTACTCATGTGTGGCAAAAGGATTTGCTTAAATTTTTTATAATACTCGATTGGTAGGCCATCTGGCCCTGGAGCCTTTCCTGGTTTAATTTGTTGTATGGCTAATAGGATTTCTGTCTCAGAGAAGTCTTCTTCAATAGACTCTATTACATCTGGGGGGAGCCTAGGCATTTTTGATTCAGCTAGATAAGTCTTTATTTTTCCCATTAAGGTATGCGTATCAGGGGGACTATCTTTCTTAAGATTATAAAGAGTTGAGTAAAAATTTCGAAAGGAGTCAGCGATAGATTCACTGCGAATATGTTTTTTAGAGGTAGAATCTATGATTTGCGATACGTAGTTTCTTTGCTGCTGCTGTCGCAGGGCTCTAGCTAGTAAGCGTCCTGATTTATTTCCATGCAGGTAGAATAGGTTTTGACATCTAAACGAGATTTAGATTGTAGAATTTTTTTAATTGATTCTCTTGCCTTGGTGAGCTTATCGAGATCTGTTTGATTTAGTGATTGTTTATGCTTGGTTTCTAGTGTATGTACCTCTAACGTCAGATCTTTTAGTGTCTGTTCCCTTTCCCCTTTGAGTCGTGATCCCAATTGAATCAGGTAGCCTCTTAGCACACACTTATGTGCTTCCCAGACAATTACAGAGGACATATCCTCAGCTGAATTAGTGGTAAAGTATCTTTCAATTTCGGTTTTAATATTTGAGACAATATCTTCGTTTTCAAGCAGGGAGATATTAAATTTCCAGTTCATGGGCCTAGTTTTGCGAGTTTTGCAGTCGAGAGTCAGAGAAATAGGTGCGTGATCAGAATACGTCATGATTCCAATGTCTGCAAGGGGAGAGTCAGATAATAAATTATGTGAGATCAACAAATAGTCTATTCTGGTATATATACCATGTACTGTGGAGTAGTATGTGAAGTCTCGTGTGGTTGGATTGAGGGTTCTCCATATGTCCACTAACTGGCGGTTATGCAAAGCTTTTTTTAATTTGTTTAGTTTGTTGTATGGAATGAAAGATTTGCCATGTGAGGTGTCCTGAGTAGGATTTAACGGAATATTAAGGTCTCCCCCGATGATGACACTTCCCTCTGCAAAAGAATCCAGTATATTCAGATATCGCAGTAGGAAGGCCACCTGGTCAGCGTTAGGTACATATACTGAGCTTATAGTGTATTTGTGACCTCCAATCTTACATTTCATAATGATAAATCTGCCTTGGTCATCTTTTGTTGTCTCCACTTCACTAATCAGTAAGTCTTTATGTAAGAGAATCGCTGTGCCCTTAGTTTTGGAGTCAGGGGAATTGCTCATATATATTGATTGGTATCTCTTATCCTTTAATTTTGGTGGATTATTACCTTTAAAGTGTGTCTCTTGTATTAATACGATGGTTGCTCGCTGTTTGTGCATATCATGTAGCAATGAGGACCTTTTTTCAGGCGTGTTAAGCCCCCTGGCATTAAGAGATATTATCTTCAGATTGGCCATTGATCTGATTGGACAAAAACGTTCGTTGGCCACCTATCCCGGACTAAAAATTTAAACATAAACAGTAAGGAATAGCCCAAAAGTGGGCCATTACTGTAACTACGTGAGTTTAATACCGTAAAGTGGTATGCAGTCTGTAAGACTTTCCTATGAGGGAGCGGGGGAACCATCATCGCACAGGGTGTAAAGGTTCTCCCCACCCATCCAGGAGTATAATAGAACACCTTATTCCATTTCTCAGAGGAAAAGAGGAGACAGCGTGAGACAATATGACAGTTGGTACAACTAGCTGAAGGCCGGAGGTGGTAGGCAAGTCTGGACAGCAAGCTGCTCTTATATACATTCTATTGTGCAATGTAAAACCTGCTATTTATATTTTTATTTTATGTGGGTGGAATTTTCAGTTAACCTGAGATCCAAGGGAATGATGTTATATTCTATTTGGAGGTTCAGAGGTATCTCAAATTAGTGTGGGCCATTTCCATTACATCCTATAGCTGTTACATCTAAAATATATGCAAAAGGAGTTGCTCTTTCTCAGTGGGGGGACCTAGGTTAAGGTTTCAGGGGCGGTTAAAGCAGATATAGAGTATGTGGAAGCCTATTTGAAAGTAAAGAGTATTCTCTTTGGCAGTCTAATAAGATGATTATTAGACAGATATCATTGATGTCCGCCATATTCATGTATGTGTAGAGACATTTTATAGCAGATTGATCTAGCATGCATCTACATAGTAGGATAGATAAAGATAGGCATATATACGCCCTCATAGAGGGCATAGGCATATTATCCATAGGATGCAGTAAACATTGCAAACGTTCGCTTGCATGCGTGATCCACACCCAAATGTCTCTAATATAGAGAAGTGTTTAACTTGGATTTCTCTGCTGTGCAGATTAATATGTATAAATAGGCTTGCACCCAGTTTAGGCGTATGTTAAATCTATAGAGATGAGTTTCTAGTCATAAGCTCTTTAAAGCAACCTCAGTTTAGCCTTTGTGTGGATCAAGCATGCATCACATGGACATACATAATCAAGTCATTCAGGGGTAATTAAATCATAGACTGTATCTCTGGGATTACTAGTGAAGACAGTAATATAGGCTGTAAATACCGCTAGAATAAGGTATCTAATTCTTACGTGAAGTCCTTAACAGAAGTCCGCCACTATACGTGGATGCATATAGAAAGGTTATCTTTAGCCATCATGCATAAGGGAGTAAGGGAAGCAACGAGAGAGTGAGTGATGGCGGGTTTTTGGGACACATTCCTCTGGTTGGCAACCGGTATGGCGTAGTAGTTCTATAGCAGGAGTAGGATAGAATATTAAGGCACATGAACAGTACTTATCTGGCAGATTGTCCACGACCTCCGTGTTCCTGTTTCGTGTTGGCTAACGCTGATCGCGTGGTTGTCTCCTCTGTCTGGGACGCTGAGGTAGGCCAGTTGGGATGTGATCTGGTTGCCATTCCGGGGCCTCGACTGTGGGTAGGCCGTAAGTGCGGAACAGCTCTGGCAGATCGGCAGGCGTCTTCACTGTGTATGACTTGTCGTTTCTTGAAGTCATCAGTTGAAATGGAAAGCCCCAGCGATATGTGATTTCGTTTTCTCGAAGCGATTTGATGACAGGCTGTAGTGTTCGGCGTTGCATGAGAGTACTGGGCGCCAAGTCCTGAAACAACATCACTGGGGTTCCCTCATATTCAATTGCGTCTTTCTGGCGTGCTGCTTTCATGATGGCATCTTTAGTTGCAAAGTGATGGACCCGACAGATGATATCGCGGGGAAGTTCATCTGGTGCTGGCATGGGCTTGAGAGCTCTGTGGGCTCTATCAAGTTTCAGCGGCGTATCTGCTGGTTTGCCGAGTAGTTCATTAACCTCCTTGGCGGTAATCCCGAGCTGAGCTCGGGGTATGCCGCCGGAGGTCGCCGCTCAGGCCCTGCTGGGCCGATTTCCATTCTGAAAAAAGCAGCACACGCAGCCGGCACTTTGCCAGCCGCGTGTGCTGCCCGATCGCCGCCGCTCCGCGGCGATCCGCCGCGTGCAGCGGCGAAAGAGGGTCCCCCCAGCCGCCCGAGCCCAGCGCAGCCGGAACAAACAGTTCCGGCCGGCGCTAGGGGCTGGATCGGGCGGCTCTGACGTCAGGACGTCGACTGACGTCCATGACGTCACTCCGCTCGTCGCCATGGCGACGAGGAAAGCGAAACAAGATAGGCCGCTCATTGCGGCCTATCTTGTTACTTTCGATTGCCGGAGGCGATCGAAAGTACGCTTCCGGAGCGCCCTCTAGTGGGCTTTCATGCAGCCAACTTTCAGTTGGCTGCATGAAATATTTTTTTTTTATTTAAAAAAAACCACATTGCAGCCTCCCTGGCAAAATAAATAAACCGCCAGGGAGGTTAAAGATGGACGCCAGTGTCTGTTCGAGTTGCTGCGTAGTAATAGTTTCAGGCAGTCCCCTCACTCTAATATTGTTTCGGCGGCTGCGGTTTTGGAGGTCTTCCATCCCTGATCTCAGCAAGCTATTTAGCGTTTTCTGCTGTGATTGTGCTTCTTTAAGTTTACCGACCTCAGATTGCAGCGTAGATATTTCATGTTCCAAGGCAGTAAGCCGCTCCTCGTGAACATTTAGATCTTCCTGTATGCCTCGTATTTCTTCCCTCGTGGATGAGGTGATTTTGTCTGCGAGGTCAGAAAGGTCTTCCTTGGTAGGTAAATTATGGAGGTAGTCCCAGATTTCCTTTAATGATTTAGAGATCATTTCAGCAGCCTCTGTGTCTTTGTTAGGCCTGTCTTTCGTCAGTGAGCTGTCAGCCATCTTGGGAGGCACCCGCTGATAGGTCTGGACAGACTTGTTTTTAGTGCTGAGTTTGCAAGTCACCTCGGTATAGTGCTTTTGATTTCTCTGGCTTCTCCGGGGATCTCTGGCCATCACCTCGTGACCTTTTACAAGGTCTGGAATAAGGTTATCTATGCTGTTTAAGTATCTCGGGTGAGGAACTCCAGGCACCAGCGTCTTTACACGGCCATGGCTGACTCCGCCCCCAGCAAGTGATACTTTAACTGGGGGAACTGGGATAGACAGGGTCTGACATAAATATGAGTCTGGACATTATAATCATTTTAATAATACTAGACTTTCTGAACTGCCTCTAACACTTTAAGTTGCTGGCCCAGAATGAGCACGCAGATCAGATGATCTGACTCTACTGGCTGCATGATTGTTGCAGGTGTGTGACTCAAACACAACCAAAGCCACAAGCTCAGCATGACAGCCAGGCAACTGGCATTCTCTATAAGGGAATAAAGATGGCAGCCTCCATATTCTTCTCACGTCAGGATCCTTTTAACCAGCCCAGTCTACCTAACCTTTCCTCGTAACTTAGATCAATTTTGTGGCTCACGTCTGCACTTGTTTCAAAGCTCCAATGCCATTCCCGTAATGAGGTGCCCAGAACTGTATTCAATATTCCACATGCAACCTAACAAGAGAGTTAAACAGATGCAGTATTATATTAACATTCCAAGTTATTTTTTACCTTTTTATGCATCCAAAAATGTTATTTACTTAAGCTGCTGCTGCTTGCTCATACACCTGTACGATCATGGTTTCTTTCTTGATGTTCATGCTGTCCATGTCTACTCTTCTCACCGCTTCCAGATTGCAGTCTTCTACCGTCCACACAGGACCCGCTCTCTTATGAAGCAAGGTGAAACACTTGCTTTAGGCGCAGAGATTACAGGGCGGCATGTTTGTACTGTGTGTTTACCCTTACAGCATGCAGTCAGAGTAGGAGGAGAAGGGAGAAGAGAGAGAGCAAGGTGAAGAGGTCATCATTGGTGAAAAGCAGCTTGTTGTGCTGTGTGAGGAGTCTGACAGTGAGTGAGGAGGGGGGAGGCAGGAGAGCAGCAATGTTTCATTTGACTTTCACAGCAGAAGGGAGTAGGTGGCACTGCTGTCCTGACTAAGGAGGAATGGAGGACGCCTGACTGGCTGAGGGTGAGCAGTTTGTTACAGACTTGCAGCCAGCCGGCCAGTGTGTTATTGTGTTGAGCTGCAGCATTTCATGTCTCCAGTTGTTGCATATACTCCCATGCTGACGGAGAACATTAATTGAAGCAGAGTAAATTGTTGGGGGGGATCCTTACAAGTTTGCCTCTGGCAGCAAAAAGTCTAGGACCGGCCATGCGTCCACACACATTGATGGCCATACTCTGGACCTAGTCATTACTCACCTTTTCTCTGCTCCAACCTCTAATAGCACTCCATTTCCCCTATCAGATCACAACTTCATAACGTTCACAATCTGCCCTTCCCTGACACCTCCTCGCCCAACAGTGCACCCAACTCACTTAAGCAGGAATTATTGTAACCATGATCTCTACTCTTTGGATGATTCTTTGAAACCCCTGACCACCCTGTCATCTTACACTTACCTTGAGACAGCGTACACTCACTACTCCAACATAATCTCGGGTCTCATTAATGCAGCTACCATTCTCACCAACACTAGCCCCTGTCACAAGCGATAGCTCTAACTGACTGAATCCATTAAACTTCTGAGAAGACAGCCTTAAGTTGCAGAACAGCACTGGAGGAAAACAATTACCGTAGGACTTCCAGCATAAAAAAAAGCTCAGCAGCAGCTCAGGGATGCCCTTTCTCTTAGAGCCTGAGCCCACTGACGCAGTTGTGTCCGCTTTTCAGTTAAACATCAATGTTGGAAATGCTGAAAAGCGGTCAAAAGCAGATACAACTGCATCAGTGGGCTCAGGCCCTCACCAAACATACTTCTCCTTGCTCACTTCATCACAGTCCCATAACAGCTGTTCAATACCATCAACTCTTCAACTCCATACTCCTCCCCCCACCACCTCTTTCAACCACATGTTTAACAGCTGAAGAATTTGTATCAGCAAACCTGAAACAATATAGAACATACAGACTGCTCAGCATCATAGCTACATGGTAATGTATGCACATAGACTACCATTTATTCAAGCATCTTTTGTATAGGAGTCTGAACTGTGTGCTTGTTGGCCAATTACATCATACACATGCACAGAGCACTCCCGGCCGCACGCTGTAGTATGTGTGCAGCTAGGACAGCACATGCGTACTGATGTCTGTGGCGACCTGGGAGAGGCTGCCGGGGGGCTTTGCGTAAGAAATGAGGGGACAGAGGGGGAGTCATGCCCATCAGGACAGCTCCCCATACATGCCTGCATCCCCTGTTTCTCCTAATTGTTTTGGCTCTGATATCCTTTAAGGCACATTTTCAAGCTGTTATTTAGACAGCATAAATGCATATATACCAGCGCTGCGTAATATGTTGGTGCTTTATAAATACAATAAATAAATAAATATAATTGAGGGAGGTGGGGTGCAGGGTAAAATAATTATATGGTGTCTTTATCATGTGTCGTTTGCTCATCTTATTTGCTCAATAAGTATAATTTCATTTCAAGACTGTAGAATGCTATTGTTAAGTCATTTACACTGCAGTGTGCTACACCCCCTCCCAGCTACCACTTACCCCTGAATATAAAGTGGTTAATGCCTATAACAGAAATGGTGCTGTTTTTTATGGCACAGCCTATTTCAACCGTAAAAGTTGTAATTCTCCTCACTTGGGCCAGTTTATGTTATTTCTAAAAGATTACTTTCCGAGAAAGTTCCCAAACCTCTGGAACACAGTTTATCTTCTAAATGGGATGCCTGGTATCTAATTTGTCATGTCCCCTCGGTCCCTTATTTCCAAAATGAACGTAAACACTGCGGTTAAACACCATAGCCATGTATTAAAGTACAGTTCTTAAATCTTACCCCGTTCTTTTACTCCAAATTTATCACAGTCTCCTCTAAGTGCGAATCAGAGGCTGTTAATTTCACCACCTCTAAAAATCACTGAACTAGGCAGCCCACTTGTTTCACTTCTGCTATTTTTATGTTGCAAAAACAAGAAAGGATTAGTTGAAGTAACTGTATATTTGATGCCAGTGAACATTCATCTCAGAAGTGTCCCCCTGCAAATTCTCCCACATTAAACTTTTAAAAGTAGTGCATCTTTCTTTACTTTTACCCAATAAAACACTTTTCAACCTCTGTAGTTTAACAGGATATTAAACAGCATTTCATTCTTGCCCATTTATTTGGTGGACACTGTTTTATTAATGACCATTTCTCGTACATAAGCCTGTTAACAGCACACTGGAGGTCAATTATACACCAGAAATGATATGGCATTTTTCTCATAAGCGAATGTACTTTTCTGTACAGCTTTTATGTGAGAGCATTCTTGTATTACACTGTATAATATTTCTCTGATGTTTACCTCTGTGTTTTGTATGGTGCAGACATTCTTTGCATTTGTTTACCAGGCTCTGAGGTAGTAATATATAATCAATGTTTCTTACCGATCTGCCATCACCAAGGCAATTCATTTCCGATTGCTGAAAACAAGTACAATCAAGAAGAAATACAATTGATGGAGGCATGTTCCTGGCTCAGAACTAGCATTTTATGTAATATATACAACCAACTTTAAGCGTTCACCATTGATCATTTATTGACAAGGGCATATTTAGTTTTGTTGTTCATCTATATCTAAAATTTGGGGGTTCATTTATAGAGATTTTCAAAACCTGAAAGATAGTAGAGAACTTAACAGAAAATCTGTAAGAGCCCCCTCCCCCCTCTGGGGGATACTTATCTCGGGAGGGGGAAGTCTCTGAATCCTAATGAGGCTTCCCCCTCCTCCTAAGCCTTGGTGATCCAGCGCTGGAAGCCCCCAAACGTCAGCGAGGTAAATATTTACCTAGCGCAATCCAGCGCAGATGCAGTAGCGGCTCTCTGCTTGGGCTCCGGCGGATATAGCCAAGCCTGATTGGGGCTGCTCTACTGTGCGAGCGGCTTGTGACTGTGCAGTAGAGCAGACCCGATCTGGCTTGACTATTTCCGCAGGAGCGAAGAGAGTGTGATACTGCGCCTGCGCTAGAGCCAGGTAAGGTAAATAGTGCAGGCGCTGCTGTGCCTGCCCCACAGCCAACAACCTTGTCGGCTGTGGTTTTGGGGGAGCCAGTGCTGGATCTATGAAGTTTAGGAGGATTGGAGAAGTCCTGTTAGGATCCAGAGGCTTCCCCCTCCTGAGGTAAGTATCCCTCGGAGGGTTTTTCTTTCTTATGTAGTTTCTTTAAAGTACACCTGACGTGAGAGGAATATGGAGGCTTACTGTACATGTTTATTTCTTTTTAACCCCCTTGCCGGTCCAATTCCCGCGGCAAGGGGGCAGCAGAGAACTTTTTTTTACATTTTTTTAAAATCATGTAGCGAGCCCAGGGCTCGCTACATGATAGCCGCTGAGCAGCGGCATCCCCCCACCCACTCTGATCGCCTCCGGCGATAAGAGTAAGCAGGAAATCCCGTACAGAATGGGACTTCCTGCTGGGCTTCCCCGGTCGCCATGGCGACGTGGCGGGATGACATCACTGATGTCATGGACGTCGGGACGTCAGAGAGAATCCCGATCCACCCCTCAGCGCTGCCTGGCACTGATTTGCCAGGCTGCACAAGGGGTCTGAAGGGGGGGGGGGGGGGGCGGCGCGGCGGGTAGTGGCGAATCGGCGGGTAGCGGCGGCGATCGCGTACCACACGCAGCTAGCACTGAGAAATCCTCCTACGCAGGTTACCCCAAGCTGAGCTCGGGATAACCGGCAAGGAGGTTAAACAATGCACATTGCCTGGCTGTCCTGCTGATCATCTGCCTCTAATACTTTACAACACAATACAGTAGTAGTAATACAATGCCAGATCATACACTGGAGGGGAAGTCCCAGTAGTACAAGTTCACATTACTCTGGGTAGAGTGTACAATCAAGTATGATACACAAGGAGAGAAGGCCCTGCCAAAGGCTGACAATCTAGAGGGAGGGGGTGGTGACACGAAAGGAGGGGCCTGCGTCGGGAAGTATTGTAAACAAAACATTTGTTCACTATGCTTACTGTACATAATTATAGACAGAAGAGTGAAAAGTAAAGACTGTTCTACAGTGTGATGGATAGTAAGTTTTTCTCATCTGGGCAAAATGACAAAGCTGGTTTTTTTTCCTGGTTCTTTTAACACTGTATATTTAAAATAACTTGCCTGTGTCACATTATAAGAGTGAAAATAAGTGCACCTGAAGTGAAATTAAACTTATGAGATACAGTGGGATGCGAAAGTTTGGGCAACCTTGTTAATCATCATGTTTTTTCTGTATAAATCGTTGGTTGTTACGATAAAAAATGTCAGTTAAATATACAGTGGTTTGCAAAAGTATTCGGCCCCCTTGAAGTTTTCCACATTTTGTCACATTACTGCCACAAACATGAATCAATTTTATTGGAATTCCACGTGAAAGACCAATACAAAGTGGTGTACACGTGAGAAGTGGAACGAAAATCATACAAGATACCAAACATTTAAAAAAAAATAATAACTGCAAAGTGTAGTGTGCATAATTATTCAGCCCCCTGAGTCAATACTTTGTAGAACCAGAGACATACCCTAAAAGCTTCCAGTCTTTTAGGGTATGTCTCTACCAGCTTTGTACATCTAGAGACTGAAATCCATGCCCATTCTTCTTTGCAATGGACAGCATTTGTGAAAAGCAGTTTTCAGATCTTGCCACAGATTTTCGATTGGATTTAGATTTGGACTTTGACTGGGCCATTCTAACACATGGATATGTTTTGTTTTAAACCATTCCATTGTTGCCCTGGCTTTATGTTTAGGGTCGTTGTCCTGCTGGAAGGTGAACCTCCATCCCAGTCTCAAGTCTTTTGCAGACTCCAAGAGGTTTTCTTCAAAGATTGCCCTGTATTTGGCTCCATCCATCTTCACATCAGTTCTGACCAGCTTCCCTGTCCCTGCTGAAGAGTAGCACTCCCAGAGCATGATGCTGCCACCACCATATTTGACAGTGGGGATGGTGTGTTCAGAGTGATGTGCAGTGTTAGTTTTCCGCCACACATAGCGCTTTGCATTTTGGCCCAAAAGTTCCACCTTGGTCTCATCTGACCAGAGCACCTTCTTCCACATGTTTGCTGTGTACCCTACATGGCTTGTGGCAAAATGCAAACTGGACTTATTATGCTTTTCTGGTAACAATGGCTTCCTTCTTGCCACTCTTCCATAAAGGCCAACTTTGTGCAGTACACGACTAATAGTTTTCCTATGGACAGATTCCCCCACCTGAGCTTTAGATCTCTGCAGCTCGTCCAGAGTCACCATGGGCCTCTTGACTGCATTTCTGATCAACACTCTCCTTGTTCGGCCTGTGAGTTTAGATGGACGGCCTTGTCTTGGTAGGTTTACAGTTGTGCCATACGCCTTCCATTTCTGAATGATCGCTTGAACAGTGCTCCGTGGGATGTTCAAGGCTTTGGAAATCTTTTTGCAGCCTAAGCCTGCTTTAAATTTGTCAATAACTTTATCCCTGACCTCTCTGGTGTGTTCTTTGGACTTCATGGTGTTGTTGCTCCCAATATTCTCTTAGAGGACCTCTGAGGCCATCACCGAGCAGCTGTATTTGTACTGACATTAGATTACATACAGGTGCACTCTATTTAGTCATTAGCACTCATTAGGCAATGTCTATGGGCAACTGACTGCACTTAGACCAAAGGGGGCTGAATAATTACGCACACCGCACTTTGCAGTTATTTATTTGTAAAAAATGTTTGGAATCATGTATGATTTTTGTTCCACTTCTCACGTGTACACCACTTTGTATAGGTCTTTCACGTGGAATTCCAATAAAATTGATTCATGTTTGTGGCAGTAATATAAAAAAATGTGAAAAACTTCAAATGCAAACCACTGTATTATAATGGAGACACACACAGTGATATTTAAGAGGTGAAATGAAGTTTATTGGATTTACAGAAAGTGTGCAATAATTGTTTAAACAGAATTAGGCAGATGCATAAATTTGGGTACCACAAAAAAGAAATTAAATGAATATTTAGTAGATCCCCTTTTGCAGAAATTACAGCCTCTAAACACTTCTTGTAGGTTCCAATGCATGTCTGGATTCTGGTTGAAGGTATTTTGGACCATTCCTCTTTACAGAACATCTATAGTTCATTCAGGTTGTATGGCTTCCGAGCAGGGGCAGCTCTATTTAACTCACACCACAGATTTTCAATTATTATATCTGGGGACTCAGATGGCCATTTCAGAATGTTGAACTTGTTCCTCTGCATGAATGCTTTAGTGGATTTTGAGCAGTGTTTAGGGTCGTCGTCTTATTGAAAGATCCAGCCCCAGATTTTGAGCAGTGTTTAGGGTCGTCGTCTTATTGAAAGATCCAGCCCCAGCGCAGCTTCAGCTTTGTCACCGATTCCTGGACATTGGTTTCCAGAATCTGCTGGTACTGAGTGAAATCCATGTGTCCCTCAACTTTGTCAAGATTCCCAGTCCCTGCACTGGCCACACAGCCCCACAGCATGATGGAACCACCACTATATTTTACTGTAGGTAGCAGGTGTTTTTCTTGGAATACTGTGTTATTTTTCCTCTGTGCATAGCGTCCCTTGTTATGCCCAAATAACTTAATTTTAGTTTCATCAGTCCACAGCACCTTATTAAAATGAAGCTGGCTTGTCCAAATGTGCTTTAGCATACCTCAAGCAGCTCTGTTTGTGCTGTGGGCTGAGAAAAGGCTTCCTCTGCATCACTCTGACATACAGCATCTCCTTGTGTAAAGTGTGCCGAATGGTTAACCACTTGCCGACCGCACACTCATACCGTGCGGCGGCAAAGTGGTAGCTGGAGGACCAGCGACGCACATCTGCGTTGCCAGGTGCCTCCCTAATTAATCAGGAAAGGCCGCTCGCCCGTTTCCTGTTAGATCACGGAGCGGGTCTCCGTGAATAGCCTGCGAGCCGCTGATCGCGGCTCGCAGACTAAATGTAAACGCAAGAGATGTTTGTCTCCTTTGTTTACATTGAACGGCGCTGCTACTACAGCAGCGTCGTAAGGCAGATCAGCGATCCCCGGCCAATCAGCGGCCGGGGATCGCCGCCATGTGACAGAGGACAGCCTGTCACAGGCTGCACAGGACGTATAGCGTCCTGTGCAGCCCCGATCACCAGGGGGGAGAGGGAGGAGAGGGAGGGGGGGAATTTCGCCGCGGAGGGGGGCTTTGAGGTGCCCCCCCCCCCACAACACCCAGGCAGGCAGGAGCGATCAGACCCCCCTGCACATCATCCCCATAGGGGGGAAAAAAGGGGGGTGATCTGATCGCTCTGCCTGCAACCTGATCTGTGCTGGGGGCTGCAGAGCATAAAAAACCACGCTGGTCCTTAAGGGGGGGAAAAGGCTGGGTCCTCAAGTGGTTAAACGATGCAAGGTGACTATCTGCAGCAAGATGATGTAGGTATTTGGTGCTGGTTTGTGGGTTGACTCTGACTGTTCTCACCATTTGTCGCTTCTGTTTATCCAAGATTTTTCTTGGTCTGCCACTTGGAGCCTTAACTTGAACTGAGCCTGTGGTCATCCATTTCCTCAATATTTTCCTAACTGTGGAAACAGACAGCTGAAATCTCTGACAGCTTTCTGTATCCTTCCCCTAAACCATGATGGCGAACCATCTTTCTCTTTAGGTCATTTGAGAGTTGTTTTATGACTCTAGTGTTGAAAATTAAAAGAGGAGGGAAACTTACAATTGACCCCCTTAAATACTCTTTCTCATAACTGGATTCACCTGTGTATGTAGGCCAGGGGTCACTGAGCTTACCAAGCCAATTTGAGTTCCAAAAATTAGTTCTAAAGGTTTTGAAATCATTAAAATGACAACAGTGCCCAAATGTATGCACCTGCCTAATTTTATTTAAACAATTTTTGCACACTTTCTGTAAATCCAATAAACTTCATTTTACTTCTCAAATATCACTGTGTGTGTCTCCTATATGATATATTTAACAGACATTTTTTATCGTAACACCAATGATTTATACAGGAAAATCATGATGATTAACAAGGTTGCCCAAACATTCGCCTCCCACTGTAATTATTATATATGTGTGCTACAAATGGTAAATAAAACCTTAGTAGCATAGAAATTAGTCTCATATTTTCATTTTCAGTTTAATGATTTCAATTTTAAGATTGCATCAGACCGTCACAGCCGCTGCTTAGAATCTAAGCTGGAATAGAAGCAGAAGTAATGAACCTTTGAACCTTCCTAAAAGTTTCTCTGCCTTTTCCCTTGACAGATAACAGATTGTTGGCTTCTTTTTACTTTTCAGGAAAACAGCTTAATTTGACAAGCTGTTTAACAAGCTCTTTTGCATAGATGTCTACTCCAGTTTTTTAATTCTTCTTGTACTGGAAAACAGAAAAAAAACTTTAAACAATTTCTTAGTAGGGCTAACACTATATTCACCTATGTTTATCTTATCATATTAACCACTATATGACCGCTCCACGCCAAGTGGCGTGGATGCAGCGGCAGCCCCAGGACCGCCTAATGCCACTTGGCGTGCAGTCCTGGGGGCGGAGTTTGCAGGGGATCGCGCGCGCCGATGCGTGCGTATCCCAGCTTGAATGACGCCATCAGACTCCCAGCCGCTAGGAGACTGTTATCCAGCAAAACCGCCATCTTTTTACTTTGTACAGTGCTGTGATCTAAGGCAGCGCTGTACTCGGGCCAGCTGTTTGACACAGCTGTCCCCCTGGTAGGCTCGGGGGTGATCCGCTGTCATAGGCTGAAGCCTATGAGAGCTGATCACAGTGATTGGCTGATGGGGGGAGGGAGGGAGGTATGTAAAATAAATTAAAAAATACGCAATTTTTAATTTAAAAAATAATAAAATAAATATTTGTGTAAAAATAAATAAACATTGGTGGAGCAATCAGACCCCACCAACAGAAAGGGGGGGGGGGGATCACTTGTGCTGACATGTGCGGCCCTGCAGCGAGGCCTTAAAGCTGCAGTGGCCGATTTAGAGAAAAATGTCCTGGTCTTAAGGGGGATTTAACACTGCGGTCCTCTAGTGGTTAATTCAGGTACGCTTTTTGAACCATGCAGAAATAGCATCACAAAAGAAAAAGAAATATTACCATTTTTAAATTGAATTGAGTTATTGATAAGTACGTGTGTCCATGTGTGTGTATATATACTGTATATATATGAAATATATTTAGTATTTACATAGCACCAACATCTTCCGCAGCAGCGTTTTACGGAGTATGCTGTATATAATATTGTTAACTGTCCCTCAGAGAAGCTCACAATCTAATCTCTGCCATAGTCATAGTCATATGTCCATCGAAGTCTAGGGACAATTTAGGGGGTGGCCAATTAACTTATCTGCATGTTTTTGGTATGTGGGAGGAAACTGGAGTGCCTGGAGGAAAACCATGCAGAAATGGGGAGAACATACAAACTCCAAGTAATACTCAACTTTCTGATTACCCAGGAAGAGGAAGGCATTTGTCCTTCAGTATCAGGTGATGGGAATGAATTAAATGGCAGATGGCTAATTAACCAGAGGCTTGATTCAATCCCATATATGGTTCAGTGGAGAACATTTTCCCCATCAATAATACCTGGACATATCCCTTGTGCCCAGCATGTCACAGAGGTGCAGAGACACCGTTATCAATATTTTTTTTATCCCACAGAGCAGTAATAGATCAATATTCTGAGTGCTGTGACTTTTATCTCAACATAACAGTTCCTGCTGGATGTGGAAATCAGACAGATCAGGCTTCTTAACTTGCTATAGCTTAAAACAGCTAATCACTTTTATTTCTCAGTATTATCATTTCCAGAGTTTTGAAAACCGTATCTGGCAATGAATGGCGACATTGACGCAGGCACATGATTGGGAAACAGGAGCTTTTATACACAAAATTATTCTGTTGTGTATTTCCTGCTCATAGGTTAATAACTTCAAAACTTTCAAGGTTATGTGCTTTAGAAATAGTCCCCGTAATAATACTATAATAGATTAAAAGTTATGTCTCTGTTGACTGAGGTAACGGTATTCACTCATGAACAGTAACCTCTTCACCTATTGTGTCTGTACGTCTCCGGAACATTAATTTCAGAGTACATTCAGCTATATTCTTTAGCCACATACCATACTGTCAAACTGAACATGTCACGGCCTTATAAACGAATTGCAGCAACAACAGAGCAACATATTGTACTCTGCAGAATGCAATTCAAACCAGTAGTGTCAAAAGGCATTTTTTCTATGTTTTTTCCTTCCAGGCACTAGGCACACAAATTCTTGACTTTTTCTCGAAACTAAAATTCCACTTCAGATCTCTTTATTTTCATTAAGCAATTTCCCTAAGAGATGCCACAAAATAATTTTTTTAACACTATGGGCTCTATTCATAAAAAAAATTGTGGCGAAAAAAACTCCTGGAGGAAAAATACCGCAGCGGTATTTTAGACTTCTGGGTGGTCATTCATAAAAATCTTGCCTGCTGCGATGCAAGTGCGGAGATCTCCCGCTGAAGGCTGGCGGAAGGCATGCGGAAACACTTACGCCGGCAGAGTCCCTCCGTGCACTGCTCTCTCTGGGAGGTCTGTCCCATTCACTTGTATGTAATCCGCAGGCTTCGAGGAAGCGGTATTTCCCGTCCACATACCGCTTCCTCTAATCTTTATGAATGGACATTTTGTTACTTTTTTCTAGATAAATCTAGAAAAACACTGCAGAAGGCGTAAATTTCTCGCTCTGCTGGGGGGTTGTAGATATTCATGCGGGAACAGCTTTTATGAATGCCCACTTTGCTAAATGGTCTGGAAAGTCCGCTGTTTTGAGCGGAAAACTTGCGGTAACGGTTTATGAATAGAGCCCTTTGTGTAATTTTAGTGAAAATTAAGGGAGACTATGTGCACCCATGCCAACTGCAATTGTTTGATGGCACTTTATGATTTGCTATGTACATGTTACCACTTGGTACAATTATCCAAAACCCTTGATTCCCACAGTTTCATGCACATAAGAAAACACAACAGACTTCATTGGAGAAAGTGCATGCAGGTGTATGTTTCTCTATTCATCACCTGGGACCTGAATCTACACGCTACAGCCCTGCAGTGCAATGTTTCTTCTGTATTCCAGCAGTCACATCATTACTATTAGTACTGCAGTGCTTGCAACGAGATAAAAACAAGATACACCAAGAGCCCCAGTAGTGTAATATGTACTGGTAAATGGTTACTAGATATAGTAAATATTAATACTCACAAACCAGGGTTTCCATTAGGCAACCACTGTAAAGGCAGGTGGGGAGATTCTCCTGACCCCACTCGGGAATAAGAAGTCGCTCTCTGTAGATGAGAAAAAGGGGGTTCAATATGCAACGCGTTTCGCAGGTTTGATCCCGCTTCATCAGGCAATAACAACGGAGCAATAGCATATGTGGTCAGTAGAAGAGCCACACAGAGGTGCCTGGCCAAATGTTCAAATGCTGTTTAGATAGCCAGATGTGCCTCCTTACATCATTCAGATAGCTTGTGTGCCCCCTATAGATAGCCATATGTTTGCCAGGCGAACGGTTCTGCTATTGCTAAATACTGGCAGCATGTAACAGAATCTCAATAAAATGAAGTCTATAAGGCTACAAATCCTATAGCCAGCAACTTGTAGCTACTAGAAACTAATAGGCAGCATTTGTTGCTGTCACAGAACATGAGTGAATTTCAGTTTTTACCAGCAACAAGATAGTTTCTAGGCAAAGAAAGTCTACAATAAAGTAAACTAAGAATGTTTCAGCAATTTGTCATGGACAGCAATGAATCTGTGCTACATTGGTCATGTGTGAAATAAAGGGAAGCATACAATATTAGATGTGGTAAACCATGTGTAATGTGACCTATATAATATCAATCATTTAAATGCCTTAATATGATCATCAATTCAACTTTGCATAGATGCAAACCTTTAAATAGCATTCACACTATGGGGCTTTGCGATAAAAAATGAGGTTTACAGACAGCAAACTGTCAGGACCATGGAGGGGGTCCACCACAATATAAGGTAAAGCTTTCTCATGGGAAAGGGAGTATTAGCTACTGATTGAAATGAAGTTCAATCTATGGTTAAAGTTCCTTTTTAATGATGGTTAAGTTTAATAAAGAAGTATTAATGAATGTTTAACCCCAAAAAAGATGTCTGTGGCATTGTCCCACTTAATGGTGTTTGTCATTTATAATTCCTTCTTTGTTTACAGTAATTGGTAATGTTATGCTAGGTATATGGGGTGTGCAGTAAGTAAATTATATAAATGAACTTAATCTTGATGATAGTACATATCCATAAAAGCATCCTGGACTCTGAGAAACTATTATCTATCTGGAGTAAACTAGCTCATACTTGGAACAAATAAATGCAAGATGTTATTTTGTAGCCAATCATTTTTATTCAAAGTTGTACAATTTCCAATAATGGCAACATTTCAAACTCATTTTTTAATGTTAAAAGAATAGGTGATTGCTATACCTTGTTTTAAATTATTACACAAATGAAAACCAAGCACCACAAGTAATTATTTCTTTATATAAAAAACTTGTAAGAGAATATGAGGCATGTTTGTGGACAGTTATGGAGTGTAACAGACTGTATTTACAGCTGACAGACATTCATCAATGGATAAATAACCAAACCAAAGCTTAGAGGACTCAGAAGGGGATACAGCAACTTTGTATAAATGAAATGTTAAAATGAAAACCTTTGGATAAACGAAATAACACAGTGTTACAAAATTGTGCTTATTGTGTGAAAATGAACCAGTTAATATTTAACCAGTTGTATTGTGGGTTCGTCTTAAGCCATGTACACAAATTAGATAAAAGTTGTTTAAAATGTTTAACAAATGACAGATTTCCTCGTTTGGATGACAATTGTGGTAAAAATGTAGCTAAACAACAACGATGAG
The DNA here is from genome assembly GCF_040937935.1 of Hyperolius riggenbachi. Lineage (NCBI taxonomy): Eukaryota > Metazoa > Chordata > Amphibia > Anura > Hyperoliidae > Hyperolius > Hyperolius riggenbachi. Next base: position 161,996,542 of record NC_090647.1, on the reverse strand, counting down.
AGACTGATATCAGGTATTCTGCCCGATCCAATCGGAGGACCAATTCAGAGGAATACTGGGCAGATATTGTGTAGTCAGCCTGTGTGTACAAGCCGTCCAAACCACATAGCTCTAGCATATGTGTACATATGTCGTGTGAAATGTCACTTCCGCTTGCGGGCGCAACATTCAAAAGACATAATTGTTTGGAAAATCTGTGTGTATGGATGGACTTGTCATTTCTTGTGTCTATGTTGTTTGAGCAACTTTTATCTAGAGTGTGTAGGGACCTTTCGCTTTTGTGAAGCAGTGGGATCAGGTAGGTAGTGAAGTATTTTGATGCCAGGTCTTTTCCTAATAAGGTGCAAGAGACAGTCAAACTTAAAACAGAAACTACCTTAAAATGTCAGTGCAGGACCCCCATTCCCTCAAGCAGCAGACCCCGAGATTACACAGCCATCTAAGCCCTGATCATTTTGGCACCAGTTGTTTTTGATGTTGTTCTTCTATCTCAGCTCCACAGATTTTGGGGTTGCCATTTTTAAAAGCTTAGGGTTATATCCTGGGGTGATTGCTGGGCATGGAGGGGAATTTATTTTTCCCATTGGTGGTATATTATAATGATTTTACATAAAACTGCATTTTGGCACTGTGTAATTGAGTAATAGAGGAATGCAATTTATGGAATAAGCTACTGTGGTAGAATGTCTAGTAATCACTGCCCCCATTTTGCATAGTATAGAGAGATATCCCCCACAGATTTGTTCCATAGTCCCTGAGATAATATACAGTAGATGGGACATTAGTGTCCCCAGACGTTTAGCACCAGGCACGACAGCTTCCTAGCCATTTATATTCTTACTAGCTGACCTTAGCCCATTTAAGAATGGGCTAAGTCTGTCTCCGCACGCCTGCCGCGTGCCCGCCCGTCCGCTGCTCACACAGCGCCTCCTGCCTGTGTGAGGCTGGATCCGTGCTGCGCACACGCGCAGTAGCAAAAAGCACGGACCCAGCTACACAGAGACAACTGTCCCTACTGTAAGCAGGGACAGTTGCCTATTATTATATAGGATAAAAAGCTGCAGCCACAGGTATCACAATGCCCTTACCATCCTGGAGTGACCACGTAGATATGAAAAGATTTTGCCAAGAAATCTAGCTCAGATGAGCACAGAGTAAACACTATATTAGGAAAACTTTCTATGGCTGCTTTTTCTGAGCCACAGCTCTGCATGGCTGATTTCTAGCACAAGAGAATACAGGAGAACATTTGATATAAAGCAAAACTGGATTGAGTTTTTCGCCTGCATGCGATTCCGACTCTGATTTTTAATCGGTTTTTACATCCGATTCTGATTCCGATTTTTAATCATTACTGCATGCTGCATTTTTTCCTCCGTTTTTCTGTTGATTTCATTCAGGGAAAATCGGAATTGCAAATCGTAAATGGAATCGCAAAACGGATTTGTAGTGTGCAGAGAGCCTTAGTAGGAAGTAAAAGTTTGCAACTTGTACAAGGAACATATCAGAATATAGTGGGTAAAAGGTCAGAAAAGCAGTGGCTGTATGATGCATACCACCGCCAGTAACACTTTTTAAAAAATAAATCTAGAGTCTGGTTTATTAGAGATATTTGCAAAAAAACACTACAGCGTTTGTGAAAGTGTACTGAAATCAATGGAGAATAGTAAATTCACATTTCCAGTAGCACCAAATGGATTTACACTGCATATAGTGGTCCATGAACACCCTCATTACTGTGCACTCTAGTAGGGATTATCAGAGGTAATCAAAGCCTCTGATCTGCCACAGTGGATATTACACCTATTCTGGATCGACGTAGTTGGAATCTACGTCCTGCTGGTGGCTGTGCAGGTCTGACATAGAGGGACATAAATTCCAACTATTCACCGCGGCACACTCACACAGTCCTCGCCATTCATGCTGCTCTTCTGTCGCTGCTCCGCTCGCTCTGCTGTCACAGTGCCAGCAGAGCTTCTGTATCTTGGTGAGGAGCCAATTTAATTGGCTCCTGACCCCGTGATTACTGTGAGCCAATCACAGTAATCACAATGCACAATAGGAAAGGGACGGCTCTGGTTCTTAAGGGGCCAGAAGCGTTCAGTCCTGAAAGGGTTAAGGTGGTGATAGGCTTTATAATACATAAGGAAGAATGCCCCAGTATTATTGCTCTCTGTACAACATATTGACATACATGGAAGCTCATTTTTGCAGTTACTAAAATTTCTTAAAGGTGTCAACACAAATAATCGCTGTTGACCAGAATTGTGATGGACCCAATTCTTATGCACATTAGAAACATTTTGTGGTACGAATGGTTGAAATCACCACTAACAGCTGGAGTTGAGTAATAACACTGGGTATGTTACTGAATGGACAACACTATCTCCATTAAGATTAATAGGTCCCTGGTTACAATATTGAACACTGTATGGGTAATCTACTTCATCTTATTGAAGATGACTATAGTCTTTTTGATTTCCATCATGATATATGTGTGAGTTTGATACTGTTCCCATTCATAATGTCAACTTAAGGTATGTGGAACTATCTTGTTATACAACCAGACATTATAATTTGATTTACTATTAATGGTGCCACTTGCTATACCATGTATACATGTTGTATTGGATCCTAAATCTTAAATTGTACACTTGTAATTATATATGTGGCATATGTATTAACCGTACATTTGTTCAATAAAAGTGTTTAAAAAAAGAAAAGTCTTGTGGATATTAGTGGATGTCACATTCAACATACACTGCATACATTATCTGTGTCTTCCCAACATACTACCGGAAATGTTCTGCTGGCTTTAAAGGTAATCTGAAGTGAAAATAAAGTCAGGTCAATGCACTGATACATGAAGATGTGAGGCCCCTGATTCCAGCAACACTGTCTCTCTATTATGTTGCTTGATGTTTCTCTGTATTACGCTACAGGTGGATTTCTCCATAAGGAAACATTAGGCCTGAAAGAAAATCAGAACATGCGTAGTTAAAAAGGATCTCAATTTAGTGTGAAAATTCAAACATAGAAGAGGGTATGTGAAAAAGTAAAGACAGATTTGAAAATTATGAGGTAAACCAGAGATAGAATACATTGCAACACAACATGATCACAATGGCTTATGGGCATTTTGAACAGGCACAGCACAGCAATCCACCATTTTACTACTTGAAGCCAAGGTCAAACAAACATGGCCACTGCTGCAAGACTGCAGCAAGGTCCTAGATTTAGGTATAAGGAAGCAGGGCAGACCTGGATTTGGGAGCAAATGAAAAGCTTTTCCTTCCAAGGTATGAAAGCACTGACAGAATGGTACAAGGAATGCAATGATCTACATGGTAACTGTGTATAAGGCACGGTTCACATCTGCATTTGTCAACAACCGGCTGTGAAAAAATACTACAGGTCCTAATTTTCCAGACCGTTTTTCTCAACGGAACGGAAACGGAAGGTTTTGCAGCTACATAGTAACAAATTAAAAACTGATCGTTTACAGCACCCTGGCTGTAAAAATGGACAGTTTTTCCTGATCCTGATGGCCGGATCAGTACGACCGCCTCCGCAAAAAAACACTAATGTGAACCAGGCCTAAGTAATAGAACCATTACAATCATTGAGTTAACAGGTACCATCCTTTTTGATTCCCCTGCATATCTTTTACTTGCAATAAAACAATAAAATGCTGGGCTTTTGTCTTGCCTGCCTGTGGCCTGAACAGAATTGAATAAGGGATTCTGATACAACAACTGGATGTAGCAGAGCAAGTGTGCGGGAGGACAGAAACGTTCTTCTCCCTCAGACAGACATCTCCTAGACCAGAACTGCAGTCATTCCTCTGAGTATATTGTCCTGAATGGCCATATACTGTAGCACATTCCTGTTTATTATGCATAAATGAAGTAGCCGGTTATGGAAAAGCATGCACATACGTTACCCTCCATAGATATTTTGTAGCTTGCATTGTTCTGGTCTCATTACTTTGGTTCACACTTTTTTGTCTAACAAATCATGGCTGTTGCTGAGAATTGTAATTGGAATCCTAATTTATATTTTTTTTATAAGTTTTTACTTGCTATAAAGATATTAATCCTTGCCATCCCATTTAAAGTTACAGCTGGTAAGAGGCATTTCTTATGCCATAAAGCAATTTGAGATAAACTAATAAACCTCACTAAGACTATGTACTCACCCATGTGTTTGAGTCCCCGTGATATTCATGCTGGCTAATGCTTAGTCCTTGGAGTCTATCCAGAAAAGCGTTGTTTACTCTTTAAAATAGAAGAACAGGCAGTTAAATAGAGTATTGTTTTGTAATGGTAATAAAAACAAGCATTAAACTTGTTGTAACAGTTATGCATGCTGAGACAGCTATGTCTATGGAAGTAATGGGGAAACTTACTCAAATGTCTTCAAAGAGGCACTGTAGTAGTGACAAGTAGTATAATGTAATACATTTTTCAGGATACCAAATTTTATGTTAATTATCCTGGTTTCAGCATTAGAAACACTTTAGATATCTATATATTGCTGTATTTGCCGCCCTCCCAGTAATATTACGCCTAGGCTGTTTAGCTATGGGGGAATCTCCCCCTCCCCAAGCACTCTTGGAGTCTGGACATTATTTGCACTGGCTTCAGAACACTGAGTCTACAAACATTCCGCAGAGCTGCACCTGACAAGACTAAAGGGGCCCATACACCCAACGATTTTCCCGCCGATATACGGCCGATTCGATCACAGTGATCGAATCGGCTGTGAAATCGCCGCGCACACCGCTGACAGAACGATCGATTTCCGTCCGAAATCGATTGTTCCCGCCGATTCCCGACGATCCGTCCGTGTGGAAGATTTTTCTCGATCACCGGCGGGTCGGGAGTGCGGCGATAGCGGCGTTCGAATGCCCGACGACCAACGCAATACAGCGAGTATACATTACCTATTCCGGCCGGCGTGAGTCCCCGCTGTCACTGCTGTCTTCTCCGCTCTGGTCTCCGGCATGCTTCACTTCCTCCTCGGCGTGCTCTACTGTTTAAACTTCCTGCCGGGCAGGAAAAATGAAGCATGCCGGAGACCAGACCAGACCAGAGCGGAGAAGACAGCAGTGACAGCAGGGACTCGCGCCGGCGGAGCAGGTAATGTATGCCGGAGGGGGGGGGGGGGGAGGAGCAGCGGCAGCACCACCACCACCACAGATTGTGAACGGTTTCAGGCTGAAATCAGTTCACAATCTGTTTGCAGTAAAGGTGGCCATATGATCCCTCTCAGATTCGATCAGAGAAGGATCTATCTGTTGGTCAAATCTGATGGCAAATCGACCAGTGTATGGCCAGCTTAAAGATGTTGCCACATGTGATAAATTTCAGAATGTAAATCAGGATGATGAAAAGATTTTACAAAGGGCAAACATTAACTACATCATTTATGAATTTATGTTGTGAAAAATAAGCAATTGTATTCATTATGCTATTTACACAACGTATACTTGATGTCAGTAATATCGCCAGGTCCTCCTCTTTGGCTTTCCCTTAAAGAGACACTGAAGCAAAACCAAAATTATGATATAATGGATTGGTTGTGCAGTACAGATAATTACTATAATATTAGAAATAAAGAAAATATTCTCATATTTTTATTTTCAGTTAGATAGTGTTTTATAACATCATTCTCTAATATTTGCAGCTTACACACTACTCAGCATTCTAAATGATTCTAAATGATTTTTACAAAGCAGCTGCAACTTTGAAAGTCACAGAGCTCAATGGCTTATTTGCATTAGTGATGGGAATTCCGGCTCTTCTTGGAGAATCGGCTCTTCTGAATCGGCTCCCATTAAAGAGCCGGCTCTTACGGCTCTGAATCGGCTCTTCATTAAATATCACTAGACACCACTCAGAATCGGAGTAAAAGCCCTGCCCCCGTCTCCATGACAACGCCAAACTGCCTCTCTGACTGGGGCAATCCCTCCTGCTACTGCTCTGCTCCGCCCCATACACTCCTACAAGCTGCAAGAGGAGGACTACATCTCCCAGCATGCCTCAGCGCCCTTTATTACACAGTAAATCAGAGCTGTGTGGGGTGGCTGAGGCATCGGCTCTTTCAAAACTGAGAACCGGCTCTTGTCGTTCGCAGCAAAGAGCCGGCTCTTAGAGCCGGCTCGTCCGCGAACGACCCATCACTAATTTGCATAGATAACAACTGGAGTTTCTTAACTCTTCCTGTACTGATAACAATATTAGAATGATGTCTCTGCTCCTAATGTTTTATTTCTTAGCTGTACTACACATACAAATCCTTATATCATAAAAAATGTTTCGCTTCAGTGTCTCTTTAGCAAATCACAAGGCCCTTGTATTCTCCCCAAACATCCATCCTATAAATAAATTAAGATTTTACAATGGGCATTGGGCAAATATTGTACATATTAGCAATTTTTTTGATTACATTTTATTCTTCAAAGTTCCTTTTTAAAATTTTACTATATTACTAGTTTACCAAAATGAAACTGCGCACACATTGTTACCTATACAGTAAAAAGCTCTGAAAAAAAAACATCAGTGCAAAAAATATCATTTTTTCAGGCTTTATAGTTTATAGGTGCAAGCATTGAACTGAACAGCTTTGCCTTTGTTTTTAACAACTTCTGACATTATCCTAATTTCCAAATTAAGATGTTATTCTTTAGAGTATAAGTTCAAAGGAAATAACAATACATCAAAATAGGAGAAATTATGCAGTGTTTGCAGAATTTAAAGAAAACAAATCCCTGGTTCATTTTTAAACATAATGGGAATAATGTTTCGACTAAAGAACATTCAGAAATCAGTATTTGGTGGAAGAACTCTGATTTACAATTACAGCTTTCATGTGTTTTGGCATGCTCTCCACCAGTTTTACATATTGCTGTTGAGTAACTTCATACTTTGAGTAACTTAATACCATTTCTTTTTTCAAAAATACAAACAGCTCTGCTTTGCTTGATGGCTTGTGACCATCCATATTTCTCTTGATGCCCTTCCAAAGGTTTTCAAAAGAGTTCAAATCTGGATATAGACTTTTGATTTGGCGATACTTCATTCAACCTTTGATTCACCTAGCTGTGTGGGATGGAGTTGGGAAACAGTCTTAGCAGACTTCACTGATGGCCCCTCCATATATTACAGTTGGTCCAAGACACTGTGAGCCATATGCAATTAACTTTTTTACCTGCGTTATCTCCTAGGAGATAATTTTAATCTTCTCTTTAAACAAACTTTTCAGCATTTTACAATCTAAAAAGTACCTAAATGTTGGCGAAAAGGTATTATTAACCACTTAAGCCCAACTGGACGAACATTCTCGTCCAGTTAGGCTGCGCGCACTCTTCGGGCCACACGCGCTGCTGGACGCGCTCCCGCCGCCGGCCGTTAGCCCAGCGATCAATGAAAGGGATTATAGATCGATTTCATTGATTGAAGCCCCCCGCAGAAAAGCCGACAGTGTCTCATCAGACGCTGTGGTTTTTCTGAGTTCAAAAAGTTCCCCGTCTTCATTCTTGTTCCTGGGAGCGAGATCGATAGCTCCCAGGACTTTTTGACTGTGGCCATCTTGTGGCCAAATAGTAAAACTACACCCACATCCACTTTTTATTAATAAATACATTTTTTAACATTTAAAATTAGCTGTTTACCTCCTACATCAAAAAATACCCAAATAAAATTTTTAATAAAAAAATAAAAATCAAAAATTACAATGATAAAAAAATTATAAATAGTTACCTAAGGGTCTGAACTTTTTAAATATGCATGTCAAAGGAGTATATTAATATAATTTTTTAAATTATGGACTTGTAAATAGTGATGGACGCAAATTGAAAAAATGCACCTTTATTTCCAAATAAAATATCGGCGCCATACATTGTGATAGGGACAGAATTTAAATGGTGTAATAAGCGGGACAAATGAGCAAATAAAATACATGGGTTTGAATTATGGTAGCATGTATTAATTTCAAACTATAATGGCCAAAAGCTGAGAAATAATGATTTTTTTTCTATTTCTTTCTTAATATTCTTGTTAAAATGGATTTAGAATAAATTGATTCTCAGCAAAATGTATCACCCAAAGAAAGCCTAATTGGTGGTGGAAAAAACAAGATATAGACCAATTCATTGTGATGAGTAGTGATAAAGTTATTGGAAAATGAATGGGAGATGAAAGTTGCTCTGATGCAAAAAATAAACAACCCTTCGGGCTTAACCTCCTTGGCGGTAATCCCGAGCTGAGCTCGGGGTATGCCGCCGGAGGTCGCCGCTCAGGCCCTGCTGGGCCGATTTGCATTCTGCAAAAAGCAGCACACGCAGCCGGCACTTTGCCAGCCGCGTGTGCTGCCCGATCGCCGCCGCTCCACGGCGATCCGCCGCGTGCAGCGGCGAAAGAGGGTCCCCCCAGCCGCCCGAGCCCAGCGCAGCCGGAACAAACAGTTCCGGCCGGCGCTAGGGGCTGGATCGGGCGGCTCTGACGTCAGGACGTCGACTGACGTCCATGACGTCACTCCGCTCGTCGCCATGGCGACGAGTAAAGCGAAACAAGATAGGCCGCTCATTGCGGCCTATCTTGTTACTTTCGATTGCCGGAGGCGATCGAAAGTACGCTTCCGGAGCGCCCTCTAGTGGGCTTTCATGCAGCCAACTTTCAGTTGGCTGCATGAAATATTTTTTTTTTTATTTAAAAAAAACCCCATTTCAGCCTCCCTGGCAAAATAAATAAACCGCCAGGGAGGTTAAGTGGTTAAATTTATTTCGAGCATTTTCTTGCCTGCTGATCGCTTAACCACTTCACCTCCCCCGGGAGATATAGATATAGACCAATTCATTGTGATGAGTAGTGATAAAGTTATTGGAAAATGAATAGGAGATGAAAGTTGCTCAGATGCAAAAAATAAACAACCCTTCGGGCTTAAGTGGTTAAATTTATTTCGAGCATTTTCTTGCCCGCTGATCGCTTAACCACTTCACCTCCCCCGGGACGAGTAACTACGTCCCTGCAAAATGCCACAACTCTGCGCAGGGGCGTAGCTACTATGTAGCTATGTAAAAAAAAATTACAAATTAAAAAAAATACATAAATAGTTACCTTAGGGACTGACCTTTTTTAATATGTATGCAGAAACTGTATACTACAATTACTTTATAAATTATGGGCTTGTAATAGGGATGGACGCAAAACTTAAAAAATGCACCTTTATTTCCAAATAAAATATTGGCGCCATACATTGTACTAGGTTTCTTCTCCAATCAAGTCAGCACCATCAATGGTAAAAATAGCTCTTTATTATTAAAATAGCAAGATCATCATCCCCTCAGCAGGGGATGATGATCTTGCTATTTTAATAATAAAGAGCTATTTTCACCATTGATGGTGCTAACTTGATTGGATAAGAAGTCGGTTGAAGTGTCTACCTGTGCAGAGGCACTGCAAGTCAAAGCACATCAAATTTCCACTCCGTGGGTGCTCGCTTGGCACTGAAATACATTGTACTAGGGAAACATTTTAAACGTTGCAATAACCGATACAAATGGGCAAATAAAATGTGTGGGTTTTAATTATGGTAGCATGTTTTATTTTGAAATTATAATGGCCGAACACTGAGAAATAATGATTTTTTTCAATGTTTTCCTTATTAATCCCATTAAAACTGAGTTAGAATAAAATAATTCTTAGCAAAAAGTACCCCCAAAGAAAGCCTAATCAGTGGCAAAAAAAAAAACAAGATATAGATTGTTTCATTGTGATAAGTAGTAATAAAGTTATAGGTGAATAAATGGAAGGAGCGCTGACAGGTGAAAATTGCTCTGGTTTTTTGAGAGGAAAAACCCTTTGAGGTGAAAAGGTTAAAGGCATTTTATGACAAGTTGGGAAAACATCACCAAGGAGAAAACTCAGGTGAAAAAAGGAATTGCATATGGGCCCGTGGGTTGCAGGCTTCTCCGGGTGTTGAGCAAAGCTGAAAATTGGACTCATCAGAAAAGATGGTCTTACTCCAATTCTCTACAGTCAGATTCCTGTGGTCTTCAGCAAACCTCAGTATGATTCTTCTTAGTTTCTCACAGGTGAAGATTTTTTGTCTGGTTTTGCCTGACTTCAGCCCTACTTGTTGGAGCTTGGTTCAAAATGTTGTTGCCATGCACTGCATGCCAGTCTCAGTTTGCCACTGTGTTTGCAATTGCAGGTTACTTGATGTCAGCCTTTGGATCTTGAGTGACATTCAAAAATGTTCACCCCCTGCCAGGTTGTCGCTAGTGCCTGTTGCTTGACTTTGTTCTTGTGAACTGCCATCTATCTTATGCTAACTGAATCCTTGCACCAGTAAAGCCAGGATTGCTCCTTTCTTTTCCTCACGCAAAAAAAAAAAAAAAGAAAAACTTTACCTGCTTTAGCAAGGTCAGTAGGTATTTTTAAATTTCCAATTACCTTTTATGTATTTCTATTAGTGTTTTGCTATCCAACTGGTAACATTGCAAGAGGAGAATGTTGATTACAGTAGTGTTTTATTATACGTTTCCTCATTAAATAAGATTAGTTCGGGTGATCACCTAATCACTACCTTATAAAACAGAATGAGGTGTGCTTGTGTAGGGATTTATCAGACACTGGCCTGGAATGGTTGTCATATTCATAGAGATGCTGATTTAAAAATAAATTGCAGTGGTCTCTTATTTTTCCAGCACTGTATTTATTTTTTACTCTTTATAAACTAAACACAGTCTTACCGTATATACTCGCAAGCAAGCCGACCCGCATATAAGCCGACCCCCCCCCCCAACTTTTACCTGAAAAACCAGAAAAAAATGATTGACCCTCATATAAGTTGGGGATAGGAAATGCTGGCCGCATGATCCCCCCAGTGTGTCCCAGTATAGCTAGTATAGTGCCCAGTATAGGTAGGTAGTGCCTCAGTATAGCTAGTAAAGTGCCCAGTATAGCTAGTATAGTGCTCAGTATAGCTAGTATGGTGCTCAATATAGCTAGTATCGTGCCCAGTATAACTAGTATAGTGTCCCAGTATAGCTAGTATAGTGCCCCAGTATAGCTAGTATAGTGCTCAGTATAGGTAGGTAGTGCTCAATATAGCTAGTAAAGTGCCATAGTATAGCTAGTAAAGTGCCCAGTATAGCTAGTAAAGTGCCCAGTATAGCTAGTATAGTGCTCAGTATAGCTAGTATCGTGCCCAGTAAAGTGCCCAGTATAGCTAGTATAGTGCCCCAGTTTAGCTAGTATAGTGCTCAGTATAGGTAGGTAGTGCTCAGTATAGCTAGTAAAGTGCCCCAGTATAGCTAGTATAGTGCCCAGTATAGCTAGTATAGTGCTCAGTATAGCTAGTATAGTGCCCAGTATAGCTAGTATAGTGCCCCAGTATAGCTAGTAAAGTGCTCAGTATAAGTAGATAGTGGCCAGTATAGCTAGTATAGTGCTTAGTATAGGTAGATAGTGCCCAGTATATCGCCCCAGTATGGGTAGGTAGTGCCCCCCCACCGCCACGGCCCCCGCTACTATTAGCTTACCCGGCGGCTTCCTCTATTCCCCTCTCCGTCTGCTCGCCCGTGTAAATAATTCACAGCAGCTCGCCCCACGGCGGCTGCTGTGTGATGACAGAGGAAGCCGTAGAGAGAGCGGCTTCCTGTAGCGGCGATGTGTATCACCGTTACTATGGGAACCGCTCTCCTTACGGCTTCCTCCGTCAGCACGCAGCAGCCGCCGTGGGGCGAGCTGCTGTAAATTATTTACACGGGCGAGCAGACGGAGAGGGGAATAGAGGAAGCCGCCGGGTAAGCTAATAGCAGCAGCGGCGGCCGGGGGGGGGGGGGTTGGTGATGGGGCGCGGGGGGGGGACCAACATGACTCGCAAGCAAGCTGACCTCCCAACTTTTGGCCCACTTTGGGGGTCAAAAATTCGTCTTGCTTGCGAGTATATACTGTATTTTATATATTTAGTGTGAAAGTTTGCTGTATTGGTAAATTTGTGACTCAAATAGATTTTTAATGTAGATATTATTTTAATAAATATTGACTCAATGATCAAATTGTTCTTGTCACGCACTACACGCCAGTCCCAGTTTGCCACTGTGTTTGCGTTACCTGAAGTCAGCCTCTGGATCTTGAATGTCATTTAAAAATGTTCACCCTCTTCCAGGTTGTTCCAGTTCAAACTCTTAACCCTAACCTACAAAGCTCTCCACAATCTCTCTCCCTTGTACATCTCCTCACTAGTTTCTAGATACCAACCCAATGGCAATCTCAGAACTGTGCATGACCTTCTTTTGTCTGCCTCTAAAATTATCTCCTCGCATTCACATATACAAGATATTGCACTTGCATGCTTCATCCCTCCTCTGAAAACGCTCTCTCAAAACTCACTTTTTCCAACAAGCTCTACCTTAGGCAATTCCCCCTTTGACCTAAGGCCAAGTTGCACTCCTACTAGATATCCTAAAAACACACTGCCTCCAGGTATGATTATTGTATACTACCCACCTCTTGTTTCCGCCCTATTCCTTTAGATTATAAGCTCACAAGGGCAGGGCACTCTCACCCTTTTGTGCCTTGGAATTTCTTATACATTTTATTCATCATGTTACTTTTAATATCAAAGATTTTGAGATATTGAGAAACATCCGCAATATAGAAAAAAACATACTGTATCAGAAATAATCCCCGCAGGGGTATTCAACAGAAATAACCAATCATAAGAGACAGTAGTAACACGAGAAAATAATTCACAGAGAGGTCAGGCGAATGAGTTTTCTCACTTTTCGTCCACTTAGTTTCTTTTTACCAGACACTTAATGAAGAATAACAAAACACAAAAAGAACCATAATGTCACACAGAGCTGTGTTCACCAGTGAGCAGTGACAGGCAAACACTTGCCTAAAGGTACTAAAAGAACTGTGCAAGGGAAAGAGGATATCCAACATTCACCACTGGGCTAGGAAAATAGGGTGGGCCAAAGGCTGACATTATTCAATGAATTGATCAATGGGGGCCAGGTTCTCTGTTAGTTGAGCAGAGTATCGTCTACAACTAGCAAGAATATTTTCAGAAATCATCACTTTGGTAACTCTATTAAACACCACAGAGGGAGTAAGGGAGGGCTGTATTATGGTACTCTTGTCAATGCAATTACCAATTCTGTATTTGGTATTGATTCTGTATTTTGTACCAATTCTGTATTCTGTATATTGGTGTATTATTATGGACCCCATGTTTGTTTCTTACTTTGTACATTGCCACTGAATATTTTTGAGCCTTATAAATCAATAATAATAATAATAATAATGAAGAAAACATCTGGTAGTGAGACTACTTGTCTGTAAAAAGGGATAATGATACATAATAACATTATTCTGTATTTTTCTGTACAAGTCGTACCTTCGCTGTTCTTGCTGTTGAGAGAGTACTCTTTCCCTGTCGTCTTCTTCTTTCTTCTTTTCCAATAACTCACTCTAGAAGGAGAAAGATATGATTCTATGGATGTGCACACAAGTGTGACGCAATCAGGCTGTTCTCATCTGCCCTTAATGTGCACAGTGGATACCAACACGTCCCTTTCATGGAGTAAGAAATGCGCCATTAGGTTTATATAATAAATTACAGAAAATAAGATGCACCAAAGTTATTCTGCTTGAAGACAGTCACGTACTTTAGCGTAATGGACTGGAGATAACATGTAACATACTGGAGATGAAGGTAAAGGCTGGATCCTGCTTTCTACTGGTATAGAGAAAAATATTAAAAAACTAAAAACGGAGCTAAAGAGCCAGAGGACAGCATTGCACAGTGAATGCCCTGTGCTCAGAGTACAATATAAGAAAAGACTGTATAGAAGTACACAGACAAGCTTCCTAATATCAGAAACAGGCACAGAAGGCAAGGAATAGTGATGATCCTAAACTGCAAATTACGATTATGTGAAATTTCCCATATACTTTAGTAATTACGGCCATATGTGATTACGATTTGGAAATTCAATTGAGTTTGTGTAATACATTTGTAATTTTGCATAATTTTTGCATAATTTCGTACAGGTATTGGCAATTAATAGCAAAGCCCCCATACATGCTATAGTCACCAAAATTGCTATGTAAGTTAAAGCGGTTTAACACCCAGCATTACAACTTTGCTTTAAAAGATTGCTTACAGCTTACAAACTATTATGCCAGATTTTTTTTTAAGCAGAAATTCACTGAATGGGTTAAACATGACATTTTAGTGTTGGATTTAACTAGGAATCCGCATCCATTCTTATCTGTAGTTACAAAATGTATCTTTATTTGATATACAAATAGACCTTTGAAAAGCCTGCCGGGGAAGCCCTCTTTGTTCTCTCAGAGCAGTGTTTGTTTGTTACATTGTAGATAGATACATTTGTAACTAAACAAGCAAGCACGAGGAGCATTTCTAGCTAAATGCAGCACTAAAATGTCATGTTTAATCCATTCAGTGAATTTCTGCTAAAAAAAAAAAATCTGGCATAATAGTTTATAAGCTGTAAGCAATCTTTTAAAGCAAAGTTGAAATGCTGGGTGTTAGACCACTTTAAGGAGAATAGTGGGAACAAGTTGAGAAATGTTTTTACAAAATAACTTGTAGTTTTTCAGAAAATGTATTTTAAAAATGTGAAGGAAAAATATTTTTCCAAGTTTAAAAACTATTTTTTCTTAGCATTTTTAAAATATATTTTCTCAAAAACTGCAAGGGAACAAATAAAAAAAGATTTTTTTTTCGAAAAGACCACTATTCTCCTTAACAATGGCAACAATTTTGGTGAAGATAGCATGTATGGGGGCTTTACTATTATCTGCTAAACAGTGGCGGCTGCAGCTTCAGATTTGTGGTGGGGCTCAAAGGGGGCACAAGGGCTGGCATGCGGGGCTCACAAGGGAGAGGCAAAAAAATGGGCGTGGTCATGACATCATGTGGCTAACTGTAATGTAGTTGTACCAGCTAATGTAGTTACATAAAAAAAATGAAGTAAATGCACATAATGAGAGACAGCGTTTCCACAGTAAATGCACGTAATGAGAGATAGCGTTTCCCCAGTAAATGCATGGAATGAGAGACAGCGTTTCCCCAGTAAATGCATGTAATGAGAGACAGCGTTTCCCCAGTAAATGCATGGAATGAGAGACAGCGTTTCCCCAGTAAGTGCATGGAATGAGAGACAGCGTTTCCCCAGTAAATGCACGTAATGAGAGACAGCATTTCACCAGTAAATGCACGTAATGAGAGACAGCATTTCACCAGTAAATGCACGTAATGAGAGACAGCGTTTCACCAGTAAATGCACGTAATGAGAGACAGTGTTTTACCAGTAAGTGCATGTAATGACAGACAGCGTTTCACCAGTTAATGCATGTAATGAGAGACAGCCTTTCACCAGTAAATGCACATAATGAGAGACAGCGTTTCACCAGTAAATGCACATAAGAGGCAGCTTTTCACCAGTAAATGCACGTAATGACAGACAGCATTTCACCAGTAAATGAATGTAATGAGAGACAGCGTTTCACCAGTTAATGTACATAATGACAGACAGACAGGTTTTCACCAGTAAATGCACTAAATGACAGACAGCCAGTGTCCCCAGTATAGGTAGCCAGGTGTATAGATGTCCCCAGTATATGTAGCCAGGCGTATAGCTGTCCCCAGTATATGTAGTCAGGCTGGTGGTGGTGGGCTGGGGGCCCCAAAGCAGCTCAGGCCTGGCTGGTGGTGGGCTGGAGGCCTCAGGCCTGGCTGGTGGTGGTGGGCTGGGGGCCCCAGGGCAGCTCAGGCCTGGCTGGTGGTGGGCTGGGCGGAAGGCCTCAGGCTCAGGCCTGGCTGGTGGTGGTGGGCTGGGGGCCTCAGAGCAGCTCAGTCTTGGCTGGTGGTGGGATGGGCAGAAGGCCTCAGGCTCAGGCCTGGCTGGTGGTAGTGGGCTGGGGGCCCCAGGGCAGCTCAGGCCTGGCTGGTGGTGGGCTGAAAACCTCAGGCCTGGCTGGGGGCCCCAGGGCAGCTCAGGCCTGGCTGGGGGTGGGCGGAGTGGAAGGCCTCAGGCTCAGGTCTGGCTGGTGGTGGTGGTGGTATGGGGGCCCCAGGGCAGCTCAGGCCTGGCTGGTGGTGGGCTGGAGGCCTCAAGCCTGGCTGGTGGTGGTGGGCTGGGGGCCCCAGGGCAGCTCAGGCCCGGCTGGTGGTGGTGGGCTGGGAGCCCCAGGACAGCTCAGGCCTGGCTGGTGGTGGACGTTGTCATGTGACACAAAGTTGTACGCCAGGAACGTTCCCTTGCGGGCCGCTCTGTGCCTGCGTGGCTGCGCCTCTGTATATTACCCGGGCCGGGGCAGTGCTACATGAATGACTCTGATTTGACACTGACAGCCAGGCCAGCCCTCCTCCAGACAGTCCTCCTCCTTATTTTTCCTCTGAACCGCAAGTACGAACTTGCCGCGGCCCGCAGGGGTCTTTAGGGGGGGCTGATAAGTTGACAGCTGGTGCTGAAGCCTGGGTGCTAAAGTCGTGAGGAAATGACGTGAAAATTAGGCAAATGCAAAAATGTGGTTCCTGATTATGGTTACATACGCAATTAATGATGATTTCTCTTGAAATTTTGCATTACAATTTAGCATTGTAATTGCAAATTACAATGAGAAAAATGATTACGATTATGCAAAATTTGTGCTCATCAATAGTAAGGAAGTGACCCGACACGGGGAAAAGAGTATAGCCCACCAGGGGGATTAAATGCTCAAGTACAGGCAAAGATTTTATATGCATTTAGCAAAACATTATCTTGATTAGCTGGTCACCCAATCACATTTAAATGAATGGTGCATTAAAAAGATTTGTAAAAAATTGAATTTTTAAAGGAAAATACGTGCTACATGGGTACATGTACATGAGTCCTCTTCGACAACCACTAGCTGCTTGCTCACTGATCCCTCCACTCTCAGGGCTGGTGCACATCAGAGCGGTTCTAAAGCGTTTTTTAAAACGCTTTGCAGGAGGAAAACCGCTTGGCTAATGAAAGTGAATGGGATGGTGCACACTAGAGCGGGTCGTTTTTTTCCACAAACGCAAACTCAGGGGCTGCAGCATTTTTAAGATTTGAGGCGTTTCTGCCTCGATGTTAAAGTATAGGAAAGTGGAAAACCGCTCTGAAAAACGCTAGATCAGAGCGGTTTACCAGGCGTTTTTGTTACAGTAGCTGTTCAGTAACAGCTTTACTGTAACAATATTTGTAATCTGCTACACAAAAACGCTCCAAAAAACGCTAGGCATGTTTAGAAAACATGCCTAGAATCGCTCTGAAATCTGCCTTCAAAAACCTGTAGTGTTTTGCAGATCTGCTAGAGGTTTTTGGTGTGCACTGGGCCACACCCAGGCAGAAGCACTCCTTCTTTAGTCATGTGAGCATGCAGGAGTGAGAGTCCAACTGCTCTCTCAGGTGAATCCACAATCTATGCTTCCCCTTGAGTGCAAGCAACTAAAGAGGGAGGAGTTCAGACTGTCTGGGAGAGGCATAAGTGAGCAGGCAAACAGAGGTCACTGAGAAGGGCAGTTATGGCCCATTTCCACTGAGATTGGATCAGAGAGGGATCTATCTTATGGTTGATCTGGCCATACATCGAGTGATGTATGGCCGCCTTTAGATTTATGATCCTGTGAAGAGTCTTTTAGTGCAACATTAATTTAAAATAATGTTCTGTAAAATTCATATAAAAAGCAGAGCCTGAAGGATTTGACAAAATCATTTTATGTTCTACATTATGATATCCATACGCAGAAATGGCAAATTCTTCATACATTAGACTCTTCCCCTTCATATACTGGTACTTTCAGTTCAAGATAAAAAAGAAACATTCAGATTCAATATTCAAACATGATGTAATAAAAATGTGTCATCAAGTGTTACCGTCTCCAACACACTTACAAATGCAAGTTCAATATGTTGAAAAACAGAGCTAAATTTTTCCTGGAGGCAAAATCAGTAACTGGAACTGGAATATTTATGGTACTGATAACAAAGAATTCTATTACTGCCGCAGGATAAGCTCAACCCTGCAGTCATGTAGTGGAATAGTGTATAGAATGGTTGAGCAGGTGCAGAGCGAGCACAGCCCCATTCTCATTGGCTACGGGGTGAATTAAATACAGCCAGTTTAATACTCGAGCTGCTGGTTAACAGCTGCCAGCCAATCGATCAGCAGCTTAAAGTTGTAATCAGTGGAGAAAGGGCTCCGCCTAAAACATGTAGTGTATTCTAGGGTTCCTAATACAGAAGCTTTATTAGAATTAATGATTTCCACATATAGAATTTTCACTTCATCCGTGGATTTGACACTCAAGTCATTGAACAGTTTCTGAACGCATATTTAAAATTGAGAAAGTGGAGAAGAGGCTTTGCAAGCAGACATAGAGACTGGTGGTGACCACTTTTACTAGTTGTACATCTTAGAAAATCCTCCAAGGTAAAACAAGGCTGCTTAGAGCCAGAACACGCCATCTTATGCTAGGTACACACCATGCAATTTTGTGTTGGATAGATGGTTTGATAATTTCCGACATGTCCAATCTTATTTTTGATCGTTTTTCTGATCGATTTCTGATAGAAGGGAATGGAAATAGATAAGAAAAGATAACAGAAATGAATCGGAAATCGATAGAAGGGAATGGAAATAGATAAGAAAAGATAACCGAAATGAATCGGAAATCGATTGGACGGAAAATCGACCGAAAAAACGCATCGTGTGCACCCAGCATTAGGCAGCTGCTTGGGGGTCTGTAAATAGACAAGGGGCCTGCTTGATGCTAGCCCCACCAAATTAAACAAGAAAAAGCCAGATGGCCATCAGGGTTGGGCCTAAATTGCTATCTTGCCTATTCCACCTTAATCTTGAACTACAGTCTAGCATTATAAACCCCAACTGCTTTTTTGAGTATATAGTCATCCTACCTTCCTTTGTCCCAAAAGTAATGTAATCTGTGTAAAAATGGTAACATTCTTCTAGCATGAAAGCTGCCATCTT
The DNA here is from genome assembly GCF_040937935.1 of Hyperolius riggenbachi. Classification (NCBI taxonomy): domain Eukaryota; kingdom Metazoa; phylum Chordata; class Amphibia; order Anura; family Hyperoliidae; genus Hyperolius; species Hyperolius riggenbachi. Next base: position 161,977,496 of record NC_090647.1, on the reverse strand, counting down.
GATAAAGACAGTTTACCCTGCAAAATATTAAATTCAATCTGTAAGGAGCACATTTATCTTTTTTTAGAGACTATTAAACCTTTGTAGCCACTTTTTACAAAACAAAATGTGTGCAAAAATCTTAGAATAGTGTGGCTAATCTATAGGAGCAAAGTGGAACTTTTGACTGTAGTTCTGCTTTAAAAATCATCACTGCTGTCAGAAAGATGTATTATTTTGTTTTGTTATTATTTTAGGCTGCCATTAGCAGAGGAAAGGTACTTCAGCTGTGGCACATCAGAAAGCAGCTCTAAAACGATACACTGTCAAAGTATCGAGCGTCCAGCTTCACAAAAAGGTCATTGGAAAGGCTAATGCTTGTATTAGTTTTGTGACTTTTACTAAAAGCTGCTTCATAAGTATGGAACATAGCTTTTACTGTGACACCAGTGTGCTTAGTGAAGTGACAGGACGAAAAAAATCTTTTAGAAGAAAGAACAGCGGGTGAGAATCATTAAACAGCAAAGGTTACTGTATTTTTGGTTACTATATTTATGCAAAATTTGCAAATATAATATATCAGGGGCCTGATGCATAAAAACACAGTAATATTGCTGTGCACAAAAAGTGCACGGCAATATTACCCTTACTTCTGGCAGCAAGTCCCGTGAGTTACGCTATTATCGGGACCCGTGGTACTCGAGTAGCGTGACCGTTGCTACGGTAATGCGTGTTACTAACAAGTGTTATCAATAGTAACGCTTATTACCGTAGCAATGGTTGCGCTACTCGTGTAATGCGGATCATGCTAATAGCGTAACTCATAGTTACATATTTAGTTTAGTAGAAAAAAGGCATCCGTCCATCAAGTCCAACCAGAAAAAAAATAAATAAATAATAATAATTATAAAAAAAAAACCCCACTATGGGCCATAATCAGCAAATTGGCTAATTTGCATGTAAGGAAGAACTGGGATCAAGTAAAAAATAAAAATTCTCAAAAAATACCTTGTAGTTGTCGAAAAATGGATTTTAAAGTTATGGCAGGAAAAAATGGTCATTTAAACATGGTTAAATGACAGGTTTCAGCAGTATACTTGATAATGTGTTTTTATATATACATTTTTTTTTTTAATTTAAGAACCGTGCCAATGCAGGCAGAATTCAGAGCCTTGACCATGTAGGGCTCCACACACTGAGCTATACCAGCCCACCAGTGGCGTAACTAGAAATCACTGGTCCCCCCTGCAAAACTTTGGATGGGGCCACCTCCCACCAGACCCCCCCCCCCCCCCTCCCAAACAGCGCTGTACACAAGATCCTGCTGAACAGTGAACACTGAATAAGGACTGTCTACAAATCTGTCTGCAAAACTTTGTATGATTCCTTGTCAGTGGCTGAGCAGATGCAGTCATTAGAACAATTGTGGGAAAGCAGAAAGTTTTTTTCTCTCCTTGCTCTTAGTTGCCATTCCATCAGGACGGGCCCCCTGTGGCTTCTGGGCCCCCCTGCAGCTGCATCCCTTTCAAGGTCTATTGTTGCGCCCCTGCAGCCCACATGGTACATGATATGGGGGGGGGGGGGCTTTGGAAGAGAGGGGTAGGGGAACTTGTCGAACACAATTGCAGAATGAGAAGGGATACAATCCTGAATGGGGGGTACTGGGGACTGGGCCAGAGGCATTGTTAAGGCTTTAGTATAAGCTTCCTATCTTTGGCTTACGTAATTACCTTTTTTACTGTCATATGAATGCAATACATATTGATGCAATGATTATTAGATGTAATAAATGATAACTATTAACAATACTATATTTACATTCTATAGCCTGTCAGCTTTTAGAAAATCTATAGTATAGGAAGTTTTGAACACTTTACAATCTGATTTTTTTCCAGTGTGCTGGAGAGGACATAGATGATTGTGAAAATTATTCTGCTGCTGGCATATGGAAGGTCTATACGTCCTCGATTTATTGCAAGAGGTGATCCTGCATCAGCGGGAGAGGACCAGCAACAGCACTGTAGCTCCACCCCCTTGCATGCCCGCCAACGTAATACCGTTATGTCTTGGTGCAGCGTGGGACTGAAGAAGATCTTAGTGACACTTTGATCCACATAAGGTGGAACCGTGCTAGACCAGATCCGGAAGTGGTGCCCCTACAACAAGCCCCAAAACACACCCAGAAATCTTCTCTGTTTTTCTCACTTGTTCATAAGTCAACACATAGCGGACACTATAATGTATTGCTTTTCTTTTCACCCCTACAGCTTTTGCTGGGTTTACAGCAGTGACACATTCATTCCACAGGGAGGAGGTATGTTTAAGGTCAGTGTATGTAAGGGTAGATAGACAACTTTGAAAATATTAAAACATATGCACAAAAGAAGAAAGTTCATAGAAGGTCGGCACTACATACGGCTGGCTCTGGATAGGCCGGCAGGATATCCCTTTAAGACAAGCCCAGGGTGATAGACTGCATGCTCAGGATATATACATGAGTAGATATTGTATGCAGGAAAAGAAAGGAAAGACATCCGACACTGCAGTAGACGTATTGTACTTTAATTTTGTTCAGGCTGTATTCATACAAGTGCATGCAACACACTTGGATCAGCCTCAGAAGAAGCACCGCCGTGCGAAACGGCCGTTAGGCTGCCCGTATTGCACCCTGCACCTGCTGCCACATACCCACGGTAGGACTGTATCGTTTGACACAATATTGCTGACAAGTATGTTGCATGCACTTGTATGAATACAGCCTGAACAAAATTAAAGTACAATACGTCTACTGCAGTGCCGGATGTCTTTCCTTTCTTTTCCTGCATACAACTTTGAAAATATAATTGGTTCAATTCAATCTAATTGAGGGAACTGGCCAAGGCTTTGCCTCCAGTGTGTGCCTGCAACAGGTGTGCTACACAGAGAGTGAATAAACAAAGGTCCTACCTCTTTAATTTCTAACAAAGAAAAATATCTTTCAGGGAAAACATTTTGGGTGAAGGATATGATCTCACTACACCAGGAGCATACCTAGCCTATTTGCACCTAGTGTATTTAACCCAACACCAACCGCCTGGTCTGCAAGTAGGTATGACTATAAGGATAAAAAAAATCTGTGCTGTACATACAAGTGTGCTCCATGAAAAATTAATATACATGTAGTTTGGGGAAATCTGGGTGTGGTTACAACAGAATGTGAACAGGGCCAAATACTGAGAATAACTCAAGTGTATTTGCAATTGAAATGTGAAGGCGGTCCCATACAGAAAGGTGACTGTACTAGCCATTAGTGACATTCTTCTTCATCCTCATTAGTGTAAGAGTGTAATACCCTCTGTCAAATCCCTGGCAAACCTGAGTGTCAGAGCAGACCCCTGGAGCTTGACCCAAATGCAGTGCCAATTTCTACGCATCTCTGCCCATAAATTATGCCACCCTGTGAGCGTAGGATGATACTGCAGAGTCAGGCTCTGGAATACTGCGCTGACTGTCAGGTTTCCCCCGACATTGGCAGAGGGGATTAGAATCAGAATCAGAATCCCCTTTGTTCGCCAAGTACACTGAATAGCGTGCCCGGAATTGTTTGTGGTTCACATGGCTATGCCAGTACAACATATGAGATACATATGACCAGTGGCGTATCTAGGGAAGATAGCACCTATGGCAAGCACTGGAACTGTGCCCCCTCTGGAAATCCCACAGCTGCCGGAGGAGGGGGGGGGATTAGTTGAGTGAGGGCTAAGGAGGAATGAGAGGGATGGGGGGAAGGAACGAGGGGTTAGGAGGAAAGATAGGCTGGGGGGGGGGGGGGGGGGGAGGAATGAGGGATGAGTAGAAGAAAGGGCTGTGGGAGAGGGAATGAAGGATAATGAGGAAAGAGAGGGATGGTAAAGGAAAGAGGGATAAGGAGAGAGGAGGCTGGGTGGATGGAATGAGGGTTAAGGAGGAAAGAGAGGGCTGAGGAGAGTGAGGGCTGGAGGGAGGGAATAAAGGATAAGAGAGGGCTGGGGGGAAGGAATGAGGGATAAGAGAGGGCTGGGGGGAAGGAATGAGGGATAAGAGAGGGCTGGGGGGAAGGAATGAGGGATAAGGATAAGAGAGGGCTGGGGGGAAGGAATGAGGGATAAGGATAAGAGAGGGCTGGGGGGAAGGAATGAGGGATAAGGATATGAGAGGGCTGGGGGGAAGGAATGAGGGATAAGGATATGAGAGGGCTGGGGGGAAGGAATGAGGGATAAGGATATGAGAGGGCTGGGGGAAGGAATGAGGGATAAGGATAAGAGAGGGCTGGGGGGAAGGAATGAGGGATAAGGATAAGAGAGGGCTGGGGGGAAGGAATGAGGGATAAGGATATGAGAGGGCTGGGGGGAGTGAATGAAGGATAAGGGAGGGAATGAAGGATAAGAGAGGGCTGGGGGGAGGGAATGAAGGATGAGGGAGGGAATGAAGGATAAGAGAGGGCTGGGGGGAGGGAATGAAGGATAAGAGAGGGCTGGGGGGAGGGAATGAGGGATAAGGATAAGAGAGGGCTGGGGGAAGGAATGAGGGATAAGGATAAGAGAGGGCTGGGGGAAGGAATGAGGGATAAGGATAAGAGAGGGCTGGGGGAAGGAATGAGGGATAAGGATAAGAGAGGGCTGGGAGGAAGGAATGAGGGATAAGGATAAGAGAGGGCTGGGGGGAGGGAATGAAGGATATGAGAGGGCTGGGGGAAGGAATGAGGGATAAGGATAAGAGAGGGCTGGAGGGAAGGAATGAGGGATAAGGATAAGAGAGGGCTGGGGGAAGGAATGAGGGATAAGGATAAGAGAGGGCTGGGGGGAAGGAATGAGGGATAAGGATAAGAGAGGGCTGGGGGGAAGGAATGAGGGATAAGGATAAGAGAGGGCTGGGGGAAGGAATGGGGGATAAGGATAAGAGAGGGCTGGGAGGAAAGAATGAGGGATAAGGATAAGAGAGGGCTGGGAGGGGATGAGGGATAAGGATTTATAATGCGAAAATATAAGCTAGGAGAAAAAGTTAATTGGACCGGGCCCCATTGCTACACACTTTAAAGTGAACCTCCAGACTAAAAATCTACTCAGCAGCACGGAAAAGAAATTTGCCCAGGCATTTTTTACCTGATGCTGTGCAAAACATGATGGTATTTCTGGTGTTGTTCTCATTGCCTAGCGCATGCAGCTGGGAGGGATAATTAGGACACAAGATAGTTGGAACTGTGTCTCATGCTCCGTCACCTCCTTTCAACCAAAAAGATGGCTGCCCCCATGAAATCACAAACATTTGCCTGTTCTTTTACAACAGTGTGGGTAAGAGATTATATTACCTATCTATTTTAATTGACATAACTAATGTAACTTAATGTCAGTATGTTTGTTTAGCCTGATGTTCCTCTTTAAGGCATGTATACCATGAAGAATTCATGAACAAAAGAGGTTTTCATTTCACAAATCATAGTGATCCTGTGTTTTTTTCTTTATATTAACATTCAAATATACCCTCTTAGTAAATAAAGACATTTATGTACACAAATGTGATGTCAATCAGGCATAAAAAAGGGGCCAACTGAAGAAGAAAGGATGGAGAATTTTTGTAAGCAGGGGCTGTCTGTCCAATAGAGGTAAAGTTGGATCTATGAGTGGGTTGATTTATGGTGTGATTACTATACAATCGCACCCCAACAGCCAAGACAAGTCACACAACCTTACTGCAGCTCTTGTGGTGACATACCAGGAAACTCTGCATCACGCTGCACTGTGGTCAATGTGATAGCTCCATGGTATTATCACTACTTCTGCGAAGGGATGTAGCACTTTTGGGCAATGTGAAATACCGCGCTAAGTGTAAAAGGAGCCTTAACCCATTAGCTTCAAATGAATTATCTTGTTTGAGATAAGTGAGCTGCTTTTGCTCTTAGTCAGCAGAACTTGTGCTGTAAATTCTTGGAATTCTTTGATGTCTCTCTCTGCTAACAGAAAATATAGAAACTGAAAGCAGAAGTCCTCTGTTATTATCTCACACTGCGCCTAGTGACAAGTGGCCATAAATACACATTATAGCAGTACTAATTATTTGCAAGGAAATGTAACAAATAAATAAAAAAATGCCTAAATAAATTGGCCTGGAGCACTTGCAAACCTCTAAATAAATTGACTGCTAAAGGGTTAAAGTTGAAAACTTTCAACCCTGGGCTGGTGAATTTGGAAAGATACGGACGGCTTACACACGACTGAAGGAAATAGAGAGGCTCACTATGCTTGACATCTTCAGTAAATCACCCCAAGTGTACTTCCTGTACATGCACATTATTCCACACAGGAAACCCACTCCTAAATCTTTATTTCCACTCGCTTATATAAAATGCGTGGCAATTACCTTGGTGCTAGTCAGGAAAATTTATAGGTCTATAACCAAAATTAAAAAATCAGGATGTGATATTAAAACTGTATGAAACTGTCTAATTACACTTTCAAAACAGAAGTAAAAAACCCTGATGTGGCTGTGAAAATAGCCAGAGGATTATCTGAAGTTGATGAAATGCCGGCAAGAATAAAAGGTGATTTAACAAATGTGGAAGTCAGTCAGCGGGATGATTAGGGTAATGCAGAGGAGAAAAATGGTTTGAAGGAAGCATAAAAGATACATCACAGGAGAGAAGAATGATTGATGCAGCTGCAAAAAAAAAGAAGAAAAAAAAAGGTCTCCGAGAAGAAGCTTAATGCAATATTAAGTAGAGGGGAAAAAAAACGCAGTGTCTTTGTGGAACAGCGATGGCAAATGTGAGCGGCTGACAGAAGTTAATGCAATAACACCTTGGTGACAGATTTATAAATGCTATGGAAAATAAAAGGTTAGCTAACAAAACTAATCAATTTTATTTGTCAGCTGCTCGGCGATTTATGTTACAGATTCGATATACATGTCTCAGTGGTTGTATGCCAAAGTCACAAGCACCTGACGGGTCACAATTTAAGTTGAAAAATGGATGGGACAAAATGAAAGTGAATAAGAAAAACCTCTCAATGACTTTTTGTGTGTGTCAGAAACATACTAAAATGTCTCTATTAGGGCTCATTCACTGCGGGGAATTGCAGTGCAACGTAACAGAGGAATTGTAATGTAGAAAGTTGCACTGCAATTTTAAATCTTTGTTATGTTGACAATGTGTATAGTGCAATCTTACCGAGTGAGGTATGCCAATGTACTGCATGTAGTGCAATACGGCACAACGTACGCATTCACATTGACAAGGTAGCATACTTTTCATTTACTGTATGCTTCATTGTACGTGACACAACGCCTGCATAACATGCTGTGTGACTTTCCTTTCCAATGCTTTCCTCTTTTTACAGGGAACACAGGACAAATTCCACCGTGAACTTAAAGGACCACTATCAGGAAAATTGTGTGTCCCTTCCCCAACCCCAACCCCAAAATAATCATAGGTTCACCTTTTTGATAAAAAAAGAAATCCCTATCGGAAATACAGTTAGGAAAGTGCATTACATGTACTGTGTATATGAAGAAGAACTGGGTAGATGCATTATTCATAGACTTTAATGTTTGAATTATCTGAGGATACCTTTCTGCGCTGCTCCTCCTTCATCTGTTGCAGCTGCCGATCTTCTTGCTCCTTTTGCTGCTGTCTGTAGGACTGCCGGCTTGCCTGTAATAAGAGAGCACTGGAGCTATTCAAGCAGGTAACATTTTTGGGATGGGGCTGCATCCGACTATGAAAACTTCATAATAAAGAGATGTTATATAAGTTATTATTATTGCCATTTATATGCTACAAATTATCTCCTACAGCATTTAACTGACAATATGAACAATTAATACACATATATTTATGTGATGCAAATAAGGGTAACACAAGTACGCTTGGGCACATCTAGCACAATTCTCTCTATAAAGAAGTGTTATAAGTGTGAACTGCCAGTACACTAAAAACTGCCAGCATCGTGTGTGTGAGGCAGGGGTCACATTTGTCTTTCAGTTTCTACACTTTTCAGAAAACTGAAAGACAAGTGTGACCTCTACCTTACAACAGCTAATGTAATTTATAGAGAAAACTGACAAATTGCGCAAGATCTCAGTTTTTTTTCTGCGTGCGAAATCTGCATTCAGGCAGGGGTCATACTTGTCTTTCAGTTTCTACACTTTGCAGAAAACTGAAAGACAAATGTGACCCCTGCCTTACAGCACCCAATGTAATTTATAGAGAAAACTGACAAATTGCGCAAGATGTCAGTTTTTTTTCTGCATGCGAAATCTGCATTAAAGTGTGACCTTGCTTATTGATTAACATGAGTTCTCAGTTGAAGTCAGTTTTTCTGTGCAGAAAACGCGTACGAAAGCCGGTAAGTGTGACCCCTGCCTCAAGTGTGACCTAGCTCATTGATTAACATGAGTTCTCAGTTGAAAACAGTTTTTCTGTGCAGAAAACGCGCACGAAAGCTGACAAGTGTGACCCCTGCCTAAAGAACTAGGGCTGCATCATGTGTTTCCACAAGCCCAGCTTCATCACCCGAAAAAGTGGCAAACGCTACATGTCTAGGGGGCTACAGAAGAGACCTTGCAATCAACTGAAAGCACTTCCCACCCACGGGGCCAATTCTCAGTCCCCTCGCCACTAATTGCCGCCACTTCTTTAATGAAGGCTGGGGTATTTCCTGCCCTCTCATTGGTTATCTAAGTGACATGGCTTTCTCAATACCATGTGATTATGGCTGCTTCCCCTATCGATACACCTCTGTATGGTAGAGATCATATTGTGAGCTCCACTGAGGAGAGTCAGTGACATGTCACATGACTATGTACTCTGTGTAAAAAGCACTGTGAAAGATGTCAGTGCTATAAAAATACATTATTATAATGATGATGATAATAATAATAGGGTGTTTCTGGCTAGATAGCAGAGGATTTGTTATTTTTCTTTAGAATAAAGGTAAACTTAATAAAGTTAATTTTTCCCATTTACATCACATTACTCTTTTCCATCTTCAGAATAGTAGCTATGTGTTGGCCTAGTAGAAACATGGGGTCCTCCTGGGTTCATGAATTGTGATTTTGCTCCATACAGTTTTGTGCGGCCTTCGGCTAGCACAGCTTCCTAACATGGCAGAAGTACAGGGAATACCAATACATGAAATATCACTGAGCTGAAATCCTTCACTCCAGCAGTTCATGTGTTATATAATGAGACTGTATGCTTCCCTAGTGTCTGGCCATACCTGTCTACGCTGTGCTTCTGCCAAACTCTGCCGCTTTCTCTCCTCTTCTTCCTCTTTTTGCTGTGGATTGTGATAAAACATAAACAAATGATTAACGCAAACTTACATGCAACTCATTGCTACTACAATAAACTGATCAGAAGATGTTATGTACCTTTCCTAATTGCACTTCCTGCCTATTCTGATTGGCCAAATTCCAACTTGCATACTTTTTGCATTGCAGTTGCATGCAAGTAGGATTTATTAGCATATCATTGACCATCTCTATTAGAGATATGGGGAAGCTGCAAAGCTTGTTGCTGTTTAAACTTTTGTTATCAGAAAGCCAAAAGCCTCTTTTGCATTTACTTCAGGTCTTATGCTGGGTTTACAAGATACGTTTTTGCGTTCGATTCGGCGCTTGATTTATTAGCCATGCGATTTTCTGCTCGATTCTTTTATCTTCCACTCGTTTTTCTTATCTTTCTTCCATTGACTTCTATAAAAAATGAATCGATCGGAAACATCGGACATTTTGGAATTTTATCATCAAAGGCATTTATCAGAACGATTCTTACAACAAAACGTATCGTGTAAACCCAGCATAACGCTTTATCCTTCGTGCCTTAATCAACAATCAAAATAACTTAACAGCAGTGTGGGCTTACTCTTCTGCTGATGGTTTCACCGCAGCTTGGAAAGTGAAAATCAGCTGAATTCAAATGCATCATGTGTAGGTGTATTATCTAGGGATACCTTTCTGCACTGCTCCTCCTTTATCTGCTGCTGCAGCTGCCGATCTTCTTGCTCCTTTTGCTGCTGTCTGTAGGACTGTCGGCTACTCTGCAATAAGAAAGCACTGGAGTTATTAATGAAGGTAATATATTTTGGACAGGATTGCTTCAAACTCTGGAATCTTCATAATAAAGAGAAGCAAAGTGATCATGCTCCATGGTATGTAAATTATTATTGCAATTTATATACTACAAATTATCTCCTATGGCATTTAAAAATGACAATATGAACAATTACATACTACCGGTACATACTACATACATACAGTATATACTATATTAAGTATATACTATATTATATAGGGCTCTATTCACAAAACTTATCATAAATGACTTATTTATCACCTAATTGATAAAAATAACCTCTCAGCACATTTACAGGCAAAATAATCACTCAAAGTAAGTTGTTCTTGATTAACTTCATTTCAATATAACTTTTCTTATTTTAATTATATTATACTTTTGCTCTTTGGGAGCTTACAAATGTAACATAAATAAGGTGAAAACAAAGGAAATCAGGTGAAAAAGCTTTGTGAATCATGCGTATTCTGAACCATGCCATTATGAACAGAGAAATGTGTAGCGGCGGCACCCTCGAATTTCATTGATCATTGCAGCACTGTTCTTTCATCACAAAAGACATTTGCCTACACTAAATAGTCCAGTGTTTGTTTTGGTGAATAGCTTCACCAATGTGTGTTCCAAGGAGACAGCACCCAGATGAACTTGCCTAGGGTTATGCCGGTGCCTTGCCTCGACCGGATTGCTCAGACGGTCCTGGTACAACCAAACGTAAGAAAGAGGCAGCACACCAATGGCTGCAAAACGTTGCTTGTATTACGGAACAGTGACATTACATGTTATGGACACACAGGTCCTTTATCAGGTGTATAATAGTGGCTAAACACCCATACACTGAATTTATGGGCTCCCAAAAGGTGCCTCACCAAGGCTGGACAACTTGCCACGCCCAGTTCATCATTAACCCTTAAAGTGACAAAAATGCATACAAATGTATGTAAACGGATAATTCGTAAGTTCATGAGTCCATACACAGTCTGAGGCACTCCTGCGACTACCTACAGTATAACATAATTTAATGACTGACCGTGATACTGGGCACTTCTACGTAGACTACCCCAAAAATGACCTGTGAACACAGAGGTTAATGGCATAAGACAAAATAACCCACTGCTGCTTATACAATGTTAAAACATCATAATATAATTGTTTTATAAAAAACATCTGAGAGGTAATCTCTCATTCATCCCCCTTGGCGATTTTAAAACTTTGTCAAAATCGACACCATTTGCTGGTAAATCTACTGCTTCTAGGATGCACCATTTTAACTGCATAGCATTGTGACCTGATTCTTTAAAGTGTCTAGACACAGGAGTATCGTGTTCTTCTTTACCAGCTGCATACTTTGAGGTATCTCTTTTATGCTCCTGTATGCGGGTTCGCACTGGACGCGTGGTTTCTCCCATGTACATAAGCCCACATGGGCATTTTAAACCGTACACAACCCCCATCATAGAACAATAGTGCCTACCTCTAATCTTGTTTACTATTGAACTTCCCGTTTTTAACGCCTATCGCGACATCAAGAAAATGAATGCTCTGCGTTGATTTTTCTAAGGAGAATTTAATGGTGGGGTGAGCACCATTAGCTTCCTCAACCATTGCCAGGAGCAGCTCTTCAGGGCCATTCCATAACAACTACACATCATCAACAAAACGAAAATAGTTAAAAATATGGTCCTTGTACTTTGAATTGTTTAGAAAAAATGATCTCTCCAATGAATCCACAAATATATTGGCAATTGATGGAGCTGCTGGTGAACCCATACTGGCTCCTTGTTTCTGAAAGTACACGTCACTGTGGAATCTGAAATAGTTAGATTTCAAAATCAACTCCACCCTATCCAACAAAAAGTACACCAGGCCATTGCTCATGCTTGTCTCAAGCAGCCTGTCTTCCACAACCTGAATTGCCTCATCTTGAGGAATGGCTGTAAATAAGCTTTGAATGTCCAGGCTGCAGAAGATCAAATTGTTAGGCGCTTCCTGAAAGGACTCCAGTCTATGCGTCCTACCAGCAAATGGTGGCGATTTTGACAAAGTTTTAAAACAATGAGAGGCACGTTGGATCCACCAGATGGATGTTGTATCGCCAAGGGGGATGAATGAGAGATTATTTCTCAGATGTTTTTTATAAAACAATTATATTATTATGATGTTTTAACATTTTATAAGCAGCAGTGGATTATTTTGTCTTATGCCATTAACCTCTGTGTCCACAGATCGTTTTTGGGGTAGTCTACGCAGAAGTGCCTAGAATCACGGTAGTCATTGCATTATGTTATAAGTAGCCCACAGGAGTGCCTCAGACCATGTATGGGCTCATGAACTTACGAATTATCGGTTTACATATATTTGTATGCATTTTTGCCACTTTAAGGGTTAATGGTGAACTGGACGGGGCAAGTTGTCCAGCCTGGGTGAGGCACCTTTTGGGAGCCCATAAATTCAGTGTATGGGTGTTTAGCCACTGTTATACACCTGATGAAGGACCTGTGTGTCCGTAACATGTAGTGTCACTGTTCCGCAATACAAGCAACGTTTTGCAGCCATTGGTGTGCCGCCTCTTTCTTACGTTTGTTTTGGTGAATCACTACAAGCAGAAATATGGGTCGAGGTGTAAAACGGCGATCTAATGCTTTCTTGTTTTTATAAACACCCACATGTTTGTGTGGGCTGCCAAGAGACCAGATTCCTCCACCGGCTCTACAAAAAAACTGGTAAGTTAAATGATTCTCCTCACAAAATGAGTCTGACCCATGTTAGAAACATTAAGATTATGATAGCAGGGGCATAACTACAAACAGTGGGGTCCACAGCAACATTTAAGTGCCCCCCATCAATCCATCCCCAATGCACCATGGTGAAACCCAGAACCAGGAAAACCATCTACCAGGAAAAAGTAGGGCCACCTTATCTCCACCACCAAGAGGCGTCTGAGCCATCAGGCAGGTATAAATTCTTGCCTAGAGCGACAGGAGGGAAGGGCGCTGCTGCACTGAGTAGTGAGAGAAAAAATGCCTCTCAGCTCACTCAGGTATCAGTTTACACAGCAGCAGCAAACAGCAGCGCCTGACTCCACTCATAACTGATTCACTGACTGATTCATTCATTTCCGTCAGCTTGATTCAAAGAACCACAGTAATGAATGAGTCAGTGAGAGAAGGCACTCCTCCTAGTCAGGAATCCGAGTACAGCATCAGCTCCTGAGTCCTGAGATTCATTCAGTCCCTCTCTCTCTGCTACTGGTAACTGCGTGGATGTAGAGACTGTGTAGCAGCCAGGCATGGACTGCCCCCCAGGCCACCTTTTATACAGTGATTTAGGGTTGGTCCTGTGTCTGCTGTATTCAGGTTTGTTGATGTAAGGTAATATGAAACACTAGGCTAGCTGATAAAAGTGCAGTTAGAGGGCAGGCAAGCTGGTAAATATATACAGCATGATGCAGAGGAGGGTCCGTGGGAAAAAATCTGTCTGGTCTCTCCCCATTGTTAAAATGACTGCATGTGCAGATAAGGTGTTAAACAGGTTGAAAAGTTTTGACAGTACCTAGACTCCATGAGGGCTGCTTTCTGACTTGTGTGAGAGACTGGCAGGGACAGCAGTCATATTACCGGCAACTAGCCTCTGTGTAATGTGGGACTGTAATACAGATTAGCTCTCTGCTCCATCTCAGGCTATTCTCAGTCTCACTCCACTCCTATCTCTGGGCTAGTGCACGACAAAATCGCAATAGCAATCGCTAGCAATTCGCGAATGCGACTTTGTAAAGCGATTTTTGAAAGAATCGCTCCAATAAATGCTACCTGCAGCATGTTTGTGATTTTAAAAAATCACAACACTGCTGTGGGAACACCCTCATAGGGTAACATTAGCCCAGTGCTTTTCAAATCGCTGTAAATTTGAAAAGCGCTCTGAAGAACTCTTGGTGTGCACTAGTGTTGGGCGAACAGTGTTCGCCACTGTTCGGGTTCTGCAGAACATCACCCTGTTCGGGTGATGTTCGAGTTCGGCCGAACACCTGACGGTGCTCGGCCAAACCGTTCGGCCACATGGCCGAACTAAGAGCGCATGGCCGAACGTTCCCCGAACGTTCGGCTAGCGCTGTGATTGGCCGAACGGGTCACGTGGTTCGGGCCCGAACGCGCTCTGATTGGCCGAACGGTCACGTGGTTCGGGTAAATAAATACCCGATCCACGTCATATCTCCGCCATTTGTCTGTGGGTTTAGCTTTGGGTAGGCAGGCAGGGTAGTTTGCTCTCCAGCCACGCTAGCCAGGGTCCCCCCCAGTCATTGTGTGTCGCTGCTGGGAACAGTAGTACACCGCTCGCTCAGCCACACTATATATAGCATTGTTTACTGCCACTGTGTACCTCGCTCAGCCACGCTATATATATAGCATTGTGTTTTTTGACACTCTGTGTACATGGCTTAGCCTGACTAATATAGCATTGTGTGTACTGCCACTGTGCACCTCGCTCAGCCACGCTATATATAGCATTGTGTGTACTGCCACTGTGCACCTCGCTCAGCCACGCTATATATAGCATTGTGTGTACTGCCACTGTGCACCTCGCTCAGCCACGCTATATATATAGCATTGTGTTTTCTGACACTCTGTGTACACGGCTTAGCCTGACTAATATAGCATTGTGTGTACTGCCACTGTGCACCTCGCTCAGCCACGCTATATATAGCATTGTGTGTACTGCCACTGTGCACCTCGCTCAGCCACGCTATATATAGCATTGTGTGTACTGCCACTGTGCACCTCGCTCAGCCACGCTATATATAGCATTGTGTGTACTGCCACTGTGCACCTCGCTCAGCCACCCTATATATATAGCATTGTGTTTTCTGACACTCTGTGTACACGGCTTAGCCTGACTAATATAGCATTGTGTGTACTGCCACTGTGCACCTCGCTCAGCCACGCTATATATAGCATTGTGTTTTCTGACACTCTGTGTACACGGCTTAGCCTGACTATATAGCATTGTGTGTACTGCCACTGTGCACCTCGCTCAGCCACGCTATATATAGCATTGTGTTTTCTGACACTCTGTGTACACGGCTTAGCCTGACTAATATAGCATTGTGTGTAATGCCACTGTGCACCTCGCTCAGCCACGCTATATATAGCATTGTGTTTACTTCCACTCTGTGTCTGCTGGGCCTGGGAACAGTAGTACACCGCTCACCCGCCACTGTATAGCATTGTGCTCTGTGTCGCTGCTGGGAATAGTGGTACTGTATAGCATTTCTGTACTGCCACTGTACTGCTGCCAGTCAGCGTGTACTGTAAGGATAAGTGAAATGAGGAAGAAATCCGGTGAAAGAGGAAGGGGCAAGGGAAGAGGTGTTTCCCCTGACGGTTCACGTACAGGCCACAGGGGAGCACCCAAGAAAACCCACTCAATACCGCCCATGTTGTCCAGGACAACAACCCTCACAAATCCAAAAGAACAGGACCAGATAATTACTTGGATGACCTCTCAAGCGTCCAGCAGTGGGTTAAGCAGCTGCTGCTGCTGGGTTAGCGTTGCCGCGTGGTCCCTGTTTATTGAACCACTTATCTTTATTACATTTATGACTGCATGGCGGTACCTCATGCAAGGCCTGGGTTGTTGTGTCTCACAAAGCGTGGCCTTCTCCTCCTGCGCCTCCTCCTGTTCCATCACGTCTGCTGCTGCTGGGTTAGCGTTGCCGCGTGGTCCCTGTTTATTGAACCACTTATCTTTATTACATTTATGACTGCATGGCGGTACCTCATGCAAGGCCTGGGTTGTTGTGTCTCACAAAGCGTGGCCTTCTCCTCCTGCGCCTGCTCCTGTTCCATCACGTGTGCTGCTGCTGCTGCTGGGTTAGCGTTGCCGGTCCCTGTTTATGGAACCTCTTATCTTTATTACATTTATGACTGCATGGCGGTACAAAGCATGCTATCTGCACGCTTCTTGTCCTCATGCAAGGCCTGGGTTGTTGTGTCTCACAAAGCGTGGCCTTCTCCTCCTGCGCCTCCTCCTGTTCCATCACGTCTGCTGCTGCTGGGTTAGCGTTGCCACGTGGTCCCTGTTTATTGAACCACTTATCTTTATTACATTTATGACTGCATGGCGGTACCTCATGCAAGGCCTGGGTTGTTGTGTCTCACAAAGCGTGGCCTTCTCCTCCTGCGCCTGCTCCTGTTCCATCACGTGTGCTGCTGCTGCTGCTGGGTTAGCGTTGCCGGTCCCTGTTTATGGAACCTCTTATCTTTATTACATTTATGACTGCATGGCGGTACAAAGCATGCTATCTGCACGCTTCTTGTCCTCATGCAAGGCCTGGGTTGTTGTGTCTCACAAAGCGTGGCCTTCTCCTCCTGCGCCTCCTCCTGTTCCATCACGTCTGCTGCTGCTGGGTTAGCGTTGCCGCGTGGTCCCTGTTTATTGAACCACTTATCTTTATTACATTTATGACTGCATGGCGGTACAAAGCATGCTATCCGCACGCTTCTTGTCCTCATGCAAGGCCTGGGTTGTTGTGTCTCACAAAGCGTGGCCTTCTCCTCCTGCGCCACCCTCCTCCTGTTCCATCACGTGTGCTGCTGCTGGGTTAGCGTTACCGGTCCCTTTTCCTGGAACCTCTTATATGTATTACATTTATGACTGCTTGCCGACAAAAAGCATGTTACCTGTGCAAAGAAAACAGACATTTCCCGCATTTAAAAGACAGTTTTCCCTTTGAAACTTTAAAATCGATTTTCTCAAAAACTATAACCTCTTTTTGCTAAATTTTTTTTCCTCTTGTACCCACTCCCAAGGTGCACATACCCTGTAAATTTGGGGTATGTAGCATGTAAGGAGGCTTTACAAAGCACAAAAGTTCGGGTCCCCATTGACTTCCATTATGTTCGGAGTTCGGGTCGAACACCCGAACATCGCGGCCATGTTCGGCCTGTTCGGCCCGAACCCGAACATCTAGATGTTCGCCCAACACTAGTGTGCACCAGCCTCCTTCATTCACCTTTGTTTCTCTCTTTCCCTAGTGCTGGGTGTCTGTGTCTTCTTGTCATACAGGAAAGCTAAATAAAAGTGCAATCCTGGTGAGGCAAATATCTTCTTCCCTCTCTTTCAGCTTTTCTCTCCTCATTATTTCTCTGCATAAGGGATCAGACACACTATAAGGTAGTGAAAACCGGGATTAGTAGAGATGGTGGTGAAGGGGAGGACATAGGTAGGTGTATGTGGGGGGGGGAGGGGGAATTGGCCTTGAGGGAATTACAGTGGCCATACTTCTGTTGACTTGACAGCCGATTGACCAAGCGTTTTGATATTAGCAAATCGGATAAAAAATGTTGGGTGGAAATTGGTTGAATGTATCAATCTGAGATGTTGGGAAATCTTGGGCCAATGTGTTTGTCAGGTGCGATAATCATGGTGTGCGATAACCACGAATTATAGACAAGACAGAAACCCTGGCTGTTGTTCCTCAAAATGTATTGTGCCCCCCTGATGCCTGTACTTTACCTCTCACACTGTTCACAGAGTGTCCTTGCTGTATTTCCGCATTGGCGCTCCATGTGATTACTGGCATATACGACATGGGGTGAATGTGTGACATACAGTAATTTGGGATGAGGCTGCCATGATAACGGGCCTCTAGTCTGTGTTTCCCCCCAGGCCAGAAGGTCCCAGTCCTCCCCTGGTAGCAGCATAGTGTGTGTGTGTGTGTGTGTGTGTGTGTATAGTGTATGTCTACTGTGTGCTGTGTATAGTGTGCTCTGTGTGTGCGTGTGTATAGTGTGTGTGTGTATAGTGTAGTGTGTGTGTGTGTGTGTGTATATAGTGTGTGTGTGTGTGTGTGTGTGTGTGTGTATATAGTGTGTATGTGTACTGTGCGTGTCTATAGTGTGTGTGTGTGTGTACTGTGTATAGTGTGTATGTTGTGTGCGGTGTGTGTGTATATAGTGTGTGTGTACTGTGTGCGTGTGCATGTGCGTGTGTGTGTGTACTGTGTGTGGTGTGTGTGAGTGCATGCCGCAATAAGTATATTTTATGGTGAAACGTTCTGCTGCATTACAACTATTTTCTGGTGAACCCATGACGCAATAAGTGTTTTTTCTTGTGAAACGCTGCTGCATTATGATTTTCGGGGGTCTTGGGGGTGGTGCTCACCACGTGGGGTGGGGGGTATGGGGCTGTGGGCAATCACGAGGGGGGGGGGGGCGCCACAGGATTTCTCGCCTGGAGTGACAAAATGGCTAGAGACGCCCCTGCCCCCACCTATAACAAGAGTGACCATAATAACCCCTGCGCTGGTGAGGTAACCCCTATATTTTAGAAGAGTTAAAAGTCCTGTGCCCCCACCCCCACCCCACCATGACTCCAGAGGCTTCTCTGCTTATTGTTACACCTCTGTATGGTAAGGATTAGATGGTGAGCTCCTCTGAGGAGTGGCACAACTATACACTCACCTAAAGGATTATTAGGAAAACTTGTTCAATTTCTCATTAATGCAATTATCTAATCAACCAATCACATGGCAGTTGCTTCAATGCATTTAGGGGTGTTGACTTGGTCAAGACAATATCCTTAACTCCAAACAGAATGGGAAAGAAAGGGGATTTAAAGTGAACCAGAGACGAAGCACCCTCATGTATTTTACCCTATATATCAGTGGGAACATTAGAGAAAATACCTACCCTGCTCTCTGTTTCATTTTTCACTGCACAGCTTGCTTCTAATCAGCCCTGATAAAATCCCCGACTGAGCATTCAGTCTGGCTTTGCTATAATGACTCAGCTATAATGATTCCTGAGCAGAGCCACAAGGGGGCAGGCTTGGGCTTGAAAAGACACAAGAAAACACAGATTCAGCTATAATGATTCCTGAGCAAAGCCAGACTGAATGCTCAGTCGGGAATTTTATCAGGGCTGATTAGAAGCAAGCTGTGCAGTGAAGAATGAAACAGAGAGCAGGATAGGTGTTTTCTCTAATGTTCCCACTGATATATATGGTAAAATACATGAGGGTGCTTCATCTCTGGTTCACTTTAAGCAATTTTGAGTATGGCATGGTTGTTGGTACCAGATGGGCTGGTCTGAGTATTTCACAATCTGTTCAGTTACGGAAATTTCACGCACAACCATTTCTAGGGTTTACAAAGAATGGTGTGAAAAAGGGAAAAACATCCTGTGGGCAGTCCTGTGGGCGAAAATGCCTTGATGATGCCAGAGGAGAATGGGCCGTCTGATTCAAGCTGATAGAAGAGCAACGTTGACTAAAATAACCACACGTTACAACCGAGGTATGCAGCAAAGCATTTGTGAAGCCACAACACGGCACAACCTTAAGGAGGATGGGCTACAACAGCAGAAGACCCCACCGGATACGACTCATCTCCACTACAAATAGGAAAAAGAGGCTACAATTTGCATGAGCTCACCAAAATTGGACAGTTGAAGACTGGAAAAATGTTGTCCGGTCTGATGAGTCTCGATAGAGTCAGAATTTGGTGTAAACAGAATGAGAACATGGATCCATCATGTCTTGTTACCACTGTGCAGGCTGGTGGTGGTGTGGTGTAATGGTGTGGGGGATGTTTTCTTGGCACACTTTAGGCCCCTTAGTGCCAATTGGGAATCGTTTAAATGCCACGGGCTACCTGAGCATTGTTTCTGACCATGTCCATCCCTTCATGACCACCATGTACCCATCCTTTGATGGCTATTTCCAGCAGGATAAATCACCATTTCACAAAGCTTGAAACATTTCAAATTGGTTTGAACACAATAAGATCACTGTACTAAAATGGCCCCCACAGTCACCAGATCTCAACCCAATAGAGCATCTTTGGGATGTGATGGAACAGGAGCTTCGTGCCCTGGATGTGCATCCCACAAATCTCCATTAACTGCAAGATGCTATCCTATCAATATGGGACAACATTTCTAGAGAATGCTTTCAGCACCTTGTTGAGTCAATGCCACATAGAATTAATGTAGTTCTGAAGGCGAAAGGGGGTCAAACACCGTATTAGTATGGGGTTCCTAACAATCTTTTAGGTGAGTGTATACGCTAAATCAAAGCACTGTTGAAGATGTCACACTCAGCACTGTTCCCTACAGTTTTGTAGGCCCTTTGGCTAGCACAGCTTTCTACCATGGCAGATGTACAGGGAGTAACAATACACAAACTATCACTGAGCTGAAATCCTGCAATCCAGCAATGAATGTGTGATATAATAAAATCATATGTTTCCCTAGTCTCTGGCCATACCTGTCTACGCTGTGCTTCTGCCACACTCTGCCGCTTTCTCTCCTCTTCTTCCTCTTTTTGCTGTGGATTGTGATAAAATATAAACAAAATGACTGGATCATACTTACATGCAACTCACTGTTAATTCATTAAACTGATCATAAGATATTACAGACATACTTTTGTAAATCTAATTTTTATGTCAGATGTTACTACCAGTACATCAGCATTTATGTTTTTATCTACGTGCATTACTTACAGATTCTGCAGGTTTATGGTCATTTTCTGCTTTCTGTGTCTTGTACATAGTTCTCCAACTACACACTTTGCTTCACAGCAGAGCGGTGTCATTGTTTGATAATTAAGGGATATTCTCTAAATGCTGGCAAAATTACGGTGTACACAAAGCACACCTCAATTTTACCATTGTTTCCTCACAAGATGCTGGCCAGCCTCCCTGCTCGCTGCACACTATTTTGGCAGTTGGACGGAGCAACTGCCATTTAGAGATGTTGCGAACTGCTCGCTCGGCGAACATCTCTGGGGCTTTTACTACTTCCGGGTCGCTCTGACCTGGAGTAGTACGCCTGCGCTGCCCGGCGAAGCGCGTCCTAGATCGCGCTCCTGTTGCCGGGCACTCTCTGCGCATGTGCGTGACGTCCTTCATGACGTCACGCACATGCGCAGAGAGTGCCCGGCAACAGGAGCGCGATCTAGGACGCGCTTCGCCGGGCAGCGCAGGCGTACTACTCCGGGTCAGAGCGACCCGGAAGTAGTAAAAGCCCCATGTATTCAGAGATGTTCGCTGGCGAATGGTTCGGGAACCGTTCGCTACATCTCTACTGCCATTCACTAAGTGCTTTTAAAAATAAAGAAAACCCTGAGAACCCCCTTTGAGAAGATGGGCTAGTCCAAAATCTGTTGGTAATGTCAGATTTCTACTGCTTACTGTAAGTGACAGCAACATAGGAGAAAAGTAATTCATTGCTTTTTACTCTGGAAGAAATGTACTTCTTATTTGTATGTGTTTTAAGTTTTAAGATTTTCGTGACAGTTCCTCTTTAAGCACAATGTAACAGCTTGTGCTATACATATTGGGGATGACATGCCTGCATCTATAGGATAATAAATAATGTAAGTATATGTCATGATTGATCAAAGCTTTACTGTAATCTATAGCACATTTAAGGCACGTACACACCCCATATTTTTACAAACGACGGGTCCGTCAGACCCTCCCGCGGGGCGGTCGTTCTGCTGACAGTAGCACGTGAGTACAAGCTGTCGGCAATCTTATCAGTCTGCCGACAGCTTGTACACACGTGCTACTGTCGGCAGAACGACTGCCCCGCGGGAGGTCTGATGGACCCGTCGTTTGTAAAAATACGGCATGTGTACGCACCTTCAGTTATACGGACACTACCTCTGTGAGTATGCATTAAGTGAGTGATGCATTGGCCACAATTCACTAAGTTTATGTCCTGTTTTTTGTTTTTTATAGTATGACTGAGCTGTTTCTACTGTTCTCACCATGGTAAAAAGTAATTTAGTATTCACTAAGCAATTTACCTCATGCGGTTCTAAAGTTAAGAATTCTGTCTTTAATTTAAGGATTGATTACTAAAATTAAGGTTGCAATACACAAATTAAGACTGAATCCAAAACTTAAAGATAAAATGTTAATTCACAGAGAGGAATGCAAGTGATAACAACTCTAAAGTGTGTGAGGAATACTGTAATCATCTGGCTTCAAATGTCGTTTACTGTAGCTGACGGCTTACTGTGCTGTTTCACAGTAGAAAAAGTTAATTGGATGAGGGCCAATGTCTCCTTAACACAAATGTTAGAAATGCACCTGATTAACATAATAGATCACTGAGTAATATCCTAACCCTGTGAGAAATTATGATGAGCAGATCAATCCGTGAGAGCTGACAATTCATTCTACAGAGAAAACAATCTCTTTATTAGGTGTGCTGTGCACAGTATTTGTGGAAGTCAAATAAAAAAAACAACATAGGCTCAGAACTGAGAAGTGCTGGTATACAATATGATTTTGATACCTTTATGTAGAACACTGTCATCATGATGGCTGATTCACTGGCACTAGCAGAGAATAGAATGAATAGACTGTATACTGCTGGAGTATGTGGGTGAGCATAAATGATTTTGATTACAGGAATTCTGTAATAAGTGGCATCGCTCTACATAACTGCAGCACATATTTTCATATGACAGTGACCTTCCAAATAGTGTGATGCCCAGTGAAGAACAAGGACGTATGTATGCATTAGGTAAAATTCATTTTACTGAAGCTGACTGTGGATCTAGAGTCGACAGTGTGGAGAGCAGAGCAGGGACAAGGTCCTCCAGCAGCCAAGGCTGAGACACCAAAGTGCGCCCCTCCATCCCTCCCACCCCAGCCGTCACACACTGATTGCTATTAGACTAAGAGGGCCACAGGGCCCACAACCTCTCCAACACCTTAATATCTAGTTATCTGGCTTGCAGCTTGCAGTCACTGCTATGTATCCCCTTTTCTTATTTCTTTCTTCTTCATACACAATTAGGAATGACAGCTGAATGAATTGTGCGCCCCCTCCTACACTGCGCCCTGAGGCTGGAGCCTCTCCAGCCTATGCCTCGGCCCGGCCCTGGTGGAGAGTGTGCATTACATCCTATCCAGCGATTCGTTCTCTAGTCCATGTTTTGCTAAATTAGTAAATCCACCTCAATATTTTGGGCAAAATAGAAAGCATCTGGGGAAAGCCCTTGCTAGTAAATATGATTCGCTTACATAACTGTATGTGCGGTGTAATTGGTCAATGACTGGGCAATTTTACCAGCTCTATATAGTATGAAGGCCAACAGATTTTGAAGACTATTAACAAGTCGTGCAGGTAAGCTCCCATATGACATAGAAATCAAAATTGAATGTGTATAACAGGCTTTTAAGGTTGTACAGTAATCTGTGCATAAAACCAGGTGTTACAGCATATCGGGTAACTGGTTTATGCATAAACCACAGTGAAAGTACAAATCACATAATGTGCCTTATGGGAACCGAAACCAGTTCTCCACCACGTTAAAGCGGACCTGAACTCAGAATTTCCTCTCTGCTCTAAAAGATACGCAACAGCATAATAACCTTTAAAGAAAAACTGTCCTTGTTACACCTGATACAAATCCTGCAATAAATCTGCAGTGTGTCTACTTACTGCTTTCATGGAAGCAGTCATAGGGTCAATATCCTGTGTTTACAAATTAGCTACTCTGCTGAGGCAGCCAGCCGACACAGCTGCGAGATAAAATTACAGTTGTGATTAGTCACAGATGAGAGAGAATTAGGCAGGCTAAACTCTCTAAATACATACAGGGTGGATTTCTCTATGCTTCCCTTCTGTCCTGTGCAAGGTCCAGGTCCACTTTAAGCTCACTACTAATACAGGCTACTTCAGGAAAATTCATCATACTTTCCCATGGATCTCTGCTTGTACCTGTCTCATCCATTGCTCTTCCTTTCTCCTCCTCCTGTTATCTTCCTCCTCTGTATGCTGCATGTTATTAGAAATGTATAAAATATATCATTCAAAAAAATGAAATTAGGCAATTCAGATTTGCAGTCAGATCATTATGGTTTAAAATGTAGGTTGTGCTTTTAAGATGTATATCTGCTTATCATTGCTGTCCAAAAGAAAAATGGTCATTGTGCAAAAAGAAGACCGCTACAACATCAGAAAGCAGCTGTTGGGAATCAGTTGTGATGGTGAAAGAAGGTAAGAGCAAGTGATTCTGGTAGCAGGCATCAGCTACACAGTGCTGAAGTACTGCGGTTACTGGTGAAGGAGAGTTTTCCACAAGCAGGGGTGTAGCAGCAATAGGGGGTGCAGAGGTTGCGACCGCATCAGGGCCCTTTGGCCAGAGGGGCCCCGAGGGGCCTTCCCTCAACTGCAGTATTAGCTTTCTGTTGGTCCTGTGTTCATAATAATCACATCTATAGATTCTTTGAATAGTAGTAATCATTAACATCCCCATCCCCTTCTTGCACCTCTGACACTAGTTGCCATTGGCAGGTTTTAGTGCATCATATAATTTGTTATGTTTAGAGTGCATCGGGGGCCTCAATGTAAAACTTGCATCGGGGCCCACAGCTTCTTAACTACGCCACTGTCCACAAGGATTGCTCTGTTTGGGCACTGAGCCTTAGATGTCTATTACTAAAGACGGTAATGTAAGGTGAGTATCAGTAAATGTTAGCTAATATAGATCATGCATGTATTCCCCTTTCACACTGTGTCCATTGCATAGTGTAGAAATGGACAATTTCACATCACAACGCAATGTAATAATATTCCTATGGGGCTTTCACATTGATTGTGGTGCAGCACGTTCTGTTAGGAAACACATGCTGGGAGATACAAGGCAAAGTGCATGTTTACAAAAGCAGTGAATCATACTTTCATTGTACTGTGTGCCTCACTGTATGGTCGCATCCCAACAGTACAGCGCATTGCAACGCTTTAGCTACATTGCCTTGCGATTGAATAGCGCTTCTTCTATGGCCAGGTAAAAGGTTTCCCACCTCTCCATGCAGAATATTTGAATCTGGGCAACGCTAGAGGGATTTCTTGCATGCACAGCATATCTCAAATCACTCTACAGCATAATAACTAGTAAAAACAAAAAAGAACGCTAAATATGGTGAAAAAAATAATAATAAACTTTAGTCAGGTACTCTGAAACTCTGCCATAGGAAATAATAATGGCGCCGCCAGCCGAATTGCTTGCCCTAGCGATTTGACCGGCATTGCCATTAGTTTCCGTGTGGGAGGCAGCGGATCCCATAGCCATGCATGGCACAGCTTCTGTGTATTCGCAGACCCGGAAGTGCCACCGCGCGTCTCGCAGACGCGCGGGGGCTAGTAGAAAGTAGAAATGGCCCGTACTCAAGTCATTGCAGAAAGTTTTGCACATAATGCACAATTGCAAATCAAACATTTTAGCATGTGCTATTATGTTTATTGCATGCGCTAAGCAGTTATGTAAGTAAACTTTTGCTACAACCCAGATACGCATGCACATCATTTTATATTAGTTGATTTAACTACCATATGTATTGCTTACATTATCTGACACTCTTTTGTGCCAAAATATGCAATTTTCTCCCTCAAATCTCACTTTTCTGACAAGCATACAATCTAATGAAGGCCTTCCCCTTCATCCTCTGGTTAAGCTGTACTCCTTACTAAATATAACTTATAAACACTAGAGATGGCCCGAACGGTTCGCCAGTGAACTTCAGTGACTTCAGTGGTGAACTTTTCCGGAAGTTCGATTCGCCCCCGTAGTGCATCATTAGGGTCAACTTTGACCCTCTACATCACAGCCAGCAGGCACATTGTAGCCAATCAGGCTACACTCCCTCCTGGAGCCCCCCCCCCCCCCACCCCCTTATAAAAGGCAGGCAGCATCAGGCTTTTCACTCACTCGTGTGCCTGCAGTAATTAGAGAAGGGAGAGCTGCTGTGCAGAGACCTTTAGGGAAAGCTTAGTTAGGCTCTTGTAGGCTTCTTAGCTTGCTCCTTGCTGATTCTTATTGCTAAAAAAGCACTCCTCAACAGCTCTTTTGAGAGCTAATCTTGTTCTTGTGATCTATTTTTTTTTTTGTGTGTGTGTGTGGGCTACTTGCATTATATACAGCCCTGTCAGTCAGTCGCAGCTGGCCTTTGGCCCCTTGGTGTTATAATTATTACTACTGTGACAGGTGCACATTGTAATACCCATCACTGCATATACCTAACTGTTGTTCACAGTGCACTCACCTACCTACGTGACCGCACGCAGTGTCACTGTGCCTGTCTGGTACTTGTCTGTGTGTGACGGGTGCACATTGTAATACTCATTACTGCATATACCTACCTGTTGTTCACAGTGCACCCACCTACCTACGTGAGTGCACGCAGTGTCACTGTGCTTGTCCGGTACCTGTCTGTGTGTGACATGTGCACATTGTAATACCCATCACTGCATATACCTACCTGTTGTGTTCAGTGCACCCACCTACCTACGTGAGCACACGCAGTGTGATATACCACTCCGTGCATACCTTTTAACTGCACCTGTGTGACTGCACATTGTATTAGTCAAGTCAGTGCATACCTTTCACTTCATCCCCCCCAATATGGACAAAACAAAAGGCAGAGGCAGGCCACCTGGCCCTGGCAGGTCTGTTCGAGGTCGCACTGTCGTGATTTCGTGCGGCCCTCGACCAAAGTACAGTGTTCAGAAGAAGGCACGTGCCATCAACCCCCAATATTGTCAGGACGTAGTTGACGATTTAACACAGAACACCTCATCTTTTTCAGCTTCCGCACGGAAGCATGACATATCTTCCTCCTCCTGCTCTGATTCTGGCACCCCACTTAACACTCAGTCAGCCGCCACCACCAAAGTGCCATCACCCCAGGGCTCAGTGGTGTGGACATTTTTTTTTGTGTCTGCCTCAGATGAGAGCAATGCCATCTGTACTCTCTGCCACCGAAAATTGAGCCGTAGAAAGACCAAGACCCGCATAGGGACAACTACCTTACGAAGGCACATGATTACAAAGCACAAACTGCAATGGGATGACCACCTGAGGAAAAGCGGCACACAAAAGCAAAGCCACACACCGCAGTGGAAGATACCAGGCCACAATTTTTTCTCAAAAAAAGGCGATACCTAAACTGTACCGTGATGTTGAAAGGCAAGTGGTGACATCTCTGGCACACAGCGTTGGGTCAGGGTCCATCTGACCACAGATGCCTGATCTGCAAAGCACACTCCTGCCCGAAGACTAAGTCAGTCCCCACACACAGCATCTCTGACTGCACGCCGTGTGACTGCCTGCTCCAAGACTATGTCGCTCTCCACAGAGCACCTCTGCCTGCAGGCCGTTTGACTGCCTTCTTCGCCACCACCAACAGAGTCCAGGACTCAAGGTGGATTCCTGAATTTTTAAGGCCAATGCTAGCAGTGGCCGCTATACTACTTTTTCTGGTGCGTGTACATGCCTGCCTAATTTTTCTGGCTGCACTGCAGCTGCAACAACAAAACAAAAGGCATGTACATGTGCCAATTCCCATTCGTGATAATTACCTTGCTGCGGTGAAGGGGCTTGCGTATCACAATGAAGCAATGACAGATGGCTATATGAGTGTCTCGGGGGGGGGGGGGCACACCCAAGATAATAAGATCGTTGTTTCATTGTGGACAGACCAAATTTGATCAGCTGGACAGTCACTGTTGTTCTATCATTGAGCTACCACAGCCCGGCGACCATATGGGCTTGAAAACCGCCACAGCCTGCACTCTGGCCATGGTGCGCACCAGTCCAGCACGGCCGTCACTACACAAACAGCTGATTGCGGTGCTTTAAACAATGCGTTTGGTGTGTCAGTGTGAAGCAGTACTCTAATTACACTCCCTGATTGATGTATACACATGCAAGATGTTTTAAAGCACTTTAGGCCTGCAATTTAGCATTCAATGTGATTTCTGCCCTTAAAATGCTGCTTTGCGTCAAATCCAGATTTTTTTCCCGGGACTTTTGGCGTCTATCCCACTCATTCATGCAAAAACTCAGATGTTAGACCCCTTGAAACATAGTTTTCAAAGTACGCCTCCCCATTGAAGTTTATTGCGGTTTGCGAAAGTTTGCGCGGACCGGACTTCGGAGGTTCGGGCCATCTCTAATAAACACATGGCCATTAGATATACATATGGGCCCATATGCAATTCACTTTTTCTCCTGAGTTTTCTCCTAGGAGATACAGTTTAGCTACATTTTAAAATAACTTTTCAGCACTTTGCAATTTAAAAAGTACTACAAAGTAAGTGAAAAAGCACTATTAAACTTATTTTTAGTATTTTCTTGCTTGCTGGTGGCTTAATGGTAATTTTATTGCGCAAAAGGTGGATCAGCGCAACACCAGGCCGCCTCCGAATGGCCTCCATCAGAGATGCGCTGAGCCCCCTCAGGAACTACAAGCGCACCTTGAACCCAAACAGAAGCTCTGCATATACACCAAAAGCATGGCTGTTAAGTGGGAGCAGCTGACCAAAAACGAATTACATTAGTACATAGCAAGGAAATGAGCAGCGCTACTTAAAAACAGACTAGTGCCTACCTGCAAAAGAGTGCAAGCCCCACTTGTGGGGTCGAATACACACCGAGCATACACATGACCTGTCTACCACTAGAGGAGGATGTTGGTTTCCATTAACAGCTTGCATGCAACCTATTAAGTACTCGTCCCTCCCACTGCGAAGAAGTCAATCCTCCATGGGAGGGGCCTAACACTAACTAAATCCTAACCTATGTATATGCATAGCCTGGGTGCAGCTAATCAAATAAAATCGAAAATTGAAAATTGCGCAAAAGGTGGATCAGCGCAACACCAGGCTGCCTCCGAATGGCCTCCATCAGAGATGCGCTGAGCCCCCCCAGGAACTACAAACGCACCTTGAACCCAAACAGAAGCTCTGCATATACACCAAAAGCATGGCTGTTAAGTGGGAGCAGCTGACCAAAAACGAATTACATTAGTACATAGCAAGGAAATGAGCAGCGCTACTTAAAAACAGACTAGTGCCTACATGCAAAAGAGTGCAAGCCCCACTTGTGGGGTCGAATACACACCGAGCATACACATGACCTGTCTACCACTAGAGGAGGATGTTGGTTTCCATTAACAGCTTGCATGCAACCTATTAAGTACTCGTCCCTCCCACTGCGAAGAAGTCAATCCTCCATGGGAGGGGCCCAACACTAACTAAATCCTAACCTATGTATATGCATAGCCTGGGTGCGGCTAATCAAATAAAATCGAAAATTGAAAATTGCGCAAAAGGTGGATCAGCGCAACACCAGGCCGCCTCCGAATGGCCTCCATCAGAGATGCGCTGAGCCCCCCCAGGAACTACAAACGCACCTTGAACCCAAACAGAAGCTCTGCATATACACCAAAAGCATGGCTGTTAAGTGGGAGCAGCTGACCAAAAACGAATTACATTAGTACATAGCAAGGAAATGAGCAGCGCTACTTAAAAACAGACTAGTGCCTACCTGCAAAAGAGTGCAAGCCCCACTTGTGGGGTCGAATACACACCGAGCATACACATGACCTGTCTACCACTAGAGGAGGATGTTGGTTTCCATTAACAGCTTGCATGCAACCTATTAAGTACTCGTCCCTCCCACTGCGAAGAAGTCAATCCTCCATGGGAGGGGCCTAACACTAACTAAATCCTAACCTATGTATATGCATAGCCTGGGTGCGGCTAATCAAATAAAATCGAAAATTGAAAATTGCGCAAAAGGTGGATCAGCGCAAGGTGGTAATTTTATTGACAAGGTGTGAAAATATCACCCAGGAGAAAACATAGGAAAAAAAGTTACCATATTTTTCGGACCATAAGACGCACCCCCCCCCCCCCCAAGAGGGGGAAAATGTTGGTGCGTCTTATGGTCCGAATGTGGCCCCAAAGCCTTCCCTAAAATGAATCCCTGGCAGTCTAGTGATCCCCTCTGCCCTCCCTCTAATGCACCGCAGCTTCAGCCTGATCAGTGTCACTGACCCTGCTCTTTTCCAGGTGCAGTGACAGCGGCAATGGCTCCTGGTGATCAGCTGATCCCTCCTTCCGGTGCGCAGCGGCTGCAGCCATTTGTCCCTCACCCTGCTCTGCAGTGACAGCCCATTTATAGTGACAACGGCAATGGCCCCTGGTGATCCGTTGATCCCTCCCTCCCGCCAGAGCACAGCGGCTGCAGCCCGTTTGTCACTCACCCTGCTCTATCCCGGGTGCAGTGACAGCGGCAATGTCCTCAGGCAATCTTCTGGTCCAGCCCTCCCTCTGATGTGCAGCAGTTACAGCCTGTTAGGATCACACTTAGTCAGTCTCGGGAGTGGCAGTTCTACTCTCTTCGGCAGTGGATCGCCTGGGCTGGGGACATTGCCGCTGTCACGGTAAACAGGATGGTGCAGGGGCATTGACACTGATTGTGCTTTTCACTGGTCCTCCCGGGGCAAGATGCTTTTATTCACAGATGGACTTCTCTGCATGTGGTGGTAATGTGGTTTCACAATTGTGTTTACAAGGACTTTTGTACCTATGTGGGAGCACACTCTTTTTATAGCTGCTATTAATGCACATATCACTTTTTCAATTGTTATTCACCGATTATAGCTGGTTTTTTATTATATGCATTGACTGTACTTAGCACTTTATTATTATTTCAGCTGCCCTAATGTGTTATTGGTTGACATTTATTAATTGGTGAATTTGGCTGGTAAATACTGGTTGTTGAGTCTAGTGTACCAATGGTCTTTGTTGTGCAATGTATTGTGGCAGATCAAAGCTTTTAGCCTACAATCTAATCCCTGCTTCACAACACTGACATAAGGTGCTTGGAGGGAGAATCGCCAGAAGACGCCCCTGAACCATGGACGCATGAGGTTTAGTATGTCTAAATCCTATCCCAAAAATATTTACTCCTGGTTTTTGTCCTTTAAATCTAGGTGCGTCTTATGGTCTGAAAAATACGGTAATTGCATGTGACCCATGGTATTTTACCCCAGCTTTTGATTCCTCTCTATTCCCTTAGCATGTAAGCTCTCAAGGGAAGGGCTCTCCCACCCTTTTGTGACTTGGAATATGCAATACATTTTATTCATTTGCATTGTAATTCTGTATGATGTACCAATGGCAGTATTTTGTGTATACCGTTGTCTGTATTATGTACTGTACCACCGGAATGGAACAGGAGAATTCCGGGATCTTCTTTTTTTTTCTTTGAAGTATGACTTAGGGTGTGAGCTCTGTGACTATATGTAAACTGCCACTTATCTGGCATGGATCTACAGACAATGAAACCATCTAATTTAGGAGCACTGAAGCTGCAATCTTTTTATGGAGCTTCCAAAGCTCTCCAGTCTGGTAAAACCTCAGTAAATCACACTCCCAGCTTGTCTACTGCTAGTTCTATTCCCAGCTTTGTATTCCATACAGATATTCTTTTGTAAGGGTCCCACATATACTGTTGTAAAATTACAACTTCTATTATGTTGCGAGGCCATAGCAAAAATCTCAACACGTCAATGGCAGTTGTGTGTCACTTGTTAAGTTACAAATACCGTTTGAATTGACTGATTTAGGACTTCTTGAAGTATCCAGTCTTCATCTTCTACATCTGCAGCTGCCTGTAAAGGTTATTTCATAAATAATATAATTAATAATACATATGCTGTACAGACTCATGTATATTGTCTTCTTTTAGACACAGTAGCTGTAATAATACGAAAGCTAAACTTTTGGTAAAATACTGATACAACATTTCAATGTTATGCAATGAACTTTGTAATGAAAGGTTATTAAAAATTACCTTTTCAATTTGCAGCTAAAATCATGAGCCAAGCATTCAAGTCATGTCCTTTAGATTGTAAGCTCACAAGGGCAGGGGTCTCTCACCTTTTTGTGTCTTGGATTTTGTCATACATTTTATTCATTGTGTTACTTTTGTCACTGTAATTACCAATTCTGTATTGGTGTATCCCATTGTCTGTATTATTATGTACCCATGTTTGTTTCTAACTTTGTACAGCTTCACAGAATATGTTTGGCGTTTTATAAATCAATAATAATGTCTCCTAGCAACTATATGAACGGTACACAATTTTGATTAGCAGGATGCTCCAAAATTTAGATTTGTTTTCAAACCAGTTTGATTTGTTTTGGAAATAGGAGGTCAAGTTTTAGCATTCCCTGGAAAAATATGTTATCTACATCGAGTGTCCGTGGTGTCACTAGTATTAAACATTAGGGGCCCATGCCCTGAATGTTAGCCCCAATAGTTCTTCGGGACTAAAAATTCCCACTTAGGGGCCCATATGCAATTCACTTTTTCTCTTGAGCTTTCTGCTAGGAGATAGTTTTGTCATCTTCAATTTAAAAAAACTTTTTAGCAAGTAGGTAAAAAACATTATTATGAGTATTTGTTTACTTGCTGGTTGTTTAAAACGCATTTTATTTTAAGTTGTGAAAATATCACCTAGGAGAAAACGCAGGTGAAAAAGTGAATTGCATATGGGCCAGGATCTTGTATGTGCAGGTTGGAGGTGGAGTGGCATTGGAGCAATGACCGACTTTCTATAACGGCAGTCTCTGGTGATGTGCAGTGATATGTGCTGCAGTCACATCACCTGGGACTTCATTACTGTTGTCTGGAAGTGCTGCTGAAGAGGAAGGACTGTCACAATGAGCCAAGATGAAGTATATCTGTGATCTTAAAGGTGAGTATTTTGTTTTTATTTTTACTCATAAGTGCGGACTACACCAGAGATTTGGAGGGATAATCTGCCTAATTAGGGTTTTGGGGAACATATTTTTGTTTTCTACATCTTCATAGAGGATTCTCAGGGATTTATTTATTTTCAAAAGAGCAGGGAAGCTGGACAGCATCATTGTTTAAATCCTTTTTAGGGAATATCTTTGTAAAGAATAAAATCCTTACTAAGAATCCCCTATGAAGAGATGGACTAGTCCAAAACCTGTCACTTCTGTCAGATTTCTACTACCTACTGTAAGTGACAGCAACATAGGAGAAAAGTAATGTATGGCTCATTTTACTCTGGAAAAAAGGACTTCTTATTTGTTTCGCCATATTGTCCCTTTAATATGCTTTTTTTTCTGCAACATGATTGTTTGCAAGTGGGTGTCCTTTACTCCATTACTTTTCACATCACAGTTATTACTTGCATTGAGCTTACATCAGGCATAAAACCTTTTCTTAGCTGGACCTACATAGAAGTGCGGATCCCTTTCTGTTACTTAAAGATGCACTTCTAGGCTGAGATAAGTCAGGTATGTGCCATGCCATGTGATGTTTGCACCATAAAGCTTCACACATAATGAATTAGGTACCTGAGAATTCATACATTTTACCAAGACACTGTAAAAAGTAATGTGCATCAGCAAGTTAAACATAAGTTTAGAAACGTTTATGAGTATGATTCTGCTAAATACAGTAGCTGATATATCGTTTTCTGCTTCTGACTACTGTTGTTCACCATTAAATAACATAGTGTGTAATCATTGTGATTACTGCAATTTAAGACATGGTGCATCTCAATCAATAAAGATAAATGACAGTGTCAGTACTTACCAGAGAGCTTGATCTATTCATGTAGCTATTTTCATCAGGGTAAGTATCCCTAGGTTGTGAAAACTGGTCTAGAAATCTGGTATTTACCCTATGAAGACAAAAGATAGAAAAAAAACACGCACTTGACACGTCAGTACATGTTTTTTCACTTATATGTATTTGATATATACTGCTAATGAAAAACAACAATTGCAGGCAGCTGCATCGACCACCACCATGATCCCAATACAACTTTGGCTACATTTCCACTGTGTGTTGTAGTAGAAGCCAAGTTTGAACCACATAGCAACATGCTGCAATGATTCCACAATCGGTGCATTCACATAGTTGTATTGGGTCTGCGGTGCTTCGGATTACATTGTAGCAACTTGTGCCGAGCCGTGCGCTACTGAATCCTGCGCTCGGTTTGACCATGTTTAATAAACTGGCGACGAGGTACCATTTGCTGTAATATAACCCCATGGTGTCACAGAAAAGAAGTGAAGCCATAATACACGACAAATGCTCAACTCCACTTTAAAAAGAAAAAAAACAGAAACAAATGAAAAATTGCTTTTTGTGTCCCAGGTGAGTATAATCAGGGATGGTTCTCTAATGAAGCAAGTTGAAACATTT
Organism: Hyperolius riggenbachi; assembly: GCF_040937935.1. Classification (NCBI taxonomy): domain Eukaryota; kingdom Metazoa; phylum Chordata; class Amphibia; order Anura; family Hyperoliidae; genus Hyperolius; species Hyperolius riggenbachi. Next base: position 161,943,376 of record NC_090647.1, on the reverse strand, counting down.
GCATCAGGCGCAGAGATTTCAGGGGCAGCATTTTTATACTCCCAGAGGAGGAATGGAGTGGCTGAGGGTGAGCAGTTTGTTTGTCCCAGACTCACAATCAGCCAGTGTGCTACTGTGTTGAGCTGCAGCATGTCATGTGAGAACATTAAATGAAGCAGAGTAAATTGTCGGGTGCTGTGCGATCATTCTAAATCAGGGTGGTGGCCCATCCTCACAAGTTTGCCTCAAGCAGCAAAAAGTCTAGAGCCGGCCCTGAATATAATTATTCTCTTTAGGGCCTGCACAGACTGGCTGCATTTTTAAAATCGCATGCGTTTTTTTAATCCCAAGGTCTTTTGAAAAATCGTGAAAATCATGATGACCTGTACACAGTGGTGCAATGTGATTTTTTATTTTAAATTGCAGCGCAGCGCAGCCAGTGTGTACAGGGCCTTAGTGTGCACACTCCAGTTTCTTCCAATATCTCACATCGCCCAGTGTACTCCGTAAAGTGCAAAAGGATTTCAGGCTAAAATTGAAAATATTATTGATCCATCTATAGCCATCCTATGGCATTCAAAGTCTAAGGAATTTAGCAATAAATAATAAAATGTCTCTCGGTGGCAGCAATTTATTCTAATAATTAACTCTAATAATTCATAAAATAATTCTAAAGTTCTGATCAGTATACTGCTTGTTATTAAAGGGACTCCGAGCAGTGCAGAAACTATGGAAAGATGCATATCATTTTAAAGCTATCTTTCTCCTTTTTCCAATGATATATAAACCGCCACCCTACGCCTTTTAGTTTTCGCTATTTTCGCGATTGAAATTGCCACGGCCGCAATTTCAATTGCGAAAATAGAGAAAACTACAAGGCGTATGGTGACGATTTGGGTGTCGCCAGAAAGAGGAGAAAGAGAGCTTTAAAATGATATCCATCTTTCCATAGTTACTTGTATTACACAGGACGACACTTTCCCCAGTGTCAGCAGCTCCATTCAGCAGAATGGAGCTGCTGACTTTAGGAAAAAGTCGCCCTGTGTAATACAAGTAACTATGGAAAGATGGATATCATTTTAAAGCTCTCTTTCTCCTCTTTCTGGCGACACCCAAATCGTCACCCTACGTCTTTTAGTTTTCTCTATTTTCGCGATCAAAATCGCAGCGGCAATTTCAATCGCGAAAATAGCGAAAACTAAAAGCCGTAGGGCGGCGGTTTATATATCATTGGAAAGAGGAGAAAGAGAACTTTAAAATGATATCCATCTTTCCATAGTTTCTGCACTGCTCGGAGTCCCTTTAAATAGCACCATTTTTGACATTACCATCACCATTCCAATCAACAATGTTTTAGTTTTCCATTCAGTAAAAAATTATAAAAGAATACTCCCATATAGACCACATCGAGAATGTAAACTGCTAATTAACTAGCACCAATACTTGTAGTTATGGGCTTATGGGTTACTTGTGCTTATAGGCATGTGACTGTAAAGGAAAATACTGAGGTTGCATTGAGACAGAAAATTAATTAAATGCTTCCTTTCATTTTATAATTCACTCCAGTAAAATAACAGGTGGGAGTTAATTACATGCAACTGGCAATAACTCCAGTCTGATGTAGTTATAAAAGACTGAACTCTTATTGCAGAAGAACAAAGGTTTACAAAACACGATGACATATACATGGGCATAGTCAGAACCCCTCTCTACCTGACCTAATTACAATGGAAAAGAATAGCTGCCAGTGTCTATTCTCACAAACAGCAGCAGTTGAAGAATATTAGCTGGTGCAATCTGTTTGCACACTTTATACCAGAAAATACTGTTAGATTAATGTGCACAGCTTGGAAAGCAAGCTCATAGGCATTCAATAAATTGCTTTCATTATTACACTCTGGAGAGCCTCTTCAAAAGCCTATAAAAGCCTAGTTTTCTGCCTGTTAGCTAAATAATTGACCTGCCTTTAAATCACCAGGAGGGAGTAATTTGCCTAAAACTAAAGAAATCATAAACTACTTTATAGTAAAACTGTGCTGAAAGTTTAGAATGCATTGAATGATGTAAAACAGGTCTGCAGAGTGGTCTTTGGGGCTTCTGTCACTACCTTATACACTGTTTGTAACACACAGATTTTCGCAAAGTTACTTTTTTTCAGGAGTGTGTTAGTTATTATAGCTTAGTGCTGAATGGCCCATCTAAGCTATAGTAATAATAGTAACCATACATCAAAAATGTCAAGTGAAGAAGTATAATATAAAGTCTCTCCAACACATGATTAGGTTTTAAAATCATTTATAGGCCCTACATGGTACTTATACTGTCGTTGCAATCACTGAGTCACAGCCACAAAGTTACAAAATATTATCTATGGATATTCCTATAACACTCATTCATTATGGAGTACCTGGTGATGGGATATCTGCAAAGGATCAAGCATTAGGTTATTATGGGTCAGGAAGAGGTTATTATAGTTACATGCCTTTCAGTGCTGATGTCATACTACCCCTGGATGCGAGAAAATGATTTTCAGAGCGGGTATACTAAACTTGCTTCTGACAAACTGACTTTCACTGCTAATGTCTTATTACACTGGAGTGAGAAAATGGTGTTCAGTGCTAAAATCATAGTATACCTAGCAGTGACAAACTAATTATCAGTGCTACTCTTGGCTGCTAGATGCTGATTTGTTACTGCAGATGCCATTCTATAACTGGCCATGAGAAAATGATTTTCATTGCAGACATCACACTACACCTGGCTGTAAGAAGATGACTTTCAGTGCTAATGTCATACAATACCTAGAAGTGAAGAACGGATTTTCAATGCTGATGTCATACTCCACCTGACTGTGGGGAAATGTCCAACACGCTCTATTCTGCAAAATAAGGGAGGAAGGGACACTACCATGCCAAAGCACCATAATAGGGCCATACAATGATGGGTCACTATAATGGGAGGAGCACAATGATGGGTCACTATAAAGGGAGGAGCACAATGATGGGTCACTATAATAGGAGGAGCACAATGATGAGTCACTATAATGGGAGGAGCACAATGATGGGGGACTGTAATGGGAGGAGCACATTGATGAGTCACTATAATAGGAGGAGCACATTGATGAGTCACTATAATGGGAGGAGCACAATGATGGGTCACTATAATGGGAGAAGCACAATGATGGGTCACTATAATGGTAAGAGCACAATGATGGGGGACAATAATGGTCGGAGCACAATGATGGGGGACTGTAATGGGAGGAGCACAATGATGGGGGACAATAGTGGGAGGAGCACAATGATGGGTCACTATAAGGGTTGGAGCACATTGATGAGTCACTATAATGGGAGGGGCACAATGATGGGGGAATATAATGGGAGGAGCACAATGATGGGGGTATAATGGGAGGAGCACAATGATGGGGGCTATAATGGGAGGAGCACAATGATGGGGGACTATAATGGGAGGAGCACAATGACGGGGGACTATAATGGGAGGAGCACAATGATGGAGACTATAATGGGAGGATCACAATGATGGGGTGTATAATGGGAGGAGCACAATAATGGGTCACAATAAGGGTCGGAGCACAGTGATGAGTCACTATAATGGGAGGAGCACAATGATGGGGGACTATAATGGGAGGGCAGATTGATAGGTAACTATAATGGGAGGAGCACAATGATGGGTCACTATAATGAGAGGATCACAATGATGGGGGACTATAATGAGAGGATCACAATGATGGGGGACTATAATGAGAGGATCACAATGATGGGGGACTATAATGAGAGGAGCACAATGGTGGGTCACTATAATGAGAAAGCACAATGACTGGGCACTATAATATGTATCATATTAGGTACATTTGGTATGTTGTAGGTGAAACCATGGATGAAGACAAACACAACTCTTTACTCATAACTCTGGCTTTACATAGTATTACAATCGGATTATGTATTACAGTTTTTTTTTATTCACTCTATTTTTCTCTTAAAAAGTCAATTTTAAACAGACATTTGGATAAGCAGTAAAGGGGAACAAATTAGTTTATGCTTAATTCAGCACCTCAAGTGAATTAGTGACAGCTGTGCTAAGTAGCAATCAAGTAGAATTAAAAACATAATTGCACATGTTCTGCCTCCACAGAAAGTTCTATAATATTACTGACTTTCCCAACTACCAAAAAGACCATCTATCACTGTCATTTTTTTCAGAATAAAATGCTGATTATATTATGTGTGTGTATGTGTGAAAGGATGTGCTTCAGCTAGACGGGTGTTCATGTTACGTTGGTAGACTGTATGGCTACATGAGAACATGCCTTAAAAAGTGAACCCATTATTTACCAGTTCCCCATGTAAGTTAAAAAAAGAAACAAAAACAAACAAACAAACAAACATAAAATGAAAATGGTCCTTTGAGCAATAGTATGGTAGATCCTGTTCCTGAAGAATGATGCCATACTCTGGCCTTTTGCCAATGCAAAAGCCTGAGTGTGGAGGTGTGCGGGGGAGGGTAGAAGCCAAACATCTCTGAAACCCAATGCAATGCACTGGGACTGAATGAAGGATTTATACTTTTTTAACACAGTAGGAACTATTTTCCAAGGTTGCCTAAAGAGCATCTGTACTATTAGTTTGAATTTGACAAAATTAGATTAAGCATGCTACTACAGGTTTTCCACTGAGCTCAGTAAGATAGCCAAAAGAGTTCCATGCAACCATCCTATGGAATCAACCAGATAGGTAGTCTAATCAACATCCAAGCAAATTCAATGAGAGAGCTCAGCTGACTTGAATATGAGCAAATGGATTTGCCTTGAGCTTAGGGACCAGTTTTTGGAGATATATGGTACTAATGGCAAACTCAGTTTACCTATATACAGTGGGATGCGAAAGTTTGGGCAACCTTGTTAATCTTCTTGATTTTTGTTGTCATTTTATTGATTTCAAAACCTTTAGAACTAATTATTGGAACTAAAATTGGCTTGGTAAGCTCAGCGACCCCTGACCTACATACACAGGTGAATCCAATTATGAGAAAGAGTATTTAAGGAGGTCAATTCTAAGCTTCCCTCCTCTTTTAATTTTCTCTGAAGAGTAGCAACATGGGGGTCTCTTTTTGTGGGTAGCACAAAAAGAGGTAAGTGTCAGTAATCCTGTGCTTACCAGCTCAATTGATGTTTCCTCTGTCGGCAGCACATCTGGCACTTCCCATGCGCCCGGCCGCATCTGTGGGGATGATGTCAACAGCATGTTTGCGGGCAGTGGCCGCATGATGCTCAGACTGAAAGTGAGGGCGGACGCATGCGCTGGCACTCTTATGCTCTCAGGAAGCGTGTCAGCTGAGAAGCTGTCAGCTGACACACAGGACTCTGCCTCCAGTTCCTGATTGGCCAAGCGGCTTGGGGGCGTGTTCTCATACTTACCCGGGCTATTTAAGCTCTGTTCTGACACTTGCTCACTGTCTGCTCTAGCTAACACTTTGCAGTGAAGGCTTCAGACCTTGGTCAGTTCCGTGTGTGACTTGAACCGGCAGGACCACAGGGATTCCATACTAGCTAGCCTACTATTATTATTGATTATCTGTTATACTGTGTTTAACTTCTGTCTGTTATCTGACTTCCCTTTGCCTATCGATTCTGTACCTTTGCCAATCTGATCTGTTGCCGACCACTGCCTGAACACTCACTTAGCTTCTACCTGCCGATTCTGTACCTTTGCATATCTGATTGTTGACGACCTATGCCTGTTTATCAACATTTTATTTGCCTGCCGATTTTGTACCGTATCTGTCAGATCTGTTACCGACCCTGATTGCCTGACCATTCTCATTATCTGTACTCAGTGTTAGTGCTGCCTTCTACTGACACTGTCTGTGGACATTTCCCGTTCAGGGAACGTCTGATATTTGTCTGTCTGCTAATGCTCACACACTAGCAGATCGTTACAGTAAGAGGCCCCCAAGAATGTATAAAACTAGGCTAAAAAGAACTAAAATGAACAGGGAGAGGAGGCTTACCTCAATGATGACAACTTCATATAACACTGAACTCAATTGTGCTTTGGCTATGCGTTTCGTGGTTCTGAGCCCACTTCTTCAGGCCAAATCCAGTGCCAATGTAAAAGTTCAGCTGGACAAAAGATGCCTCTCTCATTGTCCAGCTCATGTCATTAACTGTATGCCAAGAGAAGCTCACCGTTTAATGTCCATTCCATGCCTTAGTCATATTCTAATGCTATTGTCACTGCCATAGTCAGAGGCTAGTATATGGGGAAGTCCATAATCCTCACGGAATGTCTTTGGGAAGTTTTAAAAACATAAGTACTTTGCTTGAATTCTAAACTTATCATGCTAGAATATAAATATAATGAAGCTCTGACATAAAAAAAACCCAAAACCACTATAATCAGTAAGGCAGGGAACACACTTGACTGTTTTCCGAACAGAAAAACTGAGAACTCATGTTAATCAATGGGATAGTTCACACTTAATATGTTGTTCGCGCGCAGAAAAAAAAACTGACATTCTGCATGATGACTCTGCACATTTTGTCAGTTTTCTCTATCAATTACATCAGCTGCTGTGAAAAAACGTGTGCGTTTTCCTGCATAGAAACACACTTGGTGTGCAGAAAAAGTATGCAGAAAAACGGGTGCAAAAAACTGTAAGACAAGTGTGTTCCCTGTCTCAAAGCAAGACACAACAGAAATTTGCATTAGTGTTAGTGTGGAAAGGCTAGAAACTCTATCTAGTTGTTATAGCTACCTGTGCTCCCATTGTAGAATTTTCCCTCTGTTCATGCTGCAATTGCCACACAGAAAATGAGAGAGTCTTCACAATACAAATAAAAACCTGAGGCTCTAACCTTTCCCTGCACTACTATAGAAATGCTGCCTTGGCCGAGAAGTGGGATCACTTCAGCGTTTAGAGAAATCACCAGTTCCTGGTGCCAGTAGCAAGAGAAGAAATCCCTTCAATGGGGATACAGAGCAAAAACAGTGATTTTAATACTTCCTCACTCAAACCAACATACTATGTAACAACATTTTTACATGGTATGTTTTATATTTGTACTTTTCAGTATACTGATAAATGTTGCTTCTTAAGCTATATTTGTTACCAAAGCACTTGATGGAAAAGTCCTTGTACATTTATTCCTACAACTTCTAAAGAAAGTATTCCACTGGTTATGATTATGAGTAATATTTCAAGAGCATTCCATGGGCATATTCTACTGATGCTTCAGACATGTATTATTATGTAAATGATGTTCACAACTGTAAACTTACATTTGTCTGCTGGCATGCCATCTTTCCCTTCTCTCGATATCTTCCTGTCGTTTCTTTTCTTCCAGCTTTTCAGCCTAAAACAAGCCAACAGAATATAGTAGCCTCCAGTTTACTGTCTACAGACAATCTTGTACATGAACCAGCTTTTCAAGGACAGCCTCAATGAGTATGGAAGTGAAAACAGTTTATTGGTGCTGATACCAGTCCTGCATATATATAGGCAGGGCCAGATTTCTGGGAAGACCCCAAAGGCCATGGCCTAGGGCGACAAAAATCAGCAGGGCGCAGGACTTTGAAAGATAAGAGGTCACATGTCTAAGTAAATCATCTCTCCTGCTTTGCTCTGGTCTGCCTGAATTCCAGAGATCCCTGCATCTCTCTCACTTGTGTAGAGTGTGTTTGAGGACAGTCAGTATGTGTTGTCACCTGATTATTATGTCCTCTGTATGATGGTGGGGACATACAAGCGGCTGTGAGAAGTGCCAGCCTGGGTTTAGTAGCAGAACTCTTGAGTTCCGTAAGTTTTTTTATTTTTCCTGCACACATTCAGGATCACAAGCAGGAATCTTCTCCATCTGCGCTGTCAGATTTATTACTGGTCTGGTCAGCTCTTAAAGACCTGAGACCTGTTAAATTTATGGTTTGTTTGTTTTTTCCTAGGGAATGACCACAGCATTCTCGGTGCTACAGTTTAACTCTTTCCTGACTCATTTTAGAAGAGCATTGTACTTTGCTAGCTAGCTATCAGTGAAACAGGTTGGCAAATATATTACATTTATTTATATTTGCAAAACAAACTGTATCTCCTTCTGATGCTGAATGTATATATAGCTGTGTGCTCTAACATCTTGTTAGTATAATGTCTACAAAAATATACAAAGTCTGGAGAAGCCAAATGCTCACTGATTTTATTTACAGTTAGCTAATAAATGTTATCATTCTGTTTAAAAACTACAAAACTTTCTACTGACTCATTAAGATCTGTTTTCCTTGCCTTGCCCTAAGTACTATGTCGTCACTGTTTAAAGCACATCTATGTCAGCATGTGTAGTTTTATGCTAGGTACACACCATACAATTTTCTGTTAGATTTTCTCTTAGATGTCCCTGCCAGATAGCTTTTTTCCATGTTGTAGGTAAATCTAACAGAAGAATCTAACAGAAAATTGTATGGTGTGTACCTAGCATTAGATCTTCTACTTACATGTTCTCTGTTTTGGATGAGCTTCTTTCAATAGTGCTGCCCTGTCACCTGTTTGTGGTTCTTACTGCAGCCAGTCACACAGAGGACAAAGAAGCAGCACATGCTCTGTCTACTCACGCTCCTTGCAATTTCGCACTCCTGCCCAGATGTGCACAGCAGCCGAGGCCAGGAATGTTTTGGGCATGAGTACATAAGTGCTGCTTATACATGAGCATAATTTGGGTGTTGTGCATTCAGACAAGAGTGCAAAATTACAGAGTGGCAGGGCCGGGCCGAGGCATAGGCTGGAGAGGCTCCAGCCTCAGGGCGCAGTGTAGGAGGGGGCGCAGAATTCATTCAGCTGTCATTCCTAATTGTGTTTGAAGCAGAAAGAAATAAGAAAAGGGGATACATAGCAGTGACTGCAAGCCAGATAACTAGATATTAAGGTGTTGGGGAGGTTGTGGGCCCTGTGGCGCCTCTTAGTCTAATAGCAATCAGTGTGTGACGGCTGGGGAGGCAGGGATGGAGGGGCGCACTTTTCTGTCTCAGCCTTGGGTGCTGGAGGACCTTGTCCCGGCTCTGCAGAGTGGACAGGGCATGCACTGCTTCTTTGCCGAATGAGGGGCAGAGCAGCAAAACGGAGGGGAGCCCATTCAAAACAGTTATTGCTACTCAGAGGGTTGAACAGAATTTGATGGGGGGGGGGGGGCTGTTGGTGACAGCTGGCCTAGGGCACTTGGAAGAACAAATCCGCCAGCCTCTTGGGAGGCACTTGGAAGAACAAATCCGCCAGCCTCTTGGGAGGCCTTCCCCCCGCCCCCACATCCTCTGCACACTAAGCGCTCTTGCCACCAGTTGCTGTCAGACAGCTGCAGACCTCTTGGGAGGCTTTCCTCTGCACACCAAGCTCTACTACCGCCAATCGCTGTCACTGTCCACCATTGTGTGTATGCGCAGGCAGCGCATTCATTGCCAGGAGTGCGCATTACAGCAGACGCTGGCTGCGTTTGTGCTGCATTTGCGTTTTTTAAAAACTGCTGCATGCAACAACTCTGCAGCAAATGAGATTTGCAAATGCAATTGCGGCAGTTTTCAGTGTGGATCAGTCCTGCCATGGACACAGGTGGATGCAGCTACCGTAGCATTTTTTTTTATAAATAAACATATATATTTATATTGGTTAATTGCAATAGCACCAGTAAAAATAGGTTAGCATAAATGTCTGTATTTATGGAGATGATGCAGTGCTCACACTGAAGACCATGACTGAGAGAAACTGGATAAAGAATAATAATATTTTCACTACTTTCAAAATTATCTCTGCAGAAATCTGTTCTAAAATCGCATGAGAGGACAGGCAAGGTGCTAAATGATTACTATCAGCAAGTTATCCTACAGATTAGAGAGAAGATGCATTTGTAAACTAAACTGAAAATACATTTTCTGCAAATTAATCAGGCAGACAAGGTTTACCATACTTTTCCAGCGCTTATTGAACAGCCTCTGCTAGACCTGAGCTAGGTCACCGATGTCCGATTATATATATATATATATATATATATACAGTGGGTTGCAAAAGTATTCGGCCCCCTTGCAGTTTTCCACATTTTGTCATATTACTGCCACAAACATGAATCAATTTTATTGGAACTCCACATGAAAGACCAATACAAAGTGCTGTACACGTGAGAAGTGGAACAAAAATCATACATGATTCCAAACATTTTTTACAAATTAATAACTGCAAAGTGGTGTGTGCATAATTATTCGGCCCCCTTTGATCTGAGTGCAGTCAGTTGCCTATAGACATTGCCCGATGAGTGCTAATGACTAAATAGAGTGCACCTGTGTGTAATCTAATGTCAGTACAAATACAGCTGCTCTGTGAGGGCCTCAGAGGTTATCTAATAGAATATTGGGAGCAACAACACCATCAAGTCCAAAGAACACACCAGACAGGTATAAAGTTATTGAGAAATTTAAAGCAGGCTTAGGCTACAAAAAGATTTCCAAAGTCTTGAACATCCCACGGAGCACTGTTCAAGCGATCATTCAGAAATGGAAGGAGTATGGCACAACTGTAAACCTACCAAGACAAGGCCGTCCACCTAAACTCAAAGGCCGAACAAGGAAAGCGCTGATCAGAAATGCAGTCAAGAGGCCCATAGTGACTCTGAATGAGCTGCAGATATCTACAGCTCAGGTGGGGGAATCTGTCCATAGGACAACTATTAGTCATGCACTGTACAAAGTTGGCCTTTATGGAAGAGTGGCAAGAAGAAAGGCATTGTTAACAGAAAGCATAAGAAGTCCCGTGTGCAGTTTGCCACAAGCCATGTGGGGGAAACAGCAAACATGTGGAAGAAGGTGCTCTGGTCAGATGAGACCAAAATCGAACTTTTTGGCCAAAATGCAAAACGCTATGTGTGGCGGAAAACTAACACTGCACATCACTCTGAACACACCATCCCCACTGTCAAATATGGTGGTGGCAGCAGTGGCGTCCCTACCATAGTGCGCAGGGGGGCGGGGCGCACCGGGTGTCAGACACCCAGGGGGGTGTCACCACGACCCCCCACAGCAGCACAGCAGGAGGGAGAAGCAGGGCTAGAAGGAGGGGCAGTGGGGGTAGCGGTGGGGAGGGGGGAAATATCCCCCCCCCTCCCTCACCTGGGACCCCTCCTTCTGCCTCTCTCCCCCTCCAGAATAGCGGCGACAAGTGCGGGGCGGCCGGAGGCGTATGAACAATTACTCACCTGATTTCCGCGTTCCAAGCGTGGAGCGCAGCGTCATGACGTCACAGGTCTCTGTCTTCAATGCCGCCCACTGTGCTTCCTGATTAGTGGAAGCACAGTGGGCGGCATTGGAGGCGGAGACCTGTAACGTCATGACGCTGGGAACGCGGAGATTAGGTGAGTAATTGTCTATACGCCTCCGGCCGCCCTGCACTTGTCGCAGCTATTCTGGAGGGGGAGAGAGAGGCAGAAGGAGGGGTCCCAGGTGAGGGAGGGGGGGGATATTTCCCCCCTCCCCACCGCTGCCCCCACTGCCCCTTCTTCTAGCGCTGCTTCTCCCCCTCCTGGGCATCTTTACTGGGGGGGGGGGGGGGAACTGTACTAGCTATACTGGGGGCAGCTATACTGGGGGAAACTATACCAGCTATACTGGGGGCAACTATACCAGCTATACTGGGGGCAACTATACCATCTATACTGGGGGCAACTATACCAGCTATACTGGGGGCAACTATACCAGCTATACTGGGGGCAACTATACTAGCTATACTGGGGGCAACTATACCAGCTATACTGGGGGCAGCTATACTGGGGGCAACTAAACTAGCTATACTGGGGGCAACTAAACTAGCTATACTGGGGGCAGGTATACTAGCTATACTGGGGGCAGCTATACTGGGGGCAGGTATACTAGCTATACTGGGGGCAGCTATACTGGGGGCAACTATACTAGCTATACTGGGGGCAACTATACTAGCTATACTGGGGGCAACTAAACTAGCTATACTGGGGCAACTAAACCAGCTATACTGGGGCAACTAAACCAGCTATACTGGGGGCAACTATACTAGCTATACTGGGGGCGACTAGTTTCACTGGGGGCAACTATACTAGCTTCACTGGGGGCAACTATACTGGGGGAAACTACTAGCTATACTGGGGCAACTATACTAGCTAATACTTTAAATTACAGTTAGCTCCGCCCTCATCCGGTCATGGCCACGCCCATTTTTGCCGCGAAGCACGCCGCAGGTTGTGGCCACGCCCATTTTTTTAGGGGGTGTGTGTCTTTTAATACCCAGCACCGGGTGCCAAATGCCCTAGGTACGCCACTGGGTGGCAGCATCATGCTCTGCCGTGCATCTCTTCAGCAGGGACAGGGAAGCTGGTCAGGGTTGATGGGAAGATGGATGGAGCCAAATACAGGGCAAACTTGGAAGAAAACCTCTTGGAGACTGCAAAAGACTTGAGACTGGGGCGGAGGTTCGCCTTCCAGCAGGACAATGACCCTAAACATAAAGCCAGGGCAACAATACAATGGTTTAAAACAAAACATATCTATTTGTTAGAATGGCCCAGTCAAAGTCCAGATCTAAATCCAATCGAGAATATGTGGCAAGATCTGAAAACTGCTGTTCACAAACGCTGTCCATCTAATCTGACTGAGCTGGAGCTGTTTTGCAAAGAAGAATGGGCAAGGATTTCAGTCTCTAGATGTACAAAGCTGGTAGAGACATACCCTAAAAGACTGGCAGCTGTAATTGTAGCAAAAGGTGGTTCTACAAAGTATTGACTCAGGGGGCTGAATAATTACGCACACCCCACTTTGCAGTTATTTATTTGTAAAAAATTTTGGAATCATGTATGATTTTCGATCCACTTCTCACATGTACACCACTTTGTACTGGTCTTTCACGTGGAATTCCAATAAAATTGATGCATGTTTGTGGCAGTAATGTGACAAAATATGGAAAACTTCAAGGGGTACGAATACTTTTGCAACCCACTGTATATATACACAATAAAGGGAACATGAAAATAAGACATCCTAGATTGGAATTAATTATTATAGTTGAATGTGCTGACAACAAAATCACCACAAAAAATATCAATGGAAATCAAATCAAATGTGCTACCCCACACCATTAATGACCCACTGCCAAACCGGTCATGCTGGAGGATGTTGCAGGCAGCAGAATGTTCTCCATGGCGTCTCCAGACTCTGTCTTGTCTGTCACATAGTGTGAACCTGCTTTCATCTGTGAAGAGCACAGGGGGCGCCAGTAGCGAATTTTCCAATCTTGGTGTTCTCTGGCAAATGCCAAACCTCCTGCACTGTGATGGGCTGAAAGCACAACCACCACCAGTGGATCTCAGGCTCTCATACCACCCTCATGGAGTCTGTTTCTAACCGTTTGAGCAAATACATGCACATTTGTAACCCGCTGGAGGTAATTTTGGCAGGGCTCTGGCAGTGCTCCTCTTGTTCCTCCGTGCACAAAGGCGGAGGTAGCGGCCCCGCTGCTGGGTTGTTGTCCACCTATGGCCTCCTCCATGTCTCTTGATGTACTGGCCTGTCTCTCCTGGTAGCGCCTCCATGCTCTGGACACTACGCTGTAAGAGACAGAAAACCTTCTTGCCACAGCTCGCTTTGATGTGCCATCCTGGATGAGCTGCACTGCCTGAGCCACTTTTGTGGGTTGTACATTCCGTCTCATGCTATACCATTAGAGTGAAAGCATTCCCAGCATTCAAAAGTGACCAAAACATCAGCCAGAAAGCATAGGAACTGAGAAGTAGACTATTTCATTAGCACAACAGCATGTGAAATTATTGTCAATCAGTGTTGCTACCTAATTGGACAGTTTGATTTCACAGATGTGTTATTGACTTGGAATGAAATTGTGTTTTTTAAGTGTTCCCTTTATTTTTTTGAGTAGTGTATATAGATAGATTGATTGATAGATAGATAGATAGATAGATAGATAGATAGATAGATATGTACAATTCTGTTTACCTGTATCTACATTTATTTAAATCCCGATAAATGAATGCTTGGAAAAGCAACACCCTCTATAGAAGCCTTTTGCACTCTTACTTTTTTTCTCTGGGCGTCTTTCTTCTGTTGTATCTTTGCATCTTCCTCTGCTTTTTCCCTCCTTTTTTGTTCCTCTCTCTGGAGCTTAAAAGAAACATTGTTTAGTGCTCTTAAGACAAGGTATATATATAATATGTTTATAGTACATAGTTCTATAGTATATCTTACACTTGTACTGAAAAGTTTCAAAATTCTATTTTCATTTCATATAAAGTATGTGTTTTATAGTATGTATATCCTATCCGTAAAGAAAGCCCTAGTTACAGGGAACCTGAAGCGAGAGGTATATGATTGCCTGCCTCTAATACTTTTAGCAACAGACCCTGAACAAGCATATGCAGATCAGATGTCGTCCGCACTGCGTCTGCGCGAATCACCGCTGTCAATCAAGCCCACGTTGTACGCGGCTTACTGTGCAGGCAGTGCGGATGACCACGGGGTCGGCTTACGCACCGAGCACGGAGATCGGGACGGTGGCGCAGAATGGAGCGGTCGGCGTGGGACAGTCGGCTGCTAGGGGCTGGAGAAAGCCCCAGGTGAGTAAAGCTTTTTTTTGATGATTTGCCTGATAGCTCCTTTAAAAATCTTAATATTTCCTTTATTCTTTACAAAAGCACTACCTAACAAGGATCAATACAAAATGAAGGCCAGCCTCCCAACTCGCATTCACACAACTTTGGCAGTTGGAGTGGGCGACTGCCATTCAGTAAGTGTCTTTGAAAATAAAGAAAACTATAATATCCCCCATGAGGAGATGGACTTGTCTAAAATCTGTCAAATGTTTACAACCTGCTGTGAGTGGCAGCAACATAGAAAAAAAGTAACTTACAGTGCATTTTACTCTGGGATAAATGTATACAGTATGCAAATGCATGTATTTAAAATTTCTCAATTTTTCATGAAAAAAAATTGTAAAACCTGATCTGCGGCATGCTTGTTCATGGTCTATGGCTAAAAAGATTAGAGACACAGGATCAGGAGGACTGCCAGGCAACTGGCATTGTTTAAATGGAAATAAATATGGCAGCATCCATATCCCTCTCACCTCGGGTTCCCTTTAAATAAAGGCAGGTGCTGGGGGAGTGTCCAAATGTTAATGTATGAATAAATTATGCCAGATATGGAAATGAGCAAGGGCTGGGACCAACATGAGCTTTTCCATCACAGTTTAGAATATCCAGCGATTCCAAAAGCGAATGAAAGTCAACTGGAGGTGATTCCACAAGAGCGATTGCAATTTCCCCAAAATCGCAATCATGGATCCTGCAGCATTTTTGAAGCTTTATACTTCAATATAAAGTATAGGATCACTTAAAAAAATGCTTTTTAATTATTCATACAAAGCGAATTTGCAGCGATTTTACTACTCAGAAAAAAAAAAAAAAAAAAAACACAATTTCTGTACAAACTGCTACCATTCAATTCAAAATCACTTCAAAATGACCAGAAATCCCTCTTAAATATGAACCAAAAACAGCTTAGTAATTGCCTTTTGTGATTTTTGTGTGGACCCCAGGTCTTATAGGTTCGTGCTCTGTGTAGCTAATTACAATGGCAGCACCATGTGGGCGTTTGGGTTGTTTGTTCTCCACAATGGAGAGCATTTTCTGTTACAGTCAGTTTTGCAAATTCATATGGCAGCCAAATGAAAAGGAAAAATATTTGATTACGAAAAGTCTCCCTAAGCTCTGATATGTGCTAGTTGTAATTTTCAATCTAAGCGGCATTTCACTTTAAATATATTCCACATCTTTACTGCTGAGAAATGAAAGCTTGCTGGAAGAAGTTAAACATAGAGAAAGATGTTGTATATTAGTGCCATTGTTGAGTTGTGATTACACAATAGATCAAACATCACACAGGATTATTCGATTGGCTTATTCAGTGAAATGAATAACAATATTTTCCTTGGGTAGTAATTTTCACCCGTGTCTTTTGTGTTTATAATCTTAATGTGTCAGACCTATTGATGTTTGTTAGTAATGTGCTGATATGCTGTAATAAGCAACCTTTCACATTTTTAATTGCATTTGTAAGCATTTATATATCAATGCCAATGCTGAAACAGTGTCACAAACTCAATACCAGTATGTAACACAGGGTGTAATTATCATTGAGAAGCATTGTCTTCCGTTTTTACTCTTTATGCCTCTTGACAAAGGAACTTTCACATTTCCCTTGAAACGCAGCGGAGGGCAGTAATGGATTATTGTGTTTCTTTCATGCATTTGGAAAACATCTTGTTTGTAAGGCTGCTTACAGATATCTGACCTTTCATGTGTTCATTATATACATTACATTTCATGTATCCATTATATACATTAATGCAGATACATTAGAATCTAGGTAAGTCCTAATTGAAAAACCACATAGAAGTAACTTCTTTTTATAATACAGCTTCAGGTGACCACAGTCAATGGATTCACCTAGTCATTAGTATATAGTGAAGCTCTCAACAGAGCATATTCCATGTGAAAGCCACAGCATTTCATTTCATAACACATTACATAGTACACTGCATTGAGCACTCGTCTATGGCCTTTCCCTCTGGGCCTCCAATTACTTTTGCCTAACTGCCCCACGCATTTCCCACTCCCATGTGTGCCTGCAGGATTTCTCAAGAACTGCCCCCACCCTCTGAACCTCCCTTCCACCGCCTATCAGACTTGCCACCTCCTTCAACACATCTAACTACTTATGCCATCCGTAGCAGTATATCTACTCCCCGCAGGACTTCAGTTCCTGCCCAGCGGTGTACATATACGTCTGCCACTGTGATTGCGTGTCACGCACGCCTGTGTGAACTTCCGCACATGTTCTTGTTGCTGCCCATTGGTACACAGATCAGTGAATGGGAACACAGTTCCCATTCACTGATCTAAGTGCCTGTGATCAATGATCAACAGCATCAATGAGATGCCATGGTCATTGACAAAATAAAAGTAAAAACATTACTTCCTGTTAGCGTATTAACAGTATGCACAGGAAGATAAAGTGGGAGGACAACTAGAGGCCAAATTGTAAAAATACACCCTACCTACATCACATTTAATAAACATACATAAAATACCCTATAAATTTAACCCCTTACCTCCCCATCCATAGTTACCAAAATAAAACACTTTATTTACATTGCACTAGGGAAATATTTTAAACATTGTAATAACCAGGACAAATGTGCAAATAAGACGTGTGGGTTTTATCCACAGCAGCATGTTTCATTTAAAAATTATAATGGCTGGAGACTGAGAAATAATGATTTTTTTTTTAAATCTTATTATTCCCATTAAAATGCATTTAGAATAAAATAATTCTTAGCAAAATGTGCCACCCAAAGAAAGCCTAATTGGTGTAAAAAACAAACAAACAAGATATAGATCATTGTGTTGTGATAAGTAGTGATAAAGGTATTGGCGAGAATTGCTCTGGTCAATAAGGGGATGGTAGGGGGTGGGTAGGCCATCTTGAAGAGGTGGGATTTGAAGGCCTGCTCAACCACTTCACTACTTTATTTAAAGCTCTCTCTTCTTTAATCCCCAAGATTATTTTGCCCTTTAAAAAAGCTTTTAGTTCCTATTTATGGAATGCAGCTATATGTCTGTAGTAATGTTTAATGTTTAAAGAAAAAAAATCTGTTAAACTTACTGAGCTGACCTTTAGACAGTTTACAGAAATGTATTAAATTCTGGACATGTGCTTATTTTTTAAACTTGACAAATTCAAAATAATGCAAAAGGTATTACTTTAGAAAGCATTTTTTTGTTTTTTTATGGAATGAAGTCAGCCAGCATTTGTCAATTGTAAAGGCGTTCCCAGTTTTGTGCATTTTTTATTCTATTCATAGCTATGAAAAGAAGAAAATTAAGCATGCAAAACTCAACAGGTAATTATCAGTGGTACCACTGAAATTAACGTGCCATAGGTTTTTAAAAACACGTTCCGTAAGCCTGACAGAGCACTAAGGCTTTCTTTTAACCAAATGCTACAGTGCATCCTTTTATATTCAAGATTAATAATAGGTATGACTTCCAGTCACACATATATTGCCCTGACCATTTGAGTCTTATTAGTTATCTTTGGAATTCTTACAGTAGTTCATTGGTATTGCCTACATAATGGACATATACTTCAATCTAGCATTAGAGCTTCTGCTAGATATTTCATGTTAGCCATTTTAAACACTTCTTAATGAGAATCTGAAGCGAGTATAAAACTCGCTTCTTCTCTTATATTCAGCAGGGGCATGTGTGCCCCTGCTAAACTGCCGCTATCGCGCCGCACAACGGGGGTCCCTTACCCCCCAAATCCCCTCCGTCCTTGCCGGGGATCTCTTTCGCATTGAGGCAGGGCTAATGGCTGCAGCCCTGCCTCACGCGCGTCTGTCAGCGCGTATCTCCGCCTCTCCCCCGCCCCTCTCAGTCTTCCTTCACTGAGAGGGGTGGGGGAGAGGCGGCGATGCGTCGCTGATAGACGCGCTGTGAGGCAGGGCTGCAGCCGTTAGCCCTGCCTCTAGGAGCAGCAAAATCTACGACCAAGTTGGTCGTAGATTTTGCAGGGGGGGAATTGGGGGGTAAGGGACCCCCGTTGTGCGGCGGGATAGCAGCAGTTTAGCAGGGGCACACATGCCGCTGCTGAATATAAGAGAAGAAGCAAGTTTTTTACTCGCTTCAGTGTCTCTTTAAGAAAATACAAAAAAGGCCCTCATGAACATAGATTGGCTGACACATGGAAAGTCTCCCATAGTGAATCTTGGGATTATACCTTTTCCTGAAGATGCATTAGATGTAATTGTGCATTATTTTTTGATATGTCAAGATAATGCCCTTCCGATTACATTTTTTTTTACTAAGCGAATCACTGGGATTCTAGTCAGAGTTGGGTCGTGGAGACTAAAGTTGGGTACACACATTAGATAAAAATGTTTGCAAAGGAAGGAATCAATCTGCCACATAGATTTGCCAAGAAGGTTTGAATGACTAATCATTCAAACAATGGCATACACATGCAAACAATTATTTTTTAAGCCAAAGACCACAGATATCTTTGACTGTGCCTGTGCAGTCAGTTGAGAAAGATCAACATATTCCCCAAGAAGATCTGTAGGATCTGAAAGATCTAGTGCATACCTCCTTTAACAAATAATCGTTGCCAGACCAGATCGGTCAGGATGGATTTAAAAGATTGAGAGACAAACATCTTCGGTCGCTATCTTGGGGGCCTTTTGAAAACTTTACATAACTTTAGAAATTATCAAACATTTTCACACTAACAACACTCTGGACACCAACTACCTCTCCCAATGGTAGTGTAACAAATGTTACATTCTCTGCATGCTTATCAACAAGGCTAATGTGTTAAGAGAGATGGGGTGGCCCAGATTGGAGATTTATCAGACCATGTAAGGTTAAGTGTGTTTGTGCACAAATGCACATAAGCACCAATGTTGCCTTTGAATTAGCGAGGGTGGGAGAGAGTCTGCTATTGACGTAACCTATTGAATCATATGTGTATAAAAATATAAATAGTGTTTACATAGTATATTTTTAATATAGCGCCATTCTCTTATTTACAGGGTGGGCCATGTATATGGATACACCTTAATAAAATGGGAATGGTTGGTGATATTAACTTCCTGTTTGTGGCACATTAGTATATGTGAGAGGGGAAACTTTTCAAGATGGGTGGTGACCATGGTGGCCATTTTTAAGTCAGCCATTTTGTACCAAACTTTTGTTTTTTCAATAGGAAGAGGGTCATATGACACATCAAACTTATTGGGAATTTCACATGAAAAACAATGGTGTGCTTGGTTTTAACGTAACTTTTTTCTTTCATGAGTTATTTACAAGTTTCTGACCACTTATGAAATGTGTTTAATGTGCTGCCCATTGTGTTGGATTGTCAATGCAATCCTCTTATCCCACTCTTCACACACTGATAGCAACACTGCTGGAGAAATGCTAGCACAGGCTTCCAGTATCCGTAGTTTCAGGTGCTGCACATCTAGTATCTTCACAGCATAGACAATTGCCTTCAGATGACCCCAAGGATAAAAGTCTAAGGGGGTCAGATCGGGAGACCTTGGGGGCCATTCAACTGGCCCACGATGACCAATCCACTTTCCATGAAACTGTCCATCTAGGAATGCTCAGACCTGACACCCATAAGGTGGTGGTGCACTATCTTGCTGGAAAAACTCAGGGAACATGCCAGCTTCAGTGCATAAAGAGGGAAACACATCATCATGTAGCAATTTCCCATATCCAGTGGCCTTGAGGTTTCCATTGATGAAGAATGGCCCCACTATCTTTGTACCCCATATACCACATCTTGCCATCAATTTTTTTGTTCCAATTGTCTTGGAGGGATCTATCCAATGTGGGTTAGTGTCAGACCAATAGCTGTGGTTTTGTTTGTTAACTTCACCATTCGCATAAAAGTTTGCCTCATCACTGAACAAAATCTTCTGCATAAATTGAGGGTCCTGTTCCAATTTTTGTTTTGCCCACTCTGCAAATTCAGTGCGCTGATCAGGGTCATCCTCGTTGAGATGCTGCAGTAGCTGGAGTTTGTAAGGGTGCCATTTGTGAGTAGCTAATATCAGCCGAAGGGATGTTTGACTAATGCCCCTCTCCAGTGACATGCAGCGAGTTGTATGCTGTGGGCTCTTGTTGAATGAAGCTAGGACAGCCACTGATGTTTCTTCATTAGTGACAGATTTCATGCGTCCACATTTTGGCAAATCCAACACTGAACCAGTTTCATGAAACTCAGCAAGCAGTTTGCTAACTGTAGCATGGGATATGGGTGGTCTCGTAGGGTGTCTTGCATTGAAATCTGCCGCAATGACCTTGTTAGTACTGCGTTCACCAGACATCAACACAATTTCTAAAAACAATAATGGTGCACAAGCCAGCCTGGGGCCCCAGGAACTCTCACTGCCCGGGGCCCCAGAACCAGCATGCAACACCATATGTGAGCGCAGCCAAGCCCTGGATCTGCCACACCCAGGAGCTTGTCCCCAACTGCTCTGAAACTTACCAAACACACAGGAGAAACTCACTTCCCAAACAGTTCTCTGCTGCTTATATAGAGCCTGCAGGCTGCTTGTAAGCCAATCAAGAAGTGCACATACACATGACACCTAGTCTGCAGTGATTAATTCAAACAGAAGCTGAGCTACTCAGCTAGTCATAGGAGAGGGTTTCAGTTGCATATAGACAATGGCTATATGGCCAGCAGGGCCCCGGGCAGTGAGAGTTCCTGGGGCCCCAGGCTGGCTTGTGCACCATTATTGTTTGGTGCACAAGCCAGCCTGGGGCCCCAGGAACTCTCACTGCCCGGGGCCCTGCTGGCCATATAGCCATTGTCTATATGCAACTGAAACCCTCTCCTATGACTAGCTGAGTAGCTCAGCTTCTGTTTGAATCAATCACTGCAGACTAGGTGTCATGTGTATGTGCACTTCTTGATTGGCTTACAAGCAGCCTGCAGGCTCTATATAAGCAGCAGAGAACTGTTTGGGAAGTGAGTTTCTCCTGTGTGTTTGGTAAATCAACACAATTTCTATCCGCTCCTCACGTGTTAATCTCGGTGACATGTCAATGGCTGTAAACAAAGAGAAACTTGTAAATAACTCATGAAAAAATAAAGTTATGTTAAAACCAATCACACCAGTGTTTTTCTTGGGAAATTCCCATTAAGTTTGATGTGTCACATGACCCTCTTCCTATTGAAAAAACAAAAGTTGTATTCAAAATGGCCAACTTCACCATGGTCACCACCCATCTTGAAATGTTTTCCCGATCACATATACGAATGTGCCACAAACAGGAAGTTAATATCACCAACCATTCCCATTTTATTAAGGTGTATCCATATAAATGGCCCACCCTGTATAACATTTATAGATTAACCAAATCACACATAAGCATATTCATCTTCCAAAGGTCCTTACATTCTAATGATCTCCAGATCATACACATTTGGATTTTAGAGCAATTACCAAGACAACAGACATTACACCCTTGCCAGGGTGTGGCCCCTTTGGCTAACAGTTTTCTGGTGGCTTACAATGGTTAATGCACACCTGGCTTTTCAGAGAGGCCATTACTGTCCAGCAAATCAAGGCAAGAGAAGAAAAGTCATAGATTCTCTGCAGTGCTTTGGTACAAAGCAATGAGCTGAAAAATGTCCCCAATAGAGGGCATCTATCAAGACTTCAAACTGCTGGCCATGTTTGGCTAACTATCATGGACAATCATTGCAGCCATCAAAATGTTTAAGGACCATATGCACCTTTAATTTATACCAGTACGTTTTGGGGTTGTAAGAAGAACACAAACCCTGGACAAAATCCACTTAAACGGACTCAGCTAAAAAAAAAAAAAAAGTTTTATACATACCTGGGGCTTCCTCCAGCCCCATCCGCTCAGATCGCTCCCACACCGCCGTCCTCCACTGCCCGCAGCTTCGGTGCCGGGTTCTGTCACTTCCATTAGTCAGAGCCAGTCTCACGTAAGTGACGTGCGCTGGAGAGATACGTAGAGGGCGCACTTCTCCAGCGTAGACTGGCTCTGACTGACGTGACGGGACCCGGTTCCCGAAACTGCCGACAGCAGAAGCCGCGTGGGAGCGATCTGAGTGGATGGGGCTGGAGGAAGCCCCAGGTATGTATAAAACGTTTTATCTTTTTGAGCTCTGGTACACTTTAAGGAAATACAAAAGCATAGGGAGAAAATCTGAAGTACATGAGGGTGGTCTCCTTTATGGGTTTTAAAAAAAAAACACAGACCCAGAGCTGCACAGGAATGGTACTAACCTTATGCTGCTGTACTATATTTTAAAATAAACAGATTAACCACTTCACCTCCAAGGGTTTTTCCCCTTATAAAACCAGAGTAATTTTCACCCGCCAGTGCTCCTTCCATTAATTTGCCTATAACTTTATTACTACTTTTCACAACGAAACAATCTATATCTTGGTTTTTTTTGCCACCAATTAGGCTTTCTTTGGGAGGTACTTTTTGCTAAGAATCATTTTATCCCAAATGTGTTTTAACAGGAAAAATGAAAAAAATGGAAAAAATTTATTTTTTCTCATTATCTCTCAGCTTTCGGCCATTGCAGTTTTAAAATAATACATGCTACTATAATTAAAACCCATGCATTTTATTTGCCCATTTGTCCCGGTTAGGGGGAAGGGACGTAGTAGCTACGTCCCTGCAAGGAGATATGAGATTTTGCCGGGACATAGTTACTCATCCTGGATCCTGGGAGGGGGGAATGGTTAAAACGATAAACAATAATAATTACCGGTATAATTAAAGTATCCTTTACATTAATTTTTCTTTTCATACAAGGCCCATATGCAATTAACGTTTTCTCCTTAGTTTTCTCCTAAGTGATATTTTCACAACTTGTCAGTGAACGCGAACTTTTCCAGAAGTTCGGTTCACCCTCTTAATGCACCATTAGAGTCAACTTTGACCCTCTACATCACAGTCAGCAGGCACATTGTAGCCAATCAGGCTACACTCCCTCCTGGAGCCACTCCCCCCCTTATAAAAGGCAGGTGGTGCCTTTTTTAAGGGGGGGGGGTGGCTCCAGGAGGGAGTTATACTCACTCGTGTGCCTGCAGTAAATAGAGAAGGGACAGCTGCTGCTGCTGACTCTCATAGGGAAATATTAGTTAGGCTCTTGTAGGCTTCTTAGCTTGCTCCTTGCTGATTCTTATTGCTAAAATAGCACCCCACAACAGCACTTTTGAGAGCTAATCTTGTTCTTGTGATCTATTTTTTTTCTGTGTGTCCCACTGACATGTGTGTTGCATAGACAGCCTTGATAATTCATACTGTGTGTGCCACTGCCAGGCCCAGCACATTCAGTGACTACCTGTGTGTGTGAGAGGTGCACATTGTAGTACCCATTACTGTATACACCTACCTACCTGTTGTTAACAGTGCACCCACCTACCTACGTGAGCTGAGCGCACGCAGTGTCACTGTGCCTGTCCACTACCTGTCTGTGTGTGACAGTTGCACATTGTTATACCTATCACTGCATATACCTACCTACCTGTTGTTCACTTCAGTGCACCCACCTGCCTATGTGAGCGCACGCAGTGTCACTGTGCCTTTCCTCTACCTGTCTGTGTGTGACAGGTGCACATTGTAATACCCATTACTGCATATACCTACCTATCTGTTGTTCACAGTGCACCCACCTACCTACGTGAGTTGAGCGCACGCAGTGTCTTTGTGCCTGTCCGCTACCTGTCTGTGTGTGACAGGTGAACATTGTAATACCCATCACTGCATATACCTACCTACCTGTTGTTCACAGTGCACCCACCTACCTACGTGAGCGCACACAGTCTATATGAGTGTCTGGGGGGTGGCACACCAAAGATAATAAGGTCGTTGCTTCATTGTGGACAGACCAAATTTGATCAGCTGGACAGTCACTGTTCTGTCGTTCAGCTACCTCAGCCCGGCGACCATATGGGCTGGAAAGCTGCCATCACCTGCACTCTTGTCATGGTGCGCACCAGTCCAGCATGGCCGTCACTACACAAACAGCTGTTTGCAGTCACTGCATACCTTTCACTGCCTCTTTGACTGCACATTGTATTATACCTGGCAGTCAGTGCATACCTTTCACTTGAATGGATGGCAGACTTGCCCTCCATAACAGATTCTCATTAAAGGATATAAAGTTGATTCATCTCATATACAGCAGGGCCTCAAAAGTCCTCCTGTATCGTTATTTTTGGTCACTACCTCGGGGTGCATGCCATGCCTGCTGCCTTCCTTGGATGTATGTTGTAGCCGTTCCTGCTCCTTTGCCCATAGAGTGCCTGCTGCCTTCCTTGGATGTGTGGTGGTGGTAGCCGTTTCTTAGGCTCCCACTCCGGACCGCAATCGAACCAGGATTCCCCGGCCATTACCCGTGGTCACTCGCAATGGCAGACTTGCCCTCCATAACAGATTCTCGTTAGAGGTAATAAAGTCGATCAGTGTCATATACAGCAGGGCCTTGAAAGTCCTCCTTTTGGTCACTACCTTGGGATGTGCATGCCATGCCTGCTGCCTTACTTGGATGTGTGTGGTAGCCGTTCTTGCTCCTTTGCCCACAGCGTGCCTGCTGCCTTCCTTGGATGTGTGGGGGTAGTAGACGTTTCTTAGGCTCCCACTCCGGAGCGGAATCGAACTAGGATTCCCCGGCAATTACCTGTGGTCACTCGCAATGGCAGACTTGCCCTCCATAAAAGATTCTCGATGCAGGTACTGAACAGCAAGCAGAACAAATATTTAAAAAAATAGATGTAAGCTTTAACAATGGTAGAGAAAGAACCATTAAAAGTTGATAAGGCAGTCAGACATTACCTGACATCACTGAGTGAGGAAAAGCAATCTCGCCACGGTGCGCACCAGTCCAGCACAGGCGTCACTACGCAAACAGCTGTTTGCGGTGCATTACACAGTGAGTTTGGTGTGTCAGTGTGAAGCAGTACTCTAATTACACTCCCTGATTGATGTATACACATGCAAGATGTTTTAAAGCTCTTTAGGCCTGCAATTTAGCATTCAATGTGATTTCTGCCCTTAAAACGCTGCTTTACGTCCAATCCAGATTTTTCCCCGGGACTTTTGGCGTCTATCCCACTCCGCCATGCCCCCTCCAGGTGTTAGACCCCTTGAAACATTTTTCCATCACTTTTGTGGCCAGCATAAATGTTTCTAGTTTTCAAAGTTCGCCTCCCCATTGAAGTCTATTGTGGCTCGCGAAAGTTTGCGTGAACCGAACTTTCGCGGTGGGTTTGCGAACCCGGTTCGCAAACCGAAAATCGGAGGCTTGGGCCATCTCTACTTGTCAGTATGCCTTTTAAAATACCAACAAGCCAGAAAATACTAACATTAATTTTGATTGTATCTTTTGACCTGGTTTTTGGTAGTTTTTAATTATAAAGTGACAAATTACTTAAAAAAAAGAGATGAAAGATGATCTCCTAGGAGATGAATTGTTAATTGCACATGGGCCTTAGTATTACATACTGTATATTTAGGTATAATATATTTTACTGCAGCAAAATAAATTTGATACTTATGTATATGGAAATTGTGGTGATAGTTGAGATGCTAACTATAGTAACACATACAGTATGTAACTGATATTTCAGAGTAAGAGCCAATGCATTTGTTAGTACTGAGAACAATTTGATAAAAGTAGTATAGTGACATACCATTTTTTGATATTTTGATTGGGCCTGTGCCCGTTGTTGTTGCAGTCTTACTTCTGTCTCAGACGTTTGTCCGCCTGCAGTACACAGAGTAAATAAGACTAAAGAAACACATAAAATAATGTACCATATAAATATCTATATACCATTATATTTTTGATATTTTGATTGGGCCTGTGCCCGTTGTTGTTGCAGTCAGGGGCGCCGCGAGGCATAAAGCGAACCAATCGGTCGCTTGGGGCCTCAAGATCTTAGGGGCCTCGGCGGCTCCGTGACGTCGGCGTGACGTCACTTTTTCCCCGCAGCCCCGCGGGGCTGGCACTGGCAGAGCAGAGCAGGGCTACGGGAAGATGGCCGCCGCCAAAGCCCTGCTCTGGAGACTATGTCTCCAGTACAGGGCTTCGGGTGGCCATCTTCCCGTAGCCCTGCATGAATCAGCGCGGGAGATTGGAGGAGGGAGGGAGCTCCGTGGGAACTGCGCGCCTGAGCAGCCGGCCGGGAGAGGAGACGGGGAGAGAAGACTCGTGCCAGTGCCAGCCTGCCAGGTGAGTAAATTCTTTTCTTTTTGCAGCCCTAATTGCGATTGATTTCTGCTGAACTGAGCCCTAATTTCGTTTGATATCTGCTGAAAATGTGGCCCTAATTGCGTTTGATTTCTGCTGAACTGTGCCCTAATTGCGTTTGATATCTGCTGAAAATGTGGCCCTAATTGCGATTGATTTCTGCTGAACTGTGCCCTAA
The DNA here is from genome assembly GCF_040937935.1 of Hyperolius riggenbachi. NCBI lineage: Eukaryota > Metazoa > Chordata > Amphibia > Anura > Hyperoliidae > Hyperolius > Hyperolius riggenbachi. Next base: position 161,916,322 of record NC_090647.1, on the reverse strand, counting down.
TTGCGTTTGATATCTGCTGAAAATGTGACCCTAATTGCGATTGATTTCTGCTGAACTGTGCCCTAATTGCGTTTGATATCTGCTGAAAATGTGGCCCTAATTGCGATTGATTTCTGCTGAACTGTGCCCTAATTGCGTTTGATATCTGCTGAAAATGTGGCCCTAATTGCGATTGATTTCTGCTGAACTGTGCCCTAATTGCGTTTGATATCTGCTGATAATGTGGCCCTAATTGCGATTGATTTCTGCTGAACTGTGCCCTAATTGCGTTTGATATCTGCTGAAAATGTGGCCCTAATTGCGTTTGATTTCTGCTGAACTGTGCCCTAATTACGTTTGATTTCTGCTGAAAATGTGCCCTAATTGCGTTTGATTTCTGCTGAAAATGTGCCCTAATTGCGTTTGATTTCTGCTGAAATGTGGCCCAAATTGCGTTTTTATTTTCTGGTGTCTGGGGTAACTGTTGCTGCATTTATTATTTAATGGTCATAGTTGGCTATATTTGCTGTGCTACGGTTAAGCTTCGCCCATACAATGTCATGGCCACACCCATCTTTCGGCGCGCTACGCGCGCCTCAATCACCCCCACATCCATTTTTTCCCCGCAAACAGCCCCGCCCCAATCCGCCCTCCTGCTCCACCCACATGTCATAGCCACGCCCACTTATGCGGGATAACCACACCCATTTTTCGCCTCTTGCTACAGTCCGCTTGGGGCCACAAAAACCTTAGCTGCACCCCTGGTTGCAGTCTTACTTCTGTCTCAGACGTTTGTCCGCCTGCAGTACACAGAGTAAATAAGACTAAAGAAACACATAAAATAATGTACCATATAAATATATATATACATTATATTATATTTTGTAACAAAAAGTTGGGAACTGAATTGAAAAATGGGTTTTACAAACCAAGAACACAGAATGCAAAGCGCTAGCAGAAATTGATAAACTAAAAAGAAGTATGAAACAGTTCATTTGGAGCCATTGGTTTTGGGCATTAGCACTGAGCATATGACTGATGTCAGCACCCTAGCAGTTTATGTTCTGGTGTTTGGCTTGGATCCTGCACCAGAAGTGAAGATGAAAGGTGAGGATCAGTTAGGATTGTATCTCATTGTTTAAAGTCATTTAGGAGGGTCAGTGTTAAGGTGCCCATTTACAGTACAATTTTCACTAAATGTGATCTTTCGATGCTAATTGAATGATCGTAAGTAATCTGAAGGCTGTTATCGAATGTTCACATTTACTGAATGATTCTTTCTTCGAATGCGATCATATTTTCCAACTTTCAGATTGATTTTATCCTAAAAAGCAATCAACCAAAGAATCGTTCACTATTGATTGCCTTCATAAACAGCACATTTTCTATACAATTCGTAAAAAAAGCATCGAAAGATCGCATTTGGTGAAAAAATTGTACCATTAATGGGTACCTTTAGGGAACAGGGTAGTTGGAGATTACCTTCAGATTTTACAGTTAGAATTTGAAGGTTAGATATCAGGGTAATGTTAATGTCAGGGAGAGATTTGGGTTAAATGCCTGGAAAGAATTAGTGCTGAAGGTTATGGTTAGGCAATAGGAGAGATTTTGTAACTAAAGGCTCATACACACGCTCAACAAAAGTCTTTTTAAATGCACGATTATCAGACAACTTGAAGAATTTGGACAACTTTTGTCAAGTAAAAGAAGTGCAAACGCCAAGGCGTTATCACTGATAAGAGGCGACCAACGACTGATAAGACGCAGCTCAAGTCAATCCAACAGTTGGATTAACTTGAGCTGCGTCTTATCAGTAGTTGGTTGCCTCTTATCAGTGATAGCGCCTTGTCGTTTGCAGGTCTTTTACTTGACAAAAGTTGTCCAACTTTGAAAATCGTGCATTTAATAGACTTTTGTTGAGCGTGTGTATGAGCCTTTAGGGATCAGTCATTCTTAGCAGAATGATGAAGAAGTGATGATAAAATCACTGAAAACTGCATCACATTCCAGACATACCTAAGTATCGTGGTTGTTTTGCTGATAATCTGTGACTGATGTAGATTGGTACTTTATAGCCCAAAGTAAACAGTGCTTTATTTACTAAGATAACCCACTTACCTAGCCTACTTGGGGCAAGATTTATTGGTCCAGACTTCCGAGTTTCCAGAAAGCGGTTATACTCTTCTTGCTCCCTAGTTGCCACTACAAAACAAACAAGAAAGCTTAGAAATCTTTTTCTTGTTTAAGTGTGAATAATACCATTTAGGAAATAATGATAGTAGCTTTGTAGTATAGAGGAAACACTTTGTTGAAGTTAAAAACAAGCAGTTTTATACATCTTTAAAACAAAACTTTTTAAAACAATGCTCCTTCACCTGCATGTGGTTAAGGAGTTCATGTAATGTTTCTTCTATTCTATTTATGCGAAAAATCAACAAAAATAATTATTTTAAAAAAGCAGCCTGACAGCCATTTTGCGCTAAACACGCTTCTACAGAGGCTACGTAGGAGCATGTGCAGCGCAAACAGCCATCAGGCTTCTTTGCCCAGCACCTACCACCATCTATTGATCCCACCTTTGCTGTCCAATCTGTTTATGGACACAGCCACACATGTATTGTGAAGTGTATTTGCATGTTTTGGATGAAAGCAGCATTGAGCAGTGCCGACTTTCCTCTCTGCCTTGCAGCCTGCATTACAGCCACCAAAACAATTCAACTTGTTAATTCATAACTAAACTCCCTGATGTGCAGCATTCAATGTCTTAACGACTTCGTATACCTGAGATGGAAGGTGATAATTGAGACGTGCAGTCTCACTGCTTATACCCAGGGCTACTTGCTGCCACGCTTGAAAATAAATCCAGATGGATATTAACAGGAAAAAAAAATCAAACCTCCCTTTTTAATATGCAATGTACTTGTACTTAATTTCAGATACACACACAAGCACATGTCTCTTTGGCAAGCCCAGACTGAAGTAAATAACTTGCAGTGCTCTGGCTACAGCTTCCCAGGCAGTTGGTAATCTCGTACAATAATAAACAATTGTAAGCAATTTTGTGTTTGCGTCATTTCAATGCAGAGAAGATTTGTTTAAATTATTGGGGGAGTAATACAGGCAGAATGCACCATAGGATTCCTTTCTACCACTTCTACCACATCATCACACGACTTCAGAAAAGCAAATCTATCCCTAATTGTCTGTTTTAAACTGAAACGTCATTTTAATGATCAGTTGTCCAAATGTTCTCTATAGGGTGCTGGTGAGTCTATTTTCTAGTCCAAGAATAATTCAAACATTAGGTAAAAAATACAGTATATTTATATACATTTTTGGTGGGAGAAGGAGAGGGAAACTTAATTTGCAGCTAAAAAATGACAAATATTATATTTATTTTTTCCTGGTTTAGGTGCAAATACAGTGGGTTGCAAAAGTATTCGGACCCCTTGAAGTTTTCCACATTTTGCCATATTACTGCCACAAACATGAATCAATTTTATTGGAATTCCACATGAAAGACCAATACAAAGTGGTGTACATGTGAGAAGTGGAATGAAAATCATACATGATTCCAAACATTTTTTTTCCAAATAAATAACTGCAAAGTGGTGTGTGCATAATTATTCGGCCCATTTTGATCGGAGTGCAGTCAGTTGCCTATAGACATTGCCTGATGAGTGCTAATGTCTAAATAGAGTGCACCTGTGTGTAATCTAATGTCAGTACAAATACAGCTGCTCTGTGAGGGCCTCAGAGGTTGTCTAAGAGAATATTGGGAGCAACAACACCGTGAAGTCCAAAGAACACACAAGACAGGTCAGGGATAAAGTTATTGAGAAATTTAAAGCAGGCTTAGGCTACAAAAAGATTTCCAAAGCCTTAAACATCCCACGGAGCACTGTTCAAGCGATCATTCAGAAATGGAAGGAGTATGGCACAACTGTAAACCTACCAAGACAAGGCCATCTACCTAAACTCACAGGCCGAACAAGGAGAACGCTGATCAGAAATGCAGTCAAGAGGCCCATGGTGACTCTGGACGAGCTGCAGAGATCTACAGCTCAGGTGGGAGATTCTGTCCATAGGACAACTATTTGTCATGCACTGTACAAAGTTGGCCTTTATAGGAGAGTGGCAAGAAGAAAGGCATTGTTAACAGAAAGCATAAGAAGTCCCGTTTGCAGTTTGCCACAAGCCATGTGGGGGACACAGCAACCATGTGGAAGAAGGTGCTCTGGTCAGATGAGACCAAAATGGAACTTTTTGGCCATAATGCAAAACGCTATGTGTGGCGGAAAACTAACACTGCGCATCACTCTGAACACACCATCCCCACTGTCAAATACGGTGGTGGCAGCATCATGTTCTGGGGGTGCTTCTCTTCAGCAGGGACAGGGAACCTGGTCAAAGTTGATGGGAAGATGGATGGAGCCAAATACAGGGCAATCTTGAAAGAAAACCTTTTGAAGACTGCAAAAGACTTGAGACTGGGGCGGAGGTTCACCTTCCAGCAGGACAATGACCCTAAACATAAAGCCAGGGCAACAATGGAATGGTTTAAAACAAAACATATCTATGTGTTAAAATGGCCCAGTCAAAGTCCAGATCTAAATCCAATCGAGAATCTGTGGCAAGATCTGAAAACTGCTGTTCACGAACGCTGTCCATCTAATCTGACTGAGCTGAAGCTGTTTTGCAAAGAAGAATGGGCAAGGATTTCAGTCTCTAGATGTGCAAAGCTGGTAGAGACATACTCTAAAAGACTGGCAGCTTTAATTGCAGCAAAAGGTGGTTCTACAAAGTATTGATTCAGGGGGCCGAATAATTACACACACCCCACTTTGCAGTTATTTATTAGTAAAAAATGTTTGGAATGATGTATGATTGTCGTTCCACTTCTCACGTGTACACCACTTTGTATTGGTCTTTGACGTGGAATTACAATAAAATTGATGCATGTTTGTGGCAGTAATGTGACAAAATGTGGAAAATTTCAAGGTGGCCGAATACTTTTGCAACCCACTGTATGGAACCACCTAAGATACGACAGCCTCGATTATCCAGATACTTTCTAGTGCACTCAGGAAACGTGTTCAAACTTTGGCCTCTACAGCAGGAGTGTCAGAGTTCTAAAGTCTGGTACAGAATATCCAGTATTGTCTTAGAAACGATGAACGTTTAGATCATACATGTCAAAATCCGGCCCGTGGGCCAAATTTGGCCATCAGAGCCATTAAATTTGGCCCTCAAGTGGTTTTCCCACTCTGCATTATGTTTGGCCCACTCTACACAACCTGGGAAATTATATTGGAGGTGAAGCCCTAGATCACCAGGGAAGCCATATGGGGAGGTAGAGGGAAAGCACTAAACACTAGGAGTAAAGAGGAGGGTGGGGGTCTCTAGACACCAGGGAACTGTATAAAGGAAGGGAGGACTACTAGACACCAGAGAACTTTATAAGGGAGGAAGGTGGCCAGTAGACATTGAGGTTGGCCCGCAACTAGGTCCCAGAGTACAATTTCGTCCCACTTTGTATTTGAGTTTGACACCCCTGGTTTAGATCAAAATGATTGGGTTGTCTGTTGATCAGAAATGAGCTCTTCTACCATCCAATCAGAACCAATCAATAAACAGTAGTTTTATCTGTTATGAAATGATCAGATATGATGGTAAATATTAACTGGTTTTGCACATGGTTGTGCAAACAACTGAACATTACACTGTCTCAGCAGGATGAGACCGGCACCATCAAAGAAGTTTCAATGCTCTTTTATTGATTAAAAACAAACAGACACATGACAGCAAAAAATGGCGACGTTTCGGAGGAGTTCCTCCTTTATCAAGCCCTGTCCGTGTCTAACTGTATCTCGCTTAACATCATCCTTATATACTCTAATGCTGGAGAAAATCAACCAATAATGTGCAATGCCACTATGTGGCGACCAATCCCCTTCTACCTGGTCGCACGGACCTGATGGGGAACTTCTCATTATTATGCACATATTTCAGTGACGTCTTATCACCACCACCACCAAACGCCTACCAATGGCGTGAGCACAGTGGATGACATCACCCCTCCAGGACCGCCTACCACCCGGCGGGCCTGATGGGGAACTGCGCTCCACGCCGCGGTTCAAAGTGCCGCCCACTGGTCAGACGTCATGGGGACGCGTACGCGGACAATTGTCCACGCATATAGTCTCCAAGCGGCATGACGCGGAAAAGGGAACGCCTTCCGCCCCACCACGTGGCACAAGCGTATCCAAGGCAACAACAACAACTATGCGTAACATCTATCCCCCAAATACATCTACTAGACCTAAAAGGACATACCCATGTATGGGATGTGTTCACTGTAATAATGTCATTACGGGCAGCTATGTAACTCACCCATATAGTGGAAAAAGATTTTATGATAATGGCAATTTTGACTGTAGTTCCAGATATGTAGTGTACTGTTTAAAATGCCCATGTGGTTTATTATTAATCGTGGGTCAAACCACACAAAGAATGAAAGACAGACTGTCAGCCCATAAAAGTACTATTAGAAAACCGGCGATGGAACTGAGTGTTCCATGTCACTTTAAAAAAGCAGGACATACAGTCAGTCAATTAAGATATCAAATATTGGAGCAAGTTTATCCCTTACGTAGAGGTGGCAATAGAGAAAAAAGACTTTTATACCGTGAGGCAGTGTGGATCAGGAGACTGGACAAATTAGAACCCAAGGGACTCAATAGAGAATATGACATGACGACACTTTTGTAGATAGGAATGTATTTGGGGGATAGATGTTACGCATAGTTGTTGTTGTTGCCTTGGATACGCTTGTGCCACGTGGTGGGGCAGAATGCGTTCCCTTTTCCGCATCATTCCGCTTGGAGACTATATGCGTGGACAATTGTCCGCGTACGCGTCCCCATGACGTCTGACCAGTGGGCGGCACTTTGAGCCGCGGCGTCGAGCGCAGTTCTCCATCAGGTCCGCCGGGTGGTAGGAGGTCCTGGAGGAGTGATGTCATCCACTGTGCTCACGCCATTGGTCGGCGTTTGGCGGTGTGGGGCGGTGGGGGTCCTGCTATTCCGCCCTATCACGTGGTGATAAGACGTCACTGAAATATGTGCATATTAATGAGAAGTTCCCCATCAGGTCCGTGCGACCAGGTAGAAGGGGATTGGTCGCCACATAGTGGCATTGCACATTATTGGTTGATTTTCTCCAGCATTAGAGTATATAAGGATGATGTTAAGCGACATACAGTTAGGCACGGACAGCGCTTGATAAAGGAGGAACTCCTCCGAAACGTCGCCATTTTTTGCTGTCATCTGTCTGTTTGTTTTTAATCAATAAAAGAGCATTGAAACTTCTTTGATGGTGCCGGTCTCAACCTTTTACAAATATCGCTTGGGAGTGAGGTGCTGACACTTCCAGTGACCAGACACATCGTGCATATTCATCTGGAGTGCTCTACCAACCACATTGACGACTGTCTCAGCAGGAAGAATCCCACAGAAACTTGCTGGGAAACAAATATACGAGTAGAATGGAAGAGTCATCATACATGTATATAAATTTACTTGGCATTCCCTTTTAATTTACTACCAATTGGGAAAATTGATCACAGTGATTCACTGCTGACAGGTTGGCTAGGAGTCTCCCCATGTTTAGTAACCCTAAACCTAAATTGAGGGCCCCAATTTAGTGTGAACCTGTGATCAACAGGCTACTCCACAGCATATAAAAAGATTGAAGTATAACAGGTCGTTGCAGGCAGATTGTGCTATCTATATGTAAATGGCATTGTCCTTTGATAACTGCTGAGAATCCTGATAGGTCTACTTTATTTATTTATTTGTTGTATTTATAAAGCACCAACATATTACGCAGCGCTGGACATTAATTTAGGTTACAGTCAATATTTAGGGGTGACAAACAGCAATATGACAATACAGGAATACAAGAAAACCAGATCACACAGCACAGTATGAGTACAAGGTAATGCTTAGTCAGTCACTGGATGGGAGCATGGAGTTAGGCAAGTTAGGTTCACTCAAATGCATAGCATGGGTGCACAGTAATAGAGGTGGATGATCAGGTAGGACACAAAAGGAGTGAAGACCCTGCCCAAAGGCTTACAATCTAGAGGGAGAGGTAGGGACACGAGAGGTAGGGGACCAGAGTTCGGCTGTGGGTTTAGAGCAATTGTGAGGGGTGGTAGGCAAGAGTGAAAAGGTGAGTTTTGAGGGCCTTCTTGAAGGTGTTGAAGGAGGGGGCTGCCCTAATGGGTGGAGGTAGGGAGTTCCATAGTGTCGGAGCGGCTCTTGAGAAGTCTTGGAGGCGTGCATGGGACTGGGTGATGCGGGGGACGGTCAGGCGAAGTTCATTGGAGGAGCGGAGTGAGCGGCTTGGTGTGTATCTCTGAGTAAGATCAGAAATGTAGGTTGGACAGGTTTTGTGGATGGATTTGTAGGTCAGACACAATATCTTGAATCTGATTCTGGACTGGATAGGAAGCCAGTGGAGGGATTCACGGAGGGGAGCCGGCCTGGTGGAGCGATGGGAGGAGTGGATACTTTAAAGTGTACCCAATGCGACATGTGACATGATAAGATAAAAATGTGTAAGTGCAGTACAAAACATATCAATAACCAGGCTGCTTTACTTGGTTTATTTTGCTGCCTGAAAGAGTTAATTTCTAGGCATGGAAGTGACAGCTTCTGTCTTGTCAGTACCTAGTTGAGAATATAGGAAACATCAGTTATAAGCAAATTACAGCCATAAAAGTTTTCCTGGAAAAATACAACTTCTGGGGACAGGGAGAGATAACATACATGCACTATTGACCTTTTTCTAATTCTGGGATACTTAATAGGCTGCCACTGATTAGAGATAGTAAAACATTTAACCTACTTTGTACATTTTTAAATACTAAGGAAAACCCTGGGATACTTAAAAACGTCATTTTTAGGAATAGGAGGATAAATATAATTGTGTATCTCATCAGTTTATTTTCACCTCCGGTTCACACTAAGGTTTTTATGACCGATGACTAGAGTTTTCCAGGCTGAAAAGGGCAGAGCGATTCCAAATGGTCCAATGCTTTCTATATGTCTACAAACTAAAATGTAGATGTAATCAGGCTTCTCTTACACTAAGCACACAGGACTATTTGTGTAGCTAGTAGTGCAGAAGGTTTGGTAGGACCATAATTAAACAAAAGCCTAAAGCAGCCAGCCAGGCAATTGCATATAACTAGAGTAAGCCAGCTCATGCGTATATGAATGGATCATTGCTTGGCCACTTAAATTGAAAGTTTATAACCTTTAGCTAAATTCTATGTAAAAGGGTTACTATATTTGCCTTAGAAAACTAGAGTAGTGGAAATGGTCTATCTTCTGACTTATTGGTCTGAAAGTATCAAAGCCATGCAAATAATCATGTCCGATCTCTCGGTCTCCGAGCGACAAGCTTTGACTGCTCTAGAGAGCAATATTAACATTGTCATACGCTCGGCTGACAAAAGGGGCTTGGTGGTTGTCCAGGACGCGCTAGATTATCGAACGGAGACCCTTAGATAGTTGGGGGATGTGGATGTGTATCGGCCTTTGCTTCGGGACCCCATGCAGGATTTCCTTCGGGATCTTTTGGAGCTTTTGGACTTCGGGCACAGCACGGGTGTTTTAACCAAACGTATGTCTGCAAACCTCACATTGCCTCATTAACCACCACCTGCTATTTCCAGCTCAAAAATATATTCCGTATCCGTCCCTTCCTCACACAAGAGGCCACCAAAATGCTTGTTCATGCCTTAATCATCTCCCGCCTAGACTACTGCAACACCCTGCTCTGTGGCCTACCAAAAAACAGGCTAGCTCCTCTCCAATCCCTTCTAAATGCAGCGGCCCGCCTCATTCACCTTTCCACACGCTCTTCCGATGCAGCCCCACTGTGCCGTTCTCTCCACTGGTTACCCATTACCCAGAGGATCCAGTTCAAACTCCTGACTCTAACATACAAAGCCCTCCACGAGTTGTCTCCTCCATACATCTCCTTACTAATCTCAAGATATTGTCCCTCCCGCAACCTTCGCTCCTCCCAAGAAATTCTCCTGGCCTCTAAGCTGATCACCTCCTCTCATGCTCGCATCCAGGACTTTACACGAGCATCAGCCCTTATCTGGAACTCTCTTCCACAGCCTGTACGTCATGCTCCAAACCTGGACATCGTCAAACGCACTCTTAAAACACACCTTTTCAGACAAGCTTATAACATTCTATAGCCCTTTATTTACTTATTTGTCACAATGTAATCAGAGGCAAAGAATCACTGCCTCATCCATCCTCCACCCCCTTACCTAGTGTGTCCCCCACTACCCATTAGATTGTAAGCTCGCAAGGGCAGGGTCATCCTCCTAATGTTTACTGTCTTTGTAACAATATTTGTGCTGCTTGGAACTCTGCTGTATATTTGTTAGTTGTATCTATGTTCCCCTTGTCATCTTATTGTGCTTTGTAAAGCGCTGCGGAATATGTTGGCGCTATATAAATAAAAAATAATAATAATAATAATAATGTCTGAGTACTTGTATCCATTGCACCCGGTTGTGCCCGTCTTCCATCACCTCCCGAAGATCCATAAGTCGGATGTTCCCCCCGGGGCCGGCCGATTGTGGCCAGGATTGGCTCCATGGGTGAGCGTCTGGGGGAGTGGGTAGATGCACATCTACATCCCCTTGTAACTAGACTCCCGGGGTATCTGCAGGACAGTGGTGCTCAGCAGAGCTCGAATATTCGAGTAGCTCGAATATTCGAGCTCTTTTCCAGCTATTCGAGCTCGGTATAGCTGTAGCTATTCGAATGGGCTATTCGCGTACACTCGAATAGCCCATTCACTATTCGAGCTATTCGAGCAAACGGCGCTATTCGAGCTCGGTACCGAGCTCGAATAGCGTCATAGCCCAGATTGATGTCCTTAGAGCCAATCAGAGGGCTCCCAGGCCCTCTGACGGCAGCCAATCACAGAGGGGGACCCTGGCCAGCCCCTACCCTATAAATAGCGGCCGCCATGTTACGTTTCTCCGTCCTTGCCTGAGACTTACATAGAGAGAGAGTTGCTCCTTTGTGCTTTGGCTTAGCAAGAGCTTTATTGTGGTCATTTACCTAGCGTTTTTGCTCACATACACCTCCTATACACACCTATATTGTTGTTAGTTAGTTAGACATTGTATTTTAGTTAGTAGCTTTTGTGTTACATAGAGACAGGCCAGCTGCTGCAGGCTTACAGCTTTAGGCCTCAGGGCCTTGCCTGTGTGGGCAGCTGTCCTCCTGTCCTCTGTTTATTTCTCTCTATTCTATACCAGTATTTCTGCTGTCCTTTACTACTGATTGTATTAGTATTGTAGTTATATACTGTAACTGTACTAGGACACTCACTGTCACTGTTCATAGGCTACTAGCTGCTCCTGCGTGTGTGCACTCACTGTCTGTGTACACACTACACACACTCTATTTCCTTCTGATAACTGATTGATTATTGTAATTGAATATTGTAATTAGTTAGTTGTACTCACTGTTACTACTTACTGTACTAGGAGTCTAGGACACTCAGTCACTGTTCATAGGCTACTAGCTCCTGCGTGTGTGCACTCACTGTCTGTGTACACACTACACACACTCTATTTCCTTCTGATAACTGATTGATTATTGTAATTAGTTAGTTGTACTTACTGTTACTACTTACTGTACTAGGAGTCTAGGACACTCAGTCACTGTTCATAGGCTACTAGCTCCTGCGTGTGTGCACTCACTGTCTGTGTACACACACTACACACACTCTATTTCCTTCTGATAACTGATTGCTTATTGTAATTAGTTAGTTGTACTTACTGTTACTACTTACTCTTACTGTACTAGGAGTCTAGGACACTCAGTCACTGTTCATAGGCTACTAGCTCCTGCGTGTGTGCACTCACTGTCTGTGTACACACTACACACACTCTATTTCCTTCTGATAACTGATTGATTATTGTAATTAGTTAGTTGTACTTACTGTTACTACTTACTCTTACTGTACTAGGAGTCTAGGACACTCAGTCACTGTTCATAGGCTACTAGCTCCTGCGTGTGTGCACTCACTGTCTGTGTACACACACTACACACACTCTATTTCCTTCTGATAACTGATTGATTATTGTAATTAGTTAGTTGTACTTACTGTTACTACTTACTGTACTAGGAGTCTAGGACACTCAGTCACTGTTCATAGGCTACTAGCTCCTGCGTGTGTGCACTCACTGTCTGTGTACACACACTACACACACTCTATTTCCTTCTGATAATTGATTGCTTATTGTAATTAGTTAGTTGTACTTACTGTTACTACTTACTCTTACTGTACTAGGAGTCTAGGACACTCAGTCACTGTTCATAGGCTACTAGCTCCTGCGTGTGTGCACTCACTGTCTGTGTACACACTACACACACTCTATTTCCTTCTGATAACTGATTGCTTATTGTAATTAGTTAGTTGTACTTACTGTTACTACTTACTCTTACTGTACTAGGAGTCTAGGACACTCAGTCACTGTTCATAGGCTACTAGCTCCTGCGTGTGTGCACTCACTGTCTGTGTACACACACTACACACACTCTATTTCCTTCTGATAACTGATTGCTTATTGTAATTAGTTAGTTGTACTTACTGTTACTACTTACTCTTACTGTACTAGGAGTCTAGGACACTCAGTCACTGTTCATAGGCTACTAGCTCCTGCGTGTGTGCACTCACTGTCTGTGTACACACACTACACACACTCTATTTCCTTCTGATAACTGATTGCTTATTGTAATTAGTTAGTTGTACTTACTGTTACTACTTACTCTTACTGTACTAGGAGTCTAGGACACTCAGTCACTGTTCATAGGCTACTAGCTCCTGCGTGTGTGCACTCACTGTCTGTGTACACACACTACACACACTCTATTTCCTTCTGATAACTGATTGCTTATTGTAATTAGTTAGTTGTACTTACTGTTACTACTTACTCTTACTGTACTAGGAGTCTAGGACACTCAGTCACTGTTCATAGGCTACTAGCTCCTGCGTGTGTGCACTCACTGTCTGTGTACACACACTACACACACTCTATTTCCTTCTGATAACTGATTGCTTATTGTAATTAGTTAGTTGTACTTCCTGACTGTTACTACTTACTTACTGTACTAGGGACACTCACTCAGTCACCTCACCCACCAACCCACTCCATTAAAGTACCCCACTTTTCACCCGCCCTTTTAAAAAACTTTTGTCTATATGCCCAGCGTGGCAGCCAGCGCGGTTTGGGCAAGGGGAAGGGCAGCAAGGGAATCAGGAGGAGAGGGAGCAGCATTGTGGCAAGCCGCGGGCGCGGGCGCGCCACCATGCACAGTTCCGCAGCAGCAGCAGCAGCGTCAGTGGCTAACATTCCTCCCATAGCCACTGGCCGTGGACGCCTTGGGCGCCGCCCAGCAGGAGCATCTGCAACTCACGCTGCAGAGACACAGCAGCAGCAGCGTGTAGCACCTGCTCCGATTTTCCTCCAGCCGGGTCGGAAACGTCCCATTGAGGAAAAGCATGCAGACACTGTGGTGCAACTGATGACGGAAGATGAGCAGCCCGCCATCAGCTCTGCATCCGAGGCCTCCACCCTCACCACCACCCCTGTTCGCAGCAGCCGCCCAGCAGGGCCTGGGGAGCAGGCCAGTTCACCGTCAGTTGGCGACCTGTCATTCAGCAGTCTTTTGACCCCAGGCATCATGAGTCAATTGTCTGCTGTTGTTGGCGATTTTGAGGAGGAGATGCTGATGGGCACTTTGGGGGATGAGGGATTGGACAGCAAGACTGTGGCGACAGTCAAGCAGCCCATCCATGCATCAGGAGAGGAGTTTGGGGGGTCCTCATCCCAGCAGGACATGTTTCAGGAGGGGGAGGATGATGATGACCCGGTGACAGACAGAGACTGGGTGCCACCACCTCCAGGGGATGTCGTCCTCAGCAGCTCTGAGGAGGAGGAGGAGGATGCTCTTGTGGGCCTTGCAAGGAGGCGCATCATTGCAAGCATTGGCAGCAGCAGTAGGCAGGTCCCACAGCCTGCTGGTGTCTCAGGCTCAGCAGCAGCAGCATCTGCCAGTACCACCACCAGCCGCACCCAAGCCCCCCCCCCAACCACCACAGGGAGACAGGCAGCAGCGCTTCCATGCCGTAGGGGGATGTTTCTGTCACCAATCTGGCGCTTTTTCACCATGCCCACAGTGTACAGCAAGTACGCCACTTGCAACCACTGTCAGCGGAAGTTGAGCAGAGGTGCAGACCCCTTAAAGTTCTGCACCAGCTCGCTCATCAACCACCTTGCTGCGAAACATTTCCACCAGCATCAGGAGTTCCAGAGGCTGAAGGCATCTGGTGCTGGCAGTGGCACCACACCCATCACTGCACAGCCTTCAGCAGCAGCAGCAACAGCAGCCACCCGCCCTCCTGCTCCTCCAGCAGCACCAGCAGGAGTGCGGAAACGCACTGCTCCTCCCCCCTCTGCAACTCCTGCCGCCGACACTGAGGCCTGTTCTGGCAGCCAGTCCTCAGTGGCCTCCTCCGCTGTGTCTGCTGATTCCCGTGCCAGCAAAAGGCCACGCCAGAGCCTTTTGAGCGAGTCCTTCCAGGGGGTGGTTAGGGCTCTGCCTCCCAGCAGCCGTCGCGTGCGGCAGCTGAACGGCTTGCTGGCACGGGCCATGTGCTCCCAACTCCTGCCGTACACGCTCGTGCAGGAGGGGAGCGACATTCGTGCGCTGCTTGCTTGCGCAGCCCCAGACTGGCAGCTCCCCAGCAGACACTTTTTCTCCCGCAAGGCCATTCCTGCACTGCACCGCTTTGTGATGGCCAATGTGGAGCGAGGGCTGGAGCACGCAGTTGGTGAAAGGGTCCACGTCACCATGGACTCCTGGAGCAGCCGCTTCGGGACAGGCCGCTACCTGTCCTTCACTGTCCACTGGGTCAGCTTGGTGGAAGGGGGTGAGGATGGGAGAGCAGCAGCGGGCACAGCAGCAGCAGCAACACAGTGGGTGGTGCCACCCCGCAGGGTCAGGGGAACTGCAGCAGGTTCCTCCGATCCTCTGCCATCCTCCGGCACACCTGGCCAAACCCCCCGCCTCAGCAGCAGCGTGAAGGCCCGCCACTGCCAAGCGCTGCTGCACTTGGTCAGCCTTGGGAAGACCAAGCTGACGGCAACCCATGTGTTGGCCAAACTCCAGGAGCAGGAGAGGATTTGGCTGATCCCCAGAGGCCTCAGAGTCGGAGAGGTGGTGGCCGACAATGGGGCCAATCTGGTTGCCGCAATAGACAGGGGAAACCTGACCCACATCCCCTGTCTTGCCCACGTGCTGAACCTGGTGGTGCAGAAGTTCTTGCGCACCTACCAGGGGATGGGCGAACTGCTGGAAATGGCAAGGAACGTTGTGCGTCACTTCCGGCGCTCGGCTGCAGCCTGTGCGAGCCTGGAAGACGTGCAAAAGGAGCTGGATCTGCCACGCCATCGGCTGATCCTTGACGTTCCGACTCGCTGGAACTCCACCCTGGCGATGTTGGAGCGTCTGGTTGAACAGAAGCGCGCTGTCAAACAGTACCTTGCCCTGGCCACTGTTTCCGCCACTCAGAGAAGGGACAAGACCAGCAACATCCCGTCCATCGTCCCCGATGATGACTGGAGGCACATGCAGCAGGTGTGCTTAGTGCTGGCTCCCTTTCTGCAGGCCACTAACATGGTGAGCAGGGACCATGCTATGGTCTGCGAGTGGGTGCCCCTGGTTTGTCTGCTGAACAGGGCCCTCGATGCTTTGCTGGAACAGGGAGCGGCAGCCTTGGACCAGCAGGAGCGGCAAGCAGCTGCACAGTCCACCTCTGAGGGGGAGGAGGAGGAGGACTTGGTGGAGGTCCCTGACCTTGCTGCTGATGAGGGGGATCAGCACAGTGCAGCTGAGTTGGTGCGGGGGTGGAGAGAGGATGAGGCTGACGAGGCAGAGGAGGAGGATGAGGACAGCAGCACTGCCGTCGATGTGCCAGCAGACGTGGCCAGCCTCTTCCCAATGGCAGCGCACATGCTGACGTGCCTGCGCAGAGACCCCAGGGTGATCCAGATGAAGCAGAGGGAGGACATCTGGATCAGCATGATATTGGACCCACGCCTCAAGGGGAAGTTGAGCCAGTTCCTGCCGCCTGCAGGAGGAGACCCAGCGCAACAAATAAGGAGCTTGCAGCAGGCCCTTGTTGAGCGCTTGGAGGAAGCCTTCCCCCAGCCTTCCACCCCCACTGTCCAGCAGCCAGCACAGAGGCAGCAGCAGGTGCCTGCATCCAGCAGCAAGCGCCCCACAGACCTGCTGTCTCTCAGCCACGAGCTCTACAGGACTGTAGAGGCTCCGGCAGCAGTGACTAGAGAGGAGGTGCATGCAGCAGCATCCTCCACCGGTCACAGCCAGCGCCTGACCCGCATGGTGGCTGACTACATGGGGTCCTACAGCGGGCTTGACAGCGATGCCCCTGTTGATCCCATGGAGTATTGGGTCAAGCGCCTGGAGATCTGGAGCGAGCTGGCGCAGTACGCCCTGGAAGTGCTGTCCTGCCCCCCTTCCAGCGTGCTGTCCGAGCGCTGCTTCAGTGCAGCTGGTGGTGTGGTCACCGAGAAACGCTCACGTCTGTCTCACAAGTCTGTGGACAGACTGACGTTTCTCAAGATGAACCAGGCGTGGGTGGAAGGCGAGTTCCTGGCCCCTGTTGTCGGCGAGAGGGGGACATGAACTGGCTAAGAACCATCGTTAATGTGCCTTACCACCCTTTACCACCTCCTGGCTCCTGCTCACTAAGCCAGCCTGGTTCACTTTGACTATTACGTCGCCTGCAGCCACACATTTTACACCTACAGTGGGCTGCTGTGTACTGCCCTTCTGCTGTCTGTCTGTGTTTCCCACTGCCAGGGTACACAGATTTACCTTCTGCTGCCACTCTGCCACCAGCTATTACGTCAAACAATAGCTATATATCTGTGTAATTTGTTTTACAAACAAAACCAAAAAACCATAAAAAAAAAAAAAAAAAAAAGGTTTAATTTTTCTGAGGTGCCCGGGTTGAAAACTGTGTTGTCCCAGTTGTGTATTGGACACGATGTGGGCTGCACGACCGCTGTCTGGGACCTCCTGTTGTGTTCATTTACGGCCTGGTATCACCGCTAGGTACCAGGGCTATTATGTCACGCTGCCTGCCTGCTGCCACACTCACACTACTCCTCCATTCCTCCTGCTGATGCTGCTGTCTGTCTGTGTTTCCCAACGCCAGGGTACACAGATTTACCTTCTGCTGCCACTCTGCCACCAGCTATTACGTCAAAAAATAGCTATATCTGTGTAATTGGTTGTAAAACCAAAACTACAAAACCATAAAAAAAAAAAAAAGGTTTAATTTTTCTGAGGTGCCCGGGTTGAAAACTGTGTTGTCCCAGTTGTGTATTGGACACAATGTGGGCTACACGACCGCTGTCTGGGACCTCCTGCCTGCTGTGTTTATTTACAGCCCTGGTATCACCGCTAGGTACCAGGGCTATTATGTCACGCTGCCTGCCTGCTGCCACACTCACACTACTCCTCCATTCCTCCTGCTGATGCTGCTGTCTGTCTGTGTTTCCCAACGCCAGGGTACACAGATTTACCTTCTGCTGCCACTCTGCCACCAGCTATTACGTCAAAAAATAGCTATATCTGTGTAATTGGTTGTAAAACCAAAACTACAAAACCATAAAAAAAAAAAAAAGGTTTAATTTTTCTGAGGTGCCCGGGTTGAAAACTGTGTTGTCCCAGTTGTGTATTGGACACAATGTGGGCTACACGACCGCTGTCTGGGACCTCCTGCCTGCTGTGTTTATTTACAGCCCTGGTATCACCGCTAGGTACCAGGGCTATTATGTCACGCTGCCTGCCTGCTGCCACACTCACACTACTCCTCCATTCCTCCTGCTGATGCTGCTGTCTGTCTGTGTTTCCCAACGCCAGGGTACACAGATTTACCTTCTGCTGCCACTCTGCCACCAGCTATTACGTCAAACAATAGCTGCTCACATTACTCCTCCATTCCTCCTGCTGCTGCTGCTGCTGTCTGTCTGTCTGTGTTTCCCAACGCCAGGGTACACAGATTTACCTTCTGCTGCCACTCTGCCACCAGCTATTACGTCAAAAAAATAGCTATATCTGTCTGTGTAATTTGTTGTAAAAACAAAACTACAAAACCATAAAAAAAAAAAAAAGTTTAATTTTTCTGAGGTGCCCGGGTTAAAAACTGTGTTGTCCCAGTTGTGTATTGGACACAATGTGGGCTGCACGACCGCTGTCTGGGACCTCCTGCCTGCTGTGTTTATTTACAGCCCTGGTATCACCGCTAGGTACCAGGGCTATTATGTCACGCTGCCTGCCTCATTGACTGCCTGCTGCCACACACTCATCCTCCTCCTCCTGCTGCTGAATTTACCTCCTGCTGTCTGTGTGTTTCCACTGCCAGGGAGCACATACAATGGCGCTTCCAACATGCGTGCGCCACCAGCTATTTGTTACGCTCAAAAATAGCTGCATTTCTTTAAAAAAAAAAATTTGAAAAGAGAAATAAGTGAAGAAGAAGACGATATAGAAGAAGATGAAGAAGATGAAGAAGAAGAAGATGAAGAAGAAGAAGAAGAAGAAGAAGAAGAAGATGAAGAAGAAGAAGAAGAAGAAGAAGAAGAAGGAGAAGAAGATGAAGATGAAGAAGAAGAAGATGAAGAAGAAGAAGATGAAGAAGATGAAGAAGATGAAGATGAAGAAGATGAAGAAGAAGAAGATGAAGAAGAAGAAGATGAAGATGATGAAGAAGAAGAAGATGAAGAAGAAGATGAAGATGATGAAGAAGAAGAAGATGAAGAAGATGAAGAAGATGAAGATGAAGAAGATGAAGAAGATGAAGAAGAAGAAGATGATGAAGAAGAAGAAGAAGATGAAGAAGAAGATGAAGAAGATGAAGAAGAAGAAGAAGAGGATGAAGAAGATGAAGATGAAGAAGATGAAGAAGATGAAGAAGAAGAAGATGAAGATGATGAAGAAGAAGAAGATGAAGAAGAAGATGAAGATGATGAAGAAGAAGAAGATGAAGAAGATGAAGATGAAGAAGATGAAGAAGAAGAAGATGATGAAGAAGAAGAAGAAGATGAAGAAGAAGATGAAGAAGATGAAGACGATGAAGAAGAAGAAGAAGAAGAAGAAGATGAAGAAGATGAAGAAGATGAAGAAGAAGATGAAGAAGATGAAGAAGAAGATGAAGAAGAAGATGAAGAAGATGAAGAAAAAGAAGATGAAGAAGAAGAAGATGATGATGAAGAAGATGAAGAAGAAGAAGAAGAAGACAATATAAAAGAAGAAGAAGATATAGAAGAAGATATAGAAGAAGAAGATATAGAAGAAGAAGATATAGAAGAAGAAGAAGAAGAAGAAGAAGAAGATATAGAAGATAAAGAAGAAGAAGAAGTATATACAGTACTGAACAAATTTCTGGACACAACTTCTCTTTTCAACTTTTTTTTTTTAAAGGAACATCCCCACATAATCACTTGCTGTTGTTACTTGGAAAAAAAGAGGTTTCTTGCATCATTCACCCTCAAAACAAGTGTTGGAAGCTATTTAAGGCCATTTCGAATAGTCAGCTCGAATAATGAGCTCGAATACCGACTCGAATAGTGAGCTCGAATTCCGAGGTCGAATCGAATAGTAAAAATTATTCGACTCGAATATTCGACTGATCTCGAATAATTTACTATTCGAATTCGACCTAACTCGAATTTTGAAAAGGGGTATTTGAGCACCACTACTGCAGGATACCCGCCATGTCCTTTCCAGTTTTGATGGGTTCGTGTGGGAGGGTGGATTTACGTGGGTGACCATGGATGTCACATCGCTTTTTTACTCTATTACACACGGCCTAGCACTGGAGGCCATGGATTTCCATCTTTGTAAATATTCTTCTTTTGATGTTTCTTTGCAGGTTTTCCTCAGGAGGGCTGTGGAGTACCTCCTCACACACAATTATTTTATGTTTGATTTGGGGTTTTATCTCCAGAGATGCGGAGCTTCCATGGGGGCCAAATTTTCCCCCTCCCTTGCAAACCTCTACATGGGGTGGTGGGAGGAGCTCCGCATCTTTGGGGATGATAACCCCTATGCCTCCCATATCATGTGGTATGGGAGGTTTATTGATGATTTGCTTTTGGTGTGGGGTGGTCCTCCTGCCCTCCTGGGGGAATTCTTGACCTATGCCAATGATAACGACCTCAATTTGAATTTCACTATGAGCTCAGATCCGGTCACAATTGATTACTTGGATCTCACCCTTAAGGGAGACCCTTTATCTCACTCAGTTACCACACGAACTTTTCGGAAACCTACAGCGGGCAATTCCATCTTGCTTGCTAATTCGTGCCACCCCAGACACACTATCAATGCCATCACCACAGGAGAATTTACTAGGGCGGCACGTAATTGTTCGAATCCATGCGATTTGGAACAAGAGTGTAATCTGGTAGAAACCAGACTTAAACAAAGAGGCTACACAAAGAAACAATTGGCCGTGGGACGACTTAGGGGTCTTAGGAGACCACGTTCAGATTTACTAAAGAGTAGAACCTGGGGTGAAACCGGAGAGGACAAGGTTACTTTTGTTACCGGCTACAGCCTGGAGTTTAATAAGATTACTAGTATTGTTAAAAAGTATATTCTGGTGCTGCACCCGGACACAAAACTTAAAACCATCCTGGATAGAGGATGTCGTTTTTCTGCCAGAAAGGCCTGGACTTTAGGGTCCATTCTTTCACCAAGCCTTTTTCGGTCCCACTCAGCTTCTCGTACCCCTACATGGTTAGCCACAGTGGGCTCCTACCCCTGTGGTTTCTCCACGTGCAATTATTGCCAGTGTCATAGAAGGGGCAACTCAGTGTTCTCTTTTGGGCATAACAAGAGCTTTCCAATTAAACAATATGTGAACTGCAATACCAAGTATGTTATCTATACTATTTCTTGCAACCTGTGTCGCATTCAATACGTAGGATGCACTACCCGCAACTTGAGAGCTCGCATAGCGGAGCACTACTGTGGTACTAATTGGAATACTTTTCGTAAATCTGCAGTTTCAAAACATTTTGAAACTGTGCACAAGGGTGTTTTAACTTCTTTTACTTTTCAGGGAGTAGAACGGGTAGTGAGTCCCATTAGAGGGTGTGACATGCAAAGATTGCTGTTGAAACGTGACGCTTTTTTGATTCATAGACTGGGCACCCGCACTCCACAGGGTTTGAATAAAAAGTGGGATTTAAGCCTGGTCTATACATACTGAGGATCTGTTCCTCTTTAAATTATACCCATAATGTCTCTCTATTGTGCTGTTTTTCCTTTGTTTATGTATTTTCTTTTCTTTCTTCTGCCCAGCGGTATCTATTATATGTGTATATATAATATATATGTATATGTATTTGTATCAACACTGCATGACTTCAATATACATATGATTTTTTTGTAGAATTCAGTGGCAACACTTTTACATCTTTAATACGTTGTCTTTTGATGTTATTATTGTATTATTGTATTCCCTGAGGATGTATATCCCTTTAAGGAGTGATTTGTAGGCCTCCAGGGGTGGGGTTTTCTCTCTCCTGGTCTCATATAAATTCCTCCTTGAACAGGTTCACTTTTAACTACGATTAAGGGCAGATGGTAGGCCCGATACGCGTGAGTTGATCCTGTGATTTTATTGCCATGTCTGTGGATTTTTCTAATAAACGACAACCTTTTTATACTTCTACTTGGTCTGGCTTGGGGATCCTCCTTTTTTGTCTGCTCACTTTCTATATGTCTACAAACTAAAATGTAGATGTAATCAGGCTTCTCTTACACTAAGCACACAGGACTATTTGTGTAGCTAGTAGTGCAGAAGGTTTGGTAGGACCATAATTACACACAAGCCTAAAGCAGCCAGCCAGGCAATTGCATATAACTAGAGTAAGCCAGCTCATGCGTATATGAATGGATCATTGCTTGGCCACTTAAATTGAAAGTTTATAACCTTTAGCTAAATTCTATGTAAAAGGGTTCCTATATTTGCCTTAGAAAACTAGAGTAGTGGAAATGGTCTATCTTGTGACTTATTGGTCTGAAAGTATCAAAGCCATGATGCAAATAATCATGTCCGTCTTGTCATTTGAAATAAAGAAAAGAAAAGGGAACCTTTTATGGGCGGCTGACACATTCCATTTAACTTATTTATTTGTTTTTCTCCCATAGTCATTATTACTCATTAGTGTCAGACATTTCCACACCAACTATTTACATTTGCTGCCCAGCAGAATTCCACATCCAGTAGAATTTGTTTGCAGTGGGGCCCATAAATAGGTACACGGTAACCATGGGTAACCATGGGGTAGGAGAGCAGCAAGAACACATCAAAAGAAGAGCGTCCTCCACCCAGGCAACAATTTTGTTAAAATCATTACATTGTGGTGCTTTTCTCTCAGTATAGGGAGCCAAATGTTTCCCTCCCTCCTGTATAGGGCATTGGTGTCAGTCGGGGTATGTAGTTTCCTGCTGCTTCCCCATTCTGAATACTTACAAATCTGCAGATCAGGGGCATCCCGTAGAGATGAGAGCAGCACACAGTAACTGCGAGGCACACTTCAAACACAGGAAATAAACAATGACCTCACTTCAGCATTGGCAGCGTACTCCGTGGGCACTGTGCCACTCTACCCTCTGTTCACGTTGCTGCTGATCTGAGGTCCGTGTGTGAGTGACAGGGAGGCAGCGGTGGCCATACAAGTCACAGACAGGACAGCTCTGGCAGCAAGGGAGGCCCCTGGTGTGGGTGACGCCCCAGGCAGCTGCTTGGTTTACCTGAGCCAAGCAGCATCCCTGCTAATAGCTGCCTAACTTCTCCCCACATTCACTGTCTTTTGGTTTTCCTTCTTGGACCCCTTCTCTTCTCCAGCTGCACTCACAGCCTGAACAATTACTTCACTGATTTGGTTTTCAATATCAAATCTATGCTGATGACACCCACATATATCACATAAGTTCTGACCTACCTTATTACTTTGAGTTAGACAGAGACAGATAGATAGATAGATAGATAGATAGATAATAATTGCAGTATTTGTATAGCGCCTTTTTCCTGTCGGACTCAAAGCGCTTGCGAGGCAGCCACTAGAGCGCACTCAGTAGGCAGTAGCAGTGTTAGGGAGAATTGCCCAAGAAACTCCTTACTGAATAGGTGCTGGCTTACTGAACAGGCAGAGCTGAGATTTGAACCCAGGTCTCCTGTGTCAGAGGCAGAGCCCTTAACCATTACACTATCCAGCCACTGTAGATAGATAGATAGATAGATAGATAGATAGATAGATAGATAGATAGAGTAGGATGCAAAAGTTTGGGCAACCTTGTTAATCGTCATGATTTTGCTGTATAAATAGTTGGTTGTTACAATAAAAAATGTCAGTTAAATATATCATATAGGAGACACACACAGTGATATTTGAGAAGTGAAATGAAGTTTATTGGATTAACAGAAATTGTGCATTAATTGTTTAAATAAAGTTAAGCAGGTGCATAAATGTGGGCACTGTTGTCATTTTATTGATTCCAAAACCTTTATAACTAATTATTGGAACTCGAATTGGCTTACTGACCTACATACACAGGTGAATCCAGTTATGAGAAAGAGTATTTAAGGGGGTCAATTGTAAGTTTCCCTCCTCTTTTAATTTTCTCTGAAGAGTAGCAACATGGGGGTCTTAAAACAACTCTCAAATAAACTGAAGACAAAGATTGTTAACCATCATGGTTTAGGGAAAGGATACAGAAAGCTATGTCAGAGATTTCAGCTGTCTGTTTCCACAGTTAGGAACATATTGAGGGGATGGAAGACCACAGGCTCAGTTCAAGTTAAGGCTCGAAGTGGCAGACCAAGAAAAATCTCGGATAGACAGAAGCGACGAATGGTGAGAACAGTCAACCCACAGACCAGCATTAAAGACCTACAACATAATCTTGCTGCAGATGGAGTCACTATGCATTGTTCAACCATTCGGCGCACTTTACACAAGGAGATGCTGTATGCGAGAGTGATGCAGAGGAAGCCTTTTCTCCACCCACAGCACAAACAGAGCCGCTTGAGGTATGCTAAAGCACATTTGGACAAGCCAGCTTCAATTTGGAATAAGGTGCTGTGGACTGGTGAAACTAAAATTGAGTTATTTGGGCATAACAAGGGGCGTTAGGCATGGAGGAAAAATAACACAGCATTCCAAGAAAAACACCTGCTACCTACAGTAAAATATGGTGGTGGTTCCATCATGCTGTGGGTCTGTGTGGCCAGTGCAGGGACTGGGAATCTTGTCAAAGTTGAGGGACGTATGGATTCCACTCAGTTTATCAGCAGATTCTGGAGACCAATGTCCAGGAATCAGTGAAGCTGAAGTTGCACTGGGGCTGGATATTTCCACAAGACAATGACCATAAACACTGCTCAAAATCCACTAAGGTATTCATGCACAGAAACAAGTACAACATTCTGGAATGGCCATCTCAGTCCCCAGACCTGAATATAATTGAAAATCTGTGGTGTGAGTTAAAGAGAGCTGTCCATGCTCGGAAGACATCAAACCTGAATGAACTAGAGTTGTTTTGTAAAAAGTAATGGTCCAAAATACCTTCAACCAGAATCCAGACTCTCATTGTAACTTACAGGAAGCGTTTAGAGGCTGTAATTTCTGCAAAAGAAGGATCTGCTAAATGTTGATTTCATTTATTTTTTGTGGTGCCCAAATTTGTGCACCTGCCTAATTTTGTAATTATTGCACTTTCTGTAAATCCAATACACTTCATTTCACTTCTCAAATATCACTGTGTGTGTCTCCTATATGATATTTTTTATCGTAACAACCACGGATTTATACAAGAAAAGCATGACGATTAACAAGGTTGCTCAAATTTTCGCATCCCACTGTAGATAGATAGATAAATAGATTGTTAGAGATAGTCCCAACTACCTGTCTAACTGCTCTTTCTTAATTCACCTCGACCTATTTTCTCCATCTTTATATGAGCAAAACAAAAACTAACCCTAATTCCTGTGACAGACAGCTTGCTTCTGTCACAGGAGACCAAGGTTCCAATCTCAGATCTTCCTGTTCAGTAAGCCAACATCTTTTCATTAGAGCTTGGGCAAGACTCCCTAACAATTCTACAGCCATTAGAGCGCATCCTAGTGGCTGCAGCTCTGGTGCCAGGAGAAAAGCGTGATATAAATGTTATTTGTCTTGTCTTTGTGTACTTATGCTAAACAGTGCTAGTGCATTAATAGAATTCACAGAATAATTTCATGTCTATGATCACCCATAGAAATGCAGAGTGATATGTTGGTACTTAGCTTGTAATCAATGGTCAGGATTCAAGTCATACACCTTTGTCAAATGTTATGTATCATTTTATTACAGAAAAAAACAGATTCTTACTTGCCAGAAGTTTCTCCCGTTTTGTTTGATTTGGTGGAATAACCACATAAGTACCATTGCTGCAACATAATATATAAAAAAGTGATTAGTCACAAGTGTGTAGATATATATAAATATTGAAATATTTATTTAGCAATTTATGTTAGCTAGCTGCCATTCATCTAATCCTGTAGAGGAGTTACCAAGCGTTTATTGTTGGTGTAAGAACCATTATCCCAGGTTTAAATAATAAAAATGGGAGTGCTATATTTTTAAATGATTTTACCGTGTAGTAGCATGTATATTGGGAATAATAAAGGAAACCACCTTGAGGCTCCCAGCACACTGCAAATCCGATATGCGATTCCGATTTTCCCTGGATGCTATCAAAAGAAAAACGCAGAAAAAACCCAGCATGCAGTACCGATTAAAAATCGGAATCGCATGTGAAAATCGATTAAAAATCGGAATCGCAAGAGGCCTCCACCTTAGTATTGAGCCCTCTTGTATTTTAGTGGTACAAGGTTGAGCTGGGCAGGAAACAAACTTTGTGTTCTGCCACCCAAGAAGGATCTAAACCACTGGAGAACTAGGCCATCACCACAGTACTCCTGTAAATCAAGATTCATGGTCAACTATATCAAAAGGCGTGTAGCAACTCGGATGGAGCAGTAATTCGGGGTCCAGCAAATGCTGAATCCCCGAATTACCCATGTGCGGGGCGCGGACTATAGCATTATTGTTTTAGCCGCGCCGAGATTGGCGCTATGCGGCACATGCCTGGCAAAGAAAAGCCCTGCCTCGATGAAAAGCCACTGTAAGATGTAGCAAAATCAGGAGGGAACATTCACCTCTGTTTCTTGCCTTGAGCAGAGATCTGAATGAGGACTGTTCACTACTGTGATATTTCTTGAAGCCAAAGTGGACAAGGTCACTAACGTTATTTCCTGAGAGCCTGGCTTCAGAAATACAGTCTTTTTAATAACTTTCCCAAAGTAGGAAATGATGAAGCTGCTCATAGCATCCAGGGAAGGCTTTTTGAGTACAGGCCTGATGATTGCTTTCTTCAAAGAAATAGGAAACCTCCCTTCTTGCAAAGAGCAGTATTTTGTGGAATGTCAGTTTTAACAGGTCGAGGCATTTCAACATGAACTGTGTCGAGAAAGGGTCCAGGTTCCAGGTAGTCTGGTGGTGATTTAGGAGGAGGATGTTTAAGATATCTTCTTCATCAATATCTATGAAGTCAGATACTAGTGTTAGGTTGTTCTCACATCCATTATAAGGCTCTGTATTGGGTTTAGATACTGTAGAATTAATAACAGACTGAACAGAGAGGAAGTGGACACATTTCTTCCATAGATCCTTTTGTATTGGGATTCTGAGGTTTTGGCAAGATGGGTAGCATAGATTGCTAACTGTGTATACAGATGGACTTGTTTATCGGCCACTTTTGCAATTGCCTGTGATAGAAACTGCTTTTTCTTCTCTATCACTGCTTGGTAATGCTCCCCATTCACACCTGACACCTGAAAAAGGAGTAATATGACCCTAGGGAGGGAACAGGGCCAGTTTAAGGGGTCCCAGGGCAAACTTAAAGAGAAACCATAACCAAGGATTGAACTTTATCCCAATCAGTAGCTGATACCCCCTTTCCCATGAGAAATCTTTTCCTTTTCTCAAACGGATCATCAGAGGGCTCTGTATGGCTGATATTGTGTTGAAATGCCTCCCACATGTGATGTCAGGACCATGGTGCTGACATCACTCTGTGGGAGCCTTGTTGCAATGTGGGAAATAACAGCTGTTTCCAACTACCAAAAAAGCAAGCATCAGCTACTTCCACTGACATGACCTGCCAGCAGTAAAAAGGTCAAAATGTGATAAATGTCAGAATGTAAATCAGGGACTTATAAGATTTTACAATGGGCAAACACTAACTAAATTATTTATAAATAATTTTTGTAAAAATTAAGCACTTTTGTTCATTAATTCATTTTCACTGGAGTTCCTGTTTAAGTTCATTTAGGCAGGGGCTCCCTGACCCCCCCTCCTCACACACACACACGGTCAATACCCCACTGCTCCCGCAGGCCTCCTCACATGTAGCAGCATTAATCCCTCACCTATCCCGGAAATTGGCGGCTGCACCATCAATGCACTCTTCAGCCATGCTGTCTGCTTCTCTATTCGGTGCTTGTTATGTGTAAACATGCACTGGATAGAGAAGAGATAGATAGCACGGCTGAAGAGTGAATGGACAGTGCAGCCGCCAACTGCCGGGATAGGTGAGGGATTAATGCTGCTACACGTGAGGGGGCCCCAGGGAACAGTGGGGGGAGACATAGATCGGGGGTCCTGCAGAGGTTGGGGGCCCTGGGGCAATTGCCCCCTCTGCCTCTATGGCAGCGCCAGCCCTGGGAGGGAAATGTCTAACTAGGCACAATTTTGTCATACTTCACTTAGGAGTGTACTCAAATGTGTAGCCAGCAGTTTAGACATTAAAGTGGACCTGAACTCTTGCACAGGACAGAAGGAAAACAGAGAGAAATGCATCCTGTATGTATTTAAAGTTCAGCCTGTGTAATTCCCCCTTGGGACTAATCACCAGCGTAATATGATCTCAGTTGTGTCAGCCCAGGAATTTCCTCTGCTATGGCAGAGCAGCCAATTTGTAAACACAGGATGTTAACAATATGTCTTCTTCCATGAAAGCAGGAAGTAGTCACACTGCAGATTTATTTATGATTTATTTATTTATTGTATTTTTAAAGTGCCAACATATTACGCAGCGCTGTATATTGCAGGATTTGCATCAGCTGTAACAAAGAAATGTTTTTCTTTAAAGGTTTCATGCTTTTGCGTATCTTTTAGAGCAGAGAGGAAGTTCTCAGTTCAGGTCTACTTTTAATGGCTTTGTATTGATTTATTTTAATGGGACAGCAAATTCATACTGTTATACAAACTGTACACTGACTACTTTACATTGTATTAAAGTGTCATATCTTCAGTGTTGTCCCATGAAAAGATATAATACAATTTCAGTTTTGTAAGATACTGTATGTTGAATCCACCTGCTTTGCATTCAGTGCTCTTAGCCTGCTTCTACAGTATGCTGGAGAAATGAAACTGAAAGAGTGGAGGAGTCTGAGAAACGCAACTAAGCAGAGCTGCAGTGACGGTACAGTCTGCTTCACATAATGTATACAGGAAACAGTATATAACATACGGATATTTACAAGCAATGATAGAGAGAAGACTGCATTTACAAATAATGATAAAAGATATATAACTTACTGCTGGGGCTCCTGTGATGTCTGGGGGGCTGGCTCCTGTGGAGGATCCCTGAAATCCCCTTGGTCAGAATCAGGATCCTGTTCCCATTGATCTTCCATTCTTCCAGTGCTGTTTAGAGCTCCAGACTGTGGATTATTAGGTATGCCGGGCCTGTTTGCCCTGCTGCTATATCCTGAACTTTGCCCATACATTCTGCTACAGTATCTGTGCTGGACAATGTTGTGTCTAACTTCTCTGAGTTGCTATTACAGATCATACACCACACCCCCAAACCTCCCTTTTATGGGAGGCTGTAAAGGAACTCCCTTTCCCTGCAGACAGCAGAAAACTGGGGCTTTCCTGGGACAGAGGCAATGCTTTTTTCTTAAAGTACTGGAACTTGTACAAGAATGAAACTGCACTGTGTGGGTCAGTCTCAGACAATGCATACTCATAGTCCCAAATCCCAAACCGTCCCGTTTTCGTCGGGACTGACCCAATTTGGGAGGGCTCTCCCACTATGACCCCCCAGTGTCCCGGCTGGCTGGGGGCTTCAGATGCAGGGGCCGACTGACTATTCGTGCAGGAAGGGAGGCAGCCAGTGAAAGGGAGCTGGTGGCAAAATGGCGGAGAAGGGGGGACGTCTCCCCCCCTTCCCTCACCTTGGGGCTCCCTTTCCTGCATCTACCTTCCTGATTAATGTTTAAGTCTCCTCCGATGGAGCAGCTGCTGACAGCGGGCAGGGAGGACTTACCACTGTTACCCAAACGCCGGAGAGAGCTGTGATCTGTGTGCCGCAAGTCTGGTCTACTCAAGACCAGACTAGCGGCGCACGGATCACAGTGCTGTCAGGTGATGTCAGGTAAGTCCTCCTCCTCCCCCCAGCCACGAACAATACCACGGGAACGTTGAGCAGCACATGCCCCCTGCAACACCTGCTGCGGTTGTTCTTCTGCCGCCACCTCCTCCTCCTCCAAAAAAAACCACCTTCCTCATCATCCGAGTCTGACTCCTCTTCCCCACACGACTCTTCCTCCTCCTCCTCCCCCCTCTGTGCTGCCGCAGGTGTTGAGGAAGCATCTTGTTCTGATGAGAATTGATCACACAACTCTTCCTCCTGTAACTGTTCCTGTTCATGCTCCTCCAGAGCTTGATCCACCACTCTAAGCACGGCACGGTCCAGGAAGAAAGGGTACGGGATCAAGTTGCTGATGGCACCTTCACTGCGACTCACCAGGTTGGTCAACTCCTCAAACGGCCACATGAGCCTGCAGGCATTTCGCATGAGTGACCAGTCCTTGGGCTAAAACATCCCCATCTCCCCAGAGTGTGTCCTTTTACTGTAGTTGTAGAGATACTGGGTGATGGCTTTCTCCTGTTGTAGCAGGCGAAAGAACATAAGGAGGGTCGAATTCCAGCGAGTCGGGCTATCGCAAATCAGGCGTCTCACCAGCAAGTTGTTTCTCCGCTGAATATCGGCAAAGCGTGCCATGGCCGTGTAAGACCGCCTGAAATGCCCACACAACTTCCTTGCCTGCTTCAGGACATCCTCTAAGCCTGGGTACATCGACACAAATCTCTGAATTATGAGATTCAGCACATGTGCCATGCAGGGTACATGTGTCAGCTTTCCCAAATTCAAAGCGGAAATGAAATTGCTGCCGTTGTCACACACCACGTTGCCAATCTCCAGTTGGTGTGGGGTCAGCCACTGATCCACCTGTTTGTTCAGAGCAGCCAGGAAAGCTGCTCCAGTGTGACTCTCCGCTTTGAGGCAAGACATGTCTAAGATAGCGTGACACCGTCGTACCTGGCATGCAGCATAGGCCCTGGGGAGCGGGGGCTGTGTAGCTCGAGAGGAGATCGCAGCACCAGTAGAGTTGAACTGCCACTCAGCCAAGGAGGAGGAAGATGACGACAGCGAAGAGGATGTAGCAGGAGGAGAGGAGGTGGCAGGAGGCCTGCCTGTAAGCTGTGGAGGTGTCACAAGTTGGTCCGCTGCACAGCCACATACTCCCTGCTTGTCAGCCGTCACCAGGTTGACCCAATGGGCTGTGTAAGTAATGTACCTTCCCTGGCCGTGCTTGGCAGACTAGGCATCCGTTGTCAGATGGACCCTTGACCCAACGCTGTGTGCCAGAGATGACACCACTTGCCTCTCAACTTCACGGTACAGTTTGGATATCGCCTTTTTAGAGAAATAATTGCGGCCTGGCATCTTCCACTGTGGTGTCCCAATGGCCACAAATTTACGGAAGGCCTCAGAGTTCACCAGTTGGTACAGTTGGTATGGTAACAGCTGGCGAGCTAACAGTTCCGCCAAGCCAGCTGTCAGAAGCTGGGCAAGGGGGTGACTGGCAGAAATTGGCTTCTTCTGCTCAAAGATTTCCCTCACGGACACCTGACTGCTGCTGTGGGCAGAGGAGCAGGAACCGCTCAAGGTGAGAGGTGGAGTGGAGGGTGGCTGTGATTGTGAAGGTGCAAGGGAGAAAGAGGCTGAAGATGATGCACCTGAAGGAGGAAGAGAACAAACACGTTATATCTTGGACTTCCATGTTGGAAGTTTTTGCACTTTTTTTTTAAGTTTGATAAGCTAATTTTAGAGAAATTGTACTGCACAGCGCATGGCACACTGCTTTCCGAACCTGCCACCAAGGACCGACAACAGGTCAGGCCTTGAACTACGCCTCTTGGGCACAGCTGCAGGCTTGCAGCCAGGGCCGGCCCTAGACTTTTTGCCGCCTGAGGCAAAAAAAAATTCCGCCGCCCCGGTGGGGGGGGGGGGGGGGCGCTCTGGGAGGCCGCCGAGCTGGAGGGGTAGCTGGCAGGACGGGGGTATTGGGCCTAGCGGCGGGGAGGGGGTCGTACCCCCCCCTCCCTCGCCTCGGTCCCCCGAACTGCGCTCCCCTCCAGCCTTACATAGAAGCAGCCGCTATTTGTAAGACGCACGAGCGGGGAGGACTCACCTCTTCCCAGCGTGCGCTCCACTGACATCACTTCCTGCAGCGTTGCAGGAAGTGACGTCAGTGGAGCGCACGCTGGATCGAGGAAGAGGTGAGTCCTCCCCGCCCGTGCCTCTTACAAATAGCGGCTGCTTCTATGTAAGGCTGGAGGGGAGCGGAGGACGGGGGACCCAGGCGAGGGAGGGGGGGGTCCGACCCCCCCTCCCCGCCGCTAGGCCCAATACCCCCGTCCTGCCAGCTACCCCTCCAGCTCGGCGGCCGGCTCCCCGCACGGACGGGCGGATGCCGCCCCTGGAAATTTACCGCCTGAGGCAAAAGTTTCACCCCGCCTCATGAGCGGGCCGGCCCTGCTTGCAGCTGGCAAGGCCTGGACTGTTGTGGTCCTTGGTGGCAGGTTTATAAAGCAATGTGCTATTGTCTGACGTTGCCAATTCCTTGCTTATGTTGCTTATGTTGTAAACTGTCAGTTGTATGGTACAGCTAAATAAAAATAACATTGGTTTCACATTGCAGTATGGTCTTTCCTTGCATATAGCATGGCAAAGAACAATATGGCATACCTCAGAGTTAGCAGCAACTGTTCCTCAGGGGTCACGGACTTACGCAGTTGGGTGTCGGACTTCTGCAAATCAATCCTCACGATTGCCAGCAGTTGATCAAACCTGGGTGAAAAAATGGGGTATTCATTGCTGTACACAATATAGTGAGTGGTATGCTTGTCGCGTAGGTACAAAAATATATACTTACAGAGCCACAGACATCCGGCAGTACTTGAAGAACTTGTCTGGGTGCCTACGTAGATCGTAGTACAGTAGGGCAAACTGTCCTTTTTGCTCCCTCTCGATCAGCAGTGGATGCACCCACCACCTTCTTCTCCTCATAATGGTCCTCCGCCTGGCATAGTACAATGTCACCGCCAATGTTGCCACGGTGAGCTAACAGAGGAATTGGAACAAGGGATCCATTGGCCTCATGGTTCCACAAAACAGCACACCAAAATGGAGGAATGTGCTCTCCTGAGGTCCTCGTCTCCAAATGAACAAAGGAATACAACTCAATAGATAAAAACAACTACTGAAACCATCCCCCTCTCCAAACCCCACCCTGGCCAATCCCTTGCAATAGCACTGGCGATTTATAATGTGAACATAGCCTTACTGTAGTTTGGCCAGTGTTTGTTCTTCTCTTTCTCCTTCATAATAACACATACTGTGGTGATAAATATAACAGAAACATGAGTTTCCAATATTTTAAATAACAAACTGCTTTTATTGAGCATTATACAACCTAATATGCAATCTCTATTGCATACATTGAATTTATTAGCAGATTTCATTTAATAAAAGTTTCAAAGCTTTACTTACCAATATTATGCCCTTCATTTATTTACACATTTACTTTTTAAAAAGCTAAATGGCATAGAGAGCAGAAGCAAAATTTCAAAGGTCTGACATTAGCAATTAATCAGTTGTGGAATACATGTTTATAAATTAGCTGTCAAAGGGAGAAAATTTGATTGCTATACTCCAATGACATTTAACTGTGTTACCATAGCAACCAAAGCCCCAATAAATTAAGAATACGAAATAACGTGGAAGAACCAGATAAATCTGCCTTGACCTCCTCCGAGTCCTGATGAATGTGTTAATAAAGAATCAGTGCAATCTTTTCTTTTCAAAGAATTATGTTACTCTGTACTACTGAATCGCTACTTGTGTCCTAAAATATATAAACCAGTTATTCTTTAAACTTTAAAGTGGAACTGATATATAAGTAAAAAAAAAAAGACTTTCACTTACGTGGGGCTTCTGCCAGCCCCCTGCAGCCTCTCTAAATGATCCTCTGGTCTCCCGCAGTTTCTTGATGCCGATTTACAAGTAGACGGTCACTGTGCCTGGTTGCAGTATGAGTAGACCTCGTCCTGCAATTGCACATGAGAGGAACATGAACAAGGACACATGCAGTCAGGGCCGCGCAGACACAGTGGACGGTGACTCGCGGTCAAGAAACGGAGCCGCGGCGGGGGACCGGAGGATCGTTCGGGCACAGGGAGGCTGCTGGGGGCTGGCAGAAGCCCCAGGTAAGTGAAAGTCTTTTTTTTCTAATCATATTTCAGTTCCGCTTTAATATGTTGATACACAAGGTAGTTACCATTATATTAGGGCTTACCGTATTTCATAATATTGGACACAACTTAAAGATTATAACTGGAATATGAGCAAATCTTCAAATATTTTATCTATGCTTTGATAGTGGTTCTAAATTTCCAATTGCCACATGTCCGGCTGCCTAAACTGATGCCTGAAAAAAGGCAGATGTATGGAGAAGACTGCATCACCACTTTTGCCTAACGTTTATTCAAATGAAGTTTGTATTTAGCCAATCAAATGAACACCCTGCCGATTTTGATTGGCCCATTAGTGGCACATACCTTAAGGTCCAGTTCACATTTGCGTTTTTTCACGGAACCGGCCATACGGATCCGGCCATCAGGATCAGGTATAAACTGTCAGTTTTTACAGCCAGTGTGCTGTAAAATGTCCGTTTTCTATTTGTTTCTATGTAGCTGCAAAACTTTCTGTTTCCGGTCCGCTGGGCACAACGGTCCGGAAAAATAGGTCCTGCAGCATTTTATTGTCCGTTGAGCGGAACGAACAACGGATCCGTAGGAGCGGATGGATGTGGACGGATCCATTGGTTTAATATTGGATCTGTTTGTACAGTATACATTCCACTCACCGCTATTGTGAACTGGGCCTTAGAGTTGAAGCCAGCTGGTTTTGAGACTTGAGGTATTCCTGGAGTTGTGACAGACAATATTAGACCACTAGGGGCAGGAGTGTTTGATAACCTGCTAACATGACAGACGTGAGATTCCTCAGCCAGATACATGGCCACTAACCAGGTAGAAAGTCAGATGAGGCAGAAGTTGGCAACAATTCAGTAGTTGGCCAGGGATGGGTTCAGCAATAGAGATGGCCCAAACCACCGATTTCCGGTTCGCGAACGTCCGCAAAAGTTTGGTACGCGCGAACTTTCATGAACCGCAATAGACTTCAATGGGGAAGCGAACTTTGAAAACTAGAAACACTTATGCTGGCCAGAAGAGTGATGGAAAAGATGTTTCAAGTGGTCTAACATCTGAGTTTTTGCATGGAAGAGTGGGATAAACGCCAAAAGTCCCGGGGAAAAAATCTGGATTTGATGCAAAGCAGCGTTTTAAGGTCAGAAATCACATTGCTTGCTAAATTGCAGGCCTAAAGTGCTTTAAAACATCTTGCATGTGTATACATCAATCAGGGAGTGTAATTACAGTACTGCTTCACACTGACACAGCTGTGGTAGCTCAATGATAGAACAACAGTGACTGTCCAGCTGATCAAATTTGGTCTGTCCTCAATGAAGCAACAACCTTATTACCTTGGGTGTGCTCCCCCCGAGACACTCATATAGCCGTCGGTCAATGCTTCATTGTGATATGCAAGCCCCTTCACCGCGGCAAGGTAATGATCACGAAGGGGAATTGGCACATGTCTTTTGTTTTGTTGTTGCAGCTGCAGTGCAGCAAGAAAATTTAGGCAGGCATTTACACGCACCAGAAAAATTAGTATAGCGACCCGCAGCGGCCTTAAAAATTCAGGAATCCACCTGGAGTCCTGGACCCTGTTGGTGGTGGCGGAGAAGGCAGTGAAGCGGCCTGCGGGCAGAGGTGCTGTGTGGGGAGCGACTTGGTCTTGGGGCAGGCAGTCACACAGTGTTCCAATATAAACTTAAATAGATTTTAATTCTAAAATGCACTCACAAGCGTTTTGGGTAAACAGCGCACAGAGTTTGTGAACAGGCTCTCCCCCGTGCCTCCCGGACAGGCCAGCAGGATACACCACGCCACCGCTGTTAGTTTCCCTCAACGTCCCCTTGTGGGGGAGAGCCCGTTCACAAACTCTGTGCGCTGTTTACCCAAAACGCTTGTGAGTGCATTTTAGGATTAAAAGCTATTTAAGTTTTACGGAGCTGTACTATGTGAGATTCATTATCTTATGAGGTACATATAACGCGGAGAGGATAGCAAGAACCTGATTGGAGGAGAAAGAAGAGCAACAAGAGCACAGGCGGTGCCGGATATCACACGAGCGATCTATAACCAGTCTAGCAGTGGTCAACTGGACGGGGTGAGTGTGATACCATATGGAATGTACTGCTGACCATTTTAACTGTTGAATCTTTGCTGTGACCTGGAGTGCTACCCATTATATTGGAACTTCGTGATTGGGGTGGAACTGACACCTTTCTGGAAGCGCATACAGATTTGCAAGACTTTTATATGAACTTATTTATATATCAAGAACTGTGATATTAAATTTTAACGTGTTGATATTAAATTTTAACGTGTTGAAATATATTTGAGTAGGGACTAAGGGGACATTTTGGGGTACATACTATGCTACTGTTGCGCTATCATTAGAAATTGAAGTCACACAGTGTGCAGGCAGAGATGCTGTGTGTGGGGACTGACTTAGTCTTCGGGCGGGCAGTAGCCCTCCGGGATCCATGCCTCATTCATTTTGATAAAGGTGAGGTACTGAACACTTTTGTGACTTAGGCGACTTCTCTTCTCAGTGACAATGCCTCCAGCTGCGCTGAAGGTCCTTTCTGACAGGACCCTTGAGGCAGGGCAAGACAGAAGTTGGATGGCAAATTGGGACAGCTCTGGCCACAGGTCAAGCCTGAGCAGCCAGTAGTCCAAGGATTCATCGCTGCTCACAGTGTCTACATCCACACTTAAGGCCAGGTAGATGGCTACCCGCCAGTCCAGATGTTGGTGGAGGGTGGATCCGGAAGGGCTAAGGCGAGGCGTTGGACTAAAGTATGTCCGCATGTCCAACATCACCATGAGATCGCTGGAGCGTCCTGTCCTTGCCTGCGTGGACATGGGAGATGGATTACTGGCAGTGGTACCTTTATTGCGTTGTGCTGTGACATCACCCTTAAACGCATTGTAAAGCATAGTTGCCAGCTTTTTCTGCAAGTGCTGCATCCTTTCTACCTTCTGGTGATTTGGAAACATCTCCACCACTTTGTGCCTATACCGAGGGTCTAGTAGCGTGGCCACCCAGTACAGCTCATTCCCCATGAGTTTTTTTTATACGGGGGTCCCTCAACAAGCTGGACAGCATGACAGCCGCCATCTGCACAAAGTTGGATCCAGGCATACTATCCATCTCCTCTTGCTCTTCCTCAGTGACGTCAGGTAAGTCCTCCTCCTCCCCCCAGCCACAAACAATACCACGGGAAAGTTGAGCAGCACAAGCCCCCTGCGATGCCTGCTGCGGTTGTTCTTCTGCCACCGCCTCCTCCTCCTCCTCCAAAGAAAACACATTCCTCATCATCCGAGGCTGACTCCTCTTCCTCACACAACTCTTCCTCATCCTCCCCCTCTGTGCTGCCGCAGGTGTTGAGGAAACATCTGGTTCTGATGAGAATTGATCCCACAACGCTTTCTCCTGTAACTGTTCCTGTTCACTCCCCTCCACAGCTTGATCCACCACTCTACGCATGGCATGCTCCAGGAAGTAAGCGTACGGGATCAAGTCGCTGATAGTGCCTTCACTGCGACTCACCAGGTTGGTCACCTCCTCAAACAGCCGCATGAGCCTGCATGCATTTCGCTTGAGTGTCCAGTTTTTGGGCCAGAACATCCCCATTTCCCCAGAGTGTGTTATTCTACTGTAGTTGTAGAGGTACTGGGTGGTGGCTTTCTCCTGTTCTAGCAGGCGAGAGAACATAAGGAGGGTCAAATTCCATCGAGTCAGGCTATCGCAAATCAGGCATCTCACCGGCAACGTGTTTTTCCGCAGAATATTGGCAAAGTGTGCCATGGCCATGTAAGACCACCTGAAATGCCCACACACCTTCCTGGTCTGCTTCAGGATGTCCTCTAAGCCTGGGTACTTTGATACAAATCTTTGAATGACTAGATTTAGCACATGTGCCATGCAGGGTACATGTGTCAGCTTTCCCAAATTCAAAGCGGAAAGGAGATTGCTGCCGTGTTCACACACCACGTTGCCAATCTCCAGCTGGTGCGGGGTCAGCCAATGATCCACATGTTTGTTAAGAGCAGCCAGGAGAGCTGCTCCAGTGTGAATCTCTGCTTTGAGGCAAGACATGTCTAAGATGGCGTGACACTGTCATACCTGGCATGCAGCATTGGCCCTGGGGAGCTGGGGCTGTGTAGCTGGAGAGGAGATTGCAGCACCAGTAGAGTTGAACTGCCACTCAGCCAAGGAGGAGGAGGATGACGACAGTGAAGAGGATGTAGGAGGAGGAGAGGAGGTGGCAGGAGGCCTGCCTGCAAGCCGTGGAGGTGTCACAAGTTGGTCCGCTGCACAGCCACATACTCCCTGCTTGCCATCGGTCACCAGGATGACCCAATGGGCTGTGTAAGTAATGTACCTGCCCTGACTGTGCTTGGCAGACCAGGCATCCGTGGTCAGATGGACCCTTGTCCCAACACTGTGAGCCAGAGATGACACCACTTGCTTCTCAACTTCACGGTACAGTTTGGGTATCGCCTTTTTAGAGAAATAATTGCGGCCTGGTATCTTCCACTGCGGTGTCCAAATGGCCACAAATTTATGGAAGGCCTCAGAGTCCACCAGCTTGTATGGTAACAGACCCGTGGAACGCAGCTTCCAACACCTAGAACGTGAAAGGAAGAGGTGAGTCATTCATTCCCCATCTGCTGCTGCTGACACACTGCACTAATATCTGGAGGGGGGAGCGTGAAAGGGGGGCCCTAGGTGAGGGGAAGTCTGGCTCCCCTCCCTGCAGCTGTACCTGTTGCTTACCCTTCCTGCGCTGCTACCCCCTCCTGCACACGGCCCCCCTGTCCCCACCTCCAGACTTCCACCGCCTGAGGAAGATGCCTCACTTAGCGTCATGAGTGGGGTGGGTTAAAAACCTCTAAATTCATAAGAAGTGAGGTGGCTTACCTCAATGACAACAAGCTCGTGAGAGAAGAAATGTATTTAGCACAGGCAATGTGTTTCGTGGGTCCATCGCCCACTTCCTTAGGACAATACAAGTGCCAAAGATGTAGTTAGCCAATAGCATAAGGCGCCTCTGAGAGTTGGTAAAGAATTGGTACTTACGGTGACAAAAGTAACATGAATGAAATGTGTAGCAAATTCCAAGACACAAAAGGGTGAGAGAGCCCTGCCCTTGTGAGCTTACAATCTAAAGGGATAGGGGGGGGGAAAGTATACAATAATGAGAGGCAATGTGTTTTAAGTTATGTAGTGGGAGTACAACTTGACCAGAGGGCCAAGGGGAAATAGCCTAAGGTAGAGCATATGCTAGAAGGAAAGAGTTTTGAGGGAGCATTTAAAGATATAAAAGGTTGGAGAGCATTCCAGAGGAGGGTGAAGCATGTGCGAAATCTAGTATACGTGAATGTGAGGAGGTGATTCTAGAGGAGGACAAAAGAAGATCATGTGCAGATCTGAGATTGTTGTTGGGTTGGTATCTGGAAACTAGTGAGGAGATGTACAGAGAAGAGAGATTGTGGAAAGCTTTGTACGTTAGGATTAAGAGTTTGAACTGGATCCTCTGGTTAATTGGCAGCTGATGAAGAGCTTAACAGAGAGAAGCAGCAGAGAAAGAGGAAGAGCGAGAAGAAAGATGAGCAATGAGACGAGCAGTCAAGTTCAGTACAGACTGAATTTGTGTGTGTGCATTTTGAATGGATGGTTCGTGGTGTATGATTGGTTCAGCCACAGTGAAAAGCGATTGGGGCTTGTGTGTCAGCAACCACGCCCCCTTGAGAAAGCTGGAAGCCGGCGAAACGTCGGGGGAGCTGCACGTTCCTGAATGGGACGCCACGCCGTCCCGGCTCTGATCCGAGCACCCACTACAGGTCTGTAAAAGGGCCACTCCAAACTGCCACGCGTGCCGTCCGGCCAGTTTGGTCGTGACCGCTAGTGTTGGGCGAACATCTAGATGTTCGGGTTCGGGCCGAACAGGCCGAACATGGCCGCGATGTTCGGATGTTCGAGCCGAACTCCGAACATAATGGAAGTCAATAGGGGCCCGAACTTTCGTGCTTTGTAAAGCCTCCTTACATGCTACATACCCCAAATTTACAGGGTATGTGCACCTTGGGAGTGGGTACAAGAGGAAAAAGAAATGTAGCAAAAAGAGCTTATAGTTTTTGAGAAAATCGATTTTAAAGTTTCAAAGGGAAAACTGTCTTTTAAATGCGGGAAATGTCTGTTTTCTTTGCACAGGTAACATGCATTTTGTCGCCATGCAGTCATAAATGTAATAAAGATGAGAGGTTCCAGGAAAAGGGACCGGCAACGCTAACCCAGCAGCAGCACACAGGATGGAAGAGGAGGCGCAGGAGGAGAAGGCCACGCTTTCAGGCGCAACTCAGGCCTTGCATGAGGACAAAAAAATGCGTGCGCAAAGCAATGCAATGAGTAGTTTTCAGGACACAATGGGCTATTCGGAGGAGCTATTCCCACCCCCACAATCTTCTACCTGTGAAAGGTCAATGGAACAGCCACAAATGTTGTGCCCGGATTCACAACCTTTTTCTGTGGAAAATGCACCTCGCACTGAAATGCAAGGCGAGGCCGAGGATGAACATGACGTCAACAACTCAACATGACGCAAAATGGGGGCGGAACAGAAAGCTGCTTTCAATGTTTTGAAGGCCTTAATTGCCTCCGGTGGCCAGTTAGATGCATCATTCATCACACCCAAATCCCAGAGCAATGTGTGCAGGAATTTGAATCGCAGGAGGTGTACCGAGATCATCTGGACAAGTGACCAAGTGACAAGTGACAAAGTGACCAGTGACAAAGTGACAAAATGACAAAGTGACAAAGTGACTGACAAAGTGACCACAGTGACTGACAAAGTGACAAAGTGACCAGTGACAAAGTGACAAAGTGACAAAATGACAAAGTGACAAAGTGACCAGTGACAAAGTGACAAGTGAGAGGTTGTTCTGGGGAGCTCTACTCCACTGCACACAGTCACATATGAGGAGAGGTCTCGTCGGGACTGCTGATCCTCCTCAGCTTGCTCGAAGCCTTGAGGGTTCCTGAAGATCCTCTGCTTGGAGTTCGCCGGGGTTCAGCTTGGTGTCGGGGTCGGTGGCGTCCTCCTCACTCCAACGTGGCAGATCTTCTGTTGAAGGAAAAAAAAAAATTTTTTAAAGTCCAGTACCGCTTCTGAAGGACTCACCAAGAGATGCAGGAGCGCTTCAATCTAGCGCACCATCGCTCGCTGGGTGATGTCCCTCCCTACGCGCTGGAATTCTACGCTGCACATGCTAGCACGCTTTTGCGCAGTGCCGAGGCGCATTCCAGCAGCTAGCTACCAAGCTTCTGTGGATCTGATTGGGCCACCATGTTGGACCTCTGCCAAGTCCTCCAAAATTTTGAGCAATCCACGTTGCTTGTGACTGAGCAGTGACAACTCTACAGTCAGCATTACAATACCACTGCTGTGTTTACTGAATAAATCAATGTTGAAGATGGAAACCGCTGGCATGATGCAAGTGGGGGAATCTGAAGATGAAAACGATCAGCGTGATGATACCAACATCAGGCAATCTGCCTCAGGAAACGCTGGTCCCAGCTATGACAAAGAACAGGACGAGGAACAGCTGGAGTTGGAGCAGGAATTGGATGCCCCCACTGCCGAGGGACAGAGCGGTGCACGTTGGACTTCCACAATTTAGCGGGAATGGACAGCAGAAGAGGAAGAAAGTGATGCTGGTGACGAATATGGTGCATCACAACAATCACAACGCTCACAAGAACATGAAGACAGAGGAGTCTGGCAGGACTCTCTGGCACACATGGCTCAATTCATGCTAGACTGCATTGAACGCGGCCCGCGCATTATTCACTATTCATTATTATTCATTATTCTGGACAACACCAATTACTGGGTTTATACCCAGTTTATACAAACACAATGTTAAAAAACTGATTGAAGAAAGTGTCAGACAGGTCAAAAATGGAACAATTCCAGCAGGCCCTTGAGGATGGAGACTTTAGAGAGGAGATTGACATCCTCCTCCTTCTCTAGCCAGTTGTACGCCGACAGACTGACTTCAGCAAACCCAGGAGGACCAGGAGGGCAGCAAAGAACACAAGCTGCTGCTAGTGCCCAAAAGGGAATGGTATTGGCAGTGTCCTTGGAGTGGGAACATTTTCTGACACCCATGCAGCAGCCCACAGAACAGCAATCGGGCAGTTCCACATCCTCCAACACCGATCGCCTGGAGAAGATGGTCAAGGACTACATGTCAGATGCCGTAGCTGTGTTGAACAATCTATCTGCAGACAGACGGTGAGTGTGACAGCACAGAAGGACCATGGCAACTCACTCATAGTACCACAGTTTGATAGTGCTGCCCAAAAAATTATATGGATCCGTGGACCCGGGCAGTACTGGAAACGCAGATTTTAGTACCTAAACACACGATACAACATGTTTTCCGGGGTCGGACTCTGAGGCACATACAGATGGTCCCGATCATCATCCTCATCATACAACTCTTCTCCTGAGTCTGACCCACCCACCACCTCTGCCACCCCAACATCTCCAGACACCGACCCCTCATCGTCCTCAACATTAACTTGGGATGCTGGCCTGAGCCCGACCTCCTCCTCCACATCAGGCCCCATCATCTCCTCAATGGCAGCCCTCAATAATCGCTCTGGCGCTGGACCGATGGACACAACGTTCTCCTCCGGGGAGGGCTGCTGCTGACCACTGGCTGCTGGGGTGGATGTTATAGCTTGCGTGGGGCGTTGGCTGTTGCTGTTGTTGGGAGTGCTGCTCACAGCGGAGGTCTCTGAGGAACTCATGGTGAGCTCATATAGTGGTTGACGGTAAGTGGAGTATTACTGATCCCAGCAATATACACACTGACTGGCAGAGTACGCAATGCTATATAGTGGTTGACGGTGAGTGAAGTACTACAGATCCCAGCAATATACACAGTGACTGGCAGTACAATGGTATGGGTGGGTGAGCAGAGTACTACAGATCCCAGCAATGCTATATAGACTGAGTGAGCGGCAGTGTACTACTGATCCCAGCAATATTATACACACTGATTGGCAGAGTACGCAATGCTATATAGTAATGGGGTGACTGAGCGCCGGTGTACTAACGATCCCAGCAATATTATATACACTCAGTGGCAGAGTACACAATGCTATATAGTAATGGGGTGACTGTCTGAGCGCCGGTGTACTAACGATCCCAGCAATATTATATACACTGAGTGGCAGAGTACACAATGCTAAGTAGCAATGGGGTGACTGAGCATTGGTGTACTACAGATCCCAGCAATATATACACTGATTGGCAGAGTACACAATGCTAAATAGTAATGGGGTGACTGAGCGTTGGTGTACTACAGATCCCAGCAATATATACACTGATTAGCAGACTACAGAATGCTAAATAGCAATGGGGTGACTGAGCGTTGGTGTACTACAGATCCCAGTAATATATATACACTGATTGGCAGCGTACACAATGCTTTATATAGTAATGGAGTGACTG
Organism: Hyperolius riggenbachi; assembly: GCF_040937935.1. Lineage (NCBI taxonomy): Eukaryota > Metazoa > Chordata > Amphibia > Anura > Hyperoliidae > Hyperolius > Hyperolius riggenbachi. The sequence goes on along the minus strand of NC_090647.1, from coordinate 161,872,942 downwards.
AGCGTTGGTGCATTACAGATCCCAGCTATATATACACTGATTGGCAGCGTACACAATGCTTTATATAGTAATGGAGTGACTGAGCGTTGGTGCATTACAGATCCCAGCTATATATACACTGATTGGCAGCGTACACAATGCTTTATATAGTAATGGAGTGACTGAGCGTTGGTGCACTACAGATCGCAGCAATATATACACTGATTGGCAGAGTACAGAATGCTAAATAGCAATGGGGTGACTGAGCGTTGGTGTACTACAGATCCCAGCTATATATACACTGATTGGCAGAGTACAGAATGCTAAATAGTAATGGGGTGACTGAGCGCCGGTATACTACAGATCGCAGCAATATAACACTGATTGGCAGAGTACAGAATGCTAAATAGTAATGGGGTGACTGAGCGCCGGTGTACTACTGAACGCTGCTGCACACACACTGACTCGGGGGGACCCTGGCTAGCCTGGCTGGAGAGCGAGAGAGACTCTATCTAACCTGCCTGCCTACCCAAAGCTAATCCCACAGACAAATGACGGGGAAATGACGCGGATCGGGTATTTATTTACTCGACCCACGTGACCCGTTCGGCCAATCAGAGCGCGTTCGGGCCGAACCACATGACCCGTTCGGCCAATCACAGCGCTAGCCAAATGTTCGGGGGACCGTTCGGCCATGCGCTCGCTGTTCGGCAATATGGCCGAGCTTTTGCCCGAACACCATGAGGTGTTCGGCCGAGCCCGAACGGTGCCCGAACACCAAAATGTCCGTGCAAATCCGAACAGTGGCGAACACTGTTCGCCCAACACTAGTGACCGCCACTGATTGGACCTGTAGTCCGCATCCCCTCCTGCCGCTCTTAGTCCTCACCTCATCTCTACCACTGGCTATGGATGTCCCTGGAGACAGGAGTTGATCTCTGCATCAGATCTTAAAGGTGACGAGAGACTTTACTGCTGATGATACATTCCGGAGACTTGAACTTGGTGAGACAAGCTTAACACACTGTCTTTTGTGTCACGCTGCTTAACGTTACATGCTGCTTGCTGCTGCTGTCTGCTACGCATGTTCTGGCTATACCATTGCTGTTATGCCTCTATGAATTGCTAACATCTGCATGACCCGACTCCAATGACCTTTGCTAGATGTTACAACATCAGTGTTGCCTGTGAAATTTGGGAATAAGACTGCACAACGCTTTTCATGTTCCTTTTGGAAGGTTTCTTGTCGTTTCATTATTTAGAGCAATCTGATAGTGCATCGGACTCTAAATATACAGTTTTTCTGCATTGAACTCAAACAAGAATAGAGTCGTTTTCAGATTAGAGGTAGATGCCGGCGGATGTATGTGGATGTGTAGGTGTGCTGGGTGTTTGAGCTGTGACGGGGTGGCCATCCCATGTGCTTTTGAATTTTAACTTTTGGCATTTATGTCCTTAATAAAGTTTATTACGTTTTTTTGTAACTGATATTAGGCTATTGAGTATTTTTTTCTTTGAGTGACTTTTGCTTATGGGCTCTGTATGTCCTGCAGTTGAAATTTTTCCACTGCCAATTAATTGATTACTTCAGTACAGACTGGGTATTTTCATGTGTAATATCTTCATTTCACATATAATACAGTATATAACAATGTGCTACATTTTTAAAAAGGACACAGCAATGCCTTGACAGGGTACATGCCTAACTTCTGTGTGCCTGCATGATTAATTGCACAAAGCAGGGAGTAATTTCTGCATAGCCATTGTTATCTGCTTGGCAGCCTGATTTACGGAGAACAGCTTGGAAAGCTAAAGCCTGGTACACACCATGCAATTTCCTGTAAGACAAAAGGTCCGATCTGATTTCTGTTTTCTGATTGATTTTCTGATTACTACTATACAGAATCGATCGGAAATCAGAATGGACCTGTCAGAAATTATCGATTCAACCAGTCTGATGGGAAATTGCAGGGTGTGTACCAGGCATTATACATATGTAGAGGACTAAAAGATACCTCTCACATCTACACAGTTTTGGTGTTCAGACCTTTTGTTTTTGTAAAATTGCAGAATAATGACAAGGCATTGAAACAGAGTTATACTTACTCTTTGGTAATTGTGCCATGAGCACATACCATAATAAACTATGAACAGGAAAAAAAAGCTAGAAAAACAAAAACAAACAAAAAAGGAAGAAAAAAAAGATGAAAATGTCTGTGATTGACATAACAATACAAATACCAATGAACAGGAATGCTAAATCCTTGATCAACAATAGACATACTAAATATTCTTTTAAAAAGCAATCTATCCAGAATGTAAAATAAATCATTTTTTAGCTGTATTTGGCATTTGGGATACAAAAGCAGGAGATTAACAAGAAATTGATAAAAAAAATGGGACACTAATAGAGAGGAAAAGAGTTCTCCCTGTGGCAGTAAAATCCAATGGCTTACTGCAATGGCTGACTTTTTTTGTTTACTGCATGAGGCCACTAAAAAAAACATGCAGTATCATTCAGGATGGAGATGCCTAGCTTAGCTTAGTTCAATTTACCGATTATGTGCCTGACTCAATTCACTCTTTATCTTAAGTTTTCTCCTAGGTGATATTTTCACATCTTATCAATAAAATGCATTTTAAGCCACCAGCAAGCAAGAAAATGCTCAGAATAATTTTGATAGTTTATACTTTTTGGCACTTTTTCAGTTGCAGAGTGCTAAAAATATATGAATAAAATGCAATGGCAGCTTTCAGAGCAGATACGCTGTACTTTAGGACCTCGTAATTTGTAAACAGGCAATATTACTTATGCACAAAAGCAAATATGGTAACAGTAGGGGTAATAAAAAGTTGGAAAACTCATTTTTATTGGATGTTATGTCAGAGTTTTATTCCACTTTAAGAACAAACTATGTACTTAAGCTGGAAATTGCAGTAAACATGGCAGAGTAACATGAGTATGCTACAGAGTCCTTATGGTAAAACCATCGCTAATCAGTTAGCTGGGTTTCTTGGATGAACTTGGTGAGGCCTGTGGTGGTGGTTGGTCATGGCATTCATGGTACTATTAACCCTTAGGCTGCCACAGATGTCTATAGTCATCCATACACCCTGGACAACCAAAGGTGTTTTAGTACAAAACTACTTCCACCTACTGAGGACGTTTATAGGAGTCTTTCTTTCACCATATTCCTTTGCCAACTGATATCTAAAAGGCATATAGTATACAATTTTGGCTTAGTGCCAGCTTTCTACTTGACTTGCAATATACAACTAGGTCTAAGTTGATGCAAAATTGTACAAATGTTACTGCAAATCTATGCAGCTTGCAAATGGACTAATCAATCAAATGCTTCCACTACAAGATTTGATTAGCCTCTAACATAGGAGACCACGATTCAAATCTCGGCTCTTCCTATTCAGTAAGCCAGCACCTATTCAGTAAAGGTGCCCATACATCAGACGATGTATGGGCAGATCGACCAAGAGAAAGAACGCTCTCTGATCGAATCTGATCGGAGAGAGATCTGTCAGCTGCCCATACACCACAGGCCGAATCCCGATCAATTTCATGCTGAAATCGATCCGCAATCAGCCTTGTCCGTGTGATGCGCTTCCGTTGCCTTGCCTGCCCAACGCTGTCTCCCTAATGTTCAATGTGCCCTCCCCCCCGGTGCCCAGCGCACTAAACAGTACCTGGCCATGTCCGCTGCTGCCTCTGTGCTGGCTCAGGGTGCCGTCCACCATCCATACTTGCACCCCACGTGGTTGCTGGACTAACATTGGTGTATGTGTGATGTCACACACGCCCACGTGTATGCCGGTAACCACGAGGGGCACATGTATGGACGGAGGATGGCAACCGGAGCCAGTCCGGACACGGACAGGTAATGTATAGTAGTGCACTGGGCACCAGGGCGGCAAAATGAACATTAGGAGGGACAGCATCGGGGGTTTCATCGCAATTGTCGCTCGTCCCGATATTACTCGCAGTTATTGCCATGCACCCGACTGACCACGACAGCCTGACATCTTGCAGCATGTTCGACCGATTCATGCAATCAATTTTGCCCTGAATTAGTTGCATCTTTGAACTGCATGCACTTTGAAGCAAAAATGTATTTGCGTCTCCTTGTCAGTCCCTACTGACTAAAGTGGGCTGGAAATGAGCAAATAATGGTGGCATAGTGAATGACACTCTCGTCTTGCAGTGCCGGGTCTCTAGTTTAAATCCCAGCCAAGTCACGATCTGCACGTAGTTTATATGTTCTACCAATGTCTGCTTGGGTTTCCTCCGGGCACTCCAGTTTCCTCCTACATCCCCAAAACATGCAAATAAACTTTGTACAGCACCATGGAATATGTTGGAGCTTAATAAATCAATAATAATAATAATTGTCTTCCTTCTAAAATTGGCCTTGACTACAATGGACATATGGCTGTTAGTTACGTGATTATGTACTCTGTAAAGTGCTGAGGAAGATGTCGGCGCTATATAAATATTAAATAACAATAATATTAAAAATATTTTCAGCTGTGTGTATTCGAAGCTAAGACCTCAGATCACGGAAATAGAAACAAAGTGCATTGTTATGCATTCAAGCATTTTTGCTAACCAAGAGGAAAGAGGAATGTGTGTACTGAGCACTGGATATGCTGCATCAGTCAGCAATAAATGAGGTGCTAAACGCATTTCTGTGCTCACTGGCCATTTATTTTGACGCCGTCTACTCTCAATCCAATTAAGCACTTCTTCTGGGAATTGAAAGAAGATTGCATTTGGAGATCTTAAAACTTCTTCTTTGCTGCAATAAACAGCATGCGCTGCTTTTGCACTTTGGTAGCGTAGTTGAGACAGAAAGACAGAGATAATTTTCTCATATTTTATAGGGCCCTTGAGGTGGGCAGATTGCAACACAGAAGTTTCTGTGATAGTAATTTTGCAACTTCATGATGAATGTGGGTGGATGGGCTTGGGTGGGGGATGGTGGGAGAGATGCGGTGAGCACACGTGACAGAAAACACGAGAATGTCTCTCTACTACAGCCTTTCTCAACCTTTTTACCCTGGAGGAACCCCTGCAAACAATTTTTTGATCTCAAGGAACCCCTGCAAACAATTTTTTGATCTCAAGGAACCCCTGCATTTATTTTGCAGGAAGCATGGTTTTTAAAAGTATGTGTAGCTGTTTATTTCACTACTCCCTATTACACTGCCACTCATTATACTGTCTCCTGAGCCCCCAATTTAGTGCTTCTTGTTACACTACCACCTATTATAGTGTGCTCTATTATACTTCCCCCACGATGGGGGAAAATGCCAAGGAACCCCTGCAGAGTGCTCAAGGAACCCTGGGGTTCCAGGGAACCCTGGTTGAGAAAGCCTGCTCTACTAAAATGGTTAATCAGCAGCTCTTCTGTAAATGTTTCTGGTTTGTTGCCCTCCACTTTCTCTGGGAATCTCAATATCCACACAATGGATCTGTGTTGCCCGTTTGCATGATACTATATGGCAATTCATTGATGGTTGCTTTTATTCTTTGATTCTTCTTGAGACTGGAGCAAGGGTATCTTCCATGTTGCTGATTCTAGTTTCAGTGACTCGACGTAGCAGTGACTAAATATGGTCCGAACTGCTCGCCGGCGGACAGTTCCTGGTGAAGAATGTGTGTTCGCGCTCGCATCAGCAGGCAAACACATGGAGCATTCGACCTGACCCTGTACATCATCATGGAGCCAAACTTTGACCCCTCACTCCAGAGTCAGCAGGCACATGGCAGCCAATCAGCTATCCCTCCCTCCTGGACCATCCCCCCTCCTATTAAATTGCCAGCACGGCAGCCATTTTACAGTCTGCCTGTAGCTGCTGTGAATGAGAGTAGGGAGAGAGCTGTACTACTAACAGGGAAAGCATTAGTTAGGCCTCTGTTCTGTGTCCCCAGTGGAGTTTCTTGCTGCTAGCAGGGATGCTCAGCAGAGCTCGAATATTCGAGCTCTTTTTCAGCTATTCGAGCTCAGTATTCAAGCTCGAATAGCTGCAGCTATTCGAATGGGCTATTCGAGCGAACTCGAATATCCCATTCACTATTCGTGCTATTCGAGCAAACAGCGCTATTCGAGCTCGAATACCGAGCTCGAATAGCGTCATAGCCCAGATTGATGTCCTTAGAGCCAATCAGAGGGTTCCCAGGCCCTCTGACGGCAGCCAATCACAGAGGGGGACCCTGGCCAGCCCCTACCCTATAAATAGCGGCCGCCATGTTAGGTTTTTCCGTCCTTGCTTGACTTGTACAGAGAGAGATCTGCTCCTTTGTGCTTTGGCTTAGCAAGTGCTCTATTGTGGTCAATCACCTAGCGTTTTTGCTCACATACACCTGCTATACACACCTATATTGTTGTTAGCTAGATAGAGATTGTATTTTAGTTAGTAGCTTGTGTGTTACATAGAGACAGATGCTGCTGCAGGCAAGCTTAGAGCTTTCGGCCTCAGGGCCTTGCCTGTGTGGGCAGCTGTCCTCCTGTTCTCTGTTAGTTTATTTCTCATCTATACCTGTGTTTGTGCTGTGTATTCTACCCTGTCTTGTCCTTTACTACTGAGTGATTATTGTATTTTGTAGTTATACTGTACTAGGGACACTCACTGTCACTGTTCATAGCTCCTGCGTGTGTGTGTGCGTGCACTGTCTGTAGTGTACACAGTACACACTCTATTCCCTTCTACTGAATCATCTGATTACTACTGAATCTGATTATTGTATTTTCTAGTTGTACTTACTGTACTAGGGACACTCAGTCACTGTTCATAGGCTAGCTCCTGCGTGTGTGTGTGCGTGCACTGTCTGTAGTACACACACTCTATTTCCTTCTACTGAATCTGATTACTACTGATTATTGTATTTTCTAGTTGTACTAGTGTACTAGGGGACACACTCACTGTTCACTGTTCATACTTACTGATTACTGATTATTGTATTTTGTATTTGTACTGTACTAGTAATCACTTAGCGATCTAATCACTTAGTGATTAGTGTCACCTCACCCACCAACCCACTCCATTAAAGTACCCCACTTTTTCACCCGCCCTTTTAAAAAACTTGTTTGTTTACGCCAAAAACATCTAAGATGTCTGGAAGTGGCAGCCAGCGCGGTTTGGGCAAGGGGAAGGGCAGCAAGGGAATCAGGAGGAGAGGGAGCAGCATTGTGGCAAGCAGCGCCACCATGCACAGTTCCGCAGCAGCAGCAGCTGCGTCAGTGGCTAACATTCTGCCTATAGCCACTGGCCGTGGACGCCTTGGGCGCCCAGCAGGAGCATCTGCAACTCACGCTGCAGAGACACAGCAGCAGCAGCGTGTAGTACCTGCTCCTATTTTCCTCCAGCCGGGTCGGAAATGTCCCATTGAGTAAAAGGATGCAGCCACTGTGGTGCAACTGATGACGGAGGATGAGCAGCCCGCCATCAGCTCTGCATCCGAGGCCTCCACCCTCACCACCACCACCACCCCTGTTCGCAGCAGCCGCCCAGCAGGGCCTGGGGAGGAGGCCAGTTCACCGTCAGTTGCCGACCTGTCATTCAGCAGTCTTTTGACCCCAGGCATCATGAGTGAATTGTCTGCTGTTGTTGGCGATTTTGAGGAGGAGATGCTGATGGGCACTTTGGGGGAGGAGGGATTGGACAGCAAGACTGTGGCGACAGTCAAGCAGCCCATCCATGCATCAGGAGAGGAGTTTGGGGGGTCATCATCCCAGCAGGACATGTTTCAGGAGGGGGAGGATGATGATGATGACAGGGTGACGGACAAAGACTGGGTGCCACCACCAGCACCTGGGGATGTCATCAGCAGCTCTGAGGAGGATACGCTTGTGGGCCTTGCAAGGAGGCGCATCATTGCAAGCATTGGCAGCAGTAGGCAGGTCCCACAGCCTGCTGGTGTCTCAGGCTCTGCAGCAGCAGCAGCAGCATCTGCCAGTACCACCACCAGCCGCACCCCCAACCACCACAGGGAGACAGGCAGCAGCGGCTCCAGTCCGTAGGGGGTTTTTCACGTCACCAATCTGGCAATTTTTCACCATGCCCACAGTTCACAGCAAGTACGCCACTTGCAACCACTGTCAGCGGAAGTTGAGCAGAGGTGCAGACCCCTTAAAGTTCAGCACCAGCTCTCTTATCAACCATCTTGCTGCTAAACATTACCACCAGCATGAGGAGTTCAAGAGGCTGAAGGCATCTGGTGCTGGCAGTGGCACCACACCCAGCACTGCACAGCCTTCAGCAGCAGCAGCAGCAACAGCAGCCACCCGCCCTCCTGCTCCTCCAGCACCACCAGCAGGAGTGCGGAAAGCACTGCTCCTCCCCCCTCTGCAACTCCTGCCCCCGACACTGAGGCCTGTTCTGGCAGCCAGTCCTCAGTGGCCTCCTCTGCTGATTCCCGTGCTAGCAAAAGGCGACACCAGAGCCTTTTGAGCGAGTCCTTCCAGGGGGTGGTTAGGGCTCTGCCTCCCAGCAGCCGTCGCGTGCGGCAGCTGAACGGCTTGCTGGCACGGGCCATGTGCTCCCAACTCCTGCCGTACACGCTCGTGCAGGAGGGGTGCGACATGCGTGCGCTGCTTGCTTGTGCAGCCCCAGACTGGCAGCTCCCCAGCAGACACTTCTTCGCCCGCCAGGTCATGCCTGCACTGCACCGCTTTTGTGATGGCCAATGTGGAGCGAGGGCTGGAGCAGGCGGTTGGTGAAAGGGTCCACGTCACCATGGACTCCTGGAGCAGCCGCTTCGGGACAGGCCGCTACCTGTCCTTCACTGTCCACTGGGTCAGCTTGGTGGAAGGGGGTGAGGATGGGAGAGCAGCAGCGGGCACAGCAGCAGCAGCAACACAGTGGGTGGTGCCACCCCGCAGGGTCAGGGGAACTGCAGCAGGTTCCTCCGATCCTCTGCCATCCTCCGGCACACCTGGCCAAACCCCCCGCCTCAGCAGCAGCGTGAAGCCACGCCACTGCCAAGCGCTGCTGCAGTTGGTCAGCCTTGGGAAGACCAAACTGAATGCAACCCATGTGTTGGCCAAACTCCAGGAGCAGGAGTGCCACCTCTTGAGAAAGCGGCGTTGCCGCGATACGCGTGGAGGGGCGCACCCGGGGGACAACCTTGACTGATACTAGCACCAGCAGGTAATTGTTTCACATCTCTTCTACGGCACCGTAGCATCTAACAGCGCTTTTGTGGCAGTTTCACTCCAGGCTAGATTTAAGCACTGTGATTTATTTTTACAGAGGTCTGTTTGTGCCCACTAATTGGTTTGCTGTTTGATCAATTATTATCAATATTGTTCTGTTCCTGTGTGTATACATTCTTTACACACTGGAATATAGGTGTCATCCTGTTGTATTTGTCACTCCTGTCTGGTGCATTACCTATACGCTGTGCATTGTTTATGCTATCGTTGACCACGTTATTTGATTACTGTATCAGTGTCCCCCAGTGGGTGCCACCCATTTTTAATTGGTTTTATATTTTTTGTCTCAGTGTGTTTAATAAAGATTATGTTAAGCTTTATTTTTGCTTTATGGTTTTTGATTCTATGCCCACGCAGATGATCTTTTCTTTTTGTTATTATGAAGCAGAGGGAGGACATCTGGATCAGCATGATATTGGACCCGCGCCTCAAGGGGAAGTTGAGCCAGTTCCTGCCTCCTGCAGGAGGAGACCCAGCGCAACAAATAAGGAGCTTGCAGCAGGCCCTTGTTGAGCGCTTGGAGGAAGCCTTCCCCCAGCCTTCCACCCCCACTGTCCAGCCAGCACAGAGGCAGCAGCAGGTGCCTGCATCCAGCAGCAAGCGCCCCACAGACCTTCTGTCTCTCAGCAACGCACTCTACAGGACTGTAGAGGCTCCAGCAGTGACAAGAGAGGAGGTGCATGCAGCAGCATCCTCCTCCGGTCACAGCCAGTGCCTGACCCGCATGGTGGCTGACTACATGGGGTCCTACAGCGGGCTTGACAGCGATGCCCCTGTTGATCCCATGGAGTATTGGGTCAAGCGCCTGGAGATCTGGAGCGAGCTGGCGCAGTACGCCCTGGAAGTGCTGTCCTGTCCCCCTTCCAGCGTACTGTCCAAGCGCTGCTTCAGTGCAGCTGGTGGCGTGGTCACCGAGAAACGCTCACGTCTGTCTCACAAGTCTGTGGACAGACTGACGTTTCTCAAGATGAACCAGGCGTGGGTGGAAGGCGAGTTCCTGGCCCCTGTTGTCGGCGAGAGGGGGACATGAACTGGCTGCCGGAACCATCGTTAATATGCCTTACCACCCTTTACCACCTCCTGGCTCCTGCTCACTAAGCCAGCCTGGTTCAGTTTGACTATTACGTCGCCTGTAGCCACACATTTTATACCTACAGTGGGCTGCTGTGTACTGCCCTTCTGCTGTCTGTCTGTGTTTCCCACTGCCAGGGTACACAGATTTACCTTCTGCTGCCACTCTGCCACCAGCTATTACGTCCAACAATAGCTATCTGTTTAATTTGCCTTAAAAAAAATAAAATAAATAAACCAATAAAAAAAAAAAAAGGTTTAATTTTTCTGAGGTGCCCAGGTTGAAAACTGTGTTGTTCCAGTTGTGTATTGGACACGATGTGGGCTGCACGACCGCTGTCTGGGACCTCCTGTTGTGTTTATTTACAGCCCTGGTATCACCGCTAGGTACCAGGGCTATTATGTCACGCTGCCTACCTGCTGCCACACTCACACTACTCCTCCATTCCTCCTGCTGCTGCGGTCTGTCTGTGTTTCCCACTGCCAGGGTACACAGATTTACCTTCTGCTGCCACTCTGCCACCAGCTATTACGTCCAACAATAGCTATCTGTTTAATTTGCCTTAAAAAAAAAAAAAATAAACCAATAAAAAAAAAAAAAGGTTTAATTTTTCTGAGGTGCCCGGGTTGAAAACTGTGTTGTCCCAGTTGTGTATTGGACACGATGTGGGCTGCACGACCACTGTCTGGAACCTCATGCTGTGTATTTACGGCCTAGGTACCACAGCCTATTATGTCTCGCTGCCTGCCTCATTGACTGCCTGCTGCCACACAATCATCCTCCTCCTGCTGCTGCTGCTGAATTTACCTCCTGCTGTCTGTGTGTTTCCACTGCCAGGGAGCACATACAATGGCGCTTCCACCATGCGCCACCAGCTATTTATTACGCTCAAAAATAGCTGCATTTCTTTAAAAAAAAAAAATATATACTTTTTTTTACTTTGTGATATTATTTTTAGAGGTGTCCGGGTTGAAAACTGTGTTGTCCCAGTTGTGTATTGGACACGATGTGGGCTTCACGACCGCTGTCTGGAACCTCATGCTGTGTATTTACGGCCTGGTACCACCGCTAGGTACCACAGCCTATTATGTCTCGCTGCCTGCCTCATTGACTGCCTGCTGCCACACAATCATCCTCCTCCTGCTGCTGCTGCTGAATTTACCTCCTGCTGTCTGTGTGTTTCCACTGCCAGGGAGCACATACAATGGCGCTTCCACCATGCGCCACCAGCTATTTATTACGCTCAAAAATAGCTGCATTTCTTTAAAAAAAAAATATATATATACTTTTTAATACTTTGTGATATTATTTTTAGAGGTGTCCGGGTTGAAAACTGTGTTGTCCCAGTTGTGTATTGGACACGATGTGGGCTTCACGACCACTGTCTGGAACCTCATGCTGTGTATTTACGGCCTGGTACCACTGCTAGGTACCACAGCCTATTATGTCTCGCTGCCTGCCTCATTGACTGCCTGCTGCCACACAATCATCCTCCTCCTGCTGCTGCTGCTGAATTTACCTTCTGCTGTCTGTGTGTTTCCACTGCCAGGGAGCACATACAATGGCGCTTCCACCATGCGCCACCAGCTATTTATTACGCTCAAAAATAGCTGTATTTCTTTAAAAAAAAATATAGAAGAGAAAGAAGTGAAGAAGAAGAAGACGATATAGAAGAAGAAGAAGATATAGAAAAAGAAGAAGAAGATATAGAAAAAGAAGAAGAAGAAGATATAGAAGAAGAAGATATAGAAGAAGAAGATATAGAAGAAGATATAGAAGAAGATATAGAAGAAGATATAGAAGAAGATATAGAAGAAGATAAAGAAGAAGAAGAAGAAGAAGAAGAAGAAGAAGAAGAAGATATAGAAGAAGAAGAAGAAGATATAGAAAAAGAAGAAGAAGATATAGAAAAAGAAGAAGAAGATATAGAAAAAGAAGAAGAAGATATAGAAAAAGAAGAAGAAGATATAGAAAAAGAAGAAGAAGATATAGAAAAAGAAGAAGAAGATATAGAAAAAGAAGAAGAAGATATAGAAAAAGAAGAAGAAGAAGAAGAAGAAGAAGAAGAAGAAGAAGAAGAAGAAGAAGAAGAAGAAGAAGAAGAAGAAGAAGAAGAAGATATAGAAGAAGAAGATATAGAAGAAGATATAGAAGAAGATATAGAAGATAAAGAAGAAGAAGAAGAAGATATAGAAGAAGAAGATATAGAAGAAGAAGATATAGAAGAAGAAGATATAGAAGAAGATATAGAAGATGATATAGAAGATGAAGAAGAAGAAGAAGAAGAAGAAGAAGAAGAAGAAGAAGAAGAAGAAGAAGAAGAAGAAGAAGAAGAAGAAGAAGAAGATATAGAAGAAGAAGATATAGAAGAAGAAGATATAGAAGATAAAGAAGAAGAAGAAGAAGAAGAAGAAGAAGAAGATATAGAAGAAGAAGATATAGAAGAAGAAGATATAGAAGAAGAAGATATAGAAGAAGATATAGAAGAAGATATAGAAGATAAAGAAGAAGAAGAAGAAGAAGAAGAAGAAGAAGAAGATAAAGAAGAAGAAGAAGAAGAAGAAGAAGAAGAAGATAAAGAAGAAGAAGAAGAAGAAGAAGAAGAAGATAAAGAAGAAGAAGAAGAAGAAGAAGATATAGAAGAAGAAGAAGAAGATATAGAAGAAGAAGAAGAAGAAGATATAGAAGAAGAAGAAGATATAGAAGAAGAAGAAGATATAGAAGAAGATAAAGAAGAAGAAGAAGAAGAAGAAGAAGAAGATAAAGAAGAAGAAGAAGAAGAAGAAGATATAGAAGAAGAAGAAGAAGAAGAAGATATAGAAGAAGAAGAAGAAGAAGATATAGAAGAAGAAGAAGATATAGAAGAAGAAGAAGATATAGAAGAAGAAGATATAGAAGAAGAAGAAGAAGAAGATATAGAAGAAGAAGAAGATATAGAAGAAGAAGAAGAAGAAGAAGAAGATATAGAAGAAGAAGAAGATATAGAAGAAGAAGAAGAAGAAGAAGAAGATATAGAAGAAGAAGAAGAAGATATAGAAGAAGAAGAAGAAGAAGAAGATATAGAAGAAGAAGAAGATATAGAAGAAGAAGAAGATATAGAAGAAGAAGAAGATATAGAAGAAGAAGAAGAAGATATAGAAGAAGAAGAAGAAGAAGAAGAAGATATAGAAGAAGAAGAAGATATAGAAGAAGAAGAAGAAGAAGAAGATATAGAAGAAGAAGAAGAAGAAGAAGAAGAAGATATAGAAGAAGAAGAAGAAGATATAGAAGAAGAAGAAGAAGAAGAAGATATAGAAGAAGAAGAAGATATAGAAGAAGAAGAAGAAGAAGATATAGAAGAAGAAGAAGAAGAAGAAGAAGATATAGAAGAAGAAGAAGAAGAAGAAGAAGAAGATATAGAAGAAGAAGAAGAAGATATAGAAGAAGAAGAAGAAGATATAGAAGAAGAAGATATAGAAGAAGAAGAAGAAGAAGAAGAAGATATAGAAGAAGAAGAAGAAGATATAGAAGAAGAAGAAGAAGATATAGAAGAAGAAGAAGATATAGAAGAAGAAGAAGAAGAAGATATAGAAGAAGAAGAAGAAGATATAGAAGAAGAAGAAGAAGAAGATATAGAAGAAGAAGAAGAAGATATAGAAGAAGAAGAAGAAGAAGAAGATATAGAAGAAGAAGAAGAAGAAGATATAGAAGAAGAAGAAGAAGATATAGAAGAAGAAGAAGAAGAAGAAGATATAGAAGAAGAAGAAGAAGAAGAAGATATAGAAGAAGAAGAAGAAGAAGATATAGAAGAAGAAGAAGAAGAAGAAGAAGATATAGAAGAAGAAGAAGAAGAAGAAGATATAGAAGAAGAAGAAGAAGAAGAAGAAGAAGATATAGAAGAAGAAGAAGATATAGAAGAAGAAGAAGATATAGAAGAAGAAAAAGAAGAAGAAGAAGATATAGAAGAAGAAGAAGAAGAAGAAGATATAGAAGAAGAAGAAGAAGAAGAAGATATAGAAGAAGAAGAAGAAGAAGAAGATATAGAAGAAGAAGAAGAAGAAGAAGAAGAAGAAGAAGAAGAAGAAGAAGAAGAAGAAGAAGAAGAAGAAGAAGACGACGATATAGAAGAAGAAGAAAAAGAAGAAGATATAGAAGAAGAAGAGGAAGAAGAAGATATAGAAGAAGAAGAAGAAGAAGAAGAAGATATAGAAGAAGAAGATATAGAAGAAGAAGAAGATATAGAAGAAGAAAAGGATATAGAAGAAGAAGATATAAAAGAAGAAGATATAGAAGAAGAAGATATAGAAGAAGATATAGAAGAAGATATAGAAGAAGATATAGAAGATAAAGAAGAAGATATAGAAGAAGATATAGAAGATAAAGAAGAAGAAGATATAGAAGATAAAGAAGAAGAAGATATAGAAGATAAAGAAGAAGAAGATATCCCTGGCTGCTAGTACAGCCTCTTGAGCACACAAGAACCCTTCTAAGGACTGGTACATTGGTTTTCTTGATATTGTTATATTGCAGTTCCTTTTGTGTCCACTGTCCAGTGCACTGACTTAAGCTGTTGGACACAGGTGTGCACACTGCTGCTAGTGGTATAGTACCTTGCACAATACCCTTCATAAGTGCTGTTTTTTTTTTCTTAATATTGTTCCGTTGCAGTCTGTGTTCAGTGCACACGTTAGCCATTAGAGACCAGTCTGCTGGTCATAGTAGTGCACAGACTAGGTAACCCAATAATCTTTCACCACCACTACTGGCATCTTCTAGTATCCGACCACTACTGCCCCCTGTATAGGGCCTATATTGTGAACTGATTGTTGCAAACAGTATATAAACTCATCTGTCACCTGACCTGTGTGGAGTGACATTCAGTTTCCAAAAAAAGAAATAAAAACACCTGAATGAACCTTTACTGGCATCATCTAGTAGTAGTAGTATTCACTACTGCCCCCTGTATAGGGCCTATTTGTGAACTGATTGTTGCAAATAGTATATAAGCCCCTCTGTCACCTGACCTGCATGGAGTGACATTCAGTTCCCAAAAAGCAAATAAAAACAGTTGAGTGAACCACTACTGGCATCTAGTATCCACTACTGCCCCTTGTATAAGGCCTCACAGGCAGGGCCTATGTTGTTAAAGGGGCACTATGGCAAAACATTGTATTCTAAATATGTGCAAACAGACAAATAAGAAGTACGTTTTTTTCCAGAGTAAAATGAGCCATAAATTACCTTTCTTCTATGTTGCTGTCACTTACAGTAGGCAGTAGAAATCTGACATAAGGGACAGGTTTTGGACTAGTCCATCTCTTCATAGGGGATTCTCGGCAAGGGTTTTATTCTTTATAAAGATATTCCCTAAAATGGATTTAAACAATGATGCTGGCCAGCTTCCCTGCTCCCTACACAATTTTTGGCAGTTGGACAGAGCAACTGGCATTCACTAAGTGCTTTTGAAAATAAAAATATCCCTGAGAATCCCCTATAAAGAGACGGTCTAGTCCAAAAGTCACTTATGTCAGATTTCTACAACCTACTGTAAGTGACAGCAACATAGGAGAACAGTAATTTAGGGCTCATTTACTCTGGAAAAATTACACTTCTTATTTGTATATGTTTGGACATATTTTAAATTTTACATATTTTCGCTGTAGTGCCCCTTTAAGTGATTGTTGCAGAGAGTATAATCCCATCTGTCACCTGAGTGAAGTGACAATCAGTTTCTCACTTGCAGGGTATTTTTTTTTTCTATTTTAACATTGTGTGATAAAAAAAATGTCAAGCAGGTGTCATATGGTTGTGGTGCTGTGATTTTCTGTGGCCCTAAAATAATGCTCAGTATTCAGGGAGCACGTACCCTGAACTCACAAAATACTAATGACGTACTTGACTGGCTTGCACAGCACACCCCATCTTCTACCGTTTCTGCTCGGAACCTTGCTGCACCATCCTCATCCTGCTCTGATATGGGCACCCACAACTTACCACTCCCTCCCCCCCTCCCCCCCCCCGCACACACACATCTCAGGAAGGGGGGGCTTGAGCACTCAGCGGCGGGGTGGGACCCCAACTCCCCCCTCCCTCACCTCGAGCCACCTGTTCCGCATTTCCCCCGTCAGAATTCAGTGTAATGGCAGCAGCAGCAGGGAACTACTTACGTCTTCTGTGTTCCAGGCGCCGGAGATCTGTGTCACTGCACATCATGTGTCTTCCATCTTCAATGCCTCTCACTGTACTTCCTGATTAGTGGAACTACAGTCAGCAGCATTGGAGACGGAAGACAGGTTACACGCAGAGGCTCTTTAGTAGAGCTCCGGAATCCAGAACCAGGACGAGGTGAGTCATTCCCCGCCCGCTGCCACTGCGCTAAAATCTGGAGGGGGGTGCAGAAGCGGCGGGGGCAGGTGAGGAAGGGGGGAGTACAGAAGGGGGGGCAGGTGAGGGAGGGGGTAGCGCAGAAGAGGGGGCCCAGGTGAGGGGGGAGTCAGGCCCCCTCTCCACCGCTGTGTGGACACCTATAGTTAACTACCTATTCTGGGGACACCTATAGCTAACTACCTATACTGGAGACACCTATAACTAACAACCTACACTATGGACACCTATAATGTGCTACCTACTGGGGACACCTAAAGTTAATTACCTATTCTGGGGGAACCTATAGCTAACTATAGCTATGGGCAGGTGGGGGGTTGGGCCCCCAGGCTGAAACTTTCCTGGTGGGCCCTTAGTGTCCCATTCCAACTCTGCATGTTAATGCACATAACCTTTTTAGTACATTGTTGGAGCACAACTTGCATCAATAGCAGGGAGTGTAAATGTGTGAAAAAAATATTCTAAACTCTTTTAAGCATTGTTTTAAGAAACAAAGAAAATACAGTTAGGTGAAATAACACATCTGACCATTTCCATAGCTTAGGCAAACCTCTAGAGTGGTGTATTTTTCATTCAGTCCTCCATAATTGCAGCTTTACCATTTTACAGAGTT
This sequence comes from Hyperolius riggenbachi, assembly GCF_040937935.1. Classification (NCBI taxonomy): domain Eukaryota; kingdom Metazoa; phylum Chordata; class Amphibia; order Anura; family Hyperoliidae; genus Hyperolius; species Hyperolius riggenbachi. The sequence continues at coordinate 161,855,688 of NC_090647.1, read as the reverse complement.
CAAATAGGACATATTTTTGCATCAGAATGAACTTTACATTTCTGCACCTTCAAATATGCTTGTTTTATGCATTATCATGTCTATCCAGTCTCTGCTTGTTCTTATAAAATTGGTTTCCACAGCACATGGACTTTCTGCAGCATTTAATCACTTTAAAGGATTAAAAAACTTTCCATGTCATTTAAATACATTACTCTAAAGGAACAGAACTGTAGCATGGTTTAAATGGCAAAACTGTTTGACTGTCACTTTTTCCCTTGCTCCTATGGTCAGTCACTGGAAAGAGCACACAGGTCAGGTGTTGTAAGATTTTATCAGTGGCTTGCTTCATAGTGAGTCTGTCACTCACTATGCAGTGAATCAGGATAAGCATGGCCAGGAGAAGTTCATCCAGGACCCAAGAGAGAGATAGCAAGGATTCCCTCCACGTCTGCCAAATCCCCTAGGACACATGTTGCACAAACATCATCATCATCATTACCATCATTACAGCTATAAATAGCAGAAGGTGAAGGGTTAGGCACCACAGGGAAGGGCTAGAGGGGTTAGGAAGCTGAGGCACCACCAAGGAGGTTAAGGGTTAGTCATTGGTGGTGGTGGGGGGGTTAATGGTTGGTTATCAGTAGAGGGAGGGTTAAGAGTTAGGCATCGGTAGACGGAGAGTTCTGTGTGAGAGTAGGAATAGGTTAGGTCATAGTAAAATATTGGTAAAAATTACTAATACTTTACTCTCAGAATATAGTAGTAAAATATTGGTAATTTTACCAATATTCTACTAGCGGCAATCTCCGGTGCCATTTTTTCCAGATGCCTTTATTACATGTATGCTTTTTCAGTAATATAATAAAGACCAGATACCAGATAATAGTGAAATAATATTTATTAAAAATTCATGCACACAAAATATAAGTACGGTAAAATAATTTCAAACATAAGATGAATATAATAATAATAACTCAGCAAAACAATGCAAACCTAACTAAATTACTTAAAAAAACACAACATAAACATATGCAGTACAGTGTATTATTGTACAGTATGTACAAAAATACACGACAATACACAATACAGAATAGGCAATGGCAGTGTAACCAATAACAATCCTACAGTTAACCACTTTCCCCACCACTACAGTATATCTACGTCAGCTGTGGCACTCTCCAAGCCACAGCGACGTAGGTATACTGACCTGCCTTAAGCCCTTTTGTGCAGGGACAGGTGCGCTTCAGAGCGCACCCCCCGGCACTGTCGGTTGCCTTACTAATTGGCGAAAGGGAACATGTTCCCTTGTAGCCAATTAGTGACCCCCCCACGGATGAACGATCACCGCTGTAACAAACAGGGTGATCCTTCATCTCCCCCTCCTCCGTGCACAGATGGCTAAAAAAAATGTAAATAAAGCTGCCTCTCTCACCTTTCCTAGTTCCAGCGATGAGCCTGCATCCTGAGCATCCGATCCCAGCTCTGAACTCAGTCGCGTATTGCCAGTGACCCGGGTCCCGGCTTGGTGACGTCATCAAGCCGGGACCCGGGTCACCGGCAATACACGGCTGAGTTCAGAGCTGGGATCGGACGCTCAGGCTGCAGGCTCATCGCTGGAACGAGGTAAGGTGAGAGAGGCAGCTTTATTTACATTTTTTTTTAGCTATCTGTGCACGGAGGGGCTGCCTGATGGGGGGGGGGAGGGGACATCTGGCTATCCACACTGGGGGGGGGGGAGGGGGGTTTGGGGATGCAAACAACTGCCAGGCATCTGGGTAACTGGGGGGGATGACATCTGACAATGGGGGATCATTTGATTATCTGGGGGGGGGGGGGTAACCTAATACTGGGGGCACATCTGGCTATAATTGGTGGGGGGGGGGCAATTCTGGGGGCACATATGGCTATAATGGGGGAAATTTTATCCTGGGGACACAACTGCCTATAATGAGGGGTGCCAATCCTGGCGGCGTTACTGTCTCTCTGTACTGGGGAGTGGTAGATACATGGGACACATCTGACTATACGGGGGTGCTGATATTGGGGTCACATCTGGCTAAACTGGGAAGGTTAGACTGATACTCGGGGCACATCTGACTATATTAGGGGGGACATTAACTGGTGGAATGGTTTTATCACTGTGGCACTTTTTATTTTTAAACTGGAATTGTTAAAAACTGAGAAATAATGCATTTTTTTAATTTTTGTTCCCTTTTTTCAATTAAAATGCCTAGAAAACAAAATTGTTCTTGGGACTAAATACTCCCCATTGAAAGCCTGGTTTGTCTTGAAAAAAACGATATATAGATCATTTAGGTGTAGTGAGTAGGGATAAAGTTATTGCTGATTGAATAGGGACACCGCTAAAGCGTCAAAACTGCTGTGGTCAATAAGGGGAAAACAAGGTCTGGATGCGAAGTGGTTAAAGCCACCCCTTTTCATACCATACAGGAATTAAATTGAAAATAACAAAATGAGGGTTTAGAGGCTAAGTATCAATAATCAGTAAAAAAACATCACTTTGTACTATTACAATATTCATAAATAATCAAAGGTGATGCAGCACAGTAAAAATATGTCCTTAGGTAACGTACATTTCAGATGATATAGCCTAACACACGTTTCACAGCCTTCAACATAGCTGCTTCTTCAGAGGCAAAATTTCATAGGTTCGTGGGTCTACCGCTCTTTATACTTCATGAAGTGTTTTGCCTGATTGACAGGACGATGAAAATACAACAAACATTCTGAATATGGTTTTGAGACTCCACGCTCTATGCTTTTATTCTTCCTTGTCACGATCTATGAACCTGTGAAGTTTTGCCTCTGAAGAAGCAGCTATGTTGGCGCAGAGTGTTGGTTGTTTTGCTAGATGCTGTAACTCCTTTTTTTTTTTATTGCCTGAGGAAGCGGGCGCTGAAACGCGTTGCTTTGTTTTATCTGGAGTTCGTTAATAAATAGACTGAATGTACAGTCGTGTTGTGTCTGCTTGGAGGAGGTAAGTCCACCACTGCCTCCTCTAATTACCAAACTTTGGGCTTTTAAGCTCCTTTAAAACCACTTTTATCCTTTTGGCGCCTCTGTTCTCTCCTATATAATATGTTTGTGTGTGCTCCTACAGGGAATTGTAGCCCCAGGGGTGACAGTTATTGAAAGTGTGCATGTAGCCTTTCCTTTTGTGAGGTTTGATGGATCTCCAGCCTTATTTTAGTCCTTATGCCCCAATCTACTTTTGCAATCTTCACCCTGTGTGGCATGTCCTTGCTTGAACAGGACACAAGTAGTGCCTGCCTCACTACAGTTACACCAAGGGCTTAATGCGCAAGGCATAGAGACTGAGGCCTAGAAGGCTGAAGTACCACCAAAATCACACTAGACAGGAGCAGCGGGCAGAATAGTGGAAAGTCCTGGTCAGCAACAAGAGATGTAATTCATAGCAAATCCAGTAACAAGCCAAGGGTCATACAGGTGGTCAGATAGCACGGTATTACAAGAGCAGCTCAGATACAGATACAGGGTTGGTCCAGGCAGCAATCCAGTACACAGTCCAGAGATCAGGCAAAATGTCAAAACACATGCAATCCACAGAAATCACACACAGCAATGTTGTGCAAGGCAACTTATTGCCATCACAGGCAAATTACAAAGAACAGAGCAAGTTTAAATAGAGCAGGAGCATCATGGAACCAAAATTCCTGACAGCCTATTGGCTAATCCAGCAATACTACAGCCAAGCATGCAGTATCCACTTTCCACCACTAGAGGCCACTAGAGGCACAGTCTGAGAGCAGTCAGAGAGTAGGACAAGGGACAAGCCACATACCCTTGTCTATACTAGGAAGTCCTAGCCATGCATGCTGGCACGTTCCTGCAGACGCCGCGCTGACTCGCCGCCAAAGTCGGCTGCTGCGGGAGTGAATGGAAGGTGATTTCCATATAACTTTATTTTCAGATACATACTGAGGGGTTGATTCACAAAATGTATTGAGACTTATTTCATGAATTATCTCCCCTAAAGTTTTTGTTTCAGTAAGTATGTTTTGTTTGCTACTTATTACTTTTAAAACTAAATAAATATGCAATTTGGCCGGGGGTGCCCACATTTTTACATAAAACTGCAGGCCTCTACTTAGTTTCTGTCTGTTTATATCAGGAATTCAATTACAGGTTAGTCTGGATAGTCCTCTGTGCCCCATTTAGTTTCCCTCTGTCTCTCTCCATCGCTGTAACTTCCGCCTGGAAATAGAGATGTGTCCATGTCTGTGCCTATTTTCAGCATTCTGAAAATCATTGGGTAGGTAAAATCAAAGTAAAACAAGTAATTCATTTATTTAACAAGTACTGTAATATTTATCTTACAGAGGACAGTATAGTGTCTCCTACCTAATCTCACGGATTCTGTTAGTAAAGCTAGATTTTCCTCACTTGAGCACAGGTGAAGACAACTGGTGATGATTGCCTTGATTATGCTAATAATGCTAAGGGACACCTGTAGCTACCTATGACGGGCAGGGGAAGTAAGGGAGAAGTGACAGCTGCCAGCACACTGTGTTGGTGAAGTGGGGGTTTGTAGGTTCATGAAGGGCGTAGTCTAGGGTGCCAAGACATCTGTGTCTATAGGCTCCTGTGATGGAAATCCAGGCCTGATGATCGTTCAGCAGATCAACACATATCGCCCTTCTGTATGTAGCTTATTGTAAAGTTTTCCCTTTCATTAATTAAGCAGTTATTATACATTATTCTAATATTAACAAATATGTGCTATTTTTATAACACAATAAATGTAAAAAAGTGTTACTTTCATGACTGTTACTTTTACAGAAGAGAATTTGGAAAAATACATATTATAATTGACCAGAAGATGACAAAAATATTTTCTTTTTTTTGCACAAGTTGTCTACAGAAACACCTGTGCACTTATACCTTGTACACATCATGCAATTTCCCCTTATGCTGGGAATACATGATGAGATTTTTCAGTCGATTTACTGTCCGATCTTATTTTCGATTTTCCAATCAATTTTCTAAACAATTTTTTTATCTTTTCTTATTAATTTCTATTCACTTCTATGAAAAATCAATCAGAAAAACTATAGAAAATGAGATCGAACAATGTCGGAAATTATCTATCGAACCATCTATCTGCTGAAAAAACTTATAGTGTATTCCCAGCATAAGACAGACTTCTGGAATTGATTATTTCTGACCGGTACAATCTGATTTCCAATCCTTTTTCTGATCAATTTTGTATAATTGATTGGAAAATAGATCAGAAAAACGATCGGAAATGAGAATGGACCCATCTATGTGTACCAGGCATTAGAGTGACTTTGGCTTCTGAAGAGCAAATTGAAATGTCCCAGTGAAATGTTACTGTGCTGCAATATGTTAACACCTACAAGACGCAAAGGCTAATTAAATCGGTGTACATTGTCAAACTTTCAAGAAAGGCTAATTATATCAACTAGTTAAAAAAAGAAGTTTAAAGGTGCGTACACACTCACTACAAAAGGAAACGACGGGTCCGCCGGACCCTCCCGCTGGGCGGTCTTTAGCTGACAGTATGCGCGTGTGTACGCGCTGTCGGCGGACTGATTAGGCTGTTTCTGAATGATCTGCTGAGCGGATTCTTCAGAAATAGCCTTATCAGTCCGTCGACAGCGCGTACACACGCGCTACTGTCACCTGAAAGTCCGTCCAGCGGGAGGACTGCGAAACACTAAATAGTAGTAGAAACTTGTAACATATACCTGTCTTACCATTATCTGCTATAAAGTGTTCGGGTGCATGAAGCATCTTGCACATCTATTTAGGGCCTAAAGCCTGTTACACACTTTCAATTATGATTGGCCAATTACTGACCAATTTTACCACCTCCATGTAGTATGAGGGTTTAGGTACACTGCTCATAGTATTGAAAATCGGTTGACGCTCACACTACATGTAGCTGGTAATGCTAGGTATACACGGCTCGATTCCGAGCCATTTAGATGACTCAATAGATAATTTCCGACATGTCCAATCTCCGCCCCAATCGTTTCGCCGCTCGATTCTGCATGGAGGACAATGGAAAAAGATAAGAAAAATGAGTGGAAGATAAGAGAATCGCCTGCAGAATCGAGCGGGCAAAACGATCGGGCGTGGAATCAAGCGGAAAAACTGAGCCGTGTATGCCCAGCATAAAATTGGTCAGTGATTGGCCAATCATAATTGAAAGTGTGTACTAGACTTAAAAATGCTACAGTCTCCTTTTTGCAGATGATGTATTATTAGCAATCTCAGACCCGATTTCTTCTCTCACCCATATAATGCATGAATTAGAAGCATACTCTAAAGTATCATACTATAAACTCAACCAACATAAATCAGAATTACTGGGATTCAATATACCCACAAATACCAAACAACGAATTTTGGAAAATTTTACCTTGCCGTGAGCCAAACAGTCAATAAAATACCTAGGATTCAAACGCTCACAAAAGTCTTCTGATCTTTTTCTTCTGAACTACCTGCCCTTACTACAGTGGGATGCAAAAGTATTCGGCCCCCTTAAAGTTTTCCACATTTTGTCACATTACTGCCACAAACATGCATCAATTTTATTGGAATTCCAAGTGAAAAACCAATACAAAGTGGTGTACATGTGAGAAGTGGATCGAAAATCATACATCGTTCCAAACATTTTTTACAAATAAATAACTGCAAAGTGAGGTGTGCGTAATTATTTGGCCCCCTGAGTCAATACTTTGTAGAACCACCTTTTGCTGCAATTACAGCTGCCAGTCTTTTAGGGTATGTCTCTACCAGCTTTGCACATCTAGAGACTGAAATCCTTGCCCATTCTTCTTTGCAAAACAGCTCCAGCTCAGTCAGATTAGATGGACAGCGTTTGTGAACAGCAGTTTTCAGATCTTGCCACAGATTCTCGATTGGATTTAGATCTGGACTTTGACTGGGCCATTCTAACACATAGATATGTTTTGTTTTAAACCATTCCATTGTTGCCCTGGCTTTATGTTTAGGGTCATTGTCCTGCTGGAAGGTGAATCTCCGCCCCCGTCTCAAGTCTTTTGCAGTCTCCAAGAGGTTTTCTTCCAAGTTTGCCCTGTATTTGGCTCCAACCATCTTCCCATCAACTCTGACCAGCTTCCCTGTACCTGCTGAAGAGATGCACCCCCCGAGCATGATGCTGCCACCACCATATTTGACAGTGGGGATGGTGTGTTCAGAGTGATGTTCAGTGTTAGTTTTCTGCCACACATAGCGTTTTGCATTTTGGCCAAAAAGTTCCATTTTGGTCTCATCTGACCAGAGCACCTTCTTCCACATGGTTGCTGTGTCCCCCACATGGCTTGTGGCAAACTGCAAACGGGACTTCTTATGCTTTCTGTTAACAATGCCTTTCTTCTTGTCACTCTTCCATAAAGGCCAACTTTGTACAGTGCATGACTAATAGTTGTCCTATGGACAGAGTCTCCCACCTGAGCTGTAGATCTCTGCAGCTCGTCCAGAGTCACCGTAGGCCTCTTGACTGGATTTCTGATCAGCGCTCTCCTTGTTTTGCCTATGAGTTTAGGTGGATGGCCTTGTCTTGGTAGGTTTACAGTTGTGCCATATACCTTCCATTTCTGAATGATCGCTTGAACAGTGCTCCTTGGGATGTTCAAGGCTTTGGAAATCTTTTTGTAGCCTAATCCTGCTTTACATTTCTCAATAACTTGATCCCTGACCTGTATTGGACCTGTCTTGTGTGTTCTTTGGACTTCACGGTGTTGTTGCTCCCAATATTCTCTTAGACAACCTCTGAGGCCCTCACAGAGCAGCTGTATTTGTACCGACATTAGATTACACACAGGTGCACTCTATTTAGTCATTAGCACTCATCAGGCAATGTCTTTAGGCAACTGACTGCACTCAGATCAAAGGGGGCCGAATAATTATGCACACATCACTTTGCAGTTATTTATTTGTAAAAAAAAATGTTTGGAATCATGTATGATTTTCGTTCCACTTCTCATATGTACACCATTTTGTGTTGGTCTTTCATGTGGAATTCCAATAAAATTGATTCATGTTTGTGGCAGTAATATGACAAAATGTTGAAAACTTCAAGGGGGCCGAATACTTTTGCAACCCACTGTAGCCTCAATAAAAAAAGAATGTAACTCTCTTGATAAACAGAGGTTCTCCTGGTCAGGGAGAATAGCAGCCCTAAAGATGTTCATTCTTCTGAAAATCTTGTACATTTTTAGGACAGTTCTGATTACCCTAAAATTAAGCTTTCTAAGAGAACTCCAAAGTCTAATATCTAATTATATTTGGTCTGGAAAGAAACCAAGGGTCTCACAATCTTTTATGAGTCTACATAAACGTCAAGGGTGTATGGGACTCCCCTGCATTAAATCATACTGCTATGCTTCTAACTTAGAAAACATCAGAGCCTGGTGGGACAACTCAGTAGATAAAAGATGGGTTGAACTGGAAAGTTTAGTACTAAACTGTCATCCAAGAGACTTACTATTAGCCATTGCTAGCGGCCATAAATATATTGCTTTTCCCTACCCAACCATTCAGTCCTTACTTCAAGCTTGGGAATACTTCATCAAATACCCACCCAATGGACTAGATAGATCCAAACCCAGGATACCAATAAGTATGTTAAATATAATCTCTAAACACCTCAGCTGCAAAAAACTTATTCATAAAAATATTCTCTATTTAGACCAATGTAATGATCTGCTCTGCTGTCTGCACAGGCAGACAGCTTTTTGACAATTTTTTAGGTCTGAGTGCTGCAGGTCCCTGGAAAAGAGACCTGTCTTCACTCTGCAAGTTTCAGAGTTGCTGTGCTGGTGAGGAATTTACATCCACTTGTCATGCAAATTGCTTAGCTGCTTCCTTTGATGGCTTGCAGTATAAATACCATTTCCTCCCAGAATTCCCTGCTGGTCATAGAGGTTTGTTCCTGCTAACTTACCTGGAGTCTTAGCCCTCTGCTTATTGTTTGCTATTTTGCTATCTTAGTGTAGTTAATTCTTGGGGAGTGCTCCTTGAATTCTTATTTAGTTCAGTCAGGTTGTGTATAATTTGTACTGCCTATTCTGTCTTGTCTTGTCTGTGCAATTGCACTGTCGCCAGCGGTTGGCGATAGTGAATCGTTCTGTCTTGAACTTAGATCGCATTTGCCCTAGCGTTAGAGGCGGTGGATCTTTCTAGTCTGAATCTTGGAGTGTAACCTCGGCTGCGGTTGCTGCTGGTTGCTCCTTCTGTCTGTCTTGTCGTGCGGATCGCACTCGCTCTTGCAGAAGAGCAGTGGATCTTTTCAGTCCTGTTCCTGTGTACGGATCGCACTCGCTTTTGCGGAAGAGCAGTGGATCCTTTTCAGTCCTGTTCCTGTGTACGGATCGCACTCGCTTTTGCGGAAGAGCAGTGGATCCTATCTGACTTGCTCATGTTGTCTGTTTGTCCGGAGTAAATGCTTGCTGTTGCCTGAGCTAAGGCAACCGATTAGCAAGCGTTTCTGTTATTTGTTTGTTTGTGTTTTCTGTGTTCTTTTGTTAGTCAGGGTTGGCGCGTTTTGTCTCTGTTGCTCTTTTCGTGCAGAGACCGCGCCATTAACGTGTTTTGTCGCTGTTGCGCTTCTTGTGCGGTGACCGCGTTTACCGAGTGCGTTTGTTATTTTCCTTGGCGTTCTGATTTGCTGTGTCTTTCTTACTACACCTATGCTCTGTCTTTCCTCAGTCTTGTGTCGCTATTAGCAATCGCCATTCTGGCAATTGCTTTCCCACTTGGTCTTCGCTGTTGTGTGTTCACCGTCGCCGGGTGGCGACTAGATTGGTGGACATACATACATTCTGTCTCTGTGCTCACTCTCTCTCACTAGGGGCTATCTTTCCCTGTATAACTTCCTCTCGTACAATTCCTATCTGGCATCTGTGGCAGTGCAGAGAGTTTATTCCTCTGCACTCCACAGCTCCATCTGCCGGTGGGAATTCCGCTCTACAGGTGCATTGCACCTAAAGCTGGGTTCTGTTATTCAGACGCTTGTGGAGGATTTCCGCAGTGTCAGCGCACAGCTTGTGCGCTGACCACGGAGATAATTTCACTTTCGTTACCACCAACTACTTGAACAAGGTCAATTCCCCGCTGCTGCCACGATATGCACCAAGTACAAGCTTCCTAACTCCTTACTTCTGCCCCTTCATAGCACACGTCTAATATTTACACACAAAGTAGTATATCTTCCAGAACTGCCAACCTTGATTCTGACTATGTTGAATAGCAAGTTTCTAGTACAAGGAGCCATTTGGTACCAATCCATATCTCCAAAGCCGCATCCTCTCATAAATAAATACATACAGAAATGGTCCTCTGATCACAAGTTATCAGGTCCAAAAAGCAGTTCAATCATTAATATCATTATCTAAATGCAACTCCCACTGGGAACAACATCAAAAAATTCTCACCAGATGGTACCTGACCCCCAGTAAGATTGCTCATTTCTCTATCAACGCTGACCCTAAATGCTGGAGATGTCAATCCAATGCAGGTTCACTTCTACATATGTTATGGGACTGCACATACATTAGAAAGCTCTGGTCACAAATAGAATCATTAATCCAGTCTTTATTGGATTCCAATTTCAAACTTCTGCCGTCTTTAACAACAGAAAAAGTTCATAAACGCTCTGTACCCCCAAACATCATACCAGTCGGTGCAGGATCAGGTAAGCCAAGCCATAACGGAAATGATGAACAAAGAGGGATCCGCAGACCAGAACAGGTTGAAGTAAAAAGGCTAATATTTATTTGAAAAATCCACAGACAGTGCAATAAAATCACAGGATCAACTCACGCGTATCGGGCCTACCATCTGCCCTTAATCGTAGTTAAAAATGAACCTGTCCAAGGAGGAATTTATATGGAGCCAGGGAGGAGAAAACTCCACCCCGGAAACATGCAAACAACTCCTTAAAGGGATACACATCCTCAGTAAATCCAATACAGGAATACCATAATAACATTGAAAATAGCATATAAAAAGATGTAAAAATGTTACCACTGAATTTTACATTATATGTGAGCAGGAAAGAGAAGAACACCAATAACAAGCAATACAACCCAATTAAAGAGCTTGACACTAATAGCATTTGAAAAAATGAACAATCCCTTAGTATGTGTAAACCAAGCTTGAATCCCACTTTTTATTTAGACCCTGTGGTGTGCGAGTGCCCATTCTGTGAATCCAGAAAGCTTCACGTTTCAGCAACAATCTTTGAATATCACACCCTCTGATTGGACAATCCACCCGCTCCACCCCCTGAAAACTAAAAGAGGACAAATCACCCCTATGTTCAGTTTCAAAATGTTTTGAAACAGCGGACTTGCGAAAAGTATTCCAATTGGTACCACAATAATGTTCCGCTATACGCGCTCTCAACTGGCGAGTGGTGCACCCCACATATTGGATACGACATGTTAAACAAGATATGACATAAATTGTACATTTAGTATTGCAGTTTACATATTGTTTGATGGGAAAACTCTTGTTGTGTACAAAAGAGAATATTGAGTTACCGCTTCTGTGACACTGACAATATTTACATGTGGAAAAACCACAGGGGTAAGAACCCACTGTGGCCAACCACGTGGGAGTACGAGAGATGGAAGGAGACCGAAAAAGACTGGGTGAGAGGATGGACCCTAAAGTTTGAGCCCTTCTGGCAGAGAAACGACAGCAATATATGAGAAATATATATAATACCTGCGCCTTTACATATCAATTATGCAATTTGGAGTTAATAAAATGTAAATTTATTCAAAATACACCAGTAGTCTTAAAAGTTAATCTCAATAAATCCCACACATAAATTCATACCTATTCAATAAATGCACTAATCAATACTGGCCAGTATCAAAGAACTTGCTGTGCACTGCAGTGCTAAAATATGAAAAAATGACTAAAAAATGCCTAAAAAATGCCTAGAAAATGACTGAAGTCTCTTCCCTTGCTGACATACAGCTTCTTCTGAGAGTAATCAGTTTGATATTATATAGTTCGCTGACATGCAACTTCTTCTAAAAATGATCAGTTGTTCCAATGGTAGGGTTAAGGAAGATGAAAGATGAAAAAATGACTAAAAAATGCCTAGAAAATGACTAAAAAATGCCTAAAAAATGCCTAGAAAATGACTGAAGTTTCTTCCCTTGCTGACATACAGCTTCTTCTGAGAGTAATCTTGGATACTTCCTTTAGTGTTCGTCCACTCAAGTCTGGACGAACACTAAAGGAAGTATCCAAGCTAAGCAACGGAACCGTGAGTGTGTGGGCTATCAAAAGCCTTAACCCTACCATTGGAACAACTGATCATTTTTTAGAAGAAGTTGCATGTCAGCGAACTATATAATACCAAACTGATTACTCTCAGAAGAAGCTGTATGTCAGCAAGGGAAGAAACTTCAGTCATTTTCTAGGCATTTTTTAGGCATTTTTTAGTCATTTTCTAGGCATTTTTTAGTCATTTTTTCATCTTTCATCTTCCTTAACCCTACCATTGGAACAACTGATCATTTTTAGAAGAAGTTGCATGTCAGCGAACTATATAATATCAAACTGATTACTCTCAGAAGAAGCTGTATGTCAGCAAGGGAAGAGACTTCAGTCATTTTCTAGGCATTTTTTAGGCATTTTTTAGTCATTTTTTCATATTTTAGCACTGCAGTGCACAGCAAGTTCTTTGATACTGGCCAGTATTGATTAGTGCATTTATTGAATAGGTATGAATTTATGTGTGGGATTTATTGAGATGAACTTTTAAGACTACTGGTGTATTTTGAATAAATTTACATTTTATTAACTCCAAATTGCATAATTGATATGTAAAGGCGCAGGTATTATATATATTTCTCATATATTGCTCGAAGGGGATGAGAGTGTAAAACCCCAATTAATTACCTTGCTGCCAATTAAGTGGAACTGTTTCACATTGAATTACAGCGCGGCGACATAACATTTTTATAGAGAAACGACAGCCTCTGTCCAAAATTGTTTTGAGTTTTGTGTCCGGGTGCAGCACTGGAATGTACTTTTTGACAATGTCAGTAATTCTATTAAACTCCAGGCTGTAGCCGGTAACAAAAGTTACCTGATCTACCTCGGCCTCATTCCAAACTCTGGTTTTCAATAATTCTGACCGTGGTTTTCTGGTACCTTTCTGACGTCCCACCTCCAATTGTCTCTTCTTACCCCTGTGGTTTTTCCACATGTAAATATTGTCAGTGTCACAGAAGGGGTAACTCAATATTCTCTTTTGTACACAACAAGAGTTTTCCCATCAAACAATATGTAAACTGCAATACTAAATGTACAATTTCTGTCATATCTTGTTTAACATGTCGTATCCAATATGTGGGGTGCACCACTCGCCACTTGAGAGCGCGTATAGCGGAACATTATTGTGGTACCAATTGGAATACTTTTCGCAAGTCCGCTGTTTCAAAACATTTTGAAACTGAATATAGGGGTGATTTGTCCTCTTTTAGTTTTCAGGGGGTTGAGCGGCTGGTTTGTCCAATCAGAGGGTGTGATATTCAAAGATTGTTGCTGAAACGTGAAGCTTTCTGGATTCACAGAATGGACACTCGCACACCACAGGGTCTAAATAAAAAGTGGGATTTAAGCTTGGTTTACACATACTAAGAGATTGTTCATTTTTCCAAATGCTATTAGTGTCAAGCTCTTTAATTGGATTGTATTGTTTGTTATTGGTGTTCTTCTCTTTCCTGCTCACATATAATGTACAATTCAGTGGTAACATTTTTACATCTTTTTATATGCTATTTTCAATGTTATTATGGTATTCCTGTATTGGATTTACTGAGGATTTGTATCCCTTTAAGGCAGTGGTCTCAAACTCGCGGCCCGCGGGCCATTTGCGGCCCTCGATACAATATTTTGTGGCCCTCACAGGCAAAAGCTTCCTTATAGTTTGCTTCAATGCTCCCAAGCTCCGCCGCATCCCCGCCGCTAAACGAGGGCTGCAGAGCCCCCAAATTGCCCGGGGGGCAATCCGCCGGCATTTCCTGGAAGGGGCAGAGCTTTCAGCTTCAGCTCTGCCCCTCCTGACGTCAATCGCTGCACGGATCGCCGCCTCTCCCCGCCCCTCTCTGTGAAGGAAGGGTGAGAGGGGCGGGCAGAGGCAGCGATGCGCCGCGATTGTGAAATTCCTTATGCGGCCCAGCCTCATCCTGACTTTGCCTCCTGCGGCCCCCCAGGTAAATTGAGTTTGAGACCCCTGCTTTAAGGAGTTGTTTGCATGTTTTCGGGGTGGAGTTTTCTCCTCCCTGGCTCCATATAAATTCCTCCTTGGACAGGTTCATTTTTAACTACGATTAAGGGCAGATGGTAGGCCCGATACGCGTGAGTTGATCCTGTGATTTTATTGCACTGTCTGTGGATTTTTCAAATAAATATTAGCCTTTTTACTTCAACCTGTTCTGGTCTACGGATCCCTCTTTGTTCATAATTTCTGCCGTCTTTAGCCCTATTATTAATAGATTTAAATAAACTCCCACCTAACCTCCAACCTCTCATATGCCACCTACTCCAAGCATCTATTCACCTAATTACCTCCAATTGGAAATCCTCTGACCCCATCCCCATAGCACAACTGCTAGCACTGCTCAAGAGTAACCTAGACAAAGAAGGCAATGTTAGGATTAGATCCCTTAAGGCATGTGATCTATTCCACTTCCCACAAAACTGGTCTCTCTGATGTATTGGTTCCGCCTCTTACTCCCCATTACAAAATTATGCTTACGGCTCGCTACCTCTCATCCTACATCCCTTCCTCAGCTACTTTCTCCCTCAAATTAGTTGATCTTTCTTATTTGCATAGACATAACATTGTTAAGTATGCACATAACATGGGTCTAGAAGATTCTTCAATTTAATATCGGTCTTGATGTACCTTCCTTTGGTTATTGGTTTTCTGTGTTTGTTTTATTCTAGATACGATCCTACTTTGTCCTCTCTCCCCTGAGTGGTCATGAAAATTGAGAACTAAAGTTGGATCTCTCTATCTACTAAATATGTTTTGGTTGCCGGGATGTCATCGCATCGCGCCACATTTAGCCACAGGTGACTTCCAGTTGTCTTCCGGAAGTCCAGATGTGGCTGTCTGTTTTTGATTAGGCGAATCTGATGTGTGCTGCAGAAATCTGCAGCATGCCATCCATAATTTTCATGGGTCCCATCGCATTGCATTTGAATAATCGGATGTAATGGAAACTACTCCATTGACATGCATTGGCTTCAAGTTTGATGCAATGCAATGTGAATTCGCAGCTAGTGGAAACAGGCCCTAAAGGAAACCTGGAGGAAAAAAGTATGCAATTAGAATCTTTACCTTAGTAGAGGAGGCTTCCCCTGTCCATCTCCACCTCACCGTCAATGGACTTGTCAATGGAGCTGGGCCACACTGCGCATAGAGCCAAATGGGCTTTTTCTACCGAGCCTGAGCAGTGGCTCCTTGCTACTGCATAGGCTGGGGCCATTGTGTGTCTACTATGCTGTGCTTGTTAACATGCAGTTGTGGAGCCGCAAGGTGTCAGGGGGTCCCGGCATCCAGCGGTGGTCTGCAGGAGGGAAGTTTATGGAGTCCAGAGACTACCCTCCACCATGGTAAGTAACCAATGTTTTCCTCCCCTAAAGTTACCGGACCTACTTACTCATGCAATTACCTTATCACCCAATCATGTCAGAGTAGTGAAATGCATAACATAATGCATATATAAACCTTAATTAATAGTAAAATCAGAGACCACTGTGATAATGCTGTGTTCAGATAGGTCAGCGGGGAAAGGAGTCAGAAACCCACTCTTAAGCAACACTGCTTAGCAAAACAACATTTCAAAATGCACAACACATTAGGTTCCTCAACCATCAGCCAAGAATAGAAAGCTAAGGCTCCAGCGACCACAGGATAAAAAAACATGGATACTAAGAGAATGGAAAAACTCAACCTGGTCTGATGAATGCTGAATTTAGTCGGTTCAGAATCTGGCATCAACAACAAGAATCTATACTGTAGACCCAAACTGCATTGGCCTCGATTCATAAAAGGCTGTGCGATAAAATATTCTGGTCATTAAAATACCACATTCGGTATTTAAGACTTTTGTGTGCTAATTCATAAAGATTTTCACAGCTGCCTTTGAAGTTCGGTAAATTACCAAAGCCCATTGAGCGGTAACAGCAGAAGTGTGGAGTTATCTTTCTTTTGTTACAAGCTGCAATTACATGCAGTGAGGGCATTACAATAGTAGGGGGCATCCCAGATATCAGTTTAGAATACGCGTTTGTTATACTGCCTCTACTCACATGACATAGTTATGTGATTTTACCCACTAGTTCCTCGCATATTCAATCAGGAACTGAATGGGTTACACCGCTGAAAGGTGTCTGGGGAAATTTGTTTTGTTCAGATTCTCTGCTGGCTGCCTGGGGCTAGATACGTTTTTTCCTGCCACGGGTAAGGAGAAGCCACGGGTCCTATCAAAATCTGATCAGGAGACAAGGGCTGTTTCTATAGGCTCCTTGGCTCCCTGCTCCTGTCATTCAGCAGCTGTCTCTGCTTCTGCTTGTGTGAGTCACGCTTCCCTGCACGGATTCACACAGACTTCGCATTGTTAAGACCACACCAGAGGTGCTGGTAATTATCGTGGGTATTACAGAATGTTGTAGGCTTTATGAATTGACATTTGCTGACATGTGTTGAGGTAATTACCGCACATGTTGGTAATTTACCTCACTGCTCGGTAATTTCAGTTTTTCATGCGGTAACAGCATTTATGAATTTACACTTTCCTAAGTGCTTGGTACAGTCAGCTGTTTTCTGCATTACCGAATGCAGTAATGCTTTATGAATTGAGGCCATTGTGTCAACAGTTTAGGCTGGTGGTGGTTTGGGATGTGGTAGGATAGAGCATGAATGTTCAGCTGACACATTTGCAGAAACTAGGTCATGCATTCACGCCAGCATTTTCAGAAACTCTCTGGAATGTTTCCAGCACTTTGTGGGATTCATGCCAAAAAGAGCTAAGGCTGTTCTGAGAGGTCATACCCCGGAAAAAAAGAACAAAAAACATAAACAAACATACAGTATTTGGGCAACGTCCCCATAAATAGTCAAATGTAGATCAGACAGAGTCCCCCCCCCCCCCTAAATCCACACATATATTTAAGAAGTATCCCCCTTAATCAAAAATTATTGGGCTAGCTGCCTCTCAAATCAATCAAAAATAAACACAATTATTCATAGTTTCCCCATCCCAGTAGAAGTAGATACAATCACTCCACCCCAGTCACATTTCTCAAGCATAGCAGAGTCCCCCCTACAAAGTAATTAGACCCCCCACAGTGCAGAGTATCCCCAAATTCACCATGTCCACCTATTATAAAAATAAACAGATACTCACATGCAGCCTGTGTGTCTCCTCTTTTCACCTTCTTTCCCTTGCTAGAGCCACTGTTCTTGCTGTATGGCTGCTCTCACACAGCGATTCGTAAGCAGCATCTGTTCCGCTCTAAACCATGTGGAAGGGGAAGGCGAAGGACGGCTATCTCGAAAGGAAGTGCAGGAGGGGGAGACGCTGTCATTCAGTTGCGTCTCTCCCCTTTAGCCACGCCTCTCCCCTTGCCACTCCTCTACCCTCCCCTGGCTTCTCTGATTAGCTGTGTGCTGCTCTGCATTGGACAGCAGAGCAGCACAACATAACAAAGCGGTGGCTGCAAAGAGCGGCGCCGGCAGTAAAATATGACAGGTTGCCGCGATCTACCCGACAGTCGTTCACGATCTACCGGTAGATCGCGATCAACGTATTGGGCACCCCCCGCTCTAGAGGGACTGGAACCACCCACTAACACAGAAAAAAGAGTGCTTACTGTCTCCAATTAGCCAGGGCCGGCGCTACCATAGAGGCAAAGGAGGCAGCTGCCCCAGGGCCCCAGAGCTTGTAGGGGCCCCCAGTGGCTACAAGAGGGAAACAAAATTTCAAATCGGCCTTATAGTTTTTGAGAAAATCGATTTTAAAGTTTCAATGGAAAAAAAATACACAAATAAAAACCTGCCGACTTTAATGGTTAATAGCAAATCCACCTTAAATGCTAGAAACCCTAAATTTAAATTTGCATGATATGTTAAGGAGATCATTAGGAATAAGAGGAAAAAAACTATTTTTCAAAAAGACCTTATAGTTTTTGAGAAAATTGATTTTAAAGTTTTGAAGGAAAAAAGTATACTTTTAAATGCGGTAAATGTCACTTTTAGTAGCAAACCTAATGGTAGTGTAATTTTACATGCATCAAACAAAAGCGCAATAAATTTCCTGACGGAGTTTCCAGGGGGTCCATACGCAGCCGCAGCGCTTTGGCCAGGGATCGCTATACAGCCACAATATGGCTGTATGAAAATCCCTGGCATTTTTTCCTATTTTCCCACTTTTTTTTTTTGTTTAGAGTGTGGGAATTTAAAAAAAAAAAATTGTGTGGGGTCCCTACTGCTGAAACTTTTTAACCCCTTGTCCCCCATGCAGGCTGGGGTAGCCAGAATGTGGAGCTCCGACCGATTGGGACTTCACACCCTGACTATACCAGCTGCAAAAAAAGGTCCCCTAATGCCGATTTTTGTTCCGGGGTATATGTTGGGGGGGGGGGGGCAGGTTTATTTTGCCCTGGGGCCCCATTGTTGCTTAAACCGGCCCTGCAATTAGCTACACCCTATCTAGGTGACATTAGGAAGCAATAGGGACAATTATGTAGAATAGAATGCTTATGCATTGATAAGAACATTTGCATTAAGCTGACCTAACATTGATGTGTACATCATAAAACAGATTATGGTTCTTTAAGGGATTTAATTTCACAGATACAGCCTGCCGTGTTTGACATATAAAGTCTCTAGTGCATTAAACTAAATCTTGGTAACTCTGCATGCAGCCAATTCCGGAAGAAATGTCATAAGAGACAGTCCCAATCGCTTGTTATAAATGATACAAATGCAATATACCAATAGAAATTTGGATAATGAACCAGAACGCTCACTGAACACATACTATAGTCACACTTTGCATCCAAACCTTTGCCGAGAAAAGATGCAGCAGGATTCTGTGAACCAAATAATTACAAGACGCAATACTAATGAAGCTGGAGGTTTAACTACAGTTCCTGAAGGGTACTCATTTGTAAAAAGCGCCAAACAATGTTAACAAAGGCAATGAAATGAAAGACAGAGAGCTCCTATAAGCACGCAATCAAAACATATCTGCTGGCAATTTCATTAGTGTTTCATTACTGTTTATGAGATGAATTGATGAAAATGGGATAAGGAAGTGATAAAATTGCTGCGACTTGGCATCTTGTTAGTGAAAATTACCCCAATTCCTGCTGGAGTATTTTACTGGGTCCTAGAGTCAGACTGGATCAAGTGGGGGACATTAACCTCCCTGGCAGTACGCTGTTTCAGTGGCTGCGTCCACGGGAGGGATTTTTTTTAAATAAAAGTGTTTTTTTATTTCTTAGCTAGCACTAGGCTAGCTAACTATGTGCCCCAATCCCCCGGCACCTCTCTGACCCCCCCGATCGCCGCCGGCTATATTTACCAGTCCTGAGGAAGCACTTATTTGTATAGTGCGAAACAGTTGTTGACCATCCTTTCATGCTTATCCTTCTCTCTCCTGGCATTCTGGTGCTGCTGATGCAAACTTTTTAAAATTTCTACAATAAAGGTCTTTTTAACTGGATGTGCTCAGCCGCTCCTGTCTATACAGTAACTGGCATGAGCCAGATGTCTCTCAAATAACCTTGCCGAGCACTGGCCAGCAGGTGCACAGAAACAGCTGACCACTGATTCACCATCTACAACTGCCTGTGTGAAACGTGGCTAGCAGTTTGGAGGCTGAATTGTGCACTGTTCATACAGTTCAGCTGTAAGTGGGAAATAACCCTTCAGGTGGCCACAAACCATACAATTTTTTAAATATCTGTTCAATTCAAGAATAGCAATCAATTTTTCTCACTGATTGTAACAATTCAAAAATCTGACCACATACCTATGTTCAATTTTTCCCCAATCATGAATAAATAATTGAAAGCTCAGAAAACACTGATTGGAACTGTACACCAAGTAATCACACACACCATACAATTCTTGATAAAGTTGGTCTGAAATTTCCACCATGTCCACTCCAGTCTCCAAAAATAGAAAAAAATGGGACATCCGATCTGATTTATTTATCGAAAACAAAGAAAAGCTCTCAATTTTTTGGGATGACCGATCGAAATTATCGAATTGGTGAAAAATTGGAATTTTGAATTGTATGGTGTAGGCTACTTTTACAATTGGGTACTGAGTTGCACATGCTGTAAAAATGGGATTGCAAAGCATTGGAGGGAAAAGGTCCCATCATGTGTTAAATATGCATACAGTAACAGTACATGAAGATTATGTCAGCCACTGCATGCTTCATGTTATTCTGATGGACTCCTCTGTTTTGCACTGCTAACATGCCGAGGTGAATGTACCATTACAATATAATTACATTGTGTTTGCGATCAGGGTTAGTTCTTCCATAGGGTCAAACTGGGCAACTTCTTAGTTCCCCAAACTCTTAATGGGCCCTACAAGTCAGGAACTGTAGAGGCCAAAAGTGTATTGGTAGCACAGCATCAAAATGTAGAGAACTCCACATTCATGTTTGCCCGGGGCACCATTTTACCTAAAACCATCCATATCGGTGATGCGATGATATTGTCCGACGCAAAGCAACGCGTCACTGTGAAAGTAGCCTAACAGCCTAGAACAGTAATTGGCATTCGCCTCTTGAGGGGCAATTTGTGACATTCACTTGTCTCCGTATTCTATTTTGTGCAATATAAATACATAATAATAACAACCATAAGAATTATAATCATGCGCTTTTTCAGAGCTTCAGGCTAGAGAAATATGAACAACAAAAATACAAAAATAAATACAATAAGCATGTCATCATGATGACAATTTCTGTCTCACATGTAGCCGGACTAAGGCATCAGATCACATTTGCTGAATGTTTTACAATTGTTAACTGAGCAGAAAACAAGATTCTACATATTAATGCAGTCTTAGGATTATGACTTGCTTTTCTCCATAACAACGGCTATAATTTTTGACTCAGGTAATGAGTCGAATCAAATTAGCAGTAAATAGATTTTCTTTTTCTACAAATGAGTATTGCAAGAGCCCTGGGCTCCCAGAGCAGTAAATGCATCTCCACTGAGCTAATCTAAAGACATGCAGTGATATTTGCAGATGCTGCAGTACATGCTGACCCATATACTCATTAAACTCCTCTTCAGTAATAAAGGTGTGATGTCTAAAGGCGCAGCGCAATATCATTAACTGTCTGATCTTTACTTACATTCTCTGTATAACCCCTAGGTACTAAATTATAATTGTCTTCTGGAAGTGTATGCTAGAGAAGAAAGCAATGATCCTGGAATAATTAAAATGGGTTGCGGCAGGTTACTATGGCCACACAATTAGCAAGCTGATGTAAGAAGACTGTGGTTTTATTGCTTGACCCACATATGTAAAACGCAATAAAATGTGCCCAAATGTTTCATCATGGTTCAGCAGTACAAATATCTTGTGATTAAAGAGGAGATAGGAATACTGAAAGATATTTAACCACTTCCCTACCACAGGTTTTTTTCCGTTCAAAACCAGGGCAATTTTCACATTACACCCCTCCCATTCATTCGCCAATAACTTTATCGCCACTTATCACAGTGAAAATATATATATATATATATATATATATATATATATATATATACAGTGGGTTGCAAAAGTATTTGGCCCCCTTGAAGTTTTCCACATTTTGTCACATTACTGCCACAAACATGCATCAATTGTATTGGAATTCCATGTGAAAGACCAATACAAAGTGGTGTACATGTGAGAAGTGGATCGAAAATCATACATCATTCCAAACATTTTTTTACAAATAAATAACTGCAAAGTGGGGTGTGCGTAATTATTCGGCCCCTGAGTCAAAACTTTGTAGAACCACCTTTTGCTACAATTACAGCTGCCAGTCTTTTAGGGTATGTTTCTACCAGCTTTGCACATCTAGAGACTGAAATCCTTGCCCATTCTTCTTTGCAAAACAGCTCCAGCTCAGTCAGATTAGATAGACATCAAACAAAAGTGGGGAGCGCAGCAGGAATGTCTGCAGCTATGAGGTGGGCTGGTTCCAAAGCCCCAAAAGTACAGTCACAGATAAGCAAAGTACCTCAGCGCAGAAACGGATACCCCACCTCTACGATAAGAGCTGCCCGGGAGTGTAAATGCTTGCTGTAATCCCGATATCCTTAGATCATCTACGGCATAGGTTCTCAACGTGTGGTACGCGTACCCCAGGGGGTACTTCTGATGGTTCCAGGGGGTACTCGGACTTGATATACTTAACCAAGAACAACAAATTTAGAGTTTTAGACCATGATAAATCTTATTTAAACAACACCAAATGAGTATTTTAGCTAATTAAAAGCAATAGTAAATACTTAGAAAATGTTTAGAACCTATTATCATGTACTACAATTAAATATATATTTGTCAAGGGGTACTTGTCATAATGTTTACTATGCTAGGCGGTACTTGGTGAGTACAGGGTTTTAAAAGGGGTACATACCAATAAAATGTTGAGAAACACTGATCTACGGCACTGACAGCAGCGCCGTCCGCTGAACAAGCTCCGCACTCCGATGAGGCTGGATGGCTTCCCCGATCACGTGATTCCCGAACTTCCGGCTTCCGCTCTTCTGCGATTCACGCTGGTTGTCGGTGTGTGCTGGCTGCAATGTCAGGGCACTATAACGCTGGACACTGAAAAGGAAAAAGCGAAAATAGTGCACACTGCTGGACAGACTCAGCCACACACGGGGAAGCAACTTACTAGCAGATTTCTTGTTTATTTAGTTTATCTCCCACCTGAGCTGTAGATCTCTGCAGCTCGTCCAGAGTCACCATGGGCCTCTTGACTGCATTTCTAATCAGCGCTCTCCTTGCTCGGCCTGTGAGTTTAGGTGGACGGCCTTGTCTTGGTAGGTTTACAGTTGTGCCATACTCCTTCCATTTCTGAATGATCGCTTGAACAGTGCTCTGTGGGATGTTCAAGGCTTTGGAAATCTTTTTGTAGCCTAAGCCTGCTTTAAATTTCATTTCTCAATATCTTTATCCCTGACCTGTCTGGTTTGTTCTTTGGACTTCATGGTGTTGTTGCTCCCAATATTCTCTTAGACAACCTCTGAGGCCATCACAGAGCAGCTGTGTTTGTACTGACATTAGATTACACACAGGTGCACTCTATTTAGTCATTAGCACTCATTAGGCAATGTCTATAGGCAACTGACTGCACTCAGATCAAAGGGGGCCGAATAATTATGCACACACCACTTTGCAGTTATTTATTTGTAAAAATGTTTGGAATCATGTATGATTTCCGTTTCACTTCTCACGTGTACACCACTTTGTATTGGTCTTTCACGTGGAATTCCACATTTTGTCATATAACTGCCACAAACATAAATCAATTTATGTTTGTGGCAGTTATATGACAAAATGTGGAAAAACTTCAAGGGAGTCGAATACTTTTGCAACCCACTGTATATATATATATATATATATATATATACATATATATATATATATATATATATATATATATGTTGTTTTTTGCGGGACAAACTAAGCTTTCTTTGGGCAGTACCTTTTGCTAAGAATTATTTTATTTAATATGCATTTTACAGGGAAGAAGAAGAAGAAAATTGAAAATAAACATTATTTCTAATATTTCAGCCATTATAGTTTTAAAATTATAATGTGCTTTGATACATAAAACACACTTGTTTTATTTGCCTATTTGTCCCAGTTATTTCTGTCAGGTTTATTTTTAAATCAGAGCCTGCACTGCTGCTGGAGGCTCTGATTTGTCACAGGCACGGTGATCGGGGTTGGGGACAGCTGTTGCCCATTCCTTGATCACGGAAGGGCAGGATTGAGGCAAATGTGAATGGGAGAGACGCAACGATCGGGAACGGAGGCGGTAAGTAAATAGTGCTTATATATATATATATATATATATACGCCCATGATCCACAATGAAGTAAACAGGGGCGCATATATACGTATCAGTGGTAGGCAACTGGTTAATCTGTGACTTAGTAACATAACAGTTATGTTTTTTTTTTCTGTTTCAGGGAGAATATCGTATATTTTTGGGTGGAACCAGAGCCACGTTACCATAGAAGCAAAGGGGGGAGTCTGTAGTGGCCCCCATGGTGTCTCCCCATCTTAACTTTTGCTCCCTGTAAGGCTTGGTGGTGTATTCTCCACAGTCAGCATGCAACGCATGAGCTGACGTGGAGGAGGTACACACACTAGCACAAGGAAACAGGCTATCCCTAGTATAGTGGAGGGGAGGACTGACTCCAAAAGGAGATTGTGGCGCACAGAGCCGGTGCAGATCCGACAGCCACAAACAATGCTTTCGTTATAACGTCTCAGCGCAAAGTAGCGCTGAGCGCATAAACCAGAACTGAGGAGATCAGGACAGGTAGACAGAATGAACGCTTGCTAGCTAGCGGCTACTTAGCGACAGCAAGCGTCCAAAACAAGACAGACTGGAATGAGGCAGCCAATGCGATTGCAGCGATGGCGTGCCTCACAAAGACAGGACAGGATAGTCAGGAAATAGCAGGATCAAGATAGATGAACGTAACACAGACAAATATACAATAAGTATGTATTCCTAGCGTATTACAATTACAGCTATCAATGAAACTATTTGTAACGTCTGACTAACATATGTATATATCGGCAATGAACCGATATATGACATAAGCAGGAACGCTGACTAGGACTGGAGTAATACAGGGAACAGGACTCAGAAGGATTCGCTATCTCTTCGCAGAGATGAACGCAATCCACAAACGGTAACAGAACAGGATTCAGAAGGATTCGTTATCTCTTTGCAGAGATGAACGCAATCCACAAACAGTAACAGAACAGGATTCAGAAGGATTCGTTATCTCTTCGCAGAGATGAACGCAATCCACAAACGGTAACAGGACAGGATTCAGAAGGATTCGTTATCTCCTCGCAGAGATGAACGCAATCCACAAACGGTAACAGAACAGGATTCAGAAGGATTCGTTATCTCTTCGCAGAGATGAACGCAATCCACAAACAGAACCAGGAGCAGGGTAACTACCTCAGCACGGGTGGTCACGGTACGCGCAACCTACCAAAACGTGCTGGAAAGCTGACTAACTGCACACAGGATATAAACAGTTCGTGTACGTATACATCAGCGACACTGATGTATCAACGTAACACAAATACAAGGAAAATAATAAACGTGCTGGTATGCATATATATTGGCAATGAACCAATATATGATGCAAAGACCAGCAAAGTATCTTTAGAACAAGAAACACGATCGAGGGCTGAAGCGACAGCAAGACAGGCTTAAACTGAAGCTATGAAAACCCAAGGAAACCCTGCAGGAAGCAGATCTTTATACTGAGGTCATCCAATGGGAGCAGACATGCAGATTCCCACACAGGTGAATGATAATCAGTCACAAGCTGACAGCAGGGAAAGACAGACAAAGCTATGCAGCTTGCATGGAAAGACATCAGAACTGCCTGAGCTGCAGCACTACTACTTCCAGCAACACCTGCTGCAGCAGCGATCATTACAGTACCCCCGCCCTTAAAAGCGGATTCCAGATGCTTTTCAAAACTGAAATTCCCAACAAAACAGTCTGACTGATAATTCATGATGACCGGGACAGCCCGGCAAGACCGAATTCCAGAATCAGTCCCCACAAGACTGGACCTATCAGAACTAGAACCTACAGAACCATGCCCATCAGTACTACAAGCCCCAGTGTGACACCCATCAGAACCATGATTTCCAGAAGAAAGCCCTCCGAAACTCCCTGAGCGATACCCACCGCCTTCCAGGAACCGTTCAGAAACGCCAAAGCCTTTGCAATGCCCACTGGGACTGTCTTTACCAACACAAAACCCACTGTTGAACCAGTCCAAGGCACCAGGACAATTTTTCTCAGAGACCTCCCAGAACACCTTGAAGCTCCAAAGAGATCCCCATAGGTCAGAACGCCCCTTAGGCTCACATGGAGAACTATCAAGAACCCCTATGGAACCTAGGGCAATTCCCGATTCAGGGCCACAAGGACAAACATCAAGATCAGGGCTTTCAGGGACCAGAACCATCTCTGGGCATGCAGGCAGACTGGCAACATCAGAACATGTTCCCACTAAGGAAGCATCAGAGCACGCTAACACCTTAGACACACTTGGGCATTCTGGCACACAAAGAACATCTGGGCACACTGGCACAAGAGAAACCTCTGGGCATGTCAAGGAACTGTGAGCCTCAGGGTCAGCCAAGACAGGACCAAAACCAGGACTGGCCAAAAAAAATCATCATGACTAGACTTCGCAACTACTGGACTTTTACACGAGAATGCAGGATCAGACTTAGATGTCGCTGATTCCAGCAAAGTCAGTAACAAATCAGATTCAGGGGCACTAACAAGACAGGACAAATCTTCTGATGTATGCACTGAACCAGATAGGGACTCCACAACTACCTCTGGACTGGACAGAGACTCATCTAATACACTGGATTGGAGCTCATGAGGCGCTGCAGAACAAGTCAGTATTGCAGCAGCCCCCACTGGACTAGGCAAAACTGAGGAATTCCCTGGACAGGAAGGGGACTCTGGAACCTCTGCCACAGCGGCCAGAGAACCAGAATCTTTCAGGATACAGGGCTGGGTTTCAGGAACACTCATCAGACCGGACTGAAATTCTGAGATTTCTATTATTTTGACCAGAGAATCAGAATTATCCATGTTACAGGGCAAGACTTCTGAAACATTCAGAGGACAGGGCTGGAGTTCCTCGGCTGTTACAACACTGGAGAGGGACTCAACAACATTGGTTAAATCAGACTGTATACAGGGCAAGGTATCTAACACACTTGCTGACGAGGACAGTATTTCAATGGCTTCTGCTTTGCTGGGCAGAAATTCATCAAGTTTTATTAGAGCAGACTGTAATTCCAAAACAGCTGCTAGACAAGTGAATATTACTGCAACACCAACTGAGGTAAGCAGTGCCTCAGACTCCTCTGCTAGAGGGTTTGAAGTATCCAAAGTACTGGGTGAAGCATAAGACTCTGCGACCACAGCTTCACTGGACAGGATCACTGAACAGTCCATATTGCAGGGCAAAACCATGGCAGCACCTGCTGGACAGCATAATGATTCTGTGACCTGAGTTTCATTTGAGAGATCTACTGCACAATTCATGGTACAGGGCAAATTTACTGGAACATTTTCTGAACAAGGTAATAATTCTGCGATTTCAGGTTCACATAGCAGATGCTCTGAGCTATTCACGAAACTAGAGCGAGGTGTAGAAACAGGAAGATCAAGACACAATGTTTGCGCATCTGAATCACCATTCATTTGTAAAATTGGAAAATTCAGATGCTGGGGTTCTGAGGTTTCTAGACAGGATTGCTGGGACTCGGAAACTGATGTAGTGCATCTATTGGCATCTGCTGGATCAGACAGGAGTTGAACTTTATTAACACAGGTAATTTCTGCAGAAGTGTTTGCAGAGGCAGGCAAGATTTTTCTGGTGTCTGTTTCACTGAACAAAGAGTCATGAGTACTGGCTAGGCTGGACTCGGAAGTCAGCAGGACCTCTGGATTCTCTGCTGAGAAATTTGCGCAGGGCAAGGTTAAGAATGTATCAGTGGCTTCTGTTTTACTGGTAAGTAACACTGAGTTATCCATGGTACAGGGTGGAATTGCAGGAACTTCAATTTCACACAAAAAGAGCTCCGAATCACCTGCTGAATCAGCCAAAGGTGCTGAAGCAGGCGGGTCAGAACGCCAAATTTGCGAATTCGGAGTCACATAAAAATCATCCAAAATCAGTTCCCACACATCAATCAATGGAGCCACAAAGTCATACCCACACACACCAGTTTTTATTAGGTTATAGGCAGACTTAATGCATGCATTCAATACTAATTCACTTTTTGCACTGTAAAATTGACAAAATGAACTTGAATCATTCTTCCATTCATTGACCAGAGCTTCCATCTCTCCTTTCTCAAATGGAGGATTCCAAGCATACTTAACAGGCAGATCATGGTTTGCAGATATGATTGTAGCAGGGACATATATTGGGTTAATTAGCAGGTGATTGGCAGATTCCTTATTCCTAAGAATCTCCAATACCTGTAGCAAGTGATGAACTGTAGTGTATGCAAACTTTCCTTGCTTCACAAATAAGTTGATTTGTTCAATACTCTGTAATATCTCCTCATAATCATACTCAGATAATTCTTTTAAACAAAAATCTTTATTTTCCCTAGCCAGGGAGGAAAGTTCATTAGTAGTTTCATAAGTCCATTTAACTCCCCTGAAAGACAATTGCATTTCATTATCTGTTAATGGCAGAATCTCATTATAGGTCTCAGTCGCTAAGGATAACGACTCTGCAGATCGGACACGTTTCTTAGAACGTTTGCGTTTTGCCTTAGACCCTGCTGTTTTTGGTGATTTATTCAAGGCTGCAGGAAAATTATCAGTAACACTTTCTGCTTGCTGAACATTTTTGCAAGCAATTGAAGGAGTAGCTGATTGGCCTGCTGCCAGGAGTTCATTAAGAGGAAAAGGCAATGGATCTATGCGCAACCAGTTATGGATCACAAACGCTAGAAATTCCAGCGGTCTCTCTTTCAAATCGGAATGATTGAGAACATCAAATGCCCACTGGAATAATTCCCCTTTAAACAAAATATAACTTAGTTGGAGTGCCCAGGTTGAAACAGGAGTCGCTTGGAGATCAGGATTGGCCAGGAACCTGGCACATTCAGAGAAAAACTCATTTTCTGTTTCAGAGCTAAGTTCTTCAAATTTCTTAAAGGAACAGGAACCATAATTAACAGTGTCATACTTTCTGGGAATCCCCCCCACAATGGGGATTGGTAATGGGGTTTTCATAATGTAAGGCTTGGTGGTGTATTCTCCCCAGTCAGCATGCAACGCATGAGCTGACGTGGAGGAGGTACACACACTAGCACAAGGAAACAGGCTATCCCTAGTATAGTGGAGGGGAGGACTGACTCCAAAAGGAGATTGTGGCGCACAGAGCCGGTGCAGATCCGACAGCCACAAACAATGCTTTCGTTATAACGTCTCAGCGCAAAGTAGCGCTGAGCGCATAAACCAGAACTGAGGAGATCAGGACAGGTAGACAGAATGAACGCTTGCTAGCTAGCGGCTACTTAGCGACAGCAAGCGTCCAAAACAAGACAGACTGGAATGAGGCAGCCAATGCGATTGCAGCGATGGCGTGCCTCACAAAGACAGGACAGGATAGTCAGGAAATAGCAGGATCAAGATAGATGAACGTAACACAGACAAATATACAATAAGTATGTATTCCTAGCGTATTACAATTACAGCTATCAATGAAACTATTTGTAACGTCTGACTAACATATGTATATATCGGCAATGAACCGATATATGACATAAGCAGGAACGCTGACTAGGACTGGAGTAATACAGGGAACAGGACTCAGAAGGATTCGCTATCTCTTCGCAGAGATGAACGCAATCCACAAACGGTAACAGAACAGGATTCAGAAGGATTCGTTATCTCTTCGCAGAGATGAACGCAATCCACAAACAGTAACAGAACAGGATTCAGAAGGATTCGTTATCTCTTCGCAGAGATGAACGCAATCCACAAACGGTAACAGGACAGGATTCAGAAGGATTCGTTATCTCCTCGCAGAGATGAACGCAATCCACAAACGGTAACAGAACAGGATTCAGAAGGATTCGTTATCTCTTCGCAGAGATGAACGCAATCCACAAACAGAACCAGGAGCAGGGTAACTACCTCAGCACGGGTGGTCACGGTATGCGCAACCTACCAAAACGTGCTGGAAAGCTGACTAACTGCACACAGGATATAAACAGTTCGTGTACGTATACATCAGCGACACTGATGTATCAACGTAACACAAATACAAGGAAAATAATAAACGTGCTGGTATGCATATATATTGGCAATGAACCAATATATGATGCAAAGACCAGCAAAGTATCTTTAGAACAAGAAACACGATCGAGGGCTGAAGCGACAGCAAGACAGGCTTAAACTGAAGCTATGAAAACCCAAGGAAACCCTGCAGGAAGCAGATCTTTATACTGAGGTCATCCAATGGGAGCAGACATGCAGATTCCCACACAGGTGTATGATAATCAGTCACAAGCTGACAGCAGGGAAAGACAGACAAAGCTATGCAGCTTGCATGGAAAGACATCAGAACTGCCTGAGCTGCAGCACTACTACTTCCAGCAACACCTGCTGCAGCAGCGATCATTACACTCCCCTTTTGCTCCCCGGGACCTCTGAAGAGTCTTTGGCAGAGTAGCGTCTCACCTGTGCTGGTGGGCAGGTGGGACACTACACTGCCAAACACTCTACAGAGGCCCCTGGGAGCACAGTAAAGTTGGGATATTATTGGGACAGAGGGTCAGCAGCCAGCTCAGGGGCCCAGGAAGGAAATTTGGCTGCAACAGTGTGTATGCCATAATCATAAAAATGTAAAGAAATAATTTGTAATTTATTGGCTGTCGTGAGTCAAATAAGTTTAGAGGGACCCTTTGCTGGTACAGTGGCTTTAAAAGGATCTGTGAAGCCTCTGGAGCATGCAGTGGCTTCCTACTACTGAGGTAAGTATCTCATTTTATTTTGGCAATGCCTAGGGCCATTTCTAGACTTTTTGCTGCCTGAGGCAAGCTTGTGAGGATGTACCCCCCCCCCCCCCCCCCCCCTGATTTGAAATAATTGCACCTCACCTCACAATACAATTTTCACCACACATTATAGCTGCGGTACAATTAAAGAGAATATAAAAAAAACACCCCCAGTACAGGTAGGTAGGTAGCCAGGTATACGTGCCCTCTGTACAGGTCAGCCAGGTAGGTGCCCCCAGTAAAGGTAGACATTATAGTTGCCCCCAGTATAGGTAGCCAGTATAGTTGCCCCCCAGTATAGGTAGCCAGTATAGTTGCCCTCAGGCCTAGTATAGGTAGCCAGTTTAGTTGTCCCTAGGCCCAGTAGGTATCAAGTATAATTGCCCCTGGGCCCAGTATAGGTACCCAGTACAGTTGCCCCCAGGCCCAGTATAGGTAGCCAGTATAGCTGTCCCCAGGCCCAGTATAGGTAGCCAGTTTAGTTGTCCCCAGGCCCAGTAGGTAGCAAGTATAATTGCCCCCGGGCCTAGTATAGGTACCCAGTATAGTTGCCCCCAAGCCCAGTATAGATAGCCAGTTTAGTTGCCCGAGTACAGGTAGCCAGATAGGTAGCGCCCCCCCCCCCGCCCTCCCTGAGGCCGCCGATCATCTTGCCTTCTCAACGGCCACTTCTTCTACAAGAGGCCTTATCCCCCTTGCATGCTGCCGCTACACAGGCCGCATATCAGAGCAACCCACTGCGCCACTGTGATAGGAGAGTGGCTCCCGTAGCAGGGCATATACAGCAAGTTATTACTACCACTACCATTACTACTACTACTTTCACAGCGGGTTGCTCTGATCTGAGGTCTGTGTAGCAGCATGCAAGGGGATGGGGACTTGTAGAGGAAGTGCCGCCGAGAAGGTAAGAGGATGGCCACAGGGTGGGAGGGAGGCGGGCGAGATACCACTTCAGAGCCCATGCCGCTTCAGTGCCCATGCCGTCTGATGCAAATGAATCACTTGGTGTCATGGGCGGGATAGCGCTGGCAACGCTTCAGGTGTCCTTTAGAACTATTTGTACTTTGACTTACCTTCCTCTCTATAACTGACAAAAAAAGGATCCACAGAGAATCTGGATTTATATAGCAACATAGTTTGGTTTAAAAAACACATTCATCCACCAAATTCAATCATATGCTTCTTTTTAAACTATGAATCACATTTCATTCAGAACTGTTGCTGACTAAATGACTGGTCTTGGCCTACTTCATCATTATTCCAGCACATAACTAGTCTTTTTAGCTTGTGGTACTGTAAATGTGTTTAATTTCTATAATGATGCTCTTAGAGTGCTCTTCAGCAAAACAGCATAGGAACACACCTATGTGAACGAACTCAAGCTGCTTTAATTGATGTTTTATTGTAATTAAATTTAGTATCTCAACTAGGCTTGTATTATAATGTTAGAGTATACATTCAAAATGAAATAGCAGTTTTTCGGCAGCATGTGCTGACATTGTGAACAGCATGTTGCCTACAACATTGTTTTATATGTTATTTATGATTTTTCTTACAGAAGACTTCTTTTCATAAACGAAATGGATCTACAGTGCCTGAACATTAACATGTTTAACCGGTCCCTGGGTATGATTTGCAGGTACCTAGAAGTACCTTCACAACATTTCGTCCTTCAATGTCTCCTGAAAGCCCCAAAGTCCAAATCACTCTAATATGTAAACATGAGCTTCTCAAAAGGCGTCCATACGTGCAGGGCCGGATTTGTACTTTCCAGCGCCCTAGGCCGGCTGTCACCAATCGCCCCCCCCCCCCCCCCCATTCTGTCGGGCCCCCCTCTGTTTTGCTGCTTTTCCCCGTTCAACAAAGAAGCAGTGCATGCTCTGTCCACTCCATGTAATTTTGCACTCCTGCCTGGATGCACAGCAGGCGATAGTGTTCTGGGCTTGCATACTTCAGAAATGATGTTCATGCAGCACTTGTCAAGTACACATACCCATAACACTCCCTCGGCTCCTGTGCACATGCATACAGGAGTGCAAAATCACAAGGAGCCCCAGTGGACAGCGCTGCTTCTTTGTCCTCTATGCTACTTGCTGCCGTCAGAGCCACAAATAGGGGACAGTGTAGCACAATGCAGAGAAGCCCATCCAAAACAGAGAATAGGTAAATAGGATCCGACACTACACACACTGGCATAGATGTAGTGTAATGCTAGGTACACATGACGCAATTTTCTGACAGATTTACTGTCAGGTCGATTATTTCCATCATGTCTGATCTAATTTAAATTTTTCGATCAATTTGCTGTTTACTTCTATGAAAAATCATTCAGAAAATTGATTGGAAAGCAGATCGGAAATGTCGGAAATAGTCGATCTGACAGTAAATCTGTCAGAAAATTGCATTGTGTGTACCCAGCATAAGCTCACACAGTGACAATTTAGCACTTAAGTCAGATCTTAACCACTTCAGGATTCGGCGTACGCTTAACTACGCCCCTGAATCCTGAAGTGGATTGCATGGAAACGGCCGCTCCATGTCAGTTCACGGAGGGTGTCTCCGTGAACACCCTGCGAGCCGCCGATCGCGGCTCGCAGGGTAAATGTAAACACGCAGGGAAGATCTTCCCCGGTGTTTACATGTATACGGCGCTGCTGCGCAGCAGTGCCGTGGAGGAGATCAGCGATCCCCGGCCTCTGATTGGCCGGGGATTGCCGGCACCTGATAGGCTGAAGCCTATCCTATCCGGCGCAGGACGGAATTCCGTCCTGCGCCGCTCACAGGGGGAGGGAGAGGGAGGGAAGGGGAAGGAGGCCAGGAAGCGCTGCGGAGGGGGGCTTTAAAGAGCCCCCCACCCGCAAGCGCAAGCAGCCGGCGGCGAACAGACCCCCCCCAGCAGGACATCCCCTAGTGGGGAAAAAAGGGGGGAAGTCTGATCGCCCTGGCTGCTAGCTGATCGGTGCTGCGGGCTGGAGAGCCCACGCAGCACTGATCAGCAAAACCACCCCCTGGTACAAAAGTGGTTAAAATCAGTCAGCAGGATGTTTTGTAACAGAATAACACTTTTTATTGGCTAACCAAAAGAAAAACAGTGAGCCTTTGGTTAATGAGCCGTCTTCAGACTTTGTTACTGTATACAAGATGTTAGGCACACAGCTATATATACAGTCAGCAGGAGATGCATTGATTGTTTTGTAAATATAAATAAATGTAACACAGTTGTCATTCTGTTTCAAAACATCCTACTTTCACTGATGGTCAACACAGTACTTTGCTGGCAAAAAAAAAGCCAGGAAAGAGTTAAACTGTAGCACAAAGAACGTTGTTGTCATTCTCTAGGAGGAAAAAAAAAGCCATAAATTTAACAGATCTGAGGTCTTTAACAGCACTGACCTACTAGTAATAAACTAACATCAGTCATGGAGGGGGAGAGCTGCTAATTCCTACCCGTGAATGCGTGCTGCATGAAAAAAACGAATCGGAACTCAAGAGTTCTGCTACTTGAGCCTATATATTTTTCTTCTCACAGCAGATTGTTTGTCCCCTCTCATCATACAGGTGACAGCAGATGCTGACTGCCATAACACACACTTTGCTCAAGTAAGAGAGATGCGGGGATCTCTGGAATTCAGGCAGGCCAGAGCAAAGCAGGAGAGGTGATTTACTTTGACATGTGACCTCTTATCTCTCCAAGTCCTGCGCCCTGCTGATTTTTATCGCCCTAGGCCATGGCCTCTGTGACCTTCCCAGAAATCCAGCCCTGCATACGTGTATTAATCTCCTCCCAATGCGGCAAACCCAATTAGCACTCTCTGATTAGAGATCAGATCCCAGATTGTGAGCGATTGCTACCACACACAGCTAGATAGCCTGAACTGTTCGTCGGCGGACAGTTCCCAGCGAACAATGTGTGTTTGCATTCATTTCAGCAAGCAAACACATGGCGTGTTTAACCCGCCCCCCATAAATCATCATAGAGCCAAAGTTTGACCCCTCACCCCAGAGTCAGCAGGCACATGGAAGTCATATCACGCTGATGCGTGAGAGGTGCTAGCGTAGAAAATAACAAAACACAATGCTAGAGAGCAAGCGTAGTCTGGTTCAGGCCGTCATCATACACAAAGTCAAAGATATCGAGGTACAGAGTTGCTAGGAAATATCGTAGTCAATAAACAGGCTAGGTCATACACATAAGTCAGATGTCAGTCATATTGTAAAGATCAGGCAATAGCGTAGTCAGGGACAGGCCGAGTCGAACACGTGTATCAGATGGCAGAGGTACAGGAGGATCAGACAAGAGCAAGGTCAAGAGGCAGGCAAAAGGTCGGTACACAGATAAATAAACAATAGGTGTTACTTCAATAATATTACTAGAATATACGATTAAATTACAAGATATGTAACTACAAAGTACAAGACTGACTGACTAGAGTACATATATATTGTGCGTCTACACAATATATTAATGTAGCTCAAAATACAGCTAGCTAGGCCAAGAACCAGCGAACTGATTAGTATCAAGGCCAGTGAGCAACTAACTCATTTGGCCTAATATACCCAAGAGGTAAAGCAGACCCATCCCCCAGGATGACAGCCCCTCCTCTCAGACAGTCCTCCTCAGCCTGTAAAGGTTGCTCTGCCCCACGCGTGCCCGACAGGAGGAGCTGCGCGTGTGAGCCCTTTGCTGCACCGCCAGAGGGATGCCGGGGATGCCTCCAGAGGACGTCGGAGGGATGCCGGGGATGCCCTGAGAAGACGCCGGAGCAGAAGTCCCACTGTCGGAGATGCCGTAGGACCCGCCGGAGGAAGGTAAGATTGTTACATTACCCCCCTCCCTGAGGAGTGGTTTCCAAACACTCTTTACCAGGTTTATCAGAATGTTCGAGATTAAATTTTTTCACCAACTGATCAGCGTGAACTTGACGTGCGGGAACCCAGCATCTCTCCTCATGACCATATCTCTTCCAATCCACCAAACATTGTAACGAACTATGGACCTTACGTGAGTTTAGAATTCTGTTCACTTCATACTCAGGTTCTCCATTAACTTCCACTGGAGGTGGAGGAGGAGAAGTAGACAGTATGTTAAAAGCTGGTATTAGGAGAGAAACATGAAACGAGTTACCTCCTTTAATGGATTGAGGTAAGGTCACTCGATACACAACATTATTAATTTTTTCTTGTATGGGGTAAGGACCGATAAACCTTCGTCCCAACTTAGCAGGTGGTAGTTGCAAAGGAATGTTACGGGTAGAAACCCAGACAAGGTTTCCAGGAGAGAATTCAAATTCTGGTGAACGCCGGGCATCAGCTTTCAATTTCTGTCGAGATACTGCGTCTCATAAATTCTGCTGTACCTGAGGCCAGATACTTTGTACATGAGCACTCCATTCCTCTAAAGCCGGACACACAGAGGGTGATGAAGGAAAACCATTGAATTTAGGATTCTGACCGGTAACAATCCAAAAAGGCAACATTTTAGTGGAGGAGCTGGGAAGGTTATTAAATGCAAATTCAGCAAACGGGAGAACGTCAAGCCATGATTCTTGACAATCTGAGACAAAACAACACAAAAATTGTTCCAAAGTTTGGTTAGTTCTTTTAGTTTGCCCATTAGTCTCTAAATAGAAACCAGAAGAGTATGATAAAGTGATTCCTAGATTAGCGCTGAATTCACGCCAAAAGTGTGACACAAATTGAACTCCCCGGTCAGACACAATGTTGTCAGGAATTCCATGCAATCGAAATATGTGAACCACAAATAATTTTGCCAATTCTATGGCAGAGGGCAGACCAGAAAGAAGGCACAAAGTGAGCCATCTTGCTGAGACGGTCGACGACGACCCAGATGACATTTTTTCCTCCCGAAGGAGGTAAATCTACCACAAAATCGATAGCTAAATGGGACCAAGGTCTAGATGGGATGGGCAAGGGCATGAGATGACCCCGCGGAGCGATTCGAGAGGCTTTACTCTTGACACACATGGCACAGGCTACCACAAAAGCCTTGCAATCTTTCTTAATAGAAGGCCACCACACATGACGGGACAGAAGTTCCAAAGTTTTGGCCTCTCCCGGATGACAGTTTAGACTCATGAAATAATTGAAGAACCTGTAGACGTAATTGCAATGGAACAAAATCTACATCTGATGGTTTATCAAGAGGACTGTCTGACTGAAATGGTTGTAACAAAGCATGTACATCAGGAAATGTAGTAGTCTGAACTGCGGCAAGGACTCGGCTAGAAGGTAAGATAGTTTCTGGAACCACAGGTGGGGTGAGTTCGACATCAAAACTCTGTGACAAGGCTTTGATATTTTTTGAACCTGGTTTATAAGTGATTACAAAATTAAAATGAGAAAAAACATTGCCCAACGTGCCTGTCTGGGGTTCAATCTCTTAGCCCCTTCTATATACTCTAGATTTTTATGGTCGGTGTAGACCATGAGTGAATGAAATGCCCCCTCCAACCAATGCCTCCATTCTTTGAATGCCATCTTAAATGCCCGTAATTCTCTATTGCCTATATCAGAATTTCGTTCTGTTGAGGATGCATGCGCTCAGGATCCCCCGAGAATTGAGAGAGGACTGCTCCCACCCCAACCTCAGAGGCGTTGACCTCGACAAAGAATGGCAGGTTCACATTTGGGTGATTTAGTATGGGTGCAGAACAGAAAGCAGACTTCAATTTGGAAAAAGCCTCACAAGCCTCTGTGGACCAATGAACAGGATCAGCATCCTTCTTTGTCAAATCAGTTATGGGAGCAACCAATGTAGAGAAATTTCTGATACATTTTCTATAATCAGGAGGAACTGCGCATGCGAGCCCCTTGCTGCACCGCCGGAGGGATGCCGGGGACGCCTCCAGAGTATGTCGGAGGGATGCCGGGGATGCCCTGAGGAGACACCGGAGCGGAAGTCCCGCTGTCTGAGACGCCGCGGGACCCACCGGAGGAAGGTAAGATTGTTACAAGCCAATCAGCTATTACTCCCTCCTGGACAACCCCCCACCCCTATAAATTGTCAGCACAGCAGACATTTTACACTCCGTTTCCTGTGTGAAGGAGTGTAGGGAAAGAGCTGTACTGCTGACAGGGAAAGCGTTAGTTATGCCTATGTTGTGTGTGTGTGTTCAGTGCAGTATCTTGCTGCCTGCTACTACAGCATCCTGATGAACCACCAGTAGCCCTAAAAGGGCTGTGGTTTATTGTTTTTTTTTACAGAACATTGCACCATAGCCCTCGTAAGTGCTGGTTTATTGTATTTCTTGCTATTGTTATATTGCTGTCCTCTGTGTCCAGTGAACATGTTAGCCGTTGACGACTAGTCTACTGGTTATAGTAGTGCACTGACTAGATAATAAAGTAATCCTTCACCACCACTACAGGCATCATCTAGTGTCCACTACTGCACCCAGTATAGGGCCTATATTGTGAAATGATCTGTCTCTTGACCTGCGTGAAGTGACATTCAGTTTCCCAAAAATAAAAACAGCTGAGTGAACCACTACTGGCATTGTCTAGTATCCACTACTGCCCAATGTATAAGGACTCACAGGCAGGGCCTATATTGTAAATTAATTTGCAGGTAGTACATTCAGTTCCTCACTGGCGGAGGATTTTTTTTGCTATTTTAATATAGTGTAATAAAAAAATGACAGGCAGAGGCAGGCCATGCCGCAGGGGTCCAGGTGCTGTGATTTCCTGTGGCCCTAGAATATTGCCCAGTGTTCAGAGGGCACATTCCCAGAACTCACAAAATGCTAATGACGTAGTTGACTGGCTTACACAGCACACCCCATCTTCTACCGATTCTGCTTGGGACTTTGCCGCTCTATTCTCATCCTGCTCTGATGTGCTATGGGGACCCCACGACGACATACCACTGGTCTCAACGCCTCTGGACATCTAAGGGCAAGGGCCTTACTGACCTGTTAGTGCTCAATCTCGCATGAATTAATGGTCACATAACTAGTTAGCATGGAGTTCAGAATATGGGGGGGAAAAAAAACCCAAAAAAGTATCAAAAGAAAAAATTGTGTAGTTATGCATAGTCTGCAGGGGTGATTTAATTGTCTAGGGCCAATAGATTACCTGCAATGATCACTGAAGGTTAGGTTACACATACCCGCTGGTCTGTGCGGTGTAGCGCATGTGCAACCCAGGACACCTAAGGGAAAAGGCCTTACAGACCTGTTAGTCCTCAAACTCGCATGGCTAAAAAGGTCACGTAACTAATTAGCCTGGGAGCACAAACCTAACTGTCTGTCACCTGAATAAAGTGTCATTCAGTTACCTAAACAATTTTTTTTTTCAAAATCATTCAGTTTTTCTAAAATATGAGTGATTGATCAGGCTATAGTATAGGAAGAGGAAGAGTTGTGTTCGCAATCACCACCAGAAGGAGCGTTGTCACCTGCTGTATATCGGCTGCAAAAAAACATTTTTTTTTTCAAAATACATAATTTCATGCAATACATAATTTCGATACATAACAACAAAATACATAAACTGAATCATAACTACATTTTTGTATGTAAACCTGTACTATCATGTGCAGAGCCAAGTCACCACATCTCTTGTCACCGCGGCTTCAACAAATTTTTTTTTTTTTCAAAAGACCTACATTTTTCTATGTAATATACATGTCATGACAACATCATTCTGGCCTTTGCTACAGTAGCTGCAACGAATTAAAAAAAAAATTTAAATTACATTTTTGTATGTAATGTATATGCCATGTCAACATTGTTTTGGCTTCTGCTACATTGGCTGCAACTAACAATTTTTTGTAAAAGAAAAAAATAATTTTCGTATGTAATGTATATGCCAATGCCAACATTGTTCTGGCCTCTGCTACAGTGGCTGCAACAAATAATTTTTTCAAAACCAGATAAAATCTTTCTGACCTCTGCTGCTGCGGCTTCAACAATTTTTTTATTACCGTATTTTTCGGAATATAAGACGCACCGGATTATAAGACGCACCTAGTTTTAGAGGAGGGAAAGAAAGAAAAAAAAGATTCTGAACCAAAAAGACTCCTAACATATTTCATCAGGTGCTGTCATATCCCTCATCTTAGTGTATTCAGTCTAGATACCAGTATAGTGATCTGCTGTGGGGTTACATGAAAGCACTAAATAGCAGCATATTGTATATTCTCACCTCTCACCCACAAGATGCTGCTGCTGCTAGTCTCATCACAGTGTGACATGGGGGTAGGGAGTATCTTCTCCCTGGGGAGCCTTCTCAGCCTATAGGAGGATTAGGAGTGGCATTTCAAAAGAGATCTCTGCATGTAGACTCTACTACATGCTATATAAAAACATTGTGCAGCGCTGCTTCAATGTGTTGCCATGGTGACCTCCAGCTCTGCTATGTAAAAGCCTTACCTGCTACATAAGAAACATTTACTGTCAAATAGATATAAGATGAAAATCGCAGCTTACTGTGGGTTGAGCGGCATTGCATATCATCCCCCACGTGCTCTGCCGCTACTGGTGTCTGCCACGTGCTTTGGCCAGCTTCGGCTGGCTTTGCTGCATGTCCCCCCTGTGCTTCGGTCAGCTGCGGCAGGCTTTGCTGGGCGCAGTGTCCCCCACATGTTGCCGGCTTTGCTGGGCTTCTTGCCTGGCTCTGCGATGGGAAAACATTGCCCCCGCTACATTGGAACGGCCCGCTGCGCTGATTTATGGCATTTCCCGTCCTCCTTTGCCAGACTGTAGTCACGGGTTGCTATGGGGATGCAAAGCGGCCGGTGACGCGATGTAGAGGTGGCGCCTCCTTCCCTCGCCGGAAGGAGGCCCCACCTCTGCATCGCGTCACCGGCTACTTTGCATCACCATGGCAACCCGTGACTACAGTCTGGCAAAGGACAACGGGAAATGCCATAAATCAGCGCAGCGGGCCGTTCCAATGTAGCGGGGGCAATTTTTTCCCATCGCAGAGCCAGGCAAGAAGCCCAGCAAAGCCGGCAACATGTGGGGGACACTGCGCCCAGCAAAGCCTGCCGCAGCTGACCAAAGCACAGGGGGAACATGCAGCAAAGCCAGCCGAAGCTGGCCAGAGCACGTGGCAGACACCAGTAGCGGCAGAGCACGTGGCAGACACCAGTAGCGGCAGAGCACGTGGGGGATGATATGCAATGCCACTCAACGCACAGTAAGCTGCGATTTTCATCTTCTATTTGTATATTCGGAATATAAGACGCACTGACTTTTCCCCCCCAATTTTGGGGGTGAAAAAGTGCGTCTTATATTCCGAAAAATACGGTATTTTTTTTTTTAAATAAACTTAAGTTCTTTGAGGTTGTTTGCAGTGCGGTAAACGAGGCATTTTATCTGTCATTGTAAACCGGGGCTAACCCTTAGGGCCCGTTTCCACTTGTGCGAATCTGCATGCATTTTCTGCATGCAGATTCGCTGGTAAGTGGATGGGCCTGTTTCCACTTGTCAGAAACCCTGTGCGGTTTTGTGTGCAGGAAAAATCTGCACGACAGAGCCATCAGAATTCGCATACCACCTTGTGGTAAGCGATACCCTTACAATGTATTTAATAGGAAATTCACATGCATTTTCGTATGTGAATTTTACCGCAAATTCGATGGCGTTTTCGCATAAAACCAATGTAAAAGCACACAGGCACTGACATGGTTAAATTCATATACTTACTAACATGTGCGAAAACGCCTGCGAATTCGCAGTAAAATCAGCATGCAAATTTGTTTTCGTGTTTTCCGCGACTAATTCGCACCAC
Organism: Hyperolius riggenbachi; assembly: GCF_040937935.1. Lineage (NCBI taxonomy): Eukaryota > Metazoa > Chordata > Amphibia > Anura > Hyperoliidae > Hyperolius > Hyperolius riggenbachi. Next base: position 161,814,029 of record NC_090647.1, on the reverse strand, counting down.
ACCGGTGGAAATGGGCCCTTACACTACCTGATTGACATGTACACACGCTAGACGTTTTAAAGCACTTTATTCCACAAATTTAGGAATGTAATGTTATTACTGACCTTTAAAGATTAAAACACAGCTCTGCGTCAACTACGTAATTTTCCATGGGACTTTTTGACATGGATCCCCCTCTGGCATGCCACCATCCAGGTGTTAGGCTCCTTGAAACAACTTTTCCATCACTTTTGTAGCTAGAAACCGTCCCTATAGGTTTTAGAATTCACCTGCCCATTGAAGTCTATGGCAGTTCGCCGGTTTGTAAAAGTTTGCAGCAAATTCGAAAATTTGATGTTCGCGACATCACTACACACAGCACATTGAGTTTCAATAGATCTCAGCAGGAGATCTATTGAAAATCAATTGAACCTTCAACACGGTTTGATGCAGTGCAATGATATGACCCATCCTATCGATCCTGCCCTGCCCCTGATGATCAACGTAAATTTTCCGTCCAGCCCAATCAATAGTTCCAATTGATTTCAGGCCAAAATCAATCAGACATATTGATGTAATATATTTCTGGCAGATTTGATCAGAGTGATTGTATCTGACAGGGAATCTAAGGGGAAAATCAGTGTGGGAAAGTGGAGCTTCTGTAGCTCATTTGTGGTGGTAATACAGGTCATAGATATATTCCAAGAAGGAGGCTGGGGAGACAGGGGTAAAGATACATATACATGCTGGAATTAATTTGCCCTTGGTGGCAATAAAGACCGCTTCAGCATGCATTTACCATATGCACAGTGGCCACCCAACAATGCCTAAAGATCTGGCATGGCAGATCCCCCAATCTCCAAGCAGGCCCCGACTGCATTTTTCCCCCCACTCACCAGCCGGCGGAAACCTGCGTGCACTGCTCATTGTCGCCCACCTCTCTTCATAGCAACAGTTGCATCGCTAACCATCATATGGGACTTATTTAACAGCAAGCGATGGGAGATGAGCGCTAAACTTTTAACCTAGTTTACCCAGATTTTAGGACATACTGTATATTGCTCAACTTCAGGTTCCATATCCCATAGGAAAGCACAGCCATATATTCAAATATGCATGTGCTGGGGATCTCTGAATGTTACCTACTGCAGCAATAGCATCGGATTCCATATGAAAAGCATTTGTGCTACAAATTGATATTTTCAATTTTTATCATTTTGTGGTTATAGTATATATATATATATATATATATATATATATATATATATATATATATATATATATATATATATATGTTATTGGCTGGCTCCCCCCAAGCCTCTTTTTTGCACTTGTCCCCATTCAGGCTGGTACTGCCAGAATGGAGTAGCTGGCCAACATGGGGTTCTGCGGCCTGAACAATATTAGTCCCCATAACATTTTGCTATGAAGCCCAGGAGGGAGATTTAAAGGACCACTATTGCAAAAAAGTAGGCAATTAAAATCTGACAGAACCGACAGATTTTGGGCCAGTCCATATCTTCTTGGGAAATTCTCAGGGTATTCTTTGCTTTCAACAGCATTACCTGAACAGCAGTTGCAAAGTCAGACAAAATAGTGTGCAAGTGAGTAGGGAGGCTGGCTGGCATCTTACTATTTTGGCAGTTAAACCGCTGTTGAGGAAATGCTGTTGAAAACAAAGAAAACCATGAGAATCCCCTATGAGATGGACTGGCCCAAAACCTGTCGGTTCTGTCGGCTTTTAACTGCCTACTTTTTTCGCGATATTGGCCCTTTAAAGGAGCCCCCCCTTTTCAGTACTGCAGTGGCAGTTCATCAGAGCTTAAAGTCGTTAAGGGGTCTCCAATCACTATTCTTAAAAGACTCTTGAGGATAACAACATTTGGAGACTGGAACAATTGACCTGGTGTGGATTATGACACTGGACAATATGGAGTTTTTTATTTTTAGAAGAAATATAATTTTTAAACAAAGTTATTTTTGGTGTCAGGTCAGGTGTGTTTTCTTTATTACTTTTAACTCTTTTGTGGAAATGGGTAATGGGTATTCATGAACCCTTGTACATTGGAACATTCCAAAGCACCGGGGGTATGGATATGTGAATAATTAAAGGGGGATTCGAAATTCCACCATAAGTCACTCAACGGGGTTCTATCTCCACAGAAGTGGTGGTAGTTTCCCCCACCTCCCCTAGTACGAAGTGGAAATGAGCCTCCTGCCCTTGTTAAGTATCAGGGGACTTTGCAAAGGGGGCATAGATCCCTTCCCCCCTCTTTTAGAGCACTGCCTCTACATCATTGACCATGCAGCCTGGTACTGTTTAGGGGTCAGCACCCCATGCTGTGGCGGCTATTCTGGCATTACCAGTGTGACGAATCAACGTTTATTCGTCCTAAAAAAGTAGTTAGAGCCTTATAAAATATTCCCTGTCGCCACTATTAACAGGGACAGCAGAGGGAAAGGCTTGGTTTATAAGAAGATCAGGGGAGCCAGGGGTTAATACAGTTTTTGGTTTAAATACACTTTTTTTTCCCTTCACCAAAGGGCTGGAGAAATCTTTTCATGGTCAGCTAATTAGCCTCCTGTTGAAAAGATTTTCTGCCAGCACAGGGACCCCCAACCAGGCAGAAGGAGGGAAATCTCACACCTTCACTGCCTAACCCCGACTTGGTGGCTCCTCAGCTCCGTACATGAAAAGAGCAGCCACAGGAGGTCCTGCTAACATCCTGCAGAAGCCACTTAGAGACTACAGCTGGCTTTCTCAATGACCTTAGGAAAACCTGCTGTGACCTCAGGAATCCCAAGATTCATATGTCCTCCATATTTCCTTCATAATTCCTGACATAGCAGATCTCCCTGCCCATGAAATCTGCACAGGTTATGGGATTCCACAGGGCGCTGGTTCTGACAGGTTTACGGACCAATCGGACTGCCAGATCTAGTGTAAGATTGTTTTAAAATAACCCTCTAATACCCCAGGGGTCTGATTCCCCAAGTTTGGTATCAACGTTCTTGATAAATTCTGACAAACCTAAAAATGTTATTAGATTTAACACAACTTGTACGGTTTGCAGATGAGCACACTTATCATGATTCAGGTAAAATTTTGTCTCTCGAAGAGGGGCAGGGATCTCCTATTCCAAAGAGGTGTGTGATCCACGCCCCCTAACCCCTCCTTGCTGGAGTGGGGGCTATAACCAGACAGAGCCCAGAAAGCTCTGTGTCCTTTACCTTCAATCTGATGCCTAGTAACATCCTGGCAGCCCGGAAGGACACGGGCAAACCCTCCCTCTTGGAACTTCCTAACAAAGGCCTGTTGGCCGCATGGCAACCGCCATTTTGGGACTTTCGCCAAAGACTTGCGATTGCCGCATGGACTACCAATAACGGTATTTGAACTGTATATAATCAGACATTCTGTTCTCTTTTCCTCTCTTCTCTCTGTCAATCAATCTGTTCTAAAATAAGCTGTGTGTATGTAGTTTAGAAATAAACTAACGATTTTATCGTTCAGTTGTGTGCCTTTTCTGGTCATCTGATTGCTGCTATAACGAATCTGCCCTCTGAAGAGTCAGTCATACTACCGCATTGTTTATGATTTGCTTATAAATTGTTGATTTGCTAGCTAGGTTGTAAATAACCGTTTCTTCCTTCTAGGATTAGCTAGTACCAGATTTCCTGTGCAAAATCGATAACTTTCGTTTCTCGATTGTAAATACAATTCGAGATTGCATCATATAGGGACCCAGTAACCTTTCTTTAACGTCACATTGCTCACAGTCTTTAAGCCGTCGGAAGTGATTATTCCCCGAACGGTGACTCGAGCGTGTTGAACGTGATTGGGCTGGCTACCGTATTATGATAGCGTTGGGGTCTCTTCGCCCTAGTTGGAGACTGTCTGCTCCATTCATCCAATCAGACAGTGGTGGCAGTGTATTTACCCGATTTCCAGTGCGAAATCGATATTTTTAGTGTACCGATTGTATATACAATCAAAATTGTACATGTATGGGCACCTCCAACCAACCTTAACCGTTTACTACGCACACAGTGAATTTGCCTCCAGCAGTCTCTAGTGCATGAGACCTGCTTGGCAACAGTGGCCTAGTAATACGGGATTGGTGGATGTTTGTCCCATTACATATTGTCGGCAGCTGCGCGACCAATCTTTATTGTCAGTCTGTTCACCGTACTTCCTGCGTATGCTAACGGGAGCAGATTAGACGGGATTGGCACGCTCTGTCGCCTTTTCTTCTTACCTCTGACGATCCAGCAACCGGTCTCGTTGTCCGTCTGCACCCGTACTTCCTGCGTACGCTAACGGGAGCAGATCTCGACGGGATCGCGGGGGCTGGATTGTCACATTGGTGGGCAGTGGTGGTGATAGCACCCCCCAAAACCAGGCATAGCCAGCTTTTGGGAAATCAGAGCGCAAAGATCTGACAAACTCAGTCTTTGCAACCAGAATAATAAGACAGTGGTCACTAAGTATCCTGTCTTGCAGAACCGAAGTTCTGGGCACAAAACGGTACACATTGATGGCAATAGATTGGTCTACATTTCCTAACTTTTTCTTTGCTATATCCTATTCTTTCTTATACTCTTCTCTTCTGAATGTCTGATTCAGTTCAGGATCACCAAAATTGGTCAGTTCCTGACGTGCAAGCCCTCTGCGAATCGCACGGCATTGCTGCTTGCAGCACAGACAAGGCTGAGCTGGTGGCATTACTCCAGAGATGGAATCCTTGTCGCCACCTTGCTTAATGCCTCCATACACCGCAGTCCTGATACCCCCGGAGTGGTTGGCAAACCTGACCGGCGAGGATCTGCGCTTGTACCAGGAGTTCCGAGAATGTCAGCGCCAGCATGAAGCACGGATGCTCCAGCGTGAAGCAGAGCACCAAGAGCGACTGCGCCAGTGGGATCTCCAGGACAAAGAGCTACGGCTCCAGCGTGAATTGGAGTTGGCAAACCTGACCGGCGAGGAACTGCGCAGATACCAGGAGCACCGAGAGTGTCTGCGCCAGCGGGATCTCCAGATCGAAGAGCTACGGCTCCAGCGTGAATTGGAGTTGGCCCAGCTAACCCAATCAAATCAGCACTCTTCACTATGTGTTTCGGTGGAGAGATGCGAACCTCTACCCGTGACCCCCACAGCAAAACTTCCTGCCATGGAAGAGGGCACGGAACGAGACTTTCCTGTGCGCACCTCTGAGAGGGCGTACCATCAGGTTCCTGTACCTGACAGCCAGAGAACTCTGGTGCTGGACAGTCACAGAACACTGTCCCAAGACTTGGAAGGAGGTAAGCCTACTGCATTTGCTCCTCCTGGTCCAGTGAGCTTTGTGCCACTGAGACCTGCAGCTGCTGCTATTGCTGCATCCCAGTCTGACACACCTGCCATTCGCACGTGTAATCTTTGTGGCGCAACTGGCCACATAAAGTTCTTCTGTCCCAAGAGGAAGAGAACGACCGTCCCTAGCCCGAAGATGGCTAGCAACCCTGATCCGTCACCTGCATCACCCTCTGCACTGCCTGTCAGCGTGTCAGAGATGCTCTACGGTTCCGGAAATCTTCACAGTGCTCCAGTGGACGACCAGATCATCTTTTGCTCCAGTGCTCCAGAAGCAGATGTTTCCTTGGTCTGTTCCGACCTTGCCACAGAGGAAGATATTCTCCCACAAAAGCTCCTCACCCTGACTGAAGTCAGGCCCAACCACCACAACCCTGTTATCCCAGGTCCCGAGAAGGCCGGATGGGGGGTGGGTTTTCCAGAGCGGGCTGTTGCTGAGTTTCCCTCTCCTCCTGTGCTTGGCACTGATCTAGGCACGCTTGTGTGCCCTTCGGAATTTTCTGCTGATATGCAGGAGTTCCCAGCAGGACTCCCTGACCACCAGGTACTGTACAAGCCTTTGGGAAAACAGGGAGATGTCAAACCCTTACCTGCTATGGCTACTGTACCTAACGCCGCTGGGCGGGAGGTACCCTCAGATTTATATGTACCAGCAACTGACTGTCTTTTATCCCTTTCTGCACCTGTTATTACTAATGAAATTGCATGTGTCAGTGATAATTGTGATAGAAACGCTGTACATTCTTTGGCCATTACATGCTCTATGGCCAGCCGCATGAACTCAGAGCTGACAGCAGGGATCCCCTCTGACAATTCTGACTTTCAGGCGGGTGACACACATGCTAAAAATGACATATCATGTTATGCAAATGCTTTTGATAGTGTTGTGCATGTTTGTGACAGTACGCTGGGTGACGCCTTCAGTGTCACCGGTAGTCCGGACTCAGGACTATCTGGAGGAGTCTTGACTTCCCCTGATATCTCTGACCCCCAGACCAATGTCAATATTGACGTGATTTTGATTTACCCAAAAGGTGATGTTTATTGTGGTGTACCTGTGCAGACAGACACACACAGTACTGTTGGTAACCTGAGCTCAGAGCCTGCAGGCATTCCTGTCAGCTCTGACCCCAGAGAGTTTGATTTTCAGCAGCTGACCTCAGATCACACTAGGCAGCTGGCTGAGACTTGTAGTCCCACATCCGTGAGGATACTACAGAGCGACTCCAACCTGCGTGCGCTTAGTGGCCAGACCGCTAAGCCACCAGCAGTGGAAGCTCCACTACAGGTGTACAGGGAGAATGGTAACTACTCCAGTGAACCCATTCCCCATGTAACTGACACCCCAGGTGAAAGCACGGTCCATGTGGATCTGTTAGAAGCCCAGTCAGACAGAACGCAGTTAGTTCTAGGAGATTACGGCCACTTAGAACAGGAAGATACAGGTCCCCTGTCAGGCTTGATAACTCCCACACGAGAATTGGCGGATGATGTGAAAGTCACCCCCCACCTCTCGTACTCCCCGAAGGCCTCGCTGAAGCGCACTGCGCCCCCACAGCGAAATCTTCGCAGCAACCCTGGGCAGGATACAACAGCTCACAGAAGGGACCCGGGGACTCACAAGCCCTTATGGCAGATCCCCTACCGCGCCTCTCCGGAGGTGCAAGCAAAAGTGAAGATGAAGTATGAGGAGATGTTACAGATGGCTGTCCTCCGCAAATCCTCTAGCTCACCGACCACCAGGTTCTGTGAGGCCTATAGGATGCCGGACGACATCCCAATAACCGTTGCGTATCCCATGACTCCACTCGGTGATCTGTTGGATTGGCTGGCATCCGCCAACTACCTAACGTTCATAGATCGGAGCTACGGATACTGGCAGATTCCAACCGTGCCCAAGGCACGCCTGGAATCCACATTCACCCTGCCCTTGGACTTAAACGCCTCGATGCGGATGTCTTTTGGCATGATGAATGCCCAAGCCACCTTCCTCCAGGCGTGGAACGACCTGTGGAAGAGCAAGCACGGTTGTACAGTCACGTACCCGGATGACATCCCTGTGTTCCCCCCGACTTGGGAGCAACACTGCGATCACTCGTCCCTGGTACTAGGACAGCTGTCAGCTGACAATCTGACCGTTGAACCAGACGCAGATCAGATTGTGATGACAGAGGTACAGGCCTCTCTGGAAACGGCGGGATACTACAGGATGTGTGCTACGCCCTGTAGCCTCCTGACTAACCCACTGACCAATGCCATGGGTGAAAGGCAACCCCCCAAGGTCAGGCGCAACCCAGCCTTTCCGAATGTGGCGTACCAGACCCAGCAGACAGTGGATTGCTTTACTCAGAGTCTTGTTGACTCCTCCCCAGCTAATCTCTTAAAAGGGGGAGGTGTGACGAATCAACGTTTATTCGTCCTAAAAAAGTAGTTAGAGCCTTATAAAATATTCCCTGTCGCCACTATTAACAGGGACAGCAGAGGGAAAGGCTTGGTTTATAAGAAGATCAGGGGAGCCAGGGGTTAATACAGTTTTTGGTTTAAATACACTTTTTTTTTCCCTTCACCAAAGGGCTGGAGAAATCTTTTCATGGTCAGCTAATTAGCCTCCTGTTGAAAAGATTTTCTGCCAGCACAGGGACCCCCAACCAGGCAGAAGGAGGGAAATCTCACACCTTCACTGCCTAACCCCGACTTGGTGGCTCCTCAGCTCCGTACATGAAAAGAGCAGCCACAGGAGGTCCTGCTAACATCCTGCAGAAGCCACTTAGAGACTACAGCTGGCTTTCTCAATGACCTTAGGAAAACCTGCTGTGACCTCAGGAATCCCAAGATTCATATGTCCTCCATATTTCCTTCATAATTCCTGACATAGCAGATCTCCCTGCCCATGAAATCTGCACAGGTTATGGGATTCCACAGGGCGCTGGTTCTGACAGGTTTACGGACCAATCGGACTGCCAGATCTAGCGTAAGATTGTTTTAAAATAACCCTCTAATACCCCAGGGGTCTGATTCCCCAAGTTTGGTATCAACGTTCTTGATAAATTCTGACAAACCTAAAAATGTTATTAGATTTAACACAACTTGTACGGTTTGCAGATGAGCACACTTATCATGATTCAGGTAAAATTTTGTCTCTCGAAGAGGGGCAGGGATCTCCTATTCCAAAGAGGTGTGTGATCCACGCCCCCTAACCCCTCCTTGCTGGAGTGGGGGCTATAACCAGACAGAGCCCAGAAAGCTCTGTGTCCTTTACCTTCAATCTGATGCCTAGTAACATCCTGGCAGCCCGGAAGGACACGGGCAAACCCTCCCTCTTGGAACTTCCTAACAAAGGCCTGTTGGCCGCATGGCAACCGCCATTTTGGGACTTTCGCCAAAGACTTGCGATTGCCGCATGGACTACCAATAACGGTATTTGAACTGTATATAATCAGACATTCTGTTCTCTTTTCCTCTCTTCTCTCTGTCAATCAATCTGTTCTAAAATAAGCTGTGTGTATGTAGTTTAGAAATAAACTAACGATTTTATCGTTCAGTTGTGTGCCTTTTCTGGTCATCTGATTGCTGCTATAACGAATCTGCCCTCTGAAGAGTCAGTCATACTACCGCATTGTTTATGATTTGCTTATAAATTGTTGATTTGCTAGCTAGGTTGTAAATAACCGTTTCTTCCTTCTAGGATTAGCTAGTACCAGATTTCCTGTGCGAAATCGATAACTTTCGTTTCTCGATTGTAAATACAATTCGAGATTGCATCATATAGGGACCCAGTAACCTTTCTTTAACGTCACATTGCTCACAGTCTTTAAGCCGTCGGAAGTGATTATTCCCCGAACGGTGACTCGAGCGTGTTGAACGTGATTGGGCTGGCTACCGTATTATGATAGCGTTGGGGTCTCTTCGCCCTAGTTGGAGACTGTCTGCTCCATTCATCCAATCAGACAGTGGTGGCAGTGTATTTACCCGATTTCCAGTGCGAAATCGATATTTTTAGTGTACCGATTGTATATACAATCAAAATTGTACATGTATGGGCACCTCCAACCAACCTTAACCGTTTACTACGCACACAGTGAATTTGCCTCCAGCAGTCTCTAGTGCATGAGACCTGCTTGGCAACAGTGGCCTAGTAATACGGGATTGGTGGATGTTTGTCCCATTACATATTGTCGGCAGCTGCGCGACCAATCTTTATTGTCAGTCTGTTCACCGTACTTCCTGCGTATGCTAACGGGAGCAGATTAGACGGGATTGGCACGCTCTGTCGCCTTTTCTTCTTACCTCTGACGATCCAGCAACCGGTCTCGTTGTCCGTCTGCACCCGTACTTCCTGCGTACGCTAACGGGAGCAGATCTCGACGGGATCGCGGGGGCTGGATTGTCACAACCAGGTTGCATGGTAGACAAGGATTTAAAGATTTAGTGTAATTAAGCCAATTAAAAAATAATTATTATAAATAAAAATAAAACTTGGCAGAGTACATTGGCTTCTAAAACAAGAATTTTCTGCCCATAGTGACGTCAACAAAATGGCCAACGAGGTTTCCCCGGAGACCATGGCAGAGAGGCAGAACAAGTCTTTTTTCACAGGGCTCAGGTGTTCAGGGGACCAGGGCAGGGGATTCCTTGGTCCCCTGGACCTCCCATTCATGACCTCCCATCTGTGAGGGTTTTCTCTGGACACACCGGTTTCCTCTCACACCCCAAAATCATACCAGGTGATCAGTGGTGGTCCTCTTCGCTGCCTGTTTGGTCTGATTGCCTCGCACGACTGTGACGTAGGAATGATGGGGTACTGCTTTATGGAGGACAGATAGGCAGTCCCTGGAGTGAGTCAGTCATCCAGAGATGGGAAGTGACGGCGTTCACCAACAGTCAGGTCCATTATCTGTCAGTCAGCCTGGACAATGCTGCCTCTACCTCCCTGGGCGATCTGTCTTTACTGCAGGGTGTAAGAGGGGCACCTGTTATGACCACCTGTTGGCCCCCCCCCCCCCCCCTCCAAAATTGCCAATGAATGGTTAGCAGCGAACAAGGGGTGTTTGAAATTCGCGTCTAACCCAAATTTTTATTTTAATTTGCATTCGCAGTTTTCCTATAGATTTTAATGGAAGGCAAGCGGCTGCCGCCTTTAGCAAATAATAATAATAAAATAATAATAGCAAAGCCCCCTTACGTGCTAGAAACACCAAATGTTCAGGGTATGTGGAGGGGGGCAGTCGGTACAAGAGAAAAAGAGGAAACAAGAGGAAAAACATTTTTTAAAAAAGATCTTATAGTTTTATAGTTTTTGAGAAAATAATTTTTAAAGTTTCATAGGAAAAAAGAATACATTTAAATTGCTCTTTCTTTTGATATAAGTAAATTTACACTACCGTTAGGTTTGCTACATTATCTGTCATTTACCGCATTTAAAAACTATAAGGTCTTTTTGATTTTTTTCCTCTTGTAGCCACTGTCCCCCTCCACATACCCTGCAAATGTGGTGTTTCTAGCTCGTAAGGGGGCTTTGCTATCAACCGCGAAAGTCGGTGGCCATTTGCCTGCCATTGAAGTCTATGGAGATTTGCAGATTCTCCAGATTCTCAAATTTTTATGGCGATTCGGATTCAAAATTTGTGAACACAAAATTTGATATTCGGCCCATCACTAATAGAGTCTACCTTGCCATGGTGGGCGGGCTTGCAATTCTATTGGCCAAAATGTTTTGTTTTACTTTTAGCCAATTGGATTAACCAAAAGACTCTTTGTCAAAGAAGAAAATAATATAATTTCAGGGGAAACAACCAATTGCAGCACTTGTTCTCAACCTTTTCAGCACATGTACCCCTTTGCAGGTCATTCCCAGCCTATATGCCGCCTATGTTTTTTGTTTGCTGAAACATAATTAGACAGAGGTTGACCCAGAAATAAACATCATTAGTAACATCTCCCTCACAAAAAAACCCACATAATTAGGCAGTTATGACAAAAGAGATGCGGATTCCAGAACTCCAAAATAGAATTCTTTATTTAAGCACGGTACAAAAGCAGGTTGCAAAAGGTAAATGAAGTCTCATAATTAGGCAGTGGTTGCCCCCTGAAATATACATAATTAGCCATTTCTCCTCTTAAAAAACACATTCAGCAGCGTTTCCCAATAAAATATATTAGCGCCTCCTAATATGCCTGGCGTCAGTGGTGGCACCTAAAAATAATAAGGTGACTCTTCCTGTTCCCTAACGCTGCTCTCTGACCTCCATTGTTGCAGCTCTGGTTACAAATCTCCCGTCCTAAGCTTACAGGCAGAGCAGGGCTACAGGAAAATGCCAGCCGGAGACCAGAACTAGAGACACAAATAGACTCCAGAGCTGGGGGGGGGCGTCTTCTGCACATGCGTGGGTGTGCACCCACCCCATGTGAGAATGCACCAACGTCACTGAGAGTGTACTGTGCCTGCTCAGTAGTACTGCACAGGCTGAATACCTTCCCAATGATGAGGCCACATTCGCGCGTAGGTGCTCGTACGTGCCTGCGTAGAAAACGCCAACCCATTGGGGTTCGGCGATCTTTAGAGGCTGCCAGTGGGACCTCGGAGAAGACTTGAGCTGCGGCAAGGGACACAAAATTACTTCTAGGGGCTAGAAGTAAGCTAGACTTAATCCGTCACCTTGGAAGTCCTTTAAGTGTTAGACACCCAGGACAGGGGCAAACCCAGGATTTTCCGGGGGGGATTCCTGAAAGGTCTCCCTCAGCCATGCACAATACAGTATAAAAATATGGTAGGACATCACGCTGGGTACACATAATGCAATTTCCCATCCAACCGACAGACAACGGGCTCGATCAGGAGCAGTATGGATACAGATAATAATGAGGACAGTAGACATTGGTAATGAAGGGGCAAGTGAAGCATTCACACAGCAGGGCACAGGGCTGTGCTCATACCTGACTCTGTTAAGTTTCCCAGAGCTGCTCCATGCTCTGTACACACACTGCTGCCCCATGCTCTGTACACACACTGCTGCTCCATGCTCTGTACACACGCTGCTGCTGCTGCTCCATGCTCTGTACACACACTGCTGCCCCATGCTCTGTACACACGCTGCTGTCCCATGCTCTGTACACACGCTGCTGCCCCATGCTCTGTACACACGTTGCTACTCCATGCTCTGTACACACGCTGCTGCTCCGTGCTCTGTACACATGCTGCTGCTCCATGCTCTTTACACACACTGGTGCTCCATGCTCTGTACACACGCTGCTGCTCTATGCTCTGTACACATGCTGCTAGTCAACTGTAGCAGGAAAAGAAAGGGGGCAGTGCTGTGAGCTGCAGAATACTTGCAGATATTCTGGAGTCTCAACTTATGCCTGTTCTCAGACACTGCACCGGCCCTGGTCTGAGGGGGAATTCTGGGCAGCTGTAATCCCCCCTGCATTTGCCTATGCAGGAATGCAAAGAGGTTATGGCTGTATTTCTCTACATTCCACAATGGCTGTGGCTGGGCAACAGGTATATTGCGTTTTGAAGTGCTGCTGTTTAGCTATTCAGTTTGGCAAAGACAAGAGCATGCTGCAGTAAAGAATCCATCTTAGTAAATAAGACATTTTTTATACACTCCTAGCCTGGGAATTAAACAGCTTTTTGAGTCTGGTTTTAGGAAAAAAAGATGTAATTAGGTTGGGAGATTAGGGATGTTAACATGCATCTGGGGACTGTTAGTACTGGTACAAACAAACACTGGCATGCTATTCTTGCAAATGGCACTGCTCAATCCTGTTTATGCATTAGATTTACAGCGCTTCATATTCAGCTGGAAACAAAACCTGGTTTAAACAATAGATGTGTCTTTATTTGACTCATAAAAGCACACAAAGGAAAGTCATTTTATTATAGACAGAACAGTGGATGTTCCTTCATTCTGCTCAGCAATGTTAAGAGCTAAGCTATGGAGATAACACACTACAGCACTGAGCTGTAGAAGACCACCACAAAAGTGTCTGAGATCAGCGACTAATTAGGGCCCCATTTATTAAGAAGGAAAACAAAATGGAACCAAAGCCTGAGAGGTTGCCATAGCAATATGCAAAGAACAAATAAACTAGCTTCAGCTAGAAGACCTTTTGTGTTGTAGAAGACATTTCCTTATTCTTTCAGAGCAATTTATTATTATTTATAAAGTGCCATTATCTTCCGTGGCGCTGTACAGATAATAGTGAGGACATGTATGCATACATAGTTCATGCACAGTACAATCAGAACAGAGAGCAAAACGTGCAAAATACATACACTATATTGCCAAAAGTATTGACATACCTGCCTATGCAAAGTGGAGTGGACAGGCACCCAACTGGGGACAGAACGTGTGCTTAAGCTGAAATGGTCCTGTAGCTCCGCAGGGCCTAATCATAAAACCGAGTGATCAGCAGCTCCACGAACATGTATTCAAAGCTCTGTATTACATAAAAGAGAGGAATCCATCAATCAACGACAGACGCTGTTTGGGAAGTGTATGCCTTCTCTATGGAAGTGTATAGGCTCTCTCTGAATACTACAAACACCACAAGCATTTACCATATTTTTTTTGTACTATAAGATGCTCCAGAGTATAAGACACACCTGGGTTTAGAGGGCGAAAACCAGGGAGAAAAATATACTAAACCTGGTCTATGGTCCAGAGGCAATTTGTAGTTTTTCTCCCCCCATTCATTGTGTCCTCCTCCTGTCCCCATTAGTGTCCTTCTTTTGTCCCCCATGCTGTCCTCCTTCCGCCCCCCCCCTTGGTGGCCTCCTCCTGTCCCCCTTTGTGGCCCTCTCCAGTCTCCCCTTGTGTCCTCCTCCTGTCCCCCCTTGTGGCCTCCTCCTATCCCTCTTTGTGGCCTCTTCCTGTCCCCCCTTGTGTCCTGCTCCTGTATCCCCTTGCGTCCTACTCCTGTGCCCCCTTATGTCCTCCGCCTGACCCTCTTTGTGGCCTCCTCCTGCCCCCTCTTATGTCCTCTTCCTGTGCCCCCTTGTGTCCTCCTCCTGTGCCCCATTGTGGCCTCCTCCTATACTTCCTTTCCTCCTTGTGTCCTCCTCCTGTCCCCCCTTGTGTCCTTCTCCTGTCCCCTTTTGTGGCCCCCTCCTACCCCCCTTGGTGTCCACCACCTGCCCCCCCATGTCCTCCTCCTGTTCCCATTTGTGGCCTCCTCTTGCTCCCCTTAGTGGCCTCCTCCCGTCCCCCCTTGTGTCCTCCTCCTGTGCCCCATTGTGGCCTCCTCCTATACTTCCTTTCCTCCTTGTGTCCTCCTCCTGTCCCCCCTTGTGTCCTTCTCCTGTCCCCTTTTGTGGCCCCCTCCTACCCCCCTTGGTGTCCACCACCTGCCCCCCCCCATGTCCTCCTCCTGTTCCCATTTGTGGCCTCCTCTTGCTCCCCTTAGTGGCCTCCTCCCGTCCCCCTTTGTGACCTCCTCCTGTCCCACTCGTGTGTCCTCCTCCTTTGTAATAACTCAGTCCACCAATCATAAATGGCAAGTGAAAAAGGTGGATCTGATGGAGAACATCCCGGCGAACAATAGTGGCAAGAAGCGCTCAGTCCCACAAATTTGAATAGAAGCAAGCCGCCTCTATACTGAACCGCTGCGCACAGCTCCGCCCCCAGCATACAGCAACCAAGTCCGGTTGCTAAGAGACAAGGGGGACGCTGGCCGGCAACAAAGGGTAGATGTGTGCTGTCATGATGCCAGTCTCTAGCACATAGGACAAAGCATCCTGTTGCTAGTAGACAGCTGCATCAATATACAAAGACAAAGCATGGAATAAAGTGTCACAGTGCCTGTCTCCTGCATACACGGCAAAGCGCCCTGTATAAAATTATAAATTGTATACAGCACAGCATACCACTGGATTGCTGGAGGCTAGAAAGTGCAGAGGACCAGTGTGCCAAGCAGGGATGCTCATTACATCCTCTAATTATGAATCAGCTAAAATTACCACCGGAATTGGCATTTTCAACCTTGTAATCGCCATTCATGATCGGCCATACACCCATAATTGCATTTGAATTCGACTCGTAATTTCGAATTATGAGTCGTGATTTCAAATGCACTTGTAACCAAGGAAAAGACGTTGTTGGGCCAATCACAAAGCCCCAAGCTGAGACCCTAGCAACCAATCAGAATAGGAGAGTGGTGGTGCTCATCATGGCCTCGTAATTACGTGTAACCCGTAATTACGGGCAGGTTTAACCAATTACAGAATCGGAAACCGCAATCGGCCGCGATCACGGATGGCGATTCTGAATGCATCGGTAACTGCATTTGGATCCGGCCCGTAATTCCGGTTTACGAGCCGTAATCACGAGTCGTAACCGTAACTAGGGAAATAACAACATTGAGCCAATCAGAGAGCGCCCAGCCGAGGCCCTAGCAACCAATCAGAAAAGGGGAGCTTCTGCCCTCCCCTCCCCTATATAAAGCGGCGGGCCAGCTTAGAGCTCTAATTCACTGTTTCTCAACCTGGGGTACATTGGAACCTGTCAGGTGGACCCCCAGGGGCCGCAAACAAAATGGCATTGAAGCATCCAGCACTGCTGCGTGACTCTCGATGGAAGTCCAGCAGATGAGCTATGGTAAAATGGCGTCCAAAGCCCAGCACTGGAGTCTTTTTGTGTCTCTAGTACAGGGTTTGGATGCCATTTTCCCATAATCCTTCTGCCGGACTTCCACCGAGAGTCACACAGCCCTGCCGGACGCTGCACCTACAAACCTGGGGGGAGAGCCGCCATTTTGTCTGCGGCAACTTGGGGACCCCCTGAAAGGTTCCAATATTCCCCCGGGGTCCACAGAAACAGGGAATCAGAGCACTAACTGGAAGGAAAGAGGAAAAGGTTTAAAGGGGAACTAATGCCTAAGCATTAGACACCAGGGAAGATATATTGGGGAGAGGGGAAGCACTAGACACCATGGAAGCTATATTGAAGAGGGAGGCGAGAACTATTAGACACAAGGGAAGCTATACAATATTGGAGAGGGTGGTAGGATCATTAGACAACAAGGAAGCTATATTGGGGAGGCAGGAACTATTAGACATCAGGGGAGCTATATTGGGGGGGGGGGGGACCATTAGACACCATAAGACACCAGGAAGCTATATGGGGAAGAGAAGGGGACCACTAGACACCAGGTAACAGTATAGAGGGAGGGAGGGGCGCACCGCATGTAAAATTGGGGCTTGGCTAAAGGTGTGGCAGGGGTGGGTCTTAGTATCTCTTTTTCCTGGCTCCAAAAGATGGGTGGTATGGTGGCATACATAATAAAAGGGCACCTGGAAATCTGGGCACCCAGGAAAGCCAATAATAGAATATCGGTAAATATTATGTGTAGGATCGTAAAATATTGGTATTAAATACCAATATTTTACTATAGCTAAACCTAACTCTACTCCCACACAGAACCTTCCCCCCGATACCTAACCCTAGCCGCTTTCCCCCAGACACTCTTCCTGATGCCTAACTCTAATGGTACCCCCCACCCCACACAATCACCCTACCTAACACCTAATCTTAACCACCCATCCCCCACGCCTAACCTTAACCACCTCCCCCCAACGCCTAACCTTAACCACCCCCCACTGCAGCAAAAACAAAGCAAAAGAAGTAATTTATTGGATGCTGTCATTGGCGCCCATTAAAATAGTGGCATTAAGGGGTAATTTGGGTGCCTGCACCCAAATTTCCACTCAATATCACTTTTTTCAATGAGCGCCTATGGTGGTGCCCAAACTTCCGCCACCAGTGAGCGCACAAACCTCTTGCTACCGCTACCGCTATGGTGCCCCTAGGTAGAGTGACCAGACGTCCCGGGTTCGGGGTCCGCTGTCCCAGGCAGCATGAGGTCCCGGGAAACGTCCCGCTTTCAGCAACGGGACGTCCCGGCCTCGGGACTCTGGCCACTCTATACTCAAGAACTGGCAGCGGCGTCTATGGACGCTGTGCCAGTTCATTTCCCGCAGCCCCGCTCCAGCCTCCTTCTTCCGGTGTCTGTTCCGACACCGGCAGGCGAGCAGGGCTACGGCAAGATGGCTGCGAAGCCCTGTACTGGAGACTATTTGTGTCTCCAGTACAGGGCTTCGGGCGCCATCTTGCCGTAGCCCTGTCAACGCGGGAGAGAAGATCAGGAGCAAGATGGTCCCGGGAGCAGCGCGCCAGAGGCCGGAGACTTCTGCCAGGTGAGTAAATGCTTTCTTTTCCAGGTGAAATGTTTGCCCGCATTGCGTTTTTTTTCCAGGTGAAATGTTTGCCCGCATTGCGTTTTTTTTCCCAGGTGAAATGTCTGCCCGCATTGCGTTTTTTTCCAGGTGAAATGTTTGCCCGCATTGCGTTTTTTTTCCAGGTGAAATGTTTGCCCACTTGCGTTTTTTTTCCAGGTGAAATGTTGCCCGCATTGCGTTTCTTTTCCAGGTGAAATGTTTGTCCGCATTGCGTTTTTTTTCCAGGTGAAATGTTTGCCCGCATTGCGTTTCTTTTCTGGTGAAATGTTTGCCCGCATTGCGTTTCTTTTCTGGTGAAATGTTTGCCCGCATTGCGTTTATTTTCTGGTGAAATGTTTGCTTGCATTGCGTTAATTTTCTGGTGAAATGTTTGCCCGCATTGCGTTAATTTTCTAGTGAAATGTTTGCCCGCATTGCGTTTCTTTTCTGGTAAAATGTTTGCCCGCATTGCGTTTATTTTTCTGGTGAAATGTTTGCCCACATTGCGTTAATTTTCTGGTGAAATGCTTGCCCGCATTGCGTTTCTTTTCTGGTGAAATGTTTGCCCGCATTGCGCTAATTTTCTGGTGAAATGTTTGCCCGCATTGCGTTTATTTTGTACTGACATGTTGGCCGCATTGCGTTTATTTTGTACTGACATGTTTGCCCGCATTGCGTTTATTTTCTGGTGAAATGTTTGCCCGCATTGCGTTTATTTTCTGGTGAAATGTTTGCCCGCATTGCATTTATTTTCTGGTGAAATGTTTGCCCGCATTGCGTTAATTTTCTGGTGAAATGTTTGCCCGCATTGCGTTAATTTTGTACTGACATGTTGTCCGCATTGCTTTTATTTTGTACTGACATGTTTGCCCGCATTGTGTTAATTTTGTACTGACATGTTTGCCCGCATTGCATTTATTTTGTGCTGACATGTTGCCCATTGCGTTTATTTTCTGGTGTCCGGGGTAACTGTTACTGCATTTATTATTTAATGGTCATAGATGGCTATGTTTGCTGTTTTGTGGTTACGGTATACTATTAGCATCACACAGTTTCTGCACACCCATGATGCAAAGTCTCGTTTGTCCACATCATGGCGTAAACACTGCTTTCTTATGCCTCGCTGTTACATCATTACGTTAGCTCCGCCATACAATGTCATGGCCACGCCCATTTTTCACCCCCCCCCCCCCGTCTTCGTCACTGCGCGCTCCTCAGTCCTCCCCACTTTTCGCCACGCGCGCGCCGTCCCCCCTCCCCGTCCCAGGTTGAACCCACAAAAATCTGGTCACTCTACCCTAGGTAAATGGAGGAGCTGACTTGTATTTGTACAGCCCCTGGGTGGGACTAGCAGTATCCCTAGGTGGATAGAGGACGGGCAGGCAATAGCTCCCAACTGTACCTCTTTCAGAGGGACAGTCCCTCTTTGGGAACCCTGTCCCTGTGTCCCTCTTTGTTCCACACAGGGCCGGATTTCTGGCAAGGCCACATAGGCCATGGCCTAGGGCACCAGAAATTTAGGGGCGGCTCAGTGAGGGGCAGTAAAGCTATTCTATGCAGCCATCCATATCTACAAGAACAGATTTAACCTTCAAACTCCCTGTCCTGTACTTGTGTCGTCCCTGCAAAACCTGTAAGCTCTATCCTGCAGGTACACTTCAGCCTAGCTCTCATGGTAGACACAATGGTTCCATCATTAATGAGATAACAAACATAACATAAAAGTTCTTAAGGAAAACATAACTTATAATCAATTCGCATATTACTAAAATAGTCATCTGTGACAACTGGCATCCAATGAGGGAAAGTAAGTAGAATTCTCATTGGGGCACACAAAGATAACAACCAAACAGACGGTGTAGTTGGCCTTGGGCGGTGAAAAGTACAAATCCGGCCCTGGTTCCACATGTGTCCCTCTATCAGGACTGATGTACAGATCTGTATTTTTCTACTGAAAAAAAAAAAAGTTTAATTGACTCTTAACTTTATTCCCATCTTTTAAATTGATATATTTCTTATTTGCTTGTGTTAAGAAGGAAAATTAACCAGGATCAGTGAGGTCTGAACTATAAAACATATTTTTCTAATGAAATCTTTATGGTGTGTGTGACTAGAATGTGTCGAGGGCGTCATTAGCGGGCTTAAAAATGTCCCCTCTTTCTTATCTCAAAAAGTTGGGAGGTATGCAGGCTGTAACTTAGTAGTGCATGTGGGAGTTTAGGGACTGGCATTGCCAGTGTTGATAGAGAAGTAGTGGATAAAGGTTAGGCAAATAGGGACGGACTGGTTACAGCTATGGTTTGCATAAGACAGGATCTGGAAAACAAACAAACAGTAGTCACCTCGCTTCCTGTATTGCGAGACTTGCATTAGTTTGTCCCTTGCCGTGCCCCGTAGTTGATCATGGCAACCTCCAGCAGCGGCATGACTTCTGAAAGACTGCGCTATCCTGAGTACATGGCTGCCAGCAGCGCGAGTCCGGGTCACATTGACAACAAGCAGGTGAGCGCTTGGTAATGCTACTGCTGTAAGCTCCCCGGGTGTCGCTATACAAGCGCAGCTCCCCGTGTAATTTGCCCTACACATGGGGACGATGTGACATCTGAGTAATTGTACTCTTTTTCTCTGTTATAATTATTTCATTTCCGCCTCTTCATCCTGATTTGCATGTGCTTCAATTATTTTCTTGCTGCGTTTTTAATGATTCAGTTCAGGTCTGGTCTGGTTACATGTCTATTGCATAAGCCTTGCAGCCAATGGAGAATGAGATCATGAGGGAAACTTCACTGTCGTCAATGTAAAACTGCACCATCATGCTGATGTTCTTGCTTCTAGTGGTGTATAACATTGCTTTTCAATCTCACCGTCACTATATGTGCCCAATTGTAAATGCCAAGTATCCTTTCACTATTAATACATTCAGGCATGCAGTGTTTATGTATGATCAGTGGTGTAGCTACAGACCTTGGGGCCCAATGTGGAATTTGGTAACCCCCCCCCCCCCTTTCCCAATAACTTGACGCAGTAGAAGGAAACCTCTACTAATCCAGCGCTGGGAACCTTTGGAAGTTCACACCTGCACACCTGTCTATGAACCAGTGTGGCTGCTCACACCTGAAGTGCTCCTCTTCCTCCCACCCCAGTATGGTCGCCAGATGTGGTTAGGGCAAGAGGTCAATGTCCGAGAAGAGAGGGGAGGTTAAGCGCTCCACCAGGGCCCGATCGCAGTCGCAACTGTTGCGGCTGTGATCCTTATGCCGGTGTATATGATTTATTGCATCACCAAACTCACTGTAATAGTCCCTGAATGGCAATGTTAAAGGAAATCTTGTGACCTAAAAAAGTTTAACTTATCTGGGGTTTCTTCCACTTCTCTGTATTCCTTCAGGTTCCTCGCTGTCCTCCTGGTCCAGACAATCTGCAGATGTGCCCCTCTGAAAGCTGGTCGACTGAGCCCCGTCATGGCCTACTGCACATGTATGACCCCCTTCCCCTCCCCCCTGATCAAGCTTCCATTGCCAGAAGCATTCTGCACATGAGCAGTTGCAAGTTTTACAAACTGCACATGCACAGAAAGTTCCCAGCCATGGGAGCGTGATTGAGGAGATGCATGGCCAGAGTCATGCATGTGCAGTAGCCTTCGAAAGGGCTTAGAGATTTCGGAGTGACACAGCAGCAGACCGGATCGGGAGAACAGCAAGGGACCTAAAAGACTACAGGGGGCTGGAAGAAGTCCCAGGCAGAAGTGAGCAGTCTCCGACCCATCGGTCAGAGACTACTAATTGGGAATCCAGCACTAGAAAGCGATGAGGGGAACGGGAAGGCTCTATAGGACCCAGAGAATTACCTCTATCTGTTTGTTTTTTGTTTTGATTTTTTTTTTGCTTCAGACTTACTTTAATATAGGAAAATAGAGGAATTGGATGTTGAAGAATGTATGAACTGACTCCACAGCCCTGGCTTTTATTGCAATTGATAGATGGATTGCCCTGGAGCATCTAATAATTCACTGTACACCATTATATTTTTATTTTTTTTCAACCAGAGCAACCTGTTTTGTTTTTGTTTTTTCGCTTTATCGAATAATTTGAAAAATTTAACCAGTATACCATACACTTATGATTGATTTTTCAGAATTTTTTTTTATACATTGAATACAATTTTCAGACGCATCCAATCAGATTTTTGTAGAAAAAAACCTGAAAGTTTGATCATTTTTTTTTTCCTTGATTGGAAAAAAAATGTGTTAATTTCAAATATTGGAATAACATTTTGTAATCCAATAAGCAGTTTTCTTTAAAGATAAACTCCAACCTAGAATTGAACTTTATCCCAATCAGTAGCTGATACCTCCTTTTACATGAGAAATATAATGCTTTTCACAAACAGACCATCAGGGGGCGCTGTATGACTGATTTTGTGCTGAAACCCCTCCCACAAGAAGCTCTGAGTACTGCGGTACTCTGGGCAAACTGCCACAATGTAACAATGTTCACAGATAGGAATTAGCTGTTTACAGCTGTCTCTAACAGCCAAAACAGCTAGGAGCAGCTACATAACCTGCCCACAGTAAAAATGTCACCATGTAATAAATGTCAGAATGTAAATCGGGGAGAGAAAAGATTTTACAATGAGCAAACACTGACTAAATTATTTATACATAATTATGGTAAAAAATGAAGCACTTTTAAGGCAGGTGGGGAGATTAACCTGACCCCACTCAGAATTAAAAGTCGCTCTCTGTAGATGGGGGAAAAAGATGGGTACAACCCTCCACCAAGGGTGAACTTAGCAATATGTAGAAGCTTTCCAGAGGCGCCAATAGAATAAAAGTCACTTAAACGAGCTTAAAACCTATGGGGCAGTGGTGGACCTATCCCATCCATGTGGACAAAGCAAATGAAGGACTGTGGCATCAACAGTCAAACAACAATTTATTTATAATCCACAGTAAAAATAGGCAACGCCTTTCACGGGCTCAATCCCGCTTCATCAGGCCAATCAAAAAGGAGCATACAGCTTATCAGCATCAAAACCACACTGAGCGTCTCTGATTGTAATGGGTGGCATTGTACTTGCCTCTGAAAGGTTCCCGGATCCATTTCCAGCCCACCGAACCAGTGTTGGGTCCCTCTTTATCCTCTGGTGATTGAGTTCATATGCACTGGGCATGCGCAAGTGCAGTCCATGCATGTCCAATAGAATAAAACACATCCATCAGTACTTTTACCCCCCCCCCTTGTTTTATTTTCACCTACACAAGCACTTCATTCTGCTAGTCATGGTAGATCTTACTTGTGCATGCACAGTTCAGATGCGCTCGTTAACAGCTCCTCTTCCAGACAGAAGAGGCATATTTGACCCAGTGGGTCGAATATGTTTAGAGGGAGCCAACGCTGGATCAATGGGCTTAAGATGGGTCCAGGGAGCCAGAGCTGGATTGGTGGGCTGGAAACGTATCCAGGTAGTATCTGGACTAACCAGAGTCTTTTTCACTAATGAGTTTATTTTTTGACACTTCAGAAGTGCATGACGTTAACTACAGTGACTGCTCTTTGCAAGTCTAAGTATATTTTACTTATTCTGAGAATAATTGTACTTTCTGTTTCTTTAGCCTTGTCTAAGCGTATAAATATTGAAGTCTCTGGAAGCGCTTATATGTGATGATAGAGGCAAGGCAGGTCATTTCGGCACGCACTCTACCCCGTGCTGTGCCTTACCTAGGCGTCGCCATAGACATAATGTTTTTACAGTGTGCCTATGGCTACGCAGCAGTGTAATGCATGTGTCGGCGATAGCCAGAACCTAATTACATCTCCCTCTGAGTTGCTACGATGCATAGGGGGAATAGTAATTAACTCTGCCCGGAATTTAAGCGGCAGCAGGGTGAGCCATGATTCAGGTCGCCCTGTGCCAAAGTGAACGGGCAGCACAATTCAATGTACGCAATAGAAGTGAATTGACATCTAAAAAATGCTTTCCTTATGTCTGCCATATTTGGATTAGTCACCTAAATCATAACTCCTGTAAGGATTTTCTAATACCTGTATTCACATTGTTTTCAGTCATTGAGGCTCTTGATAACCACTATGTCTTGATCCTCCTATCCTTTCTGGGGACAATAACTTGTTTAACCACATTAGCCTGCAGGTTGTTTTCACCTTATGAACGAGAGGGATTTTTACATTTCAGCACTCCTCCCTTTCATTCCCCAATAACTTTATCACTACTTAGAACAACAAAATGATCTATCTATTTCCGCCACCAATTAGGCTTTCTTTGGGTGGTACTTTATACTAAGAACTATTTTACTCTAAATGCATTTTAACCTCCCTGGCGGTAAGCCCGAGCTGAGCTCGGGCTATGCCGCCGGGAGGCACCGCACAGGCCCCGCTGGGCCGATTTGCATAATTTTTTTTTTGTTACACGCAGCTAGCACTTTGCTAGCTGCGTGTAACCTACGATCGCCGCCGCTGCCCGCCGATCCGCCGCTAAACCCGTCGCCGCAGCCGCCCCACCCCAGACCCTGTGCGCTGCCTGGCCAATCAGTGCCAGGCAGTGCCGTGGGGTGGATCGGATTCCCCTTTGACGTCACGACGTCGATGACGTCATCCCGCCCCGTCGCCATGGCGACGGGGGAAGCCCTCCAAGAGATCCCGTTCTTTGAACGGGATCTCTTGATCTCCGTTCGCCGGCGGCGATCGGAGGGGCTGGGGGGATGCCGCTCAGCAGCGGCTATCATGTAGCGAGACATTGTCTCGCTACATGAAAAAGAAAAAAAAAATTTAAAAAAAGGTATTTGCTGCCCCCTGGCGGTTTTTAACAAACCGCCAGGGAGGTTAATGGGAATGATAAGAAGAAAATAGAAAACATTATTTCCCAGTTATCGCCCATTATAGTTTTAAAATAAAACATTCTACTGTGGATAAAAGCCAAATATTTTATTTGCCCATTTGTCCCGGTTAGTGCAACGTTTAAATTATATCCCTAGTACAATGTAATGGTGTCAATATTTTATTTGGAAATAAAGGTGCATCTTTTCAGTTTTACATCCATCACAAATTACAAGCCCATAATATAATAATAATATACTCTCTTGACATATACATTAAAACATTTTTAGTCTCTAAAGTCTGTAGGTGTAATTTTACTATTTGGCTACAAGATGTCCTTGCGCATTATTTCCTATTACGTAAAATAAGTACGCTAAATAGGAAGTAGTGCGTGCCTGTGTTAGGTCCTGTTCACACCTAAGCGGGAATCGTGCGATTCCCGCTAATCGCTTGCCTTTTCAAAAAAACGCGAGTCCTATTCTAGCCTATGGCAGTGTTCTCGCTGCCATGATCGCGTGCGTTTTGCGGTTATCGCTAATCGCAAACGTGTTACCTGCAGCGGTTTCCCACGATTCTGGAGCGATCGCAATTAGCATGTATAGAACTGCTAATTGTGATCGCTCCCAAAACGCTTATTTGTCCAGTGATGTTTCTGCGTTTATCGTGGAAAAATCACACCCACAAAACGCTAGCAGTAATTGCTAGCGTTTTGCAATTTCTAGTGTGAACGAGCCCTTACTTTGGAAGTGATGCAGGCATCTCATTGATGCCAACCATCACTTGGACCTAGAGGGGAGATTAATGATTGGGAACAGTGGCGGGAGCGAGCGGGAGGGAGTGCGGCCGCAGCAATTAAGAATGATCACTGTTTTTCAGCAAAAAGAGTGATCATTGTTGGCGGACATGCATGGATTGACTCCACCAATCTCGCCCCCCCCCCCCCGTTGCCAGGACCTTTGCGATAGTGGGCTTCCGCCCGACCGTGCGCACAGCACATTTCAAACCCCTCTTCCCTCCCTCCCATGTTGGTTTCAACATCAGAAACCTTTCCTATAGCTATATATTGCTGTATACAGGGAGTGCAGAATTATTAGGCAAATGAGTATTTTGACCACATCATCCTCTTTATGCATGTTGTCTTACTCCAAGCTGTATAGGCTCGAAAGCCTACTACCAATTAAGCATATTAGGTGATGTGCATCTCTGTAATGAGAAGGGGTGTGGTCTAATGACATCAACACCCTATATCAGGTGTGCATAATTATTAGGCAACTTCCTTTCCTTTGGCAAAATGGGTCAAAAGAAGGACTTGACAGGCTCAGAAAAGTCAAAAATGGTGAGATATCTTGCAGAGGGATGCAGCACTCTTAAAATTGCAAAGCTTCTGAAGCGTGATCATCGAACAATCAAGCGTTTCATTCAAAATAGTCAACAGGGTCGCAAGAAGCGTGTGGAAAAACCAAGACGCAAAATAACTGCCCATGAACTGAGAAGTCAAGCGTGCAGCTGCCAAGATGCCACTTGCCACCAGTTTGGCCATATTTCAGAGCTGCAACATCACTGGAGTGCCCAAAAGCACAAGGTGTGCAATACTCATAGACATGGCCAAGGTAAGAAAGGCTGAAAGACGACCACTGAACAAGACACACAAGCTGAAACGTCAAGACTGGGCCAAGAAATATCTCAAGACTGATTTTTCTAAGGTTTTATGGACTGATGAAATGAGAGTGAGTCTTTTAGGGCCAGATGGATGGGCCCGTGGCTGGATTGGTAAAGGGCAGAGAGCTCCAGTCCGACTCAGACGCCAGCAAGGTGGAGGTGGAGTACTGGTTTGGGCTGGTATCATCAAAGATGAGCTTGTGGGGCCTTTTCGGGTTGAGAATGGAGTCAAGCTCAACTCTCAGTCCTACTGCCAGTTTCTGGAAGACACCTTCTTCAAGCAGTGGTACAGGAAGAAGTCTGCATCCTTCAAGAAAAACATGATTTTCATGCAGGACAATGCTCCATCACACGCGTCCAAGTACTCCACAGCGTGGCTGGCAAGAAAGGGTATAAAAGAAGAAAAACTAATGACATGGCCTCCTTGTTCACCAGATCTGAACTCCATTGAGAACGGTGGTCCATCATAAAATGTGATATTTACAAGAAGGGAAAACAGTACACCTCTCTGAACAGTGTCTGGGAGGCTGTGGTTGCTGCTGCACGCAATGTTGACGGTGAACAAATCAAAACACTGGCAGAATCCATGGATGGCAGGCTTTTGAGTGTCCTTGCAAAGAAAGGTGGCTACATTGGTCACTGATTTGTTTTTGTTTTGTTTTTGAATGTCAGAAATGTATATTTGTGAATGTTGAGATGTTATATTGGTTTCACTGGTAAAAATAAATAATTGAAATGGGTATACATTTGTTTTTTGTTAAAGAGACTCCGTAACAAAAATTGCATCCTGTTTTTTATCATCCTACAAGTTCCAAAAGCTATTCTAATGTGTTCTGGCTTACTGCAGCACTTTGTACTATCACAGTCTCTGTAATAAATCAATGTATCTTTCCCTTGTCAGACTTGTCAGCCTGTGTCTGGAAGGCTGCCAAGTTCTTCAGTGTTGTGGTTCTGCTATGCACTCCCCCCTCAGGGGGGAAAGAAACACACAAATGATCTCTTGAGATTCAAAAGGAAGGCTGTATACAACCTGCTTGTGTATGGATGTATTTTCTATGTGTGGACATACTGTACATCAACCTACTTCCTGTTTTGGTGGCCATTTTGTTTGTTTATAAACAAACTTTTTAAAATTGTTTTTAACCACTTTTAATGCGGCGGGGAGCGGCGAAATTGTGACAGAGGGGAATAGGAGATGTCCCCTAACGCACTAGTATGTTTACTTTTGTGCGATTTTAACAATACAGATTCTCTTTAAAGTGAACCTTAAGCCAGAAAAAAAAATAGTTTTACTCACCTGGGGCTTCTCCCAGCCCCCTGCAGCAGTCCTGTGCCCTCGCAGCCACTCACTAATCCTCTGGTCCCCCGTTGCCAGCTAGTTTCGTTTTTGCCGACAGGCCCGTCAGGACTGGCCACGCGTAGATTTTTCCGCATTCCTGACTGTAATTAGCGCTATTGCGGGCCGCAACACGCACAAAAATACGCGTTGCCGCATATCTATGCATGCGTAATGCGGCAACGCGTATTTTTGTACGCGTTGCGGCCCACAATAGCGCTAATTACAGTCGGAAATGTGTGGCCAGTCCTGACGGGCCTGTCTGCAAAAACGAAACTAGCTGGCAGCGGGGGACCAGAGGATAGTGAGTGGCTGCGAGGGCACAGGACTGCTGCAGGGGGCTGGTAGAAGCCCCAGGTGAGTAAAACTAATTTTTTTTTCTGGCTTAAGGTTCACTTTAAGTTGCCTAATAATTATGCACAGTAATAGTCACCTGCACACACCAATATCCCCCTAAAATAGCTAAAACTAAAAACGTTAAAAAAAATTCAGCTTTGATATTAACCACTTCACCACTGAGGGGTTTTACCCCCTGACCACCAGAGCAATTTTCACCTTTCAGCGCTCCTTCCATTCATTCGTCTATAACTTTATCATTACTTATCGCAATGAAATGAACTATATCTTGTTTTTTCCGCCACCAATTAGGCTTTCTTTAGGTGGGACATTATGCCAAGAATTATTTTTTTCTAAATGTGTTTTAATGGGAAAATAGGAAAAATGTGGGGGGAAAAAAATTATTTTTCAGTTTTCGGCCATTATAGTTTTTAAATAATGCATGCTACTGTAATTAAAACCCATGAAATGTATGTGCCCTTTTGTCCCGGTTATAAAACCGTTTAAATTATGTCCCTATCACAATGTTTGGCGCCAATATTTCATTTGGAAATAAAGGTGCATTTTTTTCAGTTTTGCGTCCATCCCTAATTACAAGCCCATAGTTTATAAAGTAACAGTGTTATACCCTCTTGACTTAAATATTTAAAAAGTTCAGTCCCTAAGGTAACTAATTATGTATTTTTTTTAATTGTAAATTTTTGAATTTTTTTTTAATTACAAAAAAAAAAAAATGGGGAGTGTGGGAGGTAATGAGTTAATTTTTTGTGTAAAAGTCATTTATTTGTATGTGAAAAATGTGTAGGGTGTAGTTTACTATTTGGCCACAAGATGGCCACAGTAACTTTTTGCTTTATTGCGACCTCCAAGCCTCCTTCCGGAAGCTTGGAGGAAGAATAAGGAGGCTGGACACGTGAGTTTCTTCTCACAATGATCGCGCTGCCCATAGGAGAGCAGCGGGTCATTGTGGGGCTTAGATCAACGAACGGGAATGGATTTTCCCGTTCATTGATCTCCGAGCGGGCGGCGGCGTGTTTACTAGCGGCGGGCGGCGTGTTTACGAGCGGGAGCGCGGACAGCGTCGGGAACGCGGAAAGTACGTATTTCTCCGTCCCTGGTTGTCAAAGGATGGAAAAAGGGGCGGAGAAATACGTACGCGCGGGGGTAAAGTGGTTAATGAGTTTTTTGGGTTCATTGAGAACATGGTTATTGTTGTTCAATAATAAAATTATTCCTCAAAAATACAACTTGCCTTATAATTCTGCACTCCCTATATTGGTATGTAGCCCCTGTCTTCCCAGTGATGTTTAGATATGCAGAATTCTCCTATCAGAGCATTCTGGGAGTCCAGGTATTCTTTTTGCTGGCTTCGGAACACACAGTATACAAGATGCACCTGCCAGCAGTAAAGATGTCACCTGTGATACATTTCAGAATACAAATCGGGGTGAGGAGAGATTTTACAATGGGCAAACACTCACAAACTAATTTATAACTGAATTTTGTTAAAAATAAGCAATTTTATTACTTTACATCCAGTAAAGTTCCACTTTAAGGCACTTTTGATAGTCATTACACCAAGGACCTTGGCACACTGGAGAGTGTCTTTGTGGGTCTTTTTTTTTTTTTTTTTTTTTTTAACTGCTTTTCTTGACTTGCATTAAAATTGCTGCAAAATTGCCGTGATTATGATTTTTTTGAAAAATCACGATCGCAGCTATTTTTGCCACAATTTTAATGTAAGTCAATGGAAGCATTTTTTTTTTTTTTTTGTTAAAACAAAAATGACCCGCAAAAGCTTTCTGATGTGTCAGGGCCCTTCAACTGTATTAAACAGGTTTTTCTTCAACAATCTTGCATTGTTAAACTTTTCCTGTGCAACCTTCTCCAGTAAATGATGGCTGTGAACTGTGTGCAGCTCAGTGTAGAAAGCTTTCCCAGGCGCCTGTCACATTTGTTTGACGGATGACCTTTCCAACACGCCTATTAAAAATGCCATGAAACTATGGATTTTGACGTCTGTGGCGAGACATTAAATGACCTTATAATTTAAAACAAAGCATTTGAGACCTGTTAGGAAGGCCTAAATTTGTTCAGCGCTAGCTTTACACATGGATATTTTACAGTATAATGAATGTTGAAAGGTAATGCCAAGTCAGTGGAACTTGCATGCATTTTTTGTCTTTATGATAATGTTTAAGTCTCCCCCTGGAACTCCTACTTGCCTTAACTAATAGTGACAGATGTAATGTCCACTACCTTCCATACTAAAAATGAAATGAAACCTTGCAGACTTTGATTATAACCATCCTAGAGCTTTTGTGTGTGAACATCTAGACATGTTTATGAAAGCTCATTAAACTTGATACTTGTGCAGATTTGATCAGCTTTCTTTGGACACTTGCCCATTAGGTTATGGATGGTCGATAAGATGCAAATAATTCCATTGGGGCATGGTTAACCACTTAAGTACTAGCAGTCTCTGCCCCCTTAAAGGGACACTTAAGTCAAACAAAAAAATGAGTTTTACTCACCTAGGGCTTCCAATAGCCCCCTGCAGCTGTCCGGTGCCCTCGCCGTCTCCCTCCGATCCTCCTGGCCCCGCCCGCAGCCACTTCCTGTTTTGGTGACAGGAGCTGACAGGCTGGGGACGCGAGTGATTCTTCGCGTTCCCAGACACATTAGCACCCTCTATGCTGCTATATGGTATATGATATATGCTATAGCAGCATAGATGGCGCTATTGTGGCCAGGAACGCGAAGAATCACTCGCGTCCCCAGCCTGTCAGCTCCTGTCACCGAAACAGGAAATGGCTGCCGGCGGGGCCAGGAGGATCGGAGGGAGACGGTGAGGGCACCGGACAGCTGCAGGGGGCTATTGGAAGCCCCAGGTGAGTAAAACTCATTTTTTTTTGTTTGACTTAAGTGTCCCTTTAAGGACCAGAGACCACTGGTACAGGAACGTGGAATCCAGACGAAATAACGACGAATCGCCGCACATACCTGCCGCAGCCGCCGCCGTCGTCGCCGCTCGCCGGGACTCCCAGGACATAGACTTTGCCGTGTCTATGACGACAGTGCCGTGTGAGCCGGTCAGGAGCCGCTTTCATTGGCTCCTGACCGTGTCTATCAGTGTAAGCCAATGAGTGCGGCTTACATTGATAGACACGGCCAGGAGCCAAAGAAACTGCTCCTGACCAGCTTGCATGGCTCTGCTGTCCTAGAGACAGGCAGAGCCTGTGAGATGCGGCGAGACTCGTCGGGTTTGAGCGGCGGATGCGCGCAGCGGCAGCTAATTGAAATCTACGCCCTGCCAGCCAGGAGCCCCCCAAAACAGGGCGTAGATTTCAGTTCGCTCGGTCCTTAAATAGTTAAGCAAATTTTGAATACAAATGTATGCAGCTTGAAAATGGACCAATCAATCCCTTCCAAGGTGAAACTGGTCTATTTTCAAGCTTCATACATTTGCATTGTCTTCCTTCAACTCACTTCACCTGCCTTTAAAGGCATTCTATCAAACTTAACAAATTTCTGTCAGTAGCATAAATCAAAATTGCAATAACAGTCTGTGCGAACACAGCATATCTTTTTGCTGTGCAGTGTTTCTATTCCTTTTAATTTACCTTATAGACGGATCCCCTGACAAGCTGACGGCGACGGCTAATGGGGCAGCTCATTATGTGAGAGGGGATTCCTTTTTTACAGTGCGGCCGGGGATTATACTATTTTCATGTTTCACCATATAAGAGTGCATTATTCAGCGCGTGATCCGAAGTAGCCTGTTATGAGGAGCGCGAGACAACCGCTCTCGCTTCTACTCTGCCCAGCCAATCCGCCCCCAGAAGGAGACTTCCGTGTGTTGGGCTGCCGCCGCATCATTAGTTGTTTGTCATTGCTACGCAACGGCAAACCTATAAATTCTTCCAAAGGACCCTTCACATCTCATTAAAGAGACTCTGAAGCGAGAATGAATCTTCTGGAGGCAGGGCTAACGGCTGCAGCCCTGCCTCCAGTCGCGTCTATCAGCGGCGCATCGCCGCCTCTCCCCCGCCCCTCTCAGTGAAGGAAGACTGAGAGGGGCGGGGGAAAGGCGGAGATACGCGCTGACAGACGCGCGTGGGGCAGGGCTGCGGCGGTTAGCCCTGCCCCAACCAGGAAGAGGGGATGCGCTGCACGGAGGGGGATTTGGGGGTGAAGGGACCCCCGTTTAGCGGCACGATAGCGGCGGTTTAGCAGGGGCACACATGCCCCTGCTATCTATGAGGTCTGAAGCGAGATTTATTCTCGCTTCAGACTCTCTTTAAGCTATGAAATGACAACTTGTTTGAGAGGCATATGGAGGCTGCCATATTGATTTCCTTTTAAGCAATGCCAGTTGCCTGGCAGCCCTGCTGCTCTATTTGGCTGCAGACGTGTATCTGAATCACACCAGAAACAAGCATGCAGGCTAATCTTGTATTTTGTAGTATATACAGGCGCTGATCCAAACTTTATCTCGTGTATGTTCCACCAGCTGCTCAGGATAAACCACATCCACTATCGGCTCCAAGAAAAATGCATACAAATCCACAGCGCTTGGTACTCAAATCGGCATCTGCAGTAACCCCACAGTGCTCAAAAGCATATTTCCACAGTGACCATCACCAGAAATAAATCAAGAAAGGTCACTTCTCCATCCAAGAATCACATAAACATTTATTAGAAACTGAATCTACATCACATATACAATGACTTACTTCAAGGGTCCTTTTGACAGGGACCCTTAGTAGTTAAAAGCATATAGTGTAACCCAGTAGACATTTAAAATCCAAAAAACGATCTCATATAAGTTGCCCAGTCTCCAGTTCCTACCGGTTTCGGCCTTGCGCAGTCATCAGGAAACCCTGGGTTACACTATATGCTTTTAACTACTAAGGGTCCCTGTCAAAAGGACCGTGGAATTAAGTCATTGTATATGTGATGTAGATTCAGTTTCTAATAAATGTTTATGTGATTCTTGGATGGAGAAGTGACCTTTCTTGATTTATTTCTGGTGATGGTCACTGGGGAAATATGCTTTTGAGCGCTGTGGGGTTACTGCAGATGCCGATTTGAGTACCAAGCGCTGTGGATTTGTATGCATGCAGCTAATCTTGTCAGATCTGACAAAATTGTTAAACACCAGATCTGCTGCATGCTTGTTCAGGGTCTATAGCTAAAAGTATTGGAGGCAGAGGTTCAGCAGGGCTGCCAGGCAACTGGTATTGCTTAAAAGAAAATAAATATGGCAGCCCCCATATACTTCTCACTATAGTTGTCCTTTAAGCTGCCTATTCCTTGCTTGTTTTTCATTTGTGCTCATGAGACTAGTTAACTAGTTGGTGCTCTGCCTGCAACGCTACGATGATGGCTCCCATTGCCAGAAGTGTAGCACCCTTTAGGTAAGCAATATTGTTTATCCCACTCCCATCCCAAGGGCACACTATCACAAATCTCCCTTATGGGCAGGTTTGTGGGGTTTTTTCTTAGAATTGGGTGGCGATTTAAAAAATGCTTTGCCTTTGAATGTCAAGGGTGGTCTGGCGTGATTATCAGGGCTAACTGCAATTGCCGGACACGAAGCATTTTGTGAGCCTTTGTGTTCTAATGTAAAGTATTGGAGTAGGAAAATCACTTCCAAAATTGCTTACAGAATGCTAGTGATTGGGATTAGCGATTCCTAGTGGCTCTCTTTTCCCCTTCTTCTGTATAGAAGCTCCTTGATGAACCGATTAAGGGTGATTTTAGAAGTATCTGTTTAGGAGCCCAAACACGGGCTGTTTCCTGCGCCATATTTATCTAGGTTCCCTCTAGGGTGGAGATAATAATTAATATTTGTGGGGTGGGCAGTAACAGCCCTCTACTGACAGCATGGGTGTAAATATTGTGTGTACTGAATCATGTTGTGCTGCAGTCTTCTGTTGCCTCTTGCTTTCGCAACTTTAGTGAGTTGATGTGTTGTTATTGGTTTCTTTTCAGGTGAATTTTGTACACATAACCTCCTCACATTTTTAGACTGAAAAATTAAAAAAAATATTTAATTACCTTCTGCAGTGACCCGACTCATTGTAAATTCACATCAGGGCTGTGGAGTCGGAGTCTCTGAGTCGGAGCAATTTTGGGTACCTGGAGTCGGAGTTGTGATTTCATAAACTAAGGAGTCAGAGGATTTTGGACAAAATGCACAACGCTGGTAAGTATTAGAGTCGAGGAGTCGGAGTCTGAGGCATTTTTGGGTGCCTGGAGTCGGCATTTTCGTAAACTGAGGAGTCGGAAGATTTTTGCACCGACTACACATAGCCACTCCCAAGACTCCTCTTCTCCTGTCATTTTAGAATTACCTGCCTGGTCTTTTTGTTGTGAGTCTCCGCCCATTTCTTGTGCATAGCCCCGCCCTGCTGAAAACAGGCGCAGCATTCTCTCTACTCAAGGAAGAAAAAAAATTGATGGGGTGGGGCTACGTGCCGGAATCCAGCGGCTACGGGGCTCTAGGAGAGATGCACAACAAGAAGATTGGGCAGGTAATTAAAACTTTACTGGAGAAAAGGATCCTGTGAATTTGTGTTATTGGCTGGATATCTGCTTTAAACAATACTTGAACTCCTATATGAGCATATTGGCTCACAACATACGAACTTGCAAAGACCTTAAAGGGAACCTAAACTGAGAAGGATATGGATTTTTCCTTTTTAAATAATACCAGTTGCCTGACTCTCCTGCTGATCCTGTGTCTCTAATACTTTTAGCCACAGCCCCTCAACAAGCATGCAGATCTGGTGCTTTGACTGAAGTCAGACTGGAATAGCTGCATGCTCGTTTCAGGTGTATGATTCAACCACTGCTACAGCCAAAGAGCTCAGCAGGACTGCCAGGCAACATGTATTTAAAAGGAAACCTCAATATCCCTCTCAGTTTAGGTTCCCTTTGAAGGACTTCAGAGGCCAAAAATGTAATTATTTTTTACTCACCTGGGGATTTTTCTAACCCTTCGCAGCCGTCTCAGCCCCTCGCCGCAGCCTCGGACCTCCTCAGTGTCCCCGCTGGCCAGCTGCAATGACCGCGACCCGCTTGGGTTGGCTCTTCTTCGCCTGCGCGGGCACTCATACCCACGTGTTCACGTCATCTGGTGCAGAAGAGCCGACCCTGCCGGCAGGTCACGATCATTGCATCCGGCCGGCGGAGACACCGAGGAGGAACGGGGCTACGCCAAGGGGCTGAAGAAGCCCCAGGTGAGTAAAAAATAGATAACCTTTTTGGCCTCTGAAGTCCTTTGACACTGCCGTGATAAAATATACATTTTATTTTACAATCCATAAAAATATATAATGATACACTTAGTAAATTACCTAAACCTTCTGTTACTATAATATAAAACACACATGCTATCTTCATAAAATATGCAGTCATGTTCTTTTAAAATTTAAGATGTTTATATAGCAGTGGTGTAGTTTCTTAATTATCGCTCATTTAAATGTATTTATAATATCCCATTAATCAGAAAGATTGTTCTACAGTAATCATCCTTAGTTTGCTAGGTGAGAAAATAATAGCACCATTACACAAATGTAATATATAATTTCATCATGCTTCTATGAATACAAAAGTATCAAAAGAAATGTAATGAACAAAATCTTATGAGAAGTATTCACACCATCTTACAATGAAGGTATTCTAGGTCAAGAGTTACAATCTGCTCTTCCATGGCTAGATGACAGTAACTACTGTATTTTTCGCACTATAAGACGCTCCTGACCATAAGATGCACCTAGGCTTAGAGGACAAAAACCAGGGGGAAAAATATACATTAAACCTGGGGCATCTTGTGCATTATGCCCTTTGTACCTCATGCCCCCTTGTACCTCTTGTCTCCCTGAGTCCCCCTTGTGTCCTTCTCTGTCCCCATGTGTTTGTCTCTGTCTCCTTGTGTCCTCCTCTATGCCCCTTTGTGTCCCTAGTTTTCCCCCCTGTATCCTCCTCTGCATGGGCACAGTACAGGGAATCCCCGACATTGCGTCGGCTTAGAGGTTCATATTGGCAGGTGTTCACAAATCAGGAACGCCTTGCATTTGAACTATAAGATGCAGTGACTTTTTTCCCCCCACTTTTGGGGGAGAAAAAGTGAGTCTTATAATCTAAAAAATACAGTACTTTTGGGTGAAACCGTTACCAAAGGTAGCACACGGGGTGTCCTCATAATGTCTCCAGTATGTTTATTTGTGGAAAGTCAAGGGCATCAACTTGAAGCTCAGTTAAGGCAGCAAAACATCTTGGGCTGCTCCTATGAAGATGTATGTAACATCAAGAAAATATATTAAAATGAATACCTCCACTTTTGCGCTTTGTAGATTCCAGGCCATTGTAATGTTGAGACAACATTCACAGTGCTGGCTTGCCCCGGATGGCAATGCTCACCTATAGTGACATTCACAATGCAGTGGGTGCGTTCCGGTATAACGGTGCACAACGGGAAATTTGTGGCTCAATGCCAGTATTACAATGGGGGCCTATGGCGGTTCTCAAATTTTTTTTTTTGTTTTCTTTGCAGCGATTGGCGGTGGGTAGGTGGTATGGTTAAGGTTAGGCATGGAGGGTGGGTGGTTGAGGTTAGGAGTGGGGGTTGGTTAAGCTTAGGTGTGGGGAGGGGTTTAAGGTGAGGGTTCAGTGTGAGAATAGGTTTAGGTTTAACTGTAGTAAAATATCACTATTTAATACCGATATGTTACTATTGTCAGTTTTACTGTAATAGTAGAATATCAGTATATTTACCGATATTCTACCTTTCAATGTTCTGGGTCCTCAGGTTTCCTCAGCGCCCTTTTTGCATGTACACGTGTGCAGCAGCATTGCGTTAGTGCAAAATGCATGTTTGCAGTAAAGGTAAGACATACCTTTCATTGACTGTATTCTTCGCTGTTTGTGATGCAAAACGTGAGTGATGGGTGTTCTCTGGGTGTATAATGGGTGTATTCTTTTAGTCACAGAGAACTCAACACAATGGCTGTTGTGAACATAGCCCCAGCCTTTTTTACATCCTCAGTCAGAATATGGTGAATGGTATTTAGGATTTGGCTAGGGTTGTTAGGAATGCTAATGTTCAGATTTTGACAGCTCTAGTCTTAAAGCTAGCAGTGCTGAGCTGTCAGAGTACACAGGCACACATCTATCTGTAGGTAGCTGGGCATAGGAAGCTTGTTGTCACTTAGATACTTTAGAGTAGCTACAGGCCAGACAGTGAGATGGAACAAGAGATTTCCAGCAAATGATGCATCACAAGATGAAATATGTCACAGGTGAATAGGAACTCACAAGGCGTATTTATTGGACTTTGTATTTTAACTGAAGTTTTTGTTTAATGTACCGCTTTGTGCATAATGTAAAGCTGGGCGCTGTGCTCAAATTTATAACCTCCTATGTAATGTTTTATTTATTGCTTCTTCTCTGCAAATATTCCACATGCCCTTTTTTTTTTTATCATATTTTTTCTTTTTTTTTCTTTTGTTATTGATGAGTCAGCCTTTTTTTCCAGTGCATTGAAATAAAATCAAAGAGCTTTGCTCACAGAATTTGAAATAAACTGTAGAAGGCATAAAAATACAAGGATGGCACATAAAAAGGGTAGAATAGAAACCTCAGCAGTATGCAGTGCTGCCGATGCTGGGGAATGGGACGTGAATCATTTCTGCTCAGTAGAGACATTCTTCAGGATTTGCAGTACTTCCAGCTGGGGATAAAGCAGATGGCTTCCCTCCCGCTTTTAGGTTTCACTTACTGCTAATGTGTGGCACATGTAACTAATACTCTGCATGAGAGGTCTGTAGGCCAAGGGAGAGGAAGTGCTATGACAGCCTGAGAATACCAGCTCTGTGAAGAAGCTTCAATCCTTTCAGCTGCGTATTTACAAATTTACTTCATGTACCTCCTAAGAAGAGCTGTCAAGTGTGCTGTGCATGTAATGATCATAATGACTATACTTCTCTGAATGTGTGGGCTGCTTTCAGGAAAACAATGCCAATTTTCAGTTGTAGCAGGTTTTAGCTTATGAAACGTACATTACTACAGTATCTTGTGTCCATTCTTGTTTTCTATAACTTATTAAAGCAAATCTGTGAGGAGAAAAAAGCATGAAAGGACAACTGAAGCGAGAGGTATATGGAGGCTGCCATATTTCTTTTTAAACAATACCAGTTGCCTGCCTGTCCTGCTGAACCTCTGCCTTTAATGTGTTATTTAAACACTACTGCAGCCAAATAGATCAGCAAGGCTGCCAGGCAACTGATATTGTTTAACCACTTGGCAACCGCCCACAGCCAATTGGCGGCAAAGTGGCACCCCCAGGACCGCGTAACGCCAATTGGCGGCGGCACCTGGGGGACTGAATTGCTGGGGATCCGGCATTAGGCTCCGCCCACCCGCGACGTCAACCCGCCGGCCAATTAGCAGTGTCGGCGGGTTGTTAACCCCCGATCTAGCACATAGTAAGCGTATAATACACTTTGCAATGTATGCAAAGCGTATTATACAGGCTGCCTCCTGCCATGGTGGTCCCAGTGATCGAGGGACCACCAGGGCAGGAGGCAGTCCCCCTAGTAAGCACACACAAACATTGATCCTGCCACCTGATCGCCCTATCTGTCAACGCTATTTTTTAGATTACCGTATATACTCGGATACAAGTCGACCTCATGTATAAGTCGACCCCAATATTTGACCCACTTAAACAGGAATTTATTATTACTCAAATATAAGTCTGTGCGGCAAAGTTAAGGGCTGTGTGGCCCTTCTAGCAGTGTGGCTCCTTTGTCCCCCTGGCTGTGTGGCCCCTCTAGTTGTGTGTCCTCTGTGTCCCACTGGCTGTGTGGCTTCTGTGTCCCCCTGGCTGTGTGGCTTCTGTGTCCCCCTGGCTGTGTGGCTTCTGCTGTGTGGCCCCTGTTTCCCCTGGCTGTGTGGCTTCTGCTGTTTCCCCTGGCTGGGTGGCCTCTGTGTCCCCCCTGGCTGGGTGACTTCTGCTGTGTGGCCCCTGTTTCCCCTGGCTGTGTGGCTTCTGCTGTTTCCCCTGGCTGTGTGGCCTCTGTTTCCCCCTGGCTGGGTGGCCCCTGTGTCCTGCTGGCAGTGTGGCTCCTGCTGTGAGGCCCCTGTGCCCCCTGCCTGTGCAGTTACTTGTGGGCAATAGCGATCTCCTGTCTCCCCTTCCCTGCAGTGTAAGCAGACCTCTTGCTAAAAAGCCCCCCTCCCTCCCACCACCATGCAAAGGAGCCTCTTGTCTCTACCTCTCCCCCCTCTGTGTGATCACTGAAGCCAGCAATCACTCACTGAGCTATCCCAGCACGGCAAAGCAGACAGTTTACTGAAAATCCCCCTCCCTTCCACCACCATGCAAAGGAGCCTCTTATCTCTATCTCTCCCCCCTGTGTAATCGCTAAAGTGGAAGCTTCTCGCTCACACTAATCCATCCGAGCACAGCTCTCTTCTCCCTGTAGTCACGCTGACTGGGCTGTATGCATAAGCTACAGCTTCCGATGTCATGTGATACATGAAGTCACATGACATCGGGACCCGTAGCTGTGAGCTGATGCACACACAGCCCAGCCAGCGTGAATACAGGGAGAATAGCGCTGCGCTCGGATGGATTAGTGAGTCAGAAGCTTCCACTTTAGCAATTACACAGGGGGGAGAGATAGTGACAAGAGGCTTCTTTGCATGGTGGTGGGAGGGATTGGGATTTTCAATAAACTGTCTGCTTTGCATTACAGGAAGGGGGAGAGAAAGAGGTGCCTCCCCCATTCCTGGCTATAAGTGGGGAAATTTTGGACTATCTCGAGTATAAGGCGACCACCCCCCCCCCCCCCCCACACACACACTTTTATACTTTGAGTCTGTGTGAGAACGCGGAAAAGCCGCCGCCAATACTCAAGGTGAGTCGGCTGATTCCGCTTTCAACATCGCAGCTGGCGCGCAGGCGGAGCGCGGAGAAACCGCCGCATGCCCTAACATTAGGGCGGCGGATTTTGCGTCCAATGCGGCAAGTTGCACGCATAGGCCTGTGCCTCTTAGTAATGCGGGATGCGGAGAAAACGCCGCACGCACGAACAGCGGTGCGGCGGATTCCGCATCTAATACAGCAGAAACATTACAACACATGACTGGTGTGGCTGGGACTGATAGTCCACATTGGTTTAGGAGGACGCGCGCGCGCAGAGAGGCAGGGCCTTTATGGCAGTCAGAAGGGGGTCAGCTGACCAAGCCGGTCAGCTGACAATTTCAACTACCTTCATTGGTCCAGCACTTAGGGGAGGCGCTGGAGAGCGCTTGTGTGTATATATACTGGGTGCTGGTCATTTCTCTGGTGTCTGGCGTTGCGAACACTACGTGGTAGCACTCAGACCTTGTCAGTATCTGTGTTATTTAGACCAGTTTCCAAGGTGTTGATGGCCAAGGAACTCACACCTTAGTCTAGGAATTCAGTATCATCTGTATTATTTGTCATATTCTAGACTAGTT
Source organism: Hyperolius riggenbachi (assembly GCF_040937935.1). NCBI lineage: Eukaryota > Metazoa > Chordata > Amphibia > Anura > Hyperoliidae > Hyperolius > Hyperolius riggenbachi. The sequence goes on along the minus strand of NC_090647.1, from coordinate 161,773,800 downwards.
CCTGGAGTGTGAGAATCTTGGAGTTCACACTCAAGCTTAGGCATTGTTGATTATTTGTTATGACTTTCGGCTCTCCTGACCATTCTCCTGATCTCTGATTTTGTACTTTGTCATTCTGTTACCGAACTCGGCTAGTCTCTGGAATCTGCATCTGTCTCCTGTCTCTGTACTGTATCTGTCCGTGTGGTTATGACCTGGCTTGTCCGACCTCGAGAACTATCTCTCCTGTTAAGAGATAGTTCACAGATCTGTTAGTGACACTGCCCATTGGTGTCACTCACGTTCTGTCCTTCCCTCTGTCTTAGCCTGGCTCCGCCCCTTGGGGAGCATCAGACCTGTGGAAGGAATCTGATCCATATCAGTAGCTCTTACTGTCTAGCACCCATCTTACGGGTGCTTTCCTCAAAGTATTACTGTTGCACCAAACACTCTCATATCTCAGGTGTCCAGAGGTTAGAAGATATATCTGATTATCGGAGATACTGCAGATCATCAATCGGGTATATTCTGCATTCTCGGTGATACTGCAGATCACCGGTATTAAGACCCTCTCTGTGTTACACCGATCGTTACAGAGTCAGTCCAAAATTTCTCGACTTATAGCCGAGTATATACGGTAGGTCCTAAACTGCCCCCTGGGGGCTCCTAATCACCCCCCCACACACACACCTCAGATCCTCCCCCCCCCCCCCCCCCCCCCGTGTACTGTATACATCTATTCTCCCCTGTAATCACCCATCAATCACCCCCTGTCACCACCTGTCACTGCCACCCATCAGATCAGACCCTAATCTGCCCCTTGTGGGCACCTGATCACCTGCCCACACCCTCAGATCGCCCGCAGACCCCCCCCCCCTCAGATCACCTCCCAAGTGCATTGTTTACATCTGTTTCCCCTCTAATCACCCACTGATCACCCTTCAATCGCCCCCTATCACCACCTGTCACTGCTACCCATCAGATCAGACCCTAATCCGCCCCTTGCGGGCACCCAATTACCCACCCACAGCCTCATATTGCCCTCACACCCCCCCACCTGATCACCTCCCCAGTGCATTGCTTGCATCTATTCTCCCCTCTAATCACACCCTGATCACCTATCAATCACCCCCCCCCTATCACCGCCTGTCACTGCTACCCATCAGATCAGACCCTAATCTGCCCCTTGCGGGCACCCAAACACCCGCCCACAACCTCAGATTGCCCTCAGACAATTCCCCCCCCCCCCCTTCCAATCACCTCCCCAGTGCATTGATTGCATCTATTCCCCCCCTAATCACCCCCTGAGACACCCATTAATCACCTCCTGTCACCACCTATCACCCCCTAGCACTCCTATCCATCAGATCAGGCCCTAATCTGCCCCCTGCAGGCTTCTGATCACCCGGCCAAACCCTCACCCGCGCCACCGCAGTGACAGAATTTTTTTTTCTGATCACTGCTGGTCTCTACGACTTAATTGTGGCTGAGACCAAACGTTATGCCGCACAATACACAACCACCAATCCAAGAAGCTACCATGCCCAGCCTTTTCGGTGGAAACCACTCCAAGTTTCCGAACGTAACATTTTGTGGGGCCTTCTCCTTAACATGGGTGTAGTCAAAAATAATGTATTGTTGTCTTATTGGTCTACGCACCCAATACATCACATGCCCATGTTCTCTGCTGCCATGTCCAGGTCACCATTTGACAACATCCTGCGCTTCCTGCACTTCAGTGCCAATACAACCTGTCATCTAAAAGGCCACCCTGCTTATGACCGGTTCCACAAAATTCGGCCCCTCATAGACCACCTGTCATCAAAATTTGCAGATGCTTATACCCCTGAACAGTCATTTTGAGGCATTTGGTTTCCAGACTACTCCTTACGGTTTTGGGCCCCTAAAATGCTAGGGCAGTATAGGAACCCCACAAGTGACCCCATTTTAGAAAGAAGACACCCCAAGGTATTCCGTAACTTGTGACAAAAAAAAAATAAAATCTTCTATGAACTCACCATACTCATAACGGAATACCTTGGGGTGTCTCTTTTCTAAAATGGGGGTCACTTGTGGGGTTCCTATACTGTACCTGGCATTTTAGGGGCACTAAACCGTGAGGAGTAGTCTAGAGACCAAATGCCTCAAAATGACCTGTGAAATCCTAAAGGTACGCATAGTAGTATAATGTGTATTTTTACACATACCCATGCGGGTGGTGGGAGAAATATCTCTGTTAGGCTGGTTTTCACACCAGGACGTTGCGTTTTAGGGGGACGTTATGGTCGCATAACGTCCCCCCCTAACGCAACGCCTGGTGCTTTCTGATGTGGACGTCAGAGTGAGCCGCGTTGTGCAGCTCACTCTGGCTGTCCCGTGATGCGTACTCTTGGACACATGCGGCATCACGTGGTCCCACCCGGCCAATCGCCGCACAGAGCGGCGCCGCTCCAGGAAGTAAACACTGCTTGTCACTGAGTGCAGTGAATATTAATTAGCCATGTGCCTGGCCGGCTCTCCGCTCCTCCCCAACATTACTGGCGCATGTGCAAGCAGTCTAAACGCGGCTCTGAGCCGCTTATAAAAGTACTGCATGCAGTACGTTCTGTTATGGCGCAGCGTTACTGAGTAACGCAACGTGGGCACTGTGAACAGCCCATTGATTTTTCATTGCTGTGCTGGCTGGGGTGCGTTACAGGCTGCTCTAACGTGCGCCTGTAACGTCCCACTGTGAAAACCAGCCTAAATGGACCAATTGTGTGTGTAAAAAAAAAAAAAAAAAAAAAAAAAAAAATCATTTACAAGAGCCATTTCTCCCACCTCAGCATGGGTATGTGTAAAATACACCCCAAAACACATTATACTGTTTCTCCTGAGTATGGCGATACCACATGTGTGACACTTTTTTTTGCAGCCTAGAACCTAGGCTGCAAAAAAGTGTCACACGTGGTATCGCCGTACTCAGGAGAAACAGGTATAATGTTTTTTGGGGTGTTATTTTTACACATACCCATGCTGGGTGGGAGAAAATGGCTCTGTAAATGATTTTTTTTTGTTTTTTTTTTTTACACACACACAATTGTCCATTTAGGCTGGTTTCACAGTAAGGGGGCCCAAAGTCCTATGAGCACCTTTAGGCTTTACAAAGGTTGCTTACAGAATTTAGCACACCCCCCAAAATGCCAGGACAGTAAACACACCCCACAAATGACCCCATTTTGGGAAAGTAGACACCCCAAAGTTATTCAGAGAGGTGTCATGGAGAGTCCGTGGCAGATTTCATTTTTTTTTTTTTTTTTGTCACGTTAGGCAGAAATGGAAAAACTTGTGACAAAAAATAAAATCTTCTACGAACTCACCATGCCTCGTAGTGAATACTTTGGAGATGTATTCTTTCCAAATTGGGGGGGGGGGGGGGGGGGGGGGTATTCTATCCTGGAATTCTAGCACCTCATGAAACCTGGTGCTAGAACAGGTGCTCAGAAAAGTCAGAGATGCTTTAAAATGGGAAAATTCACTTTTTGCACCATAGTTTGTAAACGCTATAATTTTTACCCAAACCAATAAATATACACTTATTGGAATTTTTTTTTTTTATCTCAAAGACAATAAATTTTGGACAAAAATTTTATATAGAAATTTTACTTTATTTAAAAAACGTCAGCACAGAAAGTTAAAAAAAATATCATTTTTTGGACAAAATTCATGTCTTTTTTGATGAATATAATAAAAACTAAAAATCACAGCAGCAATCAAATAGAACCAAAAGAAAGCTGTATTAGTGACAAGAAAAGGAGGTAAAGTTCATTTAGATAGTAGGTTGTGTATGATACCGAGCAATAAACCGTTAAAGCTTGCAGTGGTCTGAATGGAAAAAGTGTCTGGTCCTTAAAGAGAATCTGTATTGTTAAAAATCGAACAAAAGTAAACATACCAGGTGCGTTTAGGGGGACATCTCCTATTACCCTCTGCCACAATTTTGCCGCTCCTCGCCGCATTAAAAGTGGTTAAAAACAGTTTTAAAAAGTTTGTTTATAAACAAACAAAATGGCTCACCAAAACAGGAAGTAGATTGATGTACAGTATGTCCACACATAGAAAATACATCCATACACAAGCAGGCTGTATACAGCCTTCCTTTTGAATCTCAAGAGATCATTTGTGTGTTTTCTTTCCCCCTGCAGCTATCTTCCACTGAAGTGTCAGGCTGTTTCTTCCTGCAGAGTGCAGACATCTCTGCCTGTTATGTAATTCCTCTGTATGTGAAAGCCCCAGCCAGCTCAGAGGAGGATTTATCCAGCTTGTAAAAGATAAGAGAGAAGAGAGAAGCTGCTCTAATCTAAATAATACACAGGCAGTGTGCAGAGAGGGGCCTGGATGGGGGGAGTGCATCACAGAACCACAACACTGAAGAACTTGGGCAGCCATCCAGACACAGGCCCTGACAAGTCTGACAAGAGAGAGATAAGTTGATTTATTACAGAGATGGGTGATAGTAGAACGTGCTTGCAGTAAGCCAGAACACATTAGAAATAGCTTTTGGAACTTGTAGGATGATAAAAAAACAGGAATGCAATTTTTTGTTACGGAGTCTCTTTAAGGCGTTTTTATGATCTGCAGTCCTTAAAGAGACTCCGTAACAAAAATTGCATCCTGTTTTTTTATCATCCTACAAGGTCCAAAAGCTATTCTAATGTGTTCTGGCTTACTGCAGCACTTTATACCATCAATGTCTCTGTAATAGAATCAATGTATCTTTCTCTTGTCAGACTTGTCAGCCTGTGGTCTGGAAGGCTGCCAAGTTCTTCAGTGTTGTGGTTCTGCTATGAACTCCCCCGTTCCAGGCCCCTCTCTGCACACTGCCTGTGTGTTATTTCAGATTAGAGCAGCTTCTCTCTTCTCTCTTATCTTTTACAAGCTGGATAAATCGTCCTCTGAGCTGGCTGGGCTTTCACATACTGAAGAATTACAGACAAGGGCCAAAGCTGTTTGCAGGAAGAAAAGAACAGCCTGAAACTTCAGTGCATGGGGGAAAGAAACACACAAATGATCTCTTGAGATTCAAAAAGGAAGGCTGTATACACGCCTGCTTGTGTATGGATGTATTTTCTATGTGTGGACATACTGTACATCAATCTACTTCCTGTTTTGGTGGCCATTTTGTTTGTTTATAAACAAACTTTTTAAAACTGTTTTTAACCACTTTCAATGCGGCGAGGAGCGGCGAAATTGTGACAGAGGGTAATAGGAGATGTCCCCCTAACGCACTGGTATGTTTACTTGTGTGCGATTTTTAACAATACAGATTCTCTTTAAGTGGTTAAAAGGACATAAATGTTTGCAGCCTCAAAGTACTTCTTGCTTCAGGTTCCCTCCTGACGTTAGATACTTGCCTAAGTAGATGGAAGCATCTGGATATTCCAAAGCCTTTCTGTTTCCTGCTCAGCACCTGCGCTGTTGGCCAGGAGCCTCTTCTTCTCAGCTGTGTTCCTGTCCGTGTACGAGCGCGGAGGTACAGCGCATACGCAAGTATGATTTGAATATGCCCAGTAGCACAAAGCGACATGTGCATGAGGGAATGTATGAGAAACTTTGTGCTACTGGGCAGGCACGGACTGTATTTGCGCTTGCACAGTACAGCCACGATCATACATGGATAGCAGCACGGCCATGAGAATATATCCAAGAAGGAGAAGCCCTTGTCAGATATGGTGAGAGGGGCCCCAACACTGGAATATTTTGCTCTAAGAGGATGGATAATCCAAAGGTTTCCCTTTTACTGAGGTAAATATCTAATTTACTTTTTGCCCTGCTTAAGGTTCACTTCAAAAAGAATGTATTTGTGTCTTTAGTAATTATTTTTATGTTTTATCTACAATATTAAATATTTTTTTTTTAATTGGGACAGTGTGAAGCATTATACATTGTTTCCTATTTAGTTGGAGCTTTTTCTCCCCAGAAAAAGTCTCTGCGTCTTATAAGGTGAATGCACGGAATCCCCAACTTATGAATGCCCACCAATACAAACCGCCGAAGCGCCACCATGTCGGGGACTTCCTGCGGGGATAGCAGACCTCTTCTGTTCCGCATGGCTCCCCCTAGTGAATGCTTCTGCTGATGACGCTATCAGAAGAAGCTGTTACTTGAGGGGAAGTGTGGAAGAGAAGAGGTCTGCAATCCCCATGCGAGCTGCTGGATTAGGTAAGACAGCTGCCGCTACACTTCGACTTATACGGGGGGAGCAGGCGACATGGGAGGGTTGTGAACATGCACTGGGGACAGAAGGGGACACACTAGGGACACTTGAGAGACACAGACCCATTTGGGGGAGAACATCTACAAGATGCTCCTGGAGCATGGGAACACCAATGTTTAGAGATGGATGGATAGATAGATAGATAGATAGATAGATAGATAGATAGATAGATAGATAGATAGATAGATAGATAGATAGATTCATACAAATTGTGAATTGTTTCCAAAGGAATTTTAGCCCATTCTTCAATTAAAACACCCTCCAGTTCTTTTAGAGACGATTGCGGCGGAAATCGGCTTCTTACTTGAACCTCTAATAACGACCATAAATGCACAATAATGTTGAAGTCTGGGGATTGTGGTGGCCAGATGAGATGCTCAACTTCATTAGAATGTTCCTAGTGCCATTACAACAATTCTAGCTGTATGGATTGGGGCATTATCATCTTGAAAGATGGCATTCCCCTCCGGAAACAGTTCTTGAACCATAGGACCATTTAGGTCACCCAAAATTCCTAAATAATCTCGGCTGTTAATTCTTCCATGAAGGGAAATCATTGGACTGTCGGATTTCCAAGAAATAGCACCCCAGATCACAGAACCCCTGCCATTTTTTACGGTTGGGAGAAGGCAGTCTGGATGAAATGCTTCTTTCGGCTGTCTCCAAACGTACACTCGGTCGGAAATAAGATAAACGATGATTCGTCAGAGAAAATCAAATTTTTCCACTGCTCGAGGGACCAATTCTGGTGGTTTCTACTCTCTCTCTCTTTCAAAGGCAGTCATTACTTTTGAGACAGTACCTCTTTAAAGAGGAGCTGTTAGGTATAGGGTCTCAGAGAAAAAAAAACACATATATCAGTAGCTAAATATTGGCTCTACTTACATTACATATGCATTTCACTGTCCACGTTTGGATTTCACAGAATTTTTATATTGGATTTGCAGAGAATGATGCTCCTGACAGCTCATGGCAGGTTCCATGTTTGTCTGTCTCCTATGAAGCCAATTGTGATGTCATATCCTCCCTGCTTCCTGATGATTCGACTCACAAAAAAGATCCTAATGGACAACACTACTATGCAGTGAATATTAATTAGCTATGTGGCTAGGAACAATAGCTGACTCATGCAGTATACTCTAACGGAACATGTGCCCTGTGATTTTTCAGTGCTTTGAGTTTAGGCTGCTGCTGTTAGAAGCTGCTGTAACATGAGCCTGTGAAGCAGCCTTAGGGCATAATAGGAAAATGAAGGGGATGACCCAAGGTAGTGCACTGGGGAGAAGCAGCCCCAGAATGCTTTGCAGTATCTGTTATGAGTCCTGCCGGCCTCCTTACAGAGCTTGGGAATAACAGCCTTGCTGTTCAGCACACATCACAGTAAGAGCGATTTTTAACTTCAGTATTGCCTTTTTGGCTTCCTTCTAAACAGTTTAACACAGGAGATTAGAGGTTTAAATTAGCTTTTGCAGCCTGACAGTTACTCTTTAAATGCCAAGCATCGGGCAGTTTCTGTTACAGTAGCGCCTGCCATACGAGCACCAACAATTTGGCCTCTTTGAAAGTCTGAGAGATCTGCCATTTTTATAAATTATAACCAACTTTGGTTTTAATATCTGTAAAAAACAATTATTTTAACTAAACATGTCAAATAACAAAAATAATAAAAAAATTAACACATGTCAAGTTTTGATTGCCTAAAACATGTTCAAAGATTATGATGCCAAAATGTTAGGTGTTTTCATTATTTTGTCCAACCCCTGTATATATACACATATACAGTGGGAAAGTTTGGCCAACCTTGTTAATTGTCATGATTTTCCTGTATAAATCGTTGGTTGTTGCAATAAAAAATGTCAGTTAAATATATCATATAGGAGACCCACACTGATATTTAAGAGGTGAAATGAAGTTTATGGGCCCGTTTCCACTATAGCGTTGCGGAATCGCCGGCGAATCACCGCAGGCAAATCGCATGCGGGTGCGATTCCGCATGCGTTTTTTGCCGCGATTTCGCATGCGATTTCGCATAGGTAAGGCTGTATGCGAATTTAACCATGTCACTGCCTGTGTATTAATACCTATGCGAAATCGCATGCGAAATCGCGGCAAAAAACGCATGGGGAAAACGCATGCGATTTCCCTATTAAATACATTGCGTGCGATTCGCTTGCATTCCACACGCTGGCGAATTCTGAGGGCCCTACCCTGCAGATTTTTTCTGCACAGAAAAACGTGCGGGGAAACGCACAAGTGGAAACAGTCCCATCCACTTGTACTGACTGTGCGAATCCGCATGCGGGCAACGCATGCGGATTCGCGATAGTGGAAACGGGCCCTATAGGATTTACAGAATGTGTGCAATATGCAATAATTGTTTAACTAAAAATAGGCAGGTGCATACATTTGGGCACTGTTGTCATTTTATTGATTGCAAAAACCTTTAGGCTGGTTTCACAGTGGGACGTTAAAGTCCCACGTTACAGCTGCCAGTAACGCAGCCTAACTCGCAGCACTGTGAAATCAATGTGCTGTTCACAGTGCACACGTTGCATTAGGGTATAACGCTGCACGTTAAATGAAGGTGCAGCATGCTGTACGTTATACCCCTATAGAGCTGCGTTAGATTGTTTGCACATGCTCAGTGACTAGCCACATGGCTAATTAATATTCACTGCACTGTGGTGACTCGTGGTGGGACTCGTAGTGTTGTCCGGATCATGAACGAATCGTTCATTTGATCCAGATTTTTTTTTTTGTGAGTCGAATCATCCGGATCATCACAATGAATGATTCACAGTGGATGTCTGTCTGGAAGAAACAAGAACATACAGAATGTACAGTGCAGGGAAAGTCCTGTCCTGCTAGTCATTTCACCCAGTCTGCTTCCCTAGTAAAATGATTCGGTTCAAAGATCCAGATCTTTTCAATGATCCGATTCGAATGATCCGAATCCTTAAAAAGATCCGGACTTCCCATCGCTATCCTGGAGCGGCTGTTCTATCAGTATAGATAGAACGAAAACAGACCACCAAGAGCTTCATAACGTGGCTCAATCTGACGTCCAACTTCAACACCACCATGCGTTGCGTTAGGGGCACGTTATGCGACCTTAACATCCCCTAAAACGCAACGTCTTGGTGTTAAAGTAGCCCTAGAACTAATTAATTATTGGAACTCAAATTGGCTTGGTAAGCTCAGTGACCCCTGACCTACATACACAGGTAAATACAATTATGAGAGAGTATTTAGGGGGGGGGGGCAATTGTAAGTTTACCTCCTCTTTTAATTTTCTCTGAAGAGTAACAACATGGGGGTCTCAAAACCACTCTCAAATGACCTGCAGACAAAGATTGTTCACTATCATGGTTTAGGGGAAGGATACAGAAAGCTGTCTTAGATATTTCAGCTGTCTGTTTCCACAGTTAGGAACATATTGAGGAAATGGAAGACCACAGGCTCAGTTCAAGTAAATGCTCGAAGTGGCAGACCAAGAAAAATGTTGGATTAACAGAAGCGTTGAATGGTGAGAACAGTCAGAGCCAACCCACAGACCAAAATATGGTGGTGGTTCCATCATGCTGTGGGGCTGTGTGGCCAGTGCAGAGACTGGTAATCTTGTCAAAGTTGAAGGATGCATGGATTCCACTCAGTATCAGTAGATTCTGGAGACCAATGTCCAGGAATCAGTGACAAAACTGAAGCTGCGCTGGGGCTGGATCTTTCAACAAGACAATGACCCTAAACACTGCTTATAATCCACTAAGGCATTCATGCAGAGGAACAAGTACGATGTTCTGGAATGGCCATCTCAGTCCCCAGACCTGAATATAATTGAAAATCTGTGGTGTGAGTTAGAGAGCTGTCCATGCTCGAGAGCCATCAAACCTGAATGAACTAGAGATGTTTTGTAAAGAGGAATGGTCCAAAATACCTTCAACCAGAATCCAGACTCTCATTTGAACCTACAGGAAGCTTTTGGAGGCTGTGATTTCTGCAAAAGGAGGATCTACTAAATATTTCATTTCTTTTTTGTGGTTCCCAAATTTATGCTTCTGTCTAATTCTGTTTAAACCATGATTGCACATTTTCTGTAAATCCAATAAACTTAATTTCACTTCTCAAATATCACTGTGTTTGTCTCCTATATGATATGTTAATTTGCATATTTCAGAAGTGATCCACTGGGAGACATCTCAGAGCTAACTGCAACCTGAATTCTCGCAAATACTTTGTTTTAAGAAAGCAAACTTTTTTGCTTTCCATAGCATTTTAGTAAGGAGGCTTTTAGGACGCTTACACACCCCAACGAGTTCTGGTGCACCATGAGATTGCTGGTTAGTTTGTACCTACTGTATATGATATATTTAACTGAAATTTTTTATCGTAACAATCAACAATGTATACAGGAAAATCATGACGATTAACAAGGTCACACACACACACACACACACACACACACAGCACACACACACACACACACACACACACGTGTTCCCATGCTCCAGGAGCATCTTGTAGATGTTCTCCCCCAAATGGGTCTGTGTCTCTCAAGTGTCCCTAGTGTGTCCCCAGTGTGTCCGCTCTGTCCCCAGTGCATGTCTCCTGCTCCCCCCGTATAAGTCGAAGTGTAGCAGCAGCTGTCTTACCTAATCCAGCAGCTCCCATGGGGATTGCGGACCTCTTCTCTTCCGCACTTCCCCTCAAGTAACGGCTTCTTCTGATAGTGTCACAGCAGAAGCATTCACTATCCCCCCCCCCCCCCCCCTTGTTTTTGCCCTCTAAACCTAGGTTCATCTTATACAGTGGGTTGCAAAAGTATTCGGCCCCCTTGAAGTTTTCCACATTTTGTCACATTACTGCCACAAATGTGCATCAATTTTATTGGAATTCCACGTGAAAGACCAATACAAAGTGGTGTACATGTGAGAAGTGGAACGAAAATCATACGTCATTCCAAACATTTTTTACATATAAATAACTGCAAAGTGGGGTGTGCGTAATTATTCGGCCCACTGAGTCAATACTTTGTAGAACCACCTTTTTGCTGCAATTACAGCTGCCAGTCTTTTAGGGTATGTCTCTACCAGCTTTGCACATCTAGAGACTGAAATCCTTGCCCATTCTTCTTTGCAAAACAGCTCCAGCTCAGTCAGATTAACTGGACAGCGTTTGTGAACAGCAGTTTGTGTACACCACTTTGTGTTGGTCTTTCATGTGGAATTCCAATAAAATTGATGCATGTTTGTGGCAGTAATGTGACAAAATGTGGAAAACTTCAAGGGGGCCGAATACTTTTGCAACCCACTGTATTCTAGATCGTCTTATACGGCAGAAAATATGGTATGTTCCTAGTATAATGTATGGTGGCAATGTATTTGTAAATAAAGGTGTATTTTTTTTTTCTGTTTTGCGGCTTTTATCTCACTGTACCCTATCAATAATTATAATCCCTTATTTGCAAAAACAGTAATATACCCTTGCAGTTAACAGTCAAACAGGGCATTATAATGTATCAACTTTGCAGGCAGTGGTTAAAAGAAAAAGATAGGTCCATATATTGTTACAAGTCCTTCTCTATCCATTCTTGTTCACATTGAATCTGGATATTTTCTATCATTAGATGTTGTCAATGTATATTATAAACCTTTATTTATTTATTTTTTATAGGCAAAAACATTGGTTGCTGTGGGTCTTGGATTTGTGGCTGCAGCCTTTGCAGGTACAGATAATTGATTTTGTTCTTCCTCAAGTATATTGTTCTTTTCTTCGATAGCTTGCTCTCTTCTTCGATAGCTCGTTCTCTTCTTCGATAGCTTGTTCTCTTCTTCGATAACTTGGAATCTTCACGAACAGGCCTGTTTACAAAAAAAAAAAAAAAAAAAAAAAAAAATATATATATATATATATATATATATATATATATATATATATATATTGGATCTGAGATGAACTTTTACTCATTGCATAATTGTGTTCCTTTCCTATTGTTTGTAGGGCATTCCTCAAGCCAAATACTTTTTTGTTTTTGTTTTAATTGTCTAATTCCCTATAAACTAAACAAGCCTCGTCCACAGGTTTTCAGAGAGCCAAAGCATTTTCAGACAGTAGCAAGGGATCATGGGAGCTCAGTCTGGGCAGGATGAGGGGGAGGTATTACTAGCCAGAGATTTAAGAGGCAGGAGGGATAAGGAAGGGGATTCGTTTTTTTTCACAGACTGATTGCTCAAGATGCAGATAAGCTTGCCTCTGTGTAATGTTTACAAACAACATGGCTGCTGTCATTGTATCACAGGAAGAAATAATCATATTCTATTGAAGCTGTTTGCAGCTAGATTTGCTGTGTAAATTATCCAAACTTTAGATAAGATATATAGACAAGTTACTTGTTATAGTTAGTTTTTCATCTTGGATCCGCTTTAAAAGATATAAGAATTCAGATTTTTTTTTTTTTTTTTTGCTTGACCACTGCTCAGAATGTGTTCCATGGTTTGTGCACTGGCCTTAATAATCACACTCTCAGTGTTTAATCAGGGAAAATATCAATGTAGTAAGCTGTTTACTTCAACAGCAAAGTAGTATATTCCGCCTCTGTTCCTATAGTCAGTCACGCCAAAGTAATTGTCTGGACTCTCCCATACTGATACAGAATTGGCCAGTTTCTTTGGGTCAGACATTAAATTAGTTTAGAGGTAGGTTTTAGGGCACTAAGGTTACCTGTTACGGAAAATTATTAGGTTAGGTTGACATTAATGGTAGGTTACATAGTTTGAAGGATAAAGTGGGTTAGTCTTGGGGTAAAGGTTATGGTGAGGTCGTTTTGAGGGAAGGATTAGGGTCAGGCACAAGAACACTTTTAGGACTGCTGCGGTGTACTGGTCTGCTTGGGGTTTAGGATTGGTCATAGAGGATGGGAAGGGTTAGAGTAAGGTGTAGGGTGAGGATTTGCCAGGTGGGAGTTTTTGGCACTACATGGCTTCATGAGGCTACAGGAAGTCAGCATACCTAGTTCTAATTACAATATTCTGCACCCAGTTAAATGTCAAGATATTAGCGCTGAAGTAAATATGGATGTATTCTACAATGGCCCATGCTTGGCAAATTTGAAGAATACTCTAGGAAATATATCCACTATAATAATGTACATAACAATTTAATTGATTTGGGGTATTTACTAACTAGTACAATGTTAACACTAGTGAATGTTCAAGAAAGCATATTTTTGAACCATTTATTTGAAACTCTTACAGCGTGAGGTGTAGTAGGAAGCAGCATAGGCCCATTCAGTACTGAATGAGGCTGCTTGGCTTTGATGCATATAAAATGCACCTGGCTGTGTATTTTGCACAGCCCACATCGCACTGTCAGTGTGGAGAGTACTGTAATAAATGGCAATGCTAGGGAAGAGCCACTACATCACTTTTAATGAAAATTGGTTCGTTATAGATGTCTCTTTGTAAGTACAAGTGAATAGTTGTATCTTAAAGTGGAACTACATCTTGAAAATTAATTTTTTTGTTTAGTTAATACTTTGCAAGTTAAACTTATGATTATGTGGTGGACTGCAATAAGAGGTTCACTTGCTCCTATAAACACCAAACAGAAGGTTTACCATGCACTGTAAAGTGAATATGCAGTAACTACTTGCAGATGATGCTGGTTGAAATCTACACCATGTTTTGGTGCTGTTATATCTGCCAGAAGGTAGAGCTGCCTGTCCCTGGACCTAGGGGAGGTGAGTAGTGCTTAGCCACCCTCTGAACCCGACCACCAGGCAAGCTGATGGACCCACTGGACCACCAGGGAAACTTAAAGGGACCCACTATGCCCCCAGTAAAACTAGTGGGGCCCAACTATGCCACCATCCCAACTAAGCTATGGGATCACTGACCACCATGGAAGCTATAGGGGACCACTAAACCATTTGAATTGTAACCTGTGACTCTCAACACCACGTACTTCCTCCAATAAACTGCAGTGTATGTAGGAGTCACAGCGCCAGTAACGCTAATCACTGTATATATCAAAAGATGGCGCCACGACTCAATAGGTTGTGGAAAATATAAACGGTAACTGTATTCAAATATTAATAGTACTTAATCCAAATACAAAAACCATAAAAGCATTAGAAATAAGGGTAGCGCTCCACATACCACCATGCACTCCTGCATTCAATCCCATGCTCACCACACCTAAAGGTACTGGTAACTATAAGATACTATTTGGCCTCTTTGGAGTGAGGGAGACAACAGGGTGCACTTATGGCAGCAGCCGTTTGGCCGATAAGCATATAGCGCAAATCCAGATGACTCACATGACCTCAGAGTAATTCCATATAGAGTTCCTTGTCTTCTATTTAGGGTATTTCTGTAGTCCCCTCTAATGGATACGTCTCCAAACTGCAAAAAAGCCTCAGCCGTTAGGTGTAGGAAGGCCACCTGGGATGCTATGGGGGAACACCGGCCACCTGGGCTGCTACGGGGGAACACCGACCACCTGGGAAACTACGGGGGAACACCGACCACCTGGGATGCTACGGGGGAACACCGACCACCAGGGAAGCTACGGGGGAACACTGACCACCTGGGCAGCTACGGGGGAACACTGACCACCTGGGCAGCTACGGGGGAACACTGACCACCTGGGCTGCTACGGGGAAACACTGACCACCTGGGCTGCTACGGGGGAACACTGACCACCTGGGCTGCTACGGGGGAACACTGACCACCTGGGCTGCTACGGGGGAACACTGACCACCTGGGCTGCTACGGGGGAACACTGACCACCTGGGCTGCTACGGGGGAACACTGACCACCTGGGCTGCTACGGGGGAACACTGACCACCTGGGCTGCTACGGGGGAACACTGACCACCTGTGTTCGACCACCTGGGATGCTACGGGGAACACTGACAGACATATAGGCAATATCTCTCAGCTGCTAATACAAAATTGATCTCCTTATTTAAGACCAGGGTACCCCCTCTCCCCTTCTTGTTAAAAGTGATCCTGATGTAGTGATGTTCTACAGGGCTGGTGAGACACATACCACTTGTGTCAACGAGTTTACATAGGGGAATCTTTTTATTCTCAGCTGTGTATTTGCAGCTGTGTATCTTTAGACATACAGTATAGGGATTGATGTACGAAGCAACACAGCGCACAGCAATCTTACTGTTACTACCGCCAGCAGTGTACTGTGAGTTAAGCGGTCAATGCAATCCGTTATAAATGATTAACGCGAGTGTTACCGTAGACACACTTGCGTTAATCATGGACCCCAGCTAATATTATAACGCAGTTATACTGCTGGTGGTGGTAATGGTAATATTGTTGTGTGCTGCCTACGGATAGTGCATCAACCATATAGTAGCATATGCTTATAGGAGCTATAAGTACAAGGATATTACCTATCAATAGATCCTCTAGTTACTATACATCTGGCTATATACTGTTGTTATATATGGCACTTGGTGTGAATTTGGGCTCTCTGTATCCCTAATATGGCAATGTCCTAACAAGGAGACTGCTGTTTTGATGCTTAGCTGAGAAAATTCAAGCTTGGAATATTGGTACTGGAGGGATCTTTTATGTCCCTCCTCCCCCAGTTTCACCTTCCAGTGCATGTACTGTCATTTCTCACCTGCCGAATGTCTTCACTAAGGAACAAATCTTCTTTTAACAACACTAATGTAAATTATATCTCAATCACCTGCTAAGGGGTTTGGACTTCGTGTTCTGAAATGAAATGGCCTATTACTATTTGTAATTGGTTTCATTAGATCTTACAATTATGCTTGTGAAAACTGCTGTTATGGTCTTTGATTTAAAAAAAACAAAAAAACCTAATTTTCATTTCAGGATTAATTTACCATATCGGGATTTAATCAACTCGCCTTACTCAGAAGGGATTTTTTTCTTTTCGCAAAAGTTTAGATTTCCTTTAAAGCTAACCATAAGTGACATTACAAGTAATAACGTGAAAATAGCCTCTTGTACAGGGTGCCTGTATGTACACTTTATCTTATCCCTCTGCCTCTCCTTGTTAGTGTAGCATTGTAAATCACATTTGTCAAGCTCTGGGCAAAGCCATCCCAGCCTGCCTTACCCTTGCTGCATGGGAAAGCTGGAGGGAGTTTTTATGTCGCTTTGTGGGCAGAGATAGAATTATTGTTCTCTTTTTGAGTAGAGCATGGAGAGCCCACTCTGACAGTTGCCTCTGCCCAGAGATTGACAGGTGGGATTACTGTTCAATACCTACAGAGAGAGAGAGAAAGAATGGCAGGGGTAATATCACCTGTTCCTGTTGCTTTTTGTAGTGTGTCACTTCAGGTAGACTTCAACTACTTTGTTTAAAGATTTTGATTGTGCAGCAAAATGCATTATAGCTTTCTTTTGTCTGATTTTGCATATATAGCCTCATTATAAAGAGAGATTAGCCATCTTTCAAGTCCTCTGATCCATCCAGTACTGTCACAACACGCTAGGGTAGGAATTTCTACCACATATCCTATAGGAGCTGCATATACTGTATTCATTTAGAAAAGATGGCCACAGGTTAAACATCCTTATTACAGGGTAAAATAAGAAATGTTTTGACTTCATTAAAGTCCACAAATATGCATTTTTACCAGGGATGTGGAGTTGTTACAAAAATCATCCGAATCCAACTCCGACTCCTCAGTTTTTGAAACCTCTGACTCCAGGTACCCCAAATTGCTCCAACTCCTACTCCACAGCCTTTACAGGGCTATGGGGTGGGTGCAGAACCATCTTACTCTGACACCCCAGTTTATGAAACCTCCAACTCCAGGTACCCAAAATGGATTGAGACTCCTCGACTCTGAATCCTTAGTCTTACACTTACAAGGGCTGTGGATTTGGTACAAAAATCATCCGACTCCGACTCTTCAGTTTATGAAACCTCCAACTCCAAGTACCCAAAATTGCTCTGACTCCACAGCCCTGTGTAAAACACTGCAATGGCAAATGCTAAAATTCAACAATAATGCTTTACAATATAACCTTATAAAAGCTTTGGGGAATTCTTAATTTAGACTATATAATAGCATTATGCCAAGGTTAGGCCTTGTTTATTTCAGCAAGACAATGCCAAACATTCTGCATATATTTTAACATCATGGTTCTGTAGTATGAGTCTGGACACGGTCACACCTGGCACCCAATGAAATAATTTGGCACATTATGAAATAGGGCCAGAGACCTGGAGTTATTGAGTAGCTACAATCCTATCTAAAGCAGGAAAGGGGGGTTTCTTCACTTTTTAAAATGAAAGAAGAGGTGATGACACATTGCAGTACATATGACCCTGTCCTAGTGTACTGCTAGCATCAAATTCCAAATGAGCTTACATTTTTTTTTTTTTTTGAAACGCACGATTTCTCAGTTTCAACATGTGCTAAGTTGTTTTAGTACTATTTTCAATTGAATATATGGTTTGTGATTTGCAAATTGCATTCTGGTATAACCCACATACAGTGTATGCCTTACCAGGCAGATTCCCTTCCTTTCTCAGTGTAATGGCAATGGATCATGCATGCTGAAAATGCATGTAGCACTGCATTGTCTGCTGCAATGGATGTGTTCTTGTGACATTGTATTGTCAACACGTCTGGCAACTGATGCACTGAGGCAGCACATTCACTTTAAAACTCGCCTCAATGGGGCTCATTGACAAATCTCAGTTTTCTATACTGAACAGGAAGTCAGCTATTGCATTTTTTTTTCTTTAACCTTCATAAACTGGCTCTTCAGCTCTTCCTCACTTTCAACCATTAGTGTGGTATAACTTGGATGTCTCAGAATGTTATTATTCCTCCCAGTCACTTTAGTCCCAAAATAAGAACTATTTCTAAACTGTTATACATCTTTATGTATTTAGCATATAAATTTAAGTACATTAATTACAATCTTACTGTATTCCATTCCCAACAGTCAGTTGTTCCAAATTCCGTTTTGTTGCTTCTTGAGTTATTTGAGGCAAATAAGATGATCCAATATCGTATGTCTCATAAACGTACCACAAATTGTTGTGTTCCACATGTCAAAGCAAATTCAAACTGCATGCTTTCTGTGGCATCCAGTAAATATTGCCATACATTCTTTTACAAAAAAAAGAAAAGCAACACATAATGCTTCAAATCCTCAACCAGCCAGATTCAGGTCTTGCAGCAATGCCCCCCCCCCCCCCCCCCCCATGCAGCTTAAAGTGGTCTGAAAGTCAGCATTTCTACTTTGCTCTAAAAGATTCCTCACGGCTTGAAAGTTACTATCCCAGACTTTTTTTTTTTAGCAGAACATCACTGAAATGGTTAAACAAAGCACTTTCTCATGCAATTCAGCTTCAAATCCGCATCCAATCTGGAGATAACAGTATCTTTGTTTACATTCTAATGTGTGTAAACACAGTGTAACAAGTGAAAAGGAGCTCTCTGTGAAGCTCTCTCTACTTCAGGCACACACAGTTCAGAATAGCTTATTAGAAGATGTTAATCTATAATAAAAAGCAGTTTCAATAAAATGCAATGACAGCTTTTAGGGCACGATAAACTACACTTTGGAAACGTGTAATTTGTAAACCGACAATCTTACTTATGCACAAAAGCAAATATGATAACTGTATGAGTAATAAAAAGTAGGAAAACTCTTTTATTGAATGTTATGTCAGAGTTTCAGACCACTTTAAGGTCTCAAAGCCCACCCTTCCCTTCAATAGCTGCATTAGGTGGCTCCTTTGTTCTTCATTCTTCACCAGCTGCTGGTGCTATCAGGTATCCTCGTATTGATAGTGCTCCTCGGCGTCCCTGCAAAGTACTGCCAATGGGGCACACTCACCCGTCCGGCCACCGTGCTCCCTCCTGTGTACTTTTCATTTCCATGGGCACTTCTTCTCATTGATCCGGCAGCATGTTATGTGAGTATGTACCTGCCGCCAGGTCAAGGAGAAGAGGCATCCACAAGAATAAAGAGGAAGGCTACAGCCTGAAGGAGTAGCGTGCCAGACAAACAGGAAAGTGGAGAGTGTGCACCGCCGCCAATGCTCTGCAGTAAGTGAACTCCCCATGGACCCTGTCTGCTTACTCTTTATTGAAATGGTGCTGAAATGTGGTGTTCTGAAGTATTTGGTTATTCTGAATATGAGATGCTGAATTCAAACACTAACACTACTCATAGCTATTCATAACTCCGGTTTGGGAAATCCTGTTATTCACAGAAAAAAATGGGTTTCTATTATTTAAAGACAACACCTCTAATAATGCCCATCAAGGAAGATAATCCGTGAAATCTCTTGATACCTCTAGTTAAGAAATAGCACTGCATTCTTCAGTGAGCAGGCTGTATCTGTAGCTGGTATTCTTATGCCTCATACTTCAATGTCATTATAACCACAGGAGGGAGTTTCAGTTCAGGAGGTTTATCTTCTGTGATTTTCTCATACAAAGAATCTTACACGGAATAATATGAGAGCTGAGCCCTGTGGGATGCTTATTTTTATTCTTCCCTGACTTTCTGTATAGAAAGCTATTAAAAGATACTGAATTGAAATAGCCAAGGCCTAAATCTAATAACAGACGCCAAATAGCACGTATTTACCTAACTAACAGGATTGCACACAAATGACAAATGTCTCGGTGGTGTGGGTGTTACATAATGCTTACCCTATTAGACTTGCCTACAGTATATGTTTGTTTTACGTGCTTGAAAATAATCATTTTTATTAAAGGAGACCTCTGTTGAAGATGATTAAATTGTTGCGTTTTCTAGGTCGCCTTGCGTTGCACTTGCACAAGCCCTTGGCTCGAATTATCATGGAGAATGCAAAGAAAATCCCAACTTCGGTAAGTGCGAATTGACTTCATTTCTAAGTAAGGCAGAGCATTATGAAGCATGCCTGTAATTTCCAGCTGGGGCTTCTGGTCACGTCCAGGAGTGTGATTACTGTTACATTGCTGTGATTTCTGCAGTGTGACTTGTTTTCTTTCCGCAGAGACTTTCTTATTACTACGCTGGCGGATTTGAGCAGAAAATGAATCGAAGAGAAGCCAGCCTAATTTTAGGCATCAGGTGGGTGTTGTTGTGTTTTCCTTTGTGGAAGTAAATACAGCACATTTCTTGTATGCCGGTAGTATGAGAGCTGTCCAACAATGACATCTCTTCTAAAGGATTTGTGGCTCCCTTAATCTTCCAGCTGAACTATATCGTGTAATAGGTGAAATGCCCCCTTGACATCTATATTGCCATTATTAGAAAACCACTCTTTTGTGACTATGTGATTATCTCACCTGTCTGAGGCTGCAAATCCAAGATTGAACTCTCCTTGCAATGTGTCATAGGCACGCAATCACCACTTGCTTACATGTATTCTAACATTTTCCTGTAGCAAGCAGTAAAGCGGTTGATTCACCAAGCTTTTCTCATGAATTAGCTGACCTTATTTATTTTTCACCTTAACTGTAAAGGTACACACACACACACACACACACACACACACACACACACACACACACACCTACACACACACACACTTTTTCCATTTGATTCTTTGCAGATTTGATCACTCTTGAATGGGAATCACTTCCTTCAAATATTCAAACGGATAAATTTGGACCAAAAATCGCTTGAAAGTATTAATCGAACAGGGCAGAAAATCTGGTCCTTAGGGCACGGGGCAGGCGCAGAAGATGAACGATGGGCCATAGTATTGCACTGCATTGAACAGTGCAATGCTGCGGTTGTAATGCTGGGGGATCATACTTTCTGACCACCCAGCGCAACAAGGCTAAGAGCTGGATAATGGAAGAGGTTACACAGGCTGCCCAGAGCAACTGCAGCTCTGGGCTTCCGATATCGCTACAAATAAAATACAATGGCAGCGCAATGCGATGTTGCGCTGCCTTAGTTTGCACTGTGCTGCCTTAGCGATAACAAGCATTCAGACAGGTACAAGACAGGACTATAGATTGGAGCATAACTAGTAGCAACCGCAGCTTACAGTCAAGTCCACAGAAGCAGAGCAAGCAGGCTAACAGTCACCAGCCATCATCCACCCAGGCAAGACTACAGGATAGAACATAACTAATAGCAACTGCAGCCTATAGTTACGTTCCCAGAGACTAGAGTAGCAGGAATACTGCCAGTCACCAACGTGGTGATGGCAGAATCCAAGCTATCTGGATAATGGACTTCACGTACCCACCACGGATGCAGCGAACGTCCATCAATCATGGAACTAGGCAATACACAATAGTAAGAAAAAAAAAACGGCTCAACGAACGGATAAATTATATATTAGCAAGTCTGTAAGGTCGCATAGAACTACAATAACAGAACTATACAGAGTTACAAGGTGCCCAGCAGATTAGCGTACTGACCACTATGACGGGCGGGGTATGAAATGGGAGGCAGACTTTTATGCTGGCATCAGCCAATGGATGCAGGTATGCAAATCTCCACACAGCTGAATAGTAATCACTCAATCCTGAGCTAGCTTGATTACCATTTGCTAACTGGCTGTGAATGCAAAGGACCTCCATAAGAAATACATGCAGTATTATGTAACAACATGCCTGCAGGAAATCCAGGGCTATCTGGCCGCAGCTCAGCTGCAACAAGCAATTGGTGGAATGATGACAGCATCCTGAGCTGCCCAGAACTACAGAGCGATTGCAAATGACAATGAGACCCATTGCAAATGCACAACCCAATGCAAGCAGATAAGCCAGAACTGTCCGTTTGCAGCACCACTGCAACGGACAGAATACGCTACAGGAGGGATCCTTACAGCGGTTCAATCGATTTTCAATAGACTCCCTGCTGCAATCTATTAAAAATAAATATGCTGTGTGTGCAAGAAATTGATTTCTGCTGAAAGTGTGATTTTGCCAGTACTATTCTTCGGTAGTGAAGTAGAAAAATGGAAAGTGGAAATCTAATTTCACACATTACTAATGGTAGCACATTGGTAATGCTAATTCTCATAAATAACGCACGTGACAGTAGCAACGGTCATGCTACTCGAGTACTGCGAGTCATGCTAATAGCATAACTTGCAGTACTGCTGGCAGAAGCAAAGGTTTGTTGCCATGGGCTATGTGTGCATGGCAGTATTAACGCTGTTATGTGAATCAACCCCAAGGAGAGATAATTATCAGATAAACAGATAAAGAGAAATCAAGCCTGAGTTAAATCAAACAGGGAGAGATAAACCAGAAGTTAAGTCAGTTAACCACTACTGGACCACTAGACATATTAAAATGTCATGTTTGCCCCGTTAACAGCAGACAGACATTTTAATTTGTCTCTTGCTGCTTCTGCTGCCATTTGCGTACACTGCCGCTACGCGTACCTGCCAAGACGCATCTGTGATTGGTGACCAGGAACGTGTTTCCTGAGCCAATCAAATTGCCTATAAAGGCTGGTTCACACTTGGATCCTTTTCAGCACTTTGCTGATTGCCAGCGATCAGCAAAGTGCTGTTGCTAAAAACTGACAGCATTTAAAAAAAAAAAAAAAAAGACTTACATATTTACATTAGGGACTTTTTTTTTTACCATATTTGTCATGAAGGTATATTACTGTTATTTTTGCAATGAAGGGGTTGTAATTATTGATCGGGTACAAAAACAAGTATTGTTACCATACATTGTACTAGGGACAGAATTTAAACATACTAATAACCGGGCAAATAAAACGTGTGGATTTTATATACAGTGGCATTGTTATGGAATAAAGGAAGATGGAATTGTGTATTTTTTCATTTTTGTTTCACTTGTTTACCCTTTAAAATGAATAGAAAGTAAAGTAATTACTGAAAACCAATATCGCCCCCCCAAAAAAGCCTAATTAATGGTGAAAAAAAACAAGGTATAGATCATTTTGGTGTGATAAGCAGTGATAAAGTTATTGGCAAATAAAAGGGAGGAGTTCTAACAGGTGAAAATTGCTCTGGTCCGTAAGTGTAAAATTCCCTTAGCGGTGAAATGGTTAAGGAAAGCTGAATCATGAGTTACGTTTTTTTATGGAGAGATAAATAGGGACTTAAAGGAGTACTATCGATTGAAACGACTTTTTTTTTAATACTCTATATTAGTGTACACATTACCACTAGTGCTAGGGGCACTTTATTTTTTCACCCAGGTCTCTCTCTCGCTATCCCTGCTTAAAAATTCATTTCTCACACAGCTCATAGTAGTTTGGGTCACCCTGAGCTGCTTGGTTACTCTGTCACACAGCTCACAAATATATTTCACTGTGTCACTCACAGCATGCAGCAGACATGAGGAGAAATAGGCTGATCTGAGGTGGTAACAGGTAACTAAATGAGCTGGAATATTGCTGGAATATAACTAGCTATACCAGGAGTCTGTGTTTACACTCAGACTGGCTGCCTGCTTGAGGCGATTCACTCTAGGCTGCATCCACTTTACAAGCTGCTGAGAGGGGCAGACCACTGTCTACAATTAGCATTATTAGTATCTTTATCAGTAAAGAGAAGCAAAGATAATAAACACACATTGCTAGAATCTTTAACCCCTTACCACCATATCAACAAGATTCTTTCAGCAAGGTGATAATTAAACTATAAACTGAGGAGTTGATAGCATCTCCCCTTTGC
Organism: Hyperolius riggenbachi; assembly: GCF_040937935.1. Classification (NCBI taxonomy): domain Eukaryota; kingdom Metazoa; phylum Chordata; class Amphibia; order Anura; family Hyperoliidae; genus Hyperolius; species Hyperolius riggenbachi. Next base: position 161,749,932 of record NC_090647.1, on the reverse strand, counting down.
AGAGATATGGTCTAGCCCTCTGGGAGCTCAGTATTAGATACATTTTGTATCCAACACTGACGCCAAAACTGACGGAGGATTTTACAGCTGAGAGGAACAGCTGTGTGAGGAATCAAATTGCTCCTAGTACTTGCCCTAATGTGTGCTACAACATACAGCATTTAAAAATAAATGCATACATCGATAGTATTCCTTTAAGGTGAGATTCTTAAGATAAGCATAATGAATCAACCATAATATTTGTAATCCTCTTACAATTTACGTTGGTATAGTTTATATATTATTTAGCAAGTAATCTTTACTTGAATTGAAAAATGATTTCCCTTGCCCTAAGGTAACCATTACATCAGGTAAACAATATCTCTCTGATTTTTGATTGTTTACTTGAATTTCAACAATGCACCACATAATAGACCAGAACAGTAGCAGGAAAAAGGGTGCCACCATAGACTCTAATGCACTTATCGTTAATACGGGAGAAAAAAGGGTGCAGCGATAAATATCGTTAACATTAGAACATTCAAGTTTTTGACGTATGTTATCGTTTTAGAAGCTTGTACCATTATAGTTATCATTATTATTTTGTTTGTATGTACAGATTTTATGTTATCATGGATATTATCATTTCTATGTGTAAAAGGGTGTTTCTGCAGAGGGAGTGGTTAGGGTTAGGCACCACCCGGGCGGCGGTTAGTTTTAGGCAACACCAGGGTGGGTGATTAGGGTTAGGCACCACCGGGAGGCATGTTAGGGTTAGGCGCCACCGTGAGGGTGGTTAGGTTTAGGCGCCACCAGGGGAGGGTTCTGTGTGAGAGTAGGGTTGGGTTAAGCTGTATTATTGAATTACGTAAGGATTTTTAACGTTAATATATTTTCGTTATTATTTACCGACTGTTTTTACAACGGTATTAATTGTTAAACAAGTTCATCAGCGATGTTTATCGTTATCAGATTTTGTTATCCAGCTGGGCCCTTTTTTCATGCATGCACCAGAACTGCTGAGCACAGTTAGTTGTATACAGCTAGCAGCCCAGCCCATCCCACACTCCCACCCACTCAGCCACTATCAATGTTTCATACGTATATAGTCATTAATGCAGAGGGCCTTGATTTTTAATTTGATTTTATCAGAAATAGTATTTTTATCAAATCTTTTAAAATATGATTTGAGTACCTTTAGTGGTATTAATACAACAGGTTATGTTATCTTTTACTTCAAATGCAGTTTCCCTTGCCTTAGTTTACAAATGAGTTCTGTAATGCGTTTGTAAAAGGACGGATGGATACTGGCAGCCTTGTAGATAACATGGCATTAAATAAATTGCTGAAGTTGTCTGTATCACGCATTGTTCCTGCAATCATATGTTGCCTGGCTGCTGCCTGCTGGCTCTTAGATTGCAGGGAATGGCGGCTGATTGTGGCACTCAAATTTGTCCACTCTATTTAGAAATCTCATTCCAGAGCTGTACTTGTATTTGTCAGTTACAGTGAAATGTTATACCTTGGTAGTGAGGACAGAGTATCCTGGCATAATCGGGTATGCTGGTCATAGATGTCGTTCCTCAGCATTATCATCTGACGCTAATTTCCACTGTGATATAGGAGGTGTGTGCTTGGATGCTGCTTAGAAACCTATTAAAGCAGCAGAGACAGCCATACTATGCCAGGAAAAAAAACATCTATAAGTAGATAAATACTTGTTCTACTTACATAACACCTGTATTGTACTGTCCATGTTTTGATTTCAGTGAATTTTATATAGTAAATAAAGAGAATTCTCCTAGAAACTGCAGTGCCATAGCTAGCTTGCATTGTAAATACATTCATGTACAGCATAGATCGTATTTCAGCAGCTCACTGAACTGCCTTCAGCCAATCAGTGGAGATCAGGAATGTGGGAGGGGTGATGACAAGCTTCCTTCTCATTGATAAAGGCCAGGCTGACTGAGGTGAGATTTATTACAATAGAAACATATTTGAATAGATTGGAGTGCTTGCAATACAGGGTAAGGCTGCATAATAAACACAGAGCAGTGGGTAAATGGAATTGGATTTTGTGGTTGACAATCCCTATTTAAAGAACCTGTAGTGAAAAAAAAAAAACCAGTGGATACTTACCTCGGGAGGGGGAAACCTCTGGATCCTAACAAGGCTTCCGTCATCCTCGGGGGTCCCGGCAATCCAGCGATGCAGCCCCCCAAACAGCAGCGAGGTAAATAGTTACCTACCACGATCCTGCGCAGGCACACTAGCGGCTCTCTGTTTGGGTTAAGCGGAAATAGCTAAACTCGATCGGATATGCTGTATTGCGAATCACACCTGCGCAGTAGAGCAGATATGATCGGGTTTGGCTATTTCCACCTTACCCAAACGAAGAGCTGCTAGTGCGCCTGCGCAGGATCGCAGAAAGGTAAATATAGCCTGCGCACCCTTGTCAAGCTTGTCGGGGGAAGTTTCAGGAGAGCCAGTGCTGGATTCCCCGAAGCTACAGAGGACGGGGAAGCCTCATTGGGACCCTGAGGCTTCCCCCTCCCGAGGTAAGTATCCCCCAGAGGATTTTTTTTTTATTTTTATTTTTTATTTTTTTTTTGAGTACAAAGTCTCTTTAAAGTAACTACTTTTTTAGAACTAGTAACTGCGTTTTCTTTTGTCTACATTACACTATAGCCTTTTTTGCTGTGTCTAACAAGACAGCCAATGAAGGCATCTACTCTACCTTCTCGAGCTGCCATCTACTCTGAATGATAGAGAATGTTACATTTCAGTAAAATGTTTTTTTCTGTGGTATTTCTAATTAAAGTTTCCACTGAAAACTTTAATTTCAAGTTTAGACTATGCATAATTGTCATTGAATGAATTTAAGCAGCAGTACTTAACGCCTAATCAGTCAGGGCATGAGGGAGGAATTGCTGGCTTAGTCACTTAAAGTTACAAAAAATCCTTCTGCTTCATCTAGACAGAACTACATTAAATTAATCTGTAGAAGAAACAATTACTGAGTCAGCTAATTAATAGCACAGAAAATAGACAAGTGTCTTAATAGAATTATATTTCAGATTTGTGTGCAATACTTCCTAGTTACCACATGATGGCAGAAGTCCTGTTTGTTTAGAATGGCAGATGTATTAAATGTAGTTCTTAGTTTTACTGTATAACTTTTTTACTTTTACAGTCCATCTGCCAGCAAGTCCGCCTTACGAACAGCTCATCGAAAAATTATGATTTTAAATCACCCTGATAAAGGTAAATAACCTTTTTTTTTTTTTTTTTTTTTTTTTTTTCGTCCTCCGTTTGCTTTGTTTAGCAGTAAAAACAATACAACATAAAATGAATTTGTTTTCATGTTCAACCTCAACCGTGAATGTTATACGGTACAGTCAGTGGATATTACAATCCTCAGGAGACTGATATGTACAGTGAGGATCAGTGAACTGAGGCTGTGTTCCTGCTTTTGTTTTTTAAACCCTCCAAATAAAAGAATGCTTGAGTAAACATTGCTTTATTTCACTACTCTGCAGACCCCCCCCCCCCCCCCCCTTCCCCATTGTTTAAAGTAGTGTTATGTCTCAGTACCTCATAGCAAGCCAGAGAAGAAACGCTTTTCTTTCATCACTACATGGGTGACATTTTTATTCTAGGCGCTTAGGGAAGGAACTACAAACCATGCCCTCCCCCCTCTGCAAAATGCCATGGTGCCCCAGGGTATACCAAGCCACCCCCATAAACAAGTATGACCAATCCCACTTCCCCACAACACATGCTGCCACTATTACATCGTACCTCATAATAATGCATAAGTAGGGCATATACCTTACACTCACCCCTTTCACAAAATGACATCATTCCCTTTCCCCCTCACCCCCGCATGAAAAGCAAGTGTGGTCCCTCTCCCATCCCCATACAGCTTTCCTGGTGGTCCATTACCTCCCCTTCCCCATATTGGTTCCCTGGTGGGTTAGTAGTGGTCTAATGGTTCTGGAGGTCTACCACATCAACCCAGAAGCCAGGGCTGGTGTGCTCGGCTTTTCTCCACAGGGGAAGTGAGGGGGAGGGCGCGGCTTTTCTCCTCTATACCGTTCCTTGGGCCCACCTGCAGTGCTCAACCCTGTGCAGAGTGGCGGCAGCAGAAGCACTCGCACATAATCCAGCACTAGCCTGGGTCTCCCATCTGATCTGTCCTCTGTAACCTCAGCTGGTTATTTAATTCCTGAGGCGAACCAGGAAGTAGAGAGGGAGCTGTGACTATGGAGGACAGATCGCATGGGAGACTCAGGCCAGCACTGGATCAGGTGAGAGTGCTTCTGCTGCGGCTAATCTGCATAGGGGGAGCACTGGAGGTGAGCCTTAGGAGAGAACGGCTGAATGCTCCGCCTTCTGGGTGAAGGTAGCAGGCTGTAGGGGCGGTAGTTACGCCACTATGTGGGCTAAAGGGGAGTATAGCAAAAAACATAAATTACTAGTGGACTACTCTGGGAATGCTGTCATCTTTGATGGACACTATAGTGTCTAAGAAATTCAGACTGCACACACCATTGTACATAATCTACTGATGCTAACTTTATCAAATTTATGTAGTTTGAAAATGGACTAGTCAGATGTTGCAGCTCTATTTCCAAGCTACCTAAATTTGCTTAAAATTGACATAAAGGTTGCATCAAGTCAGAATTATTAGCATCTAATTGACCACCTCTAATAGTCACCCACTATTGGCTTTACCCCCTCTCTAACTGCTACCACTCTGATAACCCTCTGACCCTTTTGCCTGAACAGAACCCTTTGTCTGAAGAAACCAGCTGTTCCATACAAAAACGCTAGCGATTAGACATATTTGAAGTGATTTTTCACAGTGATTTTGCTTTTCAATACTTGTTATAGAATTCTAATCACTGCAAAAATGCTACAAGCAGCACTTTTGCAACTTTTTTAAAAACATTTTGTCTGGTGTGAAATAGCGCATAGGATTTCATTGTCTAAGCGCTTTTCAAAATGCTGAACAGCGCTGGCAACCAGAATAGCTCTTTAAACAACCTGCACTCCCAATTCAATGCAGTGTGCAAGCCCCAGGATCAATAGAAGAGCAAAGTTAATAGAGGAAACAGAAATCCTGGCAAAGACAGGTAGAAAAGCTCTTTAAAAGCGCTCTTGGTGTAAAACAGCCGTGAGCTAGTTCAGACAGACCGCTTTCCATCAGTTTGTGAAATGCACAATAGCCCCTGACTCCTCCATGCATTCCTTCTGCTGACAGCGTTGCATGCAGCATCAATCACATGGTTCATCTGCTAAACCACTGTCATAGACTTGCATTGGAATGTAGAGCCAATGCTTAGAATGCAGTTGCACTCAGTTGTGATTCTACAGATGGTACTGTTGTATGGAAAACGTGTGATGCAGCACTAATGATATTACTAATACATCTGTAGAACTAGCATTATAGAATTTCTTGTGTTGATAATGTGACCTCATAGTTTATTCTTATCATTGTGTTTTTCCATTATGCCCCCAGTCTTCCATTATGCCCAAAAAGCAGTGTTGGCTAAATGCCCACCAACATCCAAGACACATACACAAATGCACACACATACATACATAAATCCGGCACATACATACACCGATACACATGCATAAATATATCAAACATACACCAAAATATCATGCTCCTTTGCATTTGCATACATTCTCAGTAATTTACACATCTACACACAGGCATACATTCATTCATATTTGCTTATGCATACAAACCCATTGGTATACATGCATAAATATATAGATGCACATCTATGCAGAGACACACTCATGTCTCCATATTAACAGATACACTCTGGGAAGCTAAGTCAGAACCAGCATTTGGCTGACAGTTGAGTCACTATCCAGTTAAGCCACTAAAGCTTTGTACATGCTAAACTGGAGCCATCTCTGTCAAGAAACCAGCATGCGCACAGGTGTCCTTTGAGGCCTGCCAAAGGTCGCTTAAAGGACATATGTCACACAAATCTTAAAATGTAAAATATATGTAAACAAATACAATTAAGAAGTACATTTCTTCCAGAGTAAAATGAGCCATAAATTACTTTTCTTCTATGTTGCTGTCACTTACAGTAGTTAATAGAAATCTGACAGAACCGACGGGTTTTGGACTAGCCCATCTACTCATGGGGGGCTCACAGGGATTTCTTTATTTTCAAAATGCACTTAGGGAATGGCAGTTGCTCCGTCCCAACTGGCAAAAAAGTGTACGGTGAGCAAGGAGGTTTGTCAGCATCTTTGTATAAATCTTTTTCAGGGAGTGTCTTTATAAAGAATAAGGGCCATGCTTAGAATCCCCTATGGAGAGATGGACTAGCCCAAAACTTGTCGGTTCTGTCAGATTTCTACTACTTACTGTAATTGCCAGCAACATAGGAGAAAAGTAATTTATGGCTCATTTTACTCAGGAAGAATCGTACTTCTTATCTGTATGTGTTTTTCAAGTTTAAGATTTTAGCGACAGTTCCTCTTTAATGATTTGACTTGCTCGATCTTGAAACATGTCCATTGCTCCCCACCTCATTTTTCCTACTAGAAGCCACTTTTTCATGCACCTCTTGTTGTCCCTCCTCCTCTTCCCATAGCAACAGATTCTATACTATGCCATAGAAGAACAAGGTGTCTGTACAGCGCTCAGCTTTGAATTGTCGCTTGATGGATCAGGTCTCTTGTCACACTTCGGGTGACTAGCATTGTTCGATGTGTGTAGCATTGTGCTTGCTAATTCTGACTGCTCTTCATAGGAAAAATATATAGTGCAGTGGTATGATCACTGCCTTACAAACTAAAAAGTTGTGAGTTGAGTCTCTTTTGCTGAGTAATTTAGCAGCCTGATTACAGTGTTTAGATTCCTGCCCAGTATAAATTAGTAACACACCATGACATGCGCACGAACAGCCCTTACAGAAGTGTGTGTGCAAAAAGAATTTTCATTACAAAACTTTAGAGGAGTCCAAGTGAAGAGATCACCCATCAGATGGAGCAGCTGTTACTGATAGGAGAGACACTGTCAGATAGAGAAAAGTGCTAGCTCTATGCATACTTTAATACAAACCCTATTAAGAAACAAATGTTTTTCCTGTTACCTAACTGCTAACAGGAATATTAGAACAGCATAATGTTGCCATAGTCCCCCTTTAATATAGCTGTAAAACCATATTTATTTCTATTCAGTCCCGTCTGCCTTCAGGTAATTGGCTAACCTGCTTGTCCATTGCCAGTATTCTATCTCCTGCCATTGCTCTCTAATTGCTTCCATTGCCGTACTTCATGGACAGTAAGATACCTCCTGCTTTCTTAACTGTGCTGTAGAGATTTCAGTCCTGTCATATCCAATACTGATTGTCCAGGTTTGTTCATGTCTACATGAATGTAAAACGGGCAATGCTTAATCATTTATAACTCTCCATGCTAAAAAAGGCTAAGATGTCTACTCAATCATTTCCATTTCTGTAATACACAAGAAATAAAAGCTCTTCTCAGCTAGATTGCCTTCTGTAAACTTGCCATAAAATATTAATGCTTTTCAGAGTTAGGAAATTACAGGCTATGGAGCCAGAGCACAAATGCTGTAACTAGCCAGGTTTTGAATGTAAATGATTTATTTTACAGTAAGACTATTATTATAACTTCTAAGTAGACCACATCTGCTGAAGAAATGCACACCCATATGCCTGTTCCTGCCTCAGTTTAAAAATAGCAGATGGTAAAACATTACGCTGTATTTCAAAAGTCAAACCGGAGAGTCATTTTTGCTTTCCATGTAGTTAGATTTACAACGCACTCAACATTTTATAACGGAGTTCTGACACTTTACCCTCACCAACAAATATAACCTATGAGACTGCCACTATTCCCAGCAAAGGACATACAGGCCAGATAGAAATCCTATTAATTTCTAAATTTATGCCAGAGCTGTCATCCGTGCAATAAAATTGCCAAGTAAAATATTACCCATCACCTGATATGGATAGTTATCGTGACTGGAACATGGTGTTAGTGTGGCTGGAGCTGGATCAGTTCTATGTCTTGCACAAACCTGCAATTTACTTTACAAGATCGCTTGTGTGCTTGCTGACAGATATTTTTCTAATCTAATATGAAACTGTCATCAGCATTAGATATAATTTACTTTATCTCCATTCTTAGTGCTTCTACCTAAAAGGGTAATCCACTTTCCTTAAAACCCTGGTTCAGCCTCCCAATTTTCATGTGTTTGTATTAATATGCAATGCACAGTGTTTTGAGTTTTGCAGTTCTGCACTTTATTTTGCAATAAATACATTGAAAGTTTCTGCCTGGCAGTATCCATTAGCCCCTTATTGCCAGTAGAGTGGGCGTTCCCTCCTTGGCACACAACAGATCACCCGGCCTCACCCACCTCCTAGCACTGCAGCACTACAGAGTATTACCTCCCTGCTCAGTGTGTAATGTATATAATGTAGCTCTTGTCACATCCACCCCAGTGTGTTTATGAAAGCCATATGTAAATTATTTCTTACAGAGTATGGAGGAAATAGACAGGAATTGATGAGATGCTGCAGAGCTTTAGCTGTATTTTTCCACAAGGTTAATCTTTCAGCAGCAGTAGATTGGTGAGGAGGAAGGCTGAGCTCTGGGGGTGCCCGTACATTACTTGATTTTGTGGCCTGATCAATACCATAATGATACCAAAACATGGCCGCCTAATTGATCTTTGAAATGATTTCTGTGTGAGATCAGGGAAAAGGATTGATCGAGCATGCTGGCAAATCTAAATCAGGTCCGCGGAGTTAACAGCTTTCATATTGTCATTCAATTTCCCAAACACCAATGGATCCCCAGCTGGTATCCCCTCAAGTGTATATGTGTGCCCCCCATACCCATGTGTAGGCATTAAAGGATCACTTGGCATGCTGGCACCACCAGCACCTTTACCATGTGATACCGGCGCTTATGGTGAGGTTAATGTATGGGCTGTTGTCACATGGCACAGGCTCTCGCAGTGATGCCAGACCCCAGAGGAGGCCTAGGAGTCGTGCCTGGCTTGACAGGTGATCCTTCAACACTGCACATGGGCAGTGGAGGGGGAGGCAGTGGGTGGGGGGGGGCTTTTCTAGAATGATTTCCAATAGATTTCAGCATGAAATCTATTGGAAGTAGGTGTGCAAGGCCTGGACAGGCAATAGATCCCTCTCTGGTCAGATTCATTGACGTCAGGAAGTGAATTCTTTGACCTGGAAAATTTATTCTTAAAAGCGCTTGGGAAATGGCAATTCAAAACGCTTTTCAAGCGCTTTGCGATTTCCCTATACCTTCCACTGAGCCAAAACGCTCAGAAAATGGTACATGTAGCGCGTTTGTGGCTTTAATAAAATAGAAACGCTCACTTGTGAATACTCTCATAGGAACTCATTGGACAAGCGCTTTTAGAGCATTTTGCAAAATCGCAAGCGCTTGAAAAAATCAGCAAATGCTCATAGGGCTTGATTCACAAAGCGGTGCTAACTGTTAGCACACATGTGAAATGCCCCTTATCATGCCTAAAGAAACTTAGCGCGCGGTAATTAGCAAAGTACCACGCAAAAACTTTGCGCACGCAAAGCCCGGTGCGCACGAAATGAAAACGGCGCACCCTATGCGCCTATGAGGTTGCATTAGATGCGCCTTAAACGCCGCATGGGTGCGATAATTAGGGCGCATCCAATGCGACCTTATAGGCGCATAGGGTGCGCCATTTTCATTGCACCCAGTGCAATGTTTTGCGCGCGCCGGGCTTTGCATGCGCAAAGTTTTGCGCGCGATCTTATTCGGCTCGGTGCGTGCTAACTACTTAGCAACCTAGTTAACACACCCAAAGCCTTTAGGCGTGCTAACTAGGTTAGCACCGAATAGTGAATCAGGCCCATAGTGTGAACAAGCCCTTAATCATGTAAAGTTCCCTGTAAGTTTGCCTCTATGATTTTCCAGGAACTTCAAATGTCAGTTCTTGGCAGCTATGGCAAGTCATTTTGCTGTAAAGAACACCCCCAAATTCATGTTTCCAGCACAAGTCATTAGCTGAACAGGACAGAGAATCCTTAACATCACTTGCAACAGTTCTTCCCTTTCGGGCTCTTTTATACTGCAAATTATGCGGTATAAAATGTGATTGTGATTTTACATGGCGATTTTGCTGCAATCTTTCTGTAATTGGGTTTTGCAATTTTCTCTAGATGCTAGGAACACAAGGACAAATTCAGCAGAAATGCAGCATGCAGGACATTTGCGATCGGGCATAAGGGTCTCTGCGATTTTCTTTACTTTGAAGATGGCCTTGCATTTTGAGAATTATATGCGGTTAGAAAGTGATTGCAAAATGCAGTAAATCAAATCTAGTATAAAACAGCCCTTACTGAGATCAGCTTTGAAATCTGATCAGTCTAAAGACTGGCTTTCTTTTTATGCACCCCTGCAGCTGTGCAAGTGATTTACAGATGACTGCCATACCCATGCAGCTTTTCATTTCGTTACACTAAGGTAGTTAACTGGACACAAAATGTAAAGAACTGGGATACATCTTTGTAGTGTATACAGCTAACAGAGAGGTGTGCTTTCTTCTTAAAGGGAACCTGAAGTGAAAGGTACATACAGGCTGCCATATTTATTTCATTTTAAACAATACCAGTTGCCAGGCAGTCCTGCTGATCATTCTAGCTTCAGTAAGTGTCTGAATCACTCTCCTGAAGCTTATCTTGTCTGATTTTTTTTTATATACTGTATATACTCGACTATGGAGGAAAGACTTCTTCGACAGTGGGAGGGACGAGTACCTAACAAATTGCAAATTGTTAGTGAAACTAACATCCTCCAAGTGGTAGACAGGTCATGTGTATGCTCATTGTGTATTTGAATCCCATGAGTGGGGTGTGCACTTTTTTGCAGGTAAGCACTCATCTGTTTTTAAGTAGCGCTGTTCATTTCTTTGCTATGTTTGATTGATTTATTTCTGGTCAGCTGCTCCCACTTAATAGTTTTCCTTTGGTGTATATGCAGAGCCTCTGTTTGGGTTCAAGGTGCGTTTGCAGTTTCTGGGGGGGCTCAGCGCATCTCTGAGCTGAGGCCATTCAGAGGCGGCCTGGTGATGCGCTGATCCCACTTTTTTTGCGACTATAAGTCTAGAAATTTAGGACTGACTCACTAAAAGTATAGGCGTCGATTTTATACATGACTCATGGGCAACACTGAGCACACAGAGTAATGTGTGTACTATTAGTGATATTCTCATTTGCAGCAATTTACCCAGTGGTAAGAGACCCTTTCTTGATAAAATGCCAAGAAAGCACAGGTCTGAAAGTCCCGGCCACAACAATTACCAAGGAGAGGGGGAAGATACTGGGCTACATAAAAGGGAGTGAATAATTGCTGCACTTGTGGGCCTGGAGGAGTTACTGGCTGTACTTAAGGGACAGGAGGGATAATGGCTGCAATACTGTATGTAGTGCAGTTATTAACTCCTCCTGGGCCCCAAGTGCAGCCATTAACTTTGCTGGGTAGACTTCTACTTGAGTCAATAAAAAAAAATTCCAGCTAAAGAGGCTCTAATATTGAAGTCGACTTATACACTAGATCGACTTATATTCGAAGATATACGGTAAACATCTGATCTGCATGCATGGGCGTCCGCAGAAAATTTTCCACGGGGGAGGAAGAAGTAGCGCGGTGCGCAGAAAATTGGGGGTACGTTGTGTGGCGTGCGTAGCACTCTGAAAAATGGGTGTGGTCATGGACCAGAATGTGGGTGTGGTCGCGGGTGGAGACAAGTTTACATGAACTTAGTAATGGTGGGACATTAGATTAGGACACTGGTGGCAAACCTTTTGGAGGTCAAGTGCCCAAACTGCAACCCAAAAGTCACTTATCAATCGCAAAGTGCCAACGGCAATTTAAACTACATACAAACGGTTTGACTCACAACATTATGGAAAATCCAAGTTGAAAATTAACTGTGAAGATAAACAATTTCATCCATCCTACTCCTGAAAAATGTATTCATTTTTTAAGAACCTCCCAGTTTCATTTTCTGTTTTAAAAAGCTGAAAAAGTCGGTTTAATGCTATTGTCTAATATGATGATGATTCAGCTTTTTCCATAGTCTTGCAGTTAGCAATCATGTGACCCGCAACAAGACAAATTCAATCATGAGCCCCCCCCCCCATCAAGACAAATTCAGCAATCATGAGGCCCCTAACAAGACAAATTCAGCAACCATGAGGCCCCTAACGAGACAAATTCAGCAATCGTAAGGTCCCCAACAAGACAAATTCAGCAATCTTGAGGCCCGCAACAAATCATGAGGCCCCCAACAAGACCAATTCAGTAACCATGAGGCCCCGAACAAGACAAATTCAGCAGTCATGAGGCACATAAATAGACAGCATTTCACATAAATAGGCAGAATGCCCCCTTAATATGGTAGACGCCTCTCACCTGGCTTCTGAATTCTCCTCTACTGGCTGCTGTGCCTGGCTGGCCTGGCAATACTGTTTTTGACTGGATTGGGGATGATGTGTGGGCTGAAAGGCCTGGCGTTGATGCTGTGGCCGGGCTGGCGTTGATGCTGTGGCCGGGCTGGCGGTGATGCTGTGGCCTTTTTGACAGTGATTTTGGGCTGGTTGGCTGGCGGTGATGCTGTGGCTTTTTTGACAGTGATTTTGGGCTGGTTGGCTGGTGGTGATGCTGGGCTGGCTGCCCTAGATAGTTTAGGTAGTGACAGGTGCCCCCTAGTTTAGGTAGCGCCAGGAGCCTCCCAGTTTAGGTAGCGACAGGGCCCCCCAGTTCAGGTAGCGACAGGGCCCCCCAGTTCAGGTAGCGACAGGGCCTCCTAGTTCAGGTAGTGACCGTGCCCCCCAGTTCAGGTAGTGACCGTGCCCCCCAGTTCAGGTAGTGACCGTGCCCCCCAGTTCAGGTAGTGACCGTGCCCCCCAGTTCAGGTAGTGACCGTGCCCCCCAGTTCAGGTAGTGACCGTGCCCCCCAGTTCAGGTAGTGACCGTGCCCCCCAGTTCAGGTAGGGACCGTGCCCCCCAGTTCAGGTAGGGACCGTGCCCCCCAGTTCAGGTAGGGACCGTGCCCCCCAGTTCACGTAGTGACCGTGCCCCCCAGTTCACGTAGTGACCGTGCCCCCCAGTTCACGTAGTGACCGTGCCCCCCAGTTCACGTAGTGACTGTGCCCCCCAGTTCACGTAGTGACCGTGCCCCCCAGTTCACGTAGTGACCGTGCCCCCCAGTTCACGTAGTGACAGTGCCCCCCAGTTCAGGTAGTGGCAGGTACCCCCCAGTGCGGAGAGAGAAAAGGGAGCATGTGGACAGCGGTGGAGAAGGGGGAAATCCCCCCTCCCCCTTCCCTCACCTTTGGGGCTCCCTCTCGCTCCCCCTTTATAATGAAGTGATGCGGGCGGCAGCGGCGGGACACTCACGCTATTAGCAGGTGCGAGTGACTCTCTGTATCTGTGCGCTGCTGCTCTGGTCTAGTCCAGACCAGCGCAGCGGCTCACAGAGAGAGAGAGAGAGTCACTCGCACGCCTGCTAATAGCATGAGTGTCCCGCTGCTGCCGCCCGCATCACTTCATTCTAAAGGGGGGAGCAAGAGAGGGAGCCCCAGAGGTGAGGGAAGGGGGGAGACTTCCCCCCCCCCCTTCTCCACCGCTGTCCATACGCTCCCCTTTTCTCTCTCAGTTGCCACCCCAGGGTGACACTTCCGGGTTCGGGTGGCTAGGGGTGGGCAGCAGCTGGCCAGGGGAGTGCACATGCCCCATTTTGCCTGACGTGCGGACGCCCATATCTGCATGATTGTTTAGGGTCTATGGCTAAAAGTACTAGAGGCAGAGGATCAGCAGTACTGTCAGCCAATCTGCATTGTTTAACCTCCTGAGCGGTATGGACGAGCTCAGCTCGTCCATCACCGCCGGAGGCTGCCGCTCAGGCCCTGCTGGGCCGATTTGCACCAAATAAAGTGCAGCACTTTGCCAGCCACGTGTGCTGCCTGATTCGCCGCGAGCAGCGGCGAAAGAGGGCCCCCCTAGCCGCCTGAGCCCTGCGCAGCCGGAACAAAAAGTTCCGGCCAGCGCTAAGGGCTGGATCGGAGGCGGCTGACGTCAGGACGTCGGCTGACGTCCATGACGTCACTCCGCTCGTCGCCATGGCGACGATCTAAGCAAAACAAGGAAGGCCGCTCATTGCGGCCTTCCTTGTTTATTATGGGCGCCGGAGGCGATCGGAAGAACGCCTCCGGAGCGCCCTCTAGTGGGCTTTCATGCAGCCAACTTTCAGTTGGCTGCATGAAATAGTTTTTTTTTAATTAAAAAAAAACCCTCCCGCAGCCTCCCTGGCGATCTCAATAGAACGCCGGGGAGGTTAAAATTAAATAAATATGTCCGCCACCGTATTCCTCTTTTCAAGTTCCCTTTAACGGAAGCGTAGTGAGACTTGCAAGGAATTTTGTCACTGCTATACTACAGTGTAATTTTTCTTAACGGTTATGCTCTTTCAGGTCCTCTTTGCATGTGACCTTTATTTCAGTGGTTAGTTCCTAAGCCCCATTAGTCATGTCTTCCTCTGCAGATGAGAAAGTGAAGATATATCTGTTTTACACAGCCAGACACCAGCGAGGTCCTATATTCTTGTGCTATAAAACTGCAACAATTTTATTAACTTGAGTTTAATCAATTGTCTTTAATTTTGAATGGAAAAACAATAAAGGTCATGGTTGACTCCAATTGATTGTGAGTTTTGTCCATAGCAAATTATGCTGCTAGCCTGGTTAAGGCCAATTGAAATGTGTTTATAGATGAGTAGTCATTTTTAAGCTATAGGTTATGAAAACTTCAGTTAAATGACATAGTTAATTATCATACTGAGTGTCAAAAAAGAACAGGAAGTAAGGAAAAGCTCAACAACAGGACCACAGAATTGCTTATTGGTAGGAGAGCTTTTCGGTGTCTTTTATCCCCTTATACATTCCTAGTGGTTTGGGTCACCCCGAGCTGCTTGGTTACTCTGTTGTACTGGTCCAAGCCATATCCCATACAATCATATCAATCCCTGCCATGTACTGAGGGGGACCAACAGTCCGATACAGGCTGTCTACATGTGGGGTTGATGTGGCTGTGTAAGATTTAAAGCTATAGGCGTACTATACAGCAGCGGTTTTGGATGCTTGCCTAGCTTACAGGGGTGAAAAGAGATAATTTGCATATTCAGGAGTGGTGCATTGTGGGTAACCACAAATGTTCACTAATAGCTGAATTATTGCAAGTTTCCTTCTGTTTTAAGAAGGCAAATTTCACCAAGCATTACTTATTAGTAGGAAGGCTTTTCGGTCTCTTTCATCCCCTTATACATTCTTAGTGGCTTGGGTCACCCTGAGCTGCTTGCTTACTCTGTTTAACAGAAGAAAATAGAAACTTGATTTTCTGATTTGGGAAGGGATATAATTAGGTTTTTATTGCTTCCAGGGCTACTGTTTGAGATTTTTTTTTAGATTGAACTTTTAAATCATGTTTTATTAATATTTTGTTCAGTCAAAAAAATAATTTGTTCAGAGTACATTTACATAAGGTAAATGTACAATACATGTAACCCATAATGGTGAAGACATCCAGAAATTCTCTATATTATCCTCTTTTAGGAGGCACCTAGTCTCTATATCAAGTCATATTTATACCCCTCAACTGCATTCCTGTGGTCTTAAATAAATATCTCCTATAACCCCAGCTCCAAGTCAAGAGAGACACACACAGCTGCAGGTAAAAAGAAAAAAAAAAACCCAAACCACACCTTTGCATATACAGGTCCAAACACTATCGAGCTTCTAGAACTTTTGATCAAAGTACCGTATAAGATAATACACTGTTCCCCGTTCTATAAATACATATACCCCCCCCCCCCCCCCCCATTGCCATTGACAGCCCCCCAATCTACCCACAAAGTCTTTCTCTATACTCAAGCCAGGATGACCACTGTCCGGAAAACGTGTCTCCCCTATTTTGTGCTGATTATACCAGTTCCTCCATTCTCCTAGTATTATTCATCGCATCTGCCAGTTCCACCGCCCCCAGGTCTATATTTTCATTCCAGTTTCTAGTAATTACCTACCTAACTGACCCCATAATAAGGCCAAGGTTTGATTTCTTTGCACCTCTGATTTCACCATTGAACATTGATAATAAAGCTATTTCCGGGGAATGGTCAATCCGGCACTGATTCATTTCCTCATACCACCCAAAAGCTATATCCCACAGTATTTTGACACTATCACAATGCCACCACATGTGCAGGCAGCCACCTCCCCGTTGACCGCATCTCCAACATTCATCTGTCAGTCCTTCCTGCCATCTACACATCTGTGCTGGAGTATAAAACAGCGCGTTGTTACTCTATAATTTCTCTCTTGGACTGAATTCGATATAGAGGACTTATGGGTCAGGATCAGTGATTTTTTTTTTTTCATTAAAATTTTAGAATGACTTTCCCAGATCGGCTTCCCATATGGAAATGGTATTTTCGAAGGGATTAGGTTCTATCTCCCCAAGAAATTGGTATAATTTAGATAGAACGTGCTCAGGTCTGGAATTGCTCTCACACAAATTCTCAAACTTTGAACAGTTTGAGAAATTTCATTTGGTCTCTAGTGGGTGTCACATAAGATGGGTTATTCGCTGTATAATTGTTGGCTATCCAGAATGTATGTTATTTACAGTTAATTATTCCAGGACAAATGTACATCTTCTACATTTAGTATGTGAACACATGTATTTTACATTTTGAAAGCTTTTCAGTATAGTGCTCCTTTAAACTTAAAAATAAATATTCGGTTTTAGCAAAGGAAATAAGAAAATTAGCATTTGCAAAGTTTCACTGTTTCTTGATATTGGGAAACAAAAATCTCACAATAAAAGATGGAATTAAACTTTAAAACGGAACTATAAGTCTGCTTATAAAACAGCAATATGATTGTGAAGAACACGTTTGCCATTTCTTCCTTCATTTCTTCTAATTGTTTCTGCAGATTGTTTCTGCAGATTTCTCCTATCTATAAAATGCCAATAAGTAGAAGTTAGACTATTTGCAGTGTTCCTGTCTTTGCTGTTTTATTGCTGGAAGCAGCTATCTGACAAGCAGCTCTAGCTGTTTAAAAGTAGCAAAAATCATAAATTGCTCCTAACTGGTCCTACAGATCAGTCGGTGAAAACATTATCTAATGCTTTTCTTCCTGTACATACCGCTGTTTTTTTCCATTTCTTTTCTGTCAATTTTCACCACGTGATTCCTGCTCAATGGCTTTTTGTTACTATTGCTAGTTTAAAGAAAACCTGAGGCGGGGTTCTCACAATGCTAGATGCATACAGAGGCTGGGTCTGCCTATAGAGCCCAGCCTCTGTTGCTATTTCAATTCCCCCTAAATCCCCCCCCTGAAAACACAGCCGCACTGCTGACACGCAGCTTGTCAGAGCGGGCTGTGTTCATCTCTTTACTGTCACTCTCGCCGCTCCCCCCGCCTCCTGCAGAGCTCCGGTCCCGCCCGCGTCCCTTCCCTCGCCGCTGATTGGAGGGAAGGGACGCGGGCGGGGACCGGAGCTCTGCAGGAGGCGGGGGGAGCGGCGAGAGTGACAGTAAAGAGATGAACACAGCCCGCACAGCGCGGCTGTGATTTATGATGGATTACAGAGCCCAGGGGGGATTTAGGGGGGATTAAAATAGCAACAGAGGCTGGGCTCTATAGACAGACCCAGCCTCTGTATGCAGCTAGCATTGTGAGAAACCCGCCTCGGGTTCTCTTTAAGGCTTCTTGCACACAGGGACGTTACAGGCGCACGTTAGTGCAGCCTGTAACGCTCCCCCAACGCACAGCAATTTAACACAAGTGGGCTGTTCACACTGCCCACGTTGCGTTACATTGTAACGCAGCAAAGTGCTGCATGCTGTGCGTTCTACGCGGCTAAGCCGCGTTAGACTGTTTGCACATGCTCAGTCATGTTGGGGAGGAGGGGAGAGCTATGCACATGGCTAATTAATATTCACTGCACTCAGTGACGTGCAGTGTTTACTTCCTGGAGCGGCCGCTCTGTGCGGCGATTGGCCGGGCGGGACCACGTGATGCCACATGCTTCCAAGAGTACGCTTCACGGACGCCAGAGTGAGCTGCACAACGCGGCTCACTCCGACTTCCACACCAGAGAGCACCAGGCGTTGCGTTAGGGGCACGTTATGTGCCCTATAACGTCCCCTAAACGCAACGTCCTGGTGTGTAACTAGCCTAAAGAGACATTTCCGTATACTGTAGTCAGATACTGTAATTTAAAATGTGGATTTTGGTAGGTCAATGCACTTGCCTCTGATATAGTAAAACTTCGGGTTTAGTAAATTAAACGTCCAGGTCCCAGTCAAACACCATTATAAGTATATGGGAGTAATGCCTGGTATTGTAAATGTGGATATAATAGAACTTCTGCTATAGTAAACCTGTTTTTTTGGCACCTGCGTTATTCTGTATCCGGCTATAGTGGAATTTTGGCGGGAGCATTTGGCATACGTTAGTCATAGTCCCATGAACCATGGTCGGTGGGCAGGCTGGCTGCCACTTGTAGCCTGATCGCAATCTGAACACTACTCTGGGTCTGAGTGGATCACCTCAAAAGCACCAGCCAGTGAGACTGTATGCCTTGCGTGAAAGCTGAGGGAATTGCCTGTCATCTGTGACTTGCTTGCACATGGCTGTAAAGCTACAGTATCAACCAGGCTGCACAAACATTTGGAGCACACTATAAGTACTGTACCTGCATGTGGTGAGACCTGTGCTTCCTGTCAGGGACAAACTTCTGGAAAGGCCACAAAGGCCATGGCGTCGTAAGCCGAGAAAGCAGGACAGCCACATGTCAAAGTAATCTCTCCAGTTCCAAAGCCACCCTGGTTTGCTGCACATGCAGCCTGAATTTCTGTAAAATAGTTCATAGAATAAAAAAAAAAAAAAAAAAAGCAAGCAGATTTCCTAAAATTGTGAAGATGCTCTACAGAAAAATTACACTTTGGTACCTATTTGTAAAACGCACTTAAAATTTGAAAGCAATGTGGTCTTCCTGTACAGGCCTTTCCCTTAGAAATGTGATCTGCAGGCTGGTACATAGAGCGAGCCTAGCGCCTGGCTTTCTGTCATTTTGTTTTGCAAGCAGTGTTATAATAACATGATCTACATTTGCATGCACGTTATTTCATTATTGTTACCTGTGTGTTTGAATTATGCATAAAATAAATTACATTCTCTACAAACTGTTCATCAAAAACACATTGACTCTTGCACAACCAGCGTGAGAAGACAGCAGCAGCCTGCAGATAAGCCGATATTTCTTCCATAATTAGTTGACACCACACAGACCGTTGATTATAAAAACTTTTAAAGGCCTGGTGCACACCAGAGTTTTTCTGAGCGTTTTGAGTTTTTAAATCTGCTGCTAATGTTATCCTATGTGTCTGTGCACACTGGAGCAATGAGGTTTTGTAAAAAAAAACCATAGCATTACATTGGGAAGAGCTTTTGAAGCCTCTAAAAGCTCCTCCCAATGTAATGTTATGTTTTTTTTTTACAAAACCTCATTGCTCCAGTGTGCACAGACACATAGGATAACATTAGCAGCAGATTTAAAAACTCAAAACGCTCAGAAAAAGTCCTCTGGTGTGCACCAGGCCAAAGTGAGGATTTATAGTTGATTACATTGGAAAAAGAGTTGGGAGAGATTTTAACTGTTTTCTGGTAATAATCAAACTACACACAATATCTGTAGCTGATCTTACTAGTAATTGGGGCACAACTCCCTCACTATGCAGTTTGATGAGTTTAAAGGAAACCCGAGGTAAAAATAAACTGATGAGATAAACAATTGTATCTATCCTAATCCTGAAAATTGCATCTTTTTTAGAATCCCAAGGTTTTTTTTTTTTACTTTAGAAACGTTAAAGAGTATGTTCAACTATTTAAGGACCACCAGCTTACACCCCCTAGTGACCAGGCTATTTCTCACAATTCGGGCCACTGCAGCTTTAACAGCTTGCTGCAGGGCCATACGATGTAGCACACATATAAATCTGCCCACAAATAGTTTCTATTGGAGGGCTCTGATGGCTGCTGCAAGGTGTTTTTTTTTTTTTTTATTATTAATTTCTAATTTTATTTTAAATAAAAACAAAAACCCTTTTTTTTCTTTTTTTCCCTCCTTCTGAGAGCCAGTCATGGTGATCCTTTCTCATAGGCATCAGCCTATGAGAGGGGATCGCTAGTTAGCCGCTGCAGGGGACAGCTGAGTGACAGGGCTGTCCCCAGTACAGCGCTGCAGTAGATTGCAGTACTGTGCAAGTAAAAAATGCTGTTCCTTTTTTTTTTTTTTTGTCTGTCAGTGACGTTTACCGCTGGCAGACTGTTAAGGAAGCTCTGCTCCCATCACTCGAGCGAGGATGCCTGCGCATTGGTGCGCACAATCCCCACTAATCTCCTCCCCAGGACTTGACGCCTTTTGGCATTAGGATGCCCTGTGGGAGCCACCTTGCGGCCACCAATCGGCGGTCGTAAGGTGGATAATGTTGTATTGCCTCTTATGGATGATACAGGATTTCACACAGTGAGGCACAGTTCTATGAACTACTGACTTTTTTCTTTTTTTGTTTCATATCCCCTGTACTCAGAAGCTGTTCTTTTCCAGAAAATAGGTTCATGGCTGTAATTCCTTATCAATGAGGATTACACTTTAATCCGGCAAGGTTCCGACTGGAGGGAAACTGTTGTATTCCTGAATGTTGACTTTTTCAGACAGAAAAAAAAGAACACAGCCTAACCAATTGTATGCTTGGCACTGTACATATGTCTATCTGTTCGTGTCACATGTCACTTGGGTACACTTTAAGTCACAGTTTTCAGCTTAATATGTCTACGGACAAGACATGTAGGTTAAACGTTGCTTCCACATGAGACTTCACTGTCTATACAGTGGAGGAAATAATTATTTGACCCCTCACTGATTTTGTAAGTTTGTCCAATGACAAAAATGAAAAGTCTCAGAACAGTATCATTTCAATGGTAGGTTTATTTTAACAGTGGCAGATAGCACATCAAAAGGAAAATCGAAAAAATAACCTTAAATAAAACATAGCAACTGATTTGCATTTCATTGAGTGAAATAAGTTTTTGAACCCCTACCAACCATTAAGAGTTCTGGCTCCCACAGAGTGGTTAGACACTTCTACTCAATTAGTCACCCTCATTAAGGACACCTGTCTTAACTAGTCACCTGTATAAAAGACACCTGTCCACAGAATCAATCAATCAAGCAGACTCCAAACTCTCCAACATGGGAAAGACCAAAGAGCTGTCCAAGGATGCCAGAGACAAAATTGTAGACCTGCACAAGGCTGGAATGGGCTACAAAACCATTAGCAAGAAGCTGGGAGAGAAGGTGACAACTGTTGGTGCGATTGTTCGAAAATGGAAGGAGCACAAAATGACCATCAATCGACCTCGCTCTGGGGCTCCACGCAAGATCTCACGTCGTGGGGTGTCAATGGTTCTGAGAAAGGTGAAAAAGCATCCTAGAACTACACGGGAGGAGTTAGTGAATGACCTCAAATTAGCAGGGACCACAGTCACCAAGAAAACAATTGGAAACACATTACACCGCAATGGATTAAAATCCTGCAGGGCTCGCAAGGTCCCCCTGCTCAAGAAGGCACATGTGCAGGCCCGTCTGAAGTTTGCCAATGAACACCTGAATGATTCTGTGAGTGACTGGGAGAAGGTGCTGTGGTCTGATGAGACCAAAATAGAGCTCTTTGGCATTAACTCAACTCGCTGTGTTTGGAGGAAGAAAAATGCTGCCTATGACCCCCAAAACACCGTCCCCACCGTCAAGCATGGGGGTGGAAACATTTTGCTTTGGGGGTGTTTTTCTGCTAAGGGCACAGGACAACTTAATCGCATTAACGGGAAAATGGACGGAGCCATGTATTGTGAAATCCTGAACGACAACCTCCTTCCCTCTGCCAGGAAACTGAAAATGGGTCGTGGATGGGCGTTCCAGCACGACAATGACCCAAAACATACAGCAAAGGAGTGGCTCAAGAATAAGCACATTAAGGTCATGGAGTGGCCTAGTCAGTCTCCGGACCTTAATCCAATAGAAAACCTATGGAGGGAGCTCAAGCTCAGAGTTGCACAGACAGCCTCGAAACCTTTGGGATTTAGAGATGATCTGCAAAGAGGAGTGGACCAACATTCCTCCTAAAATGTGTGCAAACTTGGTCATCAATTACAAGAAACGTTTGACCTCTGTGCTTGCAAACAAGGGTTTTTCCACTAAGTATTAAGTCTTTTATTGTTAGAGGGTTCAAAAACTTATTTCACTCAATGAAATGCAAATCAGTTGCTATCTTTTATTTAAGGTTATTTTTTTCGATTTTCCTTTTGATGTGCTATCTGCCACTGTTAAAATAAACCTACCATTGAAATGATACTGTTCTGAGACTTTTCATTTCTTTGTCATTGGCCAAACTTACAAAATCAGTGAGGGGTCAAATAATTATTTCCTCCACTGTATGTGGCCATTCAGACTCTCATTTATTCTGTTCTGACTAAGAACGTTACTCTAGTTAAATTGAACCTGGAGTGAAGAAGATCACAAAAAGATAAATATGTGTACATTGTTCTAATTGGGATTCCTTTGAAATCTCGTTTTTATTTTATGGGTTAAGAATCTATGTTTGCAGATTGGCCTTGATATCTTCTCTTTATGATTGTTGAGTTCCTGAAAATGAGTAATGACCTCCTGAACCTTTCACCATACTCCTTGCTCCTTCCCTGCTGTCAGAAGTGCTCCTCACAGTTGCACAGAAGCTTTTATAGCCTCTTATTAGAGAGATGATAAGACTTGGTCCAGCTGGAGAGAGACTAGAATTTATAGCGCTTTTAATAATCCTTACAACCAAAATAGGAGAAAGGAAAGGCAGGCAAGTTCAAAATAGGGATTGTTTATATAGAGCTGTTTATTTCATCATGCTACATGTCACTTCAGGGTTGCTGTCAGTCCCCTAATTTCAAGTCTTATAATTAGTGATGGCTGTATGATTCCAACTATTTTAATAGATTAGAAATAAATGCTTACTCAATCTCTAGTAAGCTTATATGACCTATTACTCATCCCACATGAGTTACACTAGCAGAGTGTGTTACAGTTAACAAAAGCAGCCATCTTGTTATGCTGTTGGATATGTCAGACTGTTAAACCCAATTGCAGCACTTGCATTCTTTAACTGCACAGATTGTTCCCCAAACTCCAGTTGTTTTCCCCACAAACCTTTCTTATTTTCTATGTCCAGCAGTAAAAAACAGAAAATCATCTGGGGGATATTCAGTTCACACTGATCCTCACAGTACTCTTAGATTTTGCCCCCCCCCCCCCCCATTTTGTATTGAGAGGTGTGGAAGATACCCCTTGTAAGAAATTCCATATTCCAGGCACTCTTGTTGATCTTTTAGGGCTCGTTTCCACTTGTGCAGTGTGAATTTGTTGCGGAAACCGTGAAAACGAATTTGCATGCGAATGCGAATTGTATCGCAAAATTCGCGTTTTTATGTTTTTTAAGTATTGGAATTTAACCATGTCAGTGCCTGTGTGCTTTTACGTAGGTTTTAGGCGAAAACGTACGTGAATTCGCATGAAAATTCACATAGCGAAAACACATGCAAATTTCCTATTGATTACATTGTATGCGCCTTGTGGGGTACGAATTCTGATGGCTCTGCTGTGCAGATTTTTCCTGCACAGAAAAACGCTCTGTTTTCCTGACCAGTGGAAACAGGCTAATTAAGTTGTATTGGTTGTGCGAATCTGCGTGCAGAAAACGCATGCAGATTCGTTGCTGACGCATGCTGAGTCATTGACCTAGAGCAAGCATATAAGCCAGGGAGGACACCATCCAGTATCTATGTTGGTTCTGAGTCGGTGCATTAGTATATCGGTATGAAAATCAGAAAATTAGCCAAAACATGAACTATTTTTTATTTTTTGATTATTTTTTTTTTGATAGAAGGAAATCAACAGAGGTAGCCTCCACAGTCCTGTTACTGCAAGAATCTTCATCATCCCTCCCTTTGGACTGTCTAGCCTATATAAAGTCTTTTGGGGGAAAAAGGGCTTTATATATCTATAAACAGCACTTGTATACACTCATCTCTCACTCATTACACTTGAGAGTTCATAACTTAATAGTGTGTGTGTTTTGATTCTAAAGACCATTATTCCTCCATTAGGCAATAACTTGATTATTTTCCTTTACACTGTACTTAATTCTCTTGTGTTTTTCATTACAGGTGGCTCACCTTATATGGCAATGAAAATAAACGAAGCAAAGGACTTACTGGAATCTAGTAGAAAATGACAAAGGAGAAATTAATAATTAATACCTTTACTAAGTATCTGAATCCTCGCTGCCACAATGAATAGCATAGCGCTGTCTATCTGTTGGCAAAAGATTCAGAGTCTGTTCTCTAAATAAACCTCTACTTATTTAATTTTATTTTTTTTACTAACTGTTTAGTATTTTCAAAATTTAGAAACATGACTTGAAGCAGATTTATACTAAACCACTTCACAACTGAGGGGTTTTACCCCTGAAACGCCAGAGCAATTTTCACCGTTCAGCGCTCCTTCCATTCATTCATCTATAACTTTATTATTACTTATCGCAATGAAATGAACTATATCTTTTTTTTTTCTGCTACCAATTAGGCTTTCTTTAGGTGGGACATTATGCCAAGAATTATTTTATTCTAAATGTGTTTTAATGGGAAGATAGGAACAAATGTGGGAAATCATTATTTTTCAGTTTTCGGCCATTATAGTTTTTAAATAATGCATGCTATTAAAACCCATGAAATGTATTTGCCCATTTGTCAAGGTTTAAATTATGTCCCTATCACAATGTTTGGCGCCAATATTTTATTTGGAAATAAAGGTGCATTTTTTCAGTTTTGCGTCCATCCCTAATTACAAGCCCATAGTTTATAAAGTAACAGTGTTACACCCTCTTGACATAAATATTTACAAAGTTGAGTCCCTAAGGTAACTATTTATGTATTTTTTTTTTAATTGTAATTTTTTTTTTTTGTATTACAAAAAAAAAATAATTGGGGAGTGTGGGAGGTAATGAGTTAATTTATAGTGTAAAACTAATGTATCTGTATATGAAAAATGCTTTTGGGTGTAGTTTTACTATTTGGCTACAAGATGGCCACAGTAAGTTATGAGGCTGGGAAACTTTATTTTTTTCACAATGATCGTTTCTCATAGAAGCAGCTGATCATTGCGGGGGGGCTTAGATCAACGTTCATTGATCTCCGCGCAAGCAGGAGTGCGCGCGGGAGCGGCGGGGGGTGCGGATATCTCTGTCCCTGGTGGTGAAAGGATGGAAAAAGGGACGGAGATATCCGCACATGTGGGGGTAAAGTGGTTAAAGGACATCTGAAACAAATCGTTAATGTTTTTGTTATCATACATAACCTATGTAGAGCGAAGACTCTGGATACCATTTGCCATTCCGGTCCTCGCTCCGTCCCATCATTCCTGCACCATCCCCAGTGGAAGGTATTCAACCTGCTAGGTCAAAAAGCTACACATGCAGCCTTTATAACTACATGTGTCCCCGAGGAGTATGTATGAAATCGCCACCGAGAGATTTGGGCGCAGGATACAGCCGATATACGGCTTACCCTGCTCCTGCATAAGTCCCGGCAGCGTTAATTACTATTCCCCCTCCAGGTAGACGTGGATGGTAGGGAATTATGTATTTCGGCTTCCAGCTATTGCTGGCGACCGAATTACAGTGTTTTAAAAGTAACTTCAGCTAAGTGTTCTGACTGCGCCGCAGTTACTCACTGTGTGCTGCTATAGCCGTAATTCCTATTATGGTCTATGGTGGCGCCGACTGCGCCCAAATCTTCTGCACAGTTATTACAGCACTCAATCCCCGAGTGCTGCAGTACAGATGTGTAGATCTTTAGACGCAACTACTTCTGAAAGCTGCCTTAGTAATGCCAAAGACCTAGAAGAGCGAGTAGCTTCCACCAGGGATGGGGCAGAAACGACAGGGCGGCACAAGGAACTGGATGGCTCTGTGTTATGCAGACTGAAGTGATTTTTTTGTTTTGTTTTTTCACTTGAGATTTGCTTTAAATGGTCTCATTTATTTTAAAAGAAGACCTCTTTATTATATTTACTGAATAGTGAACTATGAGCCTGAAACTCGAGCCACTTGCATAGAATATCAGAATGTCTCCCTCTGGCAACTTGCCAAGGGCATTTGGGAACTTTGGGGCTGGTCCACAAAAACCTGGTAAATTTTCCATGTGCACGGCAAATTTATAAGTACTTATGTCATTTGAATGCCACGCTTTGTGCAGTTGGTGCATCCCTCGGTACTTGAGTAACGCATGGGTTGCTGTGGTAATGGGTGTTATGCTATTTGCTTAACATAC
Organism: Hyperolius riggenbachi; assembly: GCF_040937935.1. Lineage (NCBI taxonomy): Eukaryota > Metazoa > Chordata > Amphibia > Anura > Hyperoliidae > Hyperolius > Hyperolius riggenbachi. Next base: position 161,723,380 of record NC_090647.1, on the reverse strand, counting down.
TTAACCTGAGCAATACAAAACATGTGGGTTGCACAACACAGGCTATGCAAATGGAGTAAGTACTTGCCTTGCGCTCTTTGTGAATGGCAAATTTACCAGCTTTTAATGAAACAACCTCTTTCTAGCCAGGGTTGGCCTTTCAGCAGAGACGGACAAAGATCTAGCCTGAGACTGATCGGCTGGGAGGCGCCATGCGACTGTCTACTAGAAGGAGTTTAGATTATACTTTATTCCTTCAGAGTAAACTTTTGAGATTCTCTGGAGTTCTTCTGTGATGTAATTTAACTGGAATGTTAAAGTGCAAGTTTACTGCTGTAAATTAATTATTAAGGTCAGCCAATTACCTTCAACAAATAAATCAGTGTGACACAATCTCATTTTGGATGGCATGCCTATTTCAGGCTGTATGGTCTGTGCTGCCCCATATAAATATTTATAAAGCAAGATTGTGATGGAATCAGCTTATCACTGCCAATCAACACTAATTTGTATTCTCTTTTATTTATAAATTAGAAACATTAATGGCAGTTTACTAAACAAGATGCAGATGTTTAGTGTATGTGTTAGCACCTCTTATTTTAAGCATACATTGTGCATATGCTAATTATTCATAAAAAATACACACAGTGGGCTTTTCATACAATTATTTGAGAATGAAAAATAATGGAGGTATACACATTGTAGCCCAGCAAATTCCTTTTTTATTTTTATTATTATTTATTTTATTCTGTTAATTTGTGCTGAGGTCACGGATGCATTTCCTCCCATTCTGTTTTTGCATCCTATATCATTTATTGCTTATCTTCATCCACTTCTGCGGTGTGGCACTTAATAGGCAGAACGCACACAGCAGAGTACTTAAACTTGATGGTCATAAAGTGTGTTTGTTATTCCATTATCCATGCTAAGCTTTCTTGAAATGTAAATAAAGACCTATTGTGACGTTCTGTATGCATAGATGATAGAATGGAATACTTGCCAAAATCTTTAAATGCTGAACAGTGTGGCAAAAGTTAAGACCCCTCTCTGGTTTTTATTGGTGTCTGTGGCCTTTATTTGGAGAGATTTAGTCTCTCCCATAACTAGTAATCGTATATGAGGAAATAATTCCAATCGAGATAGAAATATACATATAGCACATTCTGTTCTTTTTTTGTGTGTGTGAAGAATGGATATAGCATCAGTCAAGTATTTGTTGCTTTCTGAATTCTCATTAAACTAACCTCTTTATAAAGGTCTTCACAGTCTTCTCAGAAGCAATAGGAAATGAGGGTAATTTGCACAGAGGGAATGCAGACAACAACTAAAGGTTTTAGCAAATAATTACGGTGCAGTATCAAAAGGTTTTAGAGGAGTTGCACAAATCAGAAATAGTTATCCTTATGATTTTTTTTTCTACAGATGTATTTAACCACTTAACATCTCAGTCGTTTTTAGCTTATGCATCCGAGCAATGTTCACCTCCCATTCATTAGCCTATAACTTTATCACTACTTATCACAATGAACTGATCTATATCTTGTTTTTTCCGCCACCAATTAGGCTTTCTTTGGGGGGTACATTTTGCTAAGAGCCACTTTACTGTAAATGCATTTTAACAGGAAGAATAAGAAAAAAAATGAAAAAATTCATTATTTGTCGGTTTTCGGCCATTATAGTTTTAAAATAATACATGCCTCCATAATTAAAACCCACGTATTGTTATTGCCCATTTGTCCCGGTTATTTCACCATTTAAATTATGTCCCTATCACAATGTATGGCGACAATATTTTATTTGGAAATAAAAGAACATTTTTTCCGTTTTGCATACATCACTATTTACAAGCTTATAAAAAAAAAAAAAAAATAGAGAGAAATATTTCATCTTTACATAGATATTTAAAAAGTTTAGACCCTTAGGTAAATATTTATGTGTTTTTTTTTTTTTTTTTTATTAAACATTTTATGTGGGCATTTTTGGGAGGGTGGGATATAAAAGTGTTTTATTTGGGGAAATATTGGTGTATTGTAATGTTTTTTGGCATTTACTTGTAGTTTTACTTTTTGGCCACAAGATGGCAATCTCGAGTTTGTTTACATGACGTCACTCTAAGCGTACAATGTACGCTTAGAGGGACACAGCTTCAGAAAGAGCGAAGTTTCGAGAGAAGCTTTCGCTTTTTCAGCGGGGGAGAGGAATCAATGATCGGGCTCCATAGCCCGATACATTGATTCCGTGGCTACCGACTCCGCAGCCGGGAGTGCGCGTGCACGCGCGCGATCGGCCGCGGGAGCGCGCCTGTCCTCCTTGACGTTTTTATACGTCAAGGAGGACAAAGTGGTTAAAAACGAGCTAAACTCCTCCACTGGAGAAAAGGAAAACACAGATAAACCCACACTGTGTGTATTTAGAGAGAACAGCCTGTCTAATTCTTCCTTATCTGAAAGTAATGAGCCATTGTAATTTTGAGTTGTCATCTCTGTCTGATCTGTGCTGCAGTGTGTCGTTCAGACAGGCTATATGTATACACAGGGGGTTAGTACATCCTCACATGTTTAATGCATATGTGTGTAGATTATTAAATTCTGCCAATGTACTAAGTTATGAGCGTTGCATGTCTGTACTCTATGCAGTAAATATATTTAAAATACTCCTGGCTTGCTGCCTTGTATCTTCATCATCTAGCTCCTGCTTGACGAAAAATGGGAGTTCTTTTCTCCGGTATAGAGCAGATCACTGGACTATTCCCACCTTCTCTTTAGCTGCAGCTACAATCCCTCACTAATCTGCGTGTAATCAAGCATATATAATCCTTACGACACCCGGTACTTTTCCGTTAGCCGTGCGCACGCATCCGATAGATGGCGCTAATTACATTAATAGCCACGTAACAAAAGTGTAATGTAACCGATTCTATTTTTTTTTTTACTGGCCGTCTCGCTGCGGCCAAACTTTTTATCAAAAGTGAGTTTATTGAATGAAATGAACCCAGCGTCAATGTAACAGATGAAGCCGCCGGCTTCGGCTCTGCCTCCTCTCCTCCCCTGGCTCTCTCCTACAGAACACTGGCAGCCGGGGGACACGCATGTCCCTGAGAGTCGTTCGTCGCGCCAGGCAAAGCAGAGCGGGGAGGCTGCAGACATTGCTTCTGCCAGCACCCGCTCTGCAAGAACGAACGGCATTTCCTGCCGCGATGAACGACTCTGGGGGGACACGCATGTCCCCGGCTGCCAGTATTGTATAGGAGAGGGACAATGTAGCCGCCGGCTTACTTTCATTAAATTAGCTCACTTTTGATAATACATTTGGCCGCAGCGAGATGGCCAGTAAAAAAAAACAATAGAATCGATTACATTACACTTGTTACGTGAATATTAATGTAACGGAAAAGTACCGGGTGTCATAAGGATTATATATGCTTGGATTGGATTTCCACAAAACATGCACTGTTGGTGGGCCTTGAGGACAGGGTTGGGGAACACTGATCTAGAGGACAAAAGTGTGTGCATGGTTTGTTAATTAAAGGGAACCTAAACTGAGAAGGGAGGGGGGACACCAAGAGCCCAATAGTGTGATATTATATAGATGATAATTAATAATGAGTAATATAACAATTTAATACTCACAAACCAGGGTTACCATTAGGCAGCCACTGTGAAGGCAGGTGGGGAGATTAACCTGACCCCACTCAGGATTAAAAGTCGCTCTCTGTAGATGGGGGAAGAAGATGGGTACAACCCTCCACCAAGGGTGGACTTAGCAATATGTAGAAGCTTTCCAGAGGCGCCAATAGAATAAAAGTCACTTAAACGAGCTTAAAACCGATGGGGCAGTGGTGGGCCTATCCCATCCATGCAGACAAAGCAAACAAAGGAAGGAATGTGGCATCAACAGTCAAAGAACAATTTATTTATACTCCACAGTAAAAATAGGCAACGCGTTTCACGGGCTCAATCCCGCTTCATCAGGCCAATCAAAAAGGAGCATACAGCAAAACAGCATCAAAAACCACACTGAGCGCCTCTGTCTGTCACAGGGTTGAGTTCTTTTAGGCTGTAATATGCATAGCAGGAACATAGGAAGTACTGGATTAAGAACTAAGTGATCAGGTGCTGATACATTAGTCTTTTACAAACTGGGCTTTATTTATGAGATATTACTTCCTTTCCACAGTTTATTTAAAGCTTTCGACTAAAGTTCTACTGTATTTGTAGTACAAAAAGTAAATAGGATGTTTCGTCACTATGCAGTTTCAGGAAACTTAAATTAGATCTCCACTTACAGAGTTCTTCACATCAGCGTCTGTGCCGGTGTACCATAGCAGCACACCTCAGGCAAGAAAAGAATGAAAGGTTTGGAAAGAATAAAAATCTTGTCTGTAAAAATCACTTCTGACATTGGAAAAGGCTATTTATTGCCTCAATTGGATATCCAGATTGTCGCTCAGTGTTTTCAGGCTGACAAATTGGGTCATATGTAATAACATTTAATATTAGCTTTCTTAACTTCAGTCTGCAGCTGCTATATTGTTTTTAGGAAACATTCTGAAAACCATAGCAACCGTATACGACTAGTGTGAAAGATACACAGAATTCTCCACTCTCTGTTCGTCTCACTGGTTCATAAGTCTGTGTAAAGCAGGAAGTAAAATTTAATGAATCCCTTTGCATCCTCACAGCTTTGCCGAGTTTACTGAAATTATAGATGCATTCACTACAGAGGAGGGCATATCTGGGGGGATGCTGGGAATGTGTGATTGGCAGTTGGAATAAACATTCCATTGTCCAGAGTGTGGCGCTACGCAGCTTTTGCTGTGAAAGCGTATGGACGGCTACAGAGCAGAGACTAGGGAAACGCCAGAGTAATTATAGCTATGTCTGTGTAGTAAAGCTTGTTAAACGTATCCAAATGTGTAGAAATGAGTTGACACGCTTTGATATTTTTTTTCTTAGTGACAGTCTGTGGAGATATACTTTAAGAATGATATGAGACAAATTGGCAGCCCATTGTGATGCTGATTAAGATCCTGGTTATGTAAGTCTCAATTAAGGTAATGACTGGTTCTGCTACATATTATAAGTACTCCTTTCCACACAGATCTTTTTACTCTTTCTTGTCCATACCCTTTCTTAAAGGAGTTATCAGGAAAAATTCGTAAAATGAGGTTTACTCACCTGGGGCTTTCTCCAAGCCTCAGGTGAGTAAACCTCATTATACGATTTCTTCCTGATAACTCCTTTAAAGCAAACCTGAATTGAAAAGTAAAAGTCAAAATAAACATACACTCGCTATACTTGCCTTCCGCCTAGTCTGTTTATCTTTCTCCTGTCCTGTGTCCTGTTTGTCAACTATGATCAATAGAATTCTCCATCCTCTATGGCGATGACCCCATAACAGCTTCCGGGTCAGCAGTCCATTAACCAGTAATATTCCTTGAGCCAATAGGTAAAGGACATTACCTTGCACATCAGTTGCCGTTTCATTTGTAACTGACAATAACTGATATAGTGCGGCTTCCAGCTTCCTGAGAGACAAGTCTTATAAGATCTTGTCAGAACTAGAAAGAATCATTGTTAAAAGAAAATGGTGAGCTACTAAGAGAAAATGATGGGGAGGTAAGTATGTAATACACTTCATTTGCAGGTCCATCATGTGTTTATTTTAAATAATTTTTCTTGGTTCAGGTTCACTTTAAAGGAAGGCATTTGCCCTCTTGTGCTGCTAAGGTTCCCTGGCTGAGTCTCAGGTGTAAGGAATTCTATAAGCAGAGTTCTACTTCAGGTTTATTTTAACCACTTCACCACTGAGGGGTTTTACCCCCTGAGCACCAGAGCAATTTTCACCTTTCAGCGCTCCTTCCATTCATTCGTCTATAACTTTATTATTACTTATCGCAATGAAATGAACTATATCTTGTTTTTTTCGCCACTAATTAGGCTTTCTTTAGGTGGGACATTATGCCAAGAATTATTTTTTTCTAAATGTGTTTTAATGGGAAAATAGGAAAAATGTGGGGAAAAAAATAATTATTTTTCAGTTTTCGGCCATTATAGTTTTTAAATAATGCATGCTACTGTAATTAAAACCCATGAAACGTATTTGCCCTTTTGTCCCGGTTATAAAACCATTTAAATTATGTCCCTATCACAATGTTTGGCGCCAATATTTTATTTGGAAATAAAGGTGCATTTTTTTCCGTTTTGCGTCCATCCCTAATTACAAGCCCATAGTTTATAAAGTAACAGTGTTATACCCTCTTGACATAAATATTTAAAAAGTTCAGTCCCTAAGGTAACTATTTATGTATTTTTTTTAATTGTAAATTTTTTAATTTTTTTTTAATTACAAAAAAAAAAAAAAAATGGGGAGTGTGGGAGGTAATGAGTTAATTTTATGTGTAAAAGTCATTTATTTGTATGTGAAAAATGTGTAGGGTGTAGTTTACTATTTGGCCACAAGATGGCCACAGTAACTTTTTGTTTTAATGCGACCTCCAAGCTTCCTTCCGGAAGCTTGTAGGAAGAATAAGGAGGCTGGACACGTGAGTTTTTTCTCACAATGATCGCGCTGCCCATAGGAGAGCAGCTGATCATTGCGGGGCTTAGATCAACGAACGGGAATGGATTTTCCCGTTCATTGATCTCTGGGCGAGCGGGCGGCGGCGGTTTTACTAGCGGCGGGCGGCGTGTTTACGAGCGGGAGCGCGGGCAGCGTCGGGAACGCGGAAAGTACGTGTACGTCTCCGTCCCTGGTTTTTAAAGGATGGAAAAAGGGGCGGAGAAATACGTACGCGCGGGGGTAAAGTGGTTAAACTGCGCAAAATAACTTTTTTCCCTTTTTAGAGATGTCAATGACCTTATGTGTTACAGAACTGTCTGTTATGTTTATGTAAAGTTTGAGTTCAGCATAATTTAAATTTTTCTGAGCAGTGTCTGTGTCGCTTCCAAAACAAGTACACTGTGCAGTAACCTTGGCAGTCTTACAAGATCAGGAGCTATAGAGGCTTCATCACATTCTGCGCCTGGATCCCAGCTGTTCTTAGAAGGGACCATCAGCTGGCTCCACAAAGCTATCTCTCTTTGGACTGTCTCATCCCTAGATTGGATGCAGAACACGTCCATGTAATGTGCAAAAAACTAAATATGTAATAAAATGTTATACTTGCTGCCAGCTCCTCTCTGGAATCAACTGCTACTGGCGAAATACAACAGAAAAACTCATAAGCCTTTACAGCAAACAAATTCAATAAGAGGAAGGGGAAAAAAACTCTATTTGTTTTATTTAAACCAAATGTCATGGCTGCCAAATGGATAAAATGGAAAGTGTATGTGCGGCACTTTATAAATGACATTTTATGGGGGCTCATCAAAGGCCCCCTTGGCTTTAATTAGCTCTAAGTTCAAAGCATCAATCTATGTGAGTGGGCAAAAGACAATGGCAGCCTTCATTATGAATATTCAGCTCTGACTGTGAGCTGGGAGATGCTTAAAATTCAAGAACAAATCAGAGTAAAGGCCTACTGTGATAATGGATTGTGCTTTGGCGAGCCACAAAATCTCTGTTATGCTACTTGTGTTGGGAGGTCAATGATCCGTGTGATATATTGTGTACATAATGACCTATAAGCGTACATATGCTTCAATTAAGATTCTGAGTAGAAAACTGTAATTGCTAAGCTTCCTGCAATTTTATTTCTATTCTTTTAATTTTCCTTTTTTTTTTTTTTTCTTATTCTTGACTGAAATATATTTTAAGCATACTATTGTCTCCTGGTATACTTTTTTGATACTAAAATTGAATAATTACAAGCAGCATTCATGTATAATTGCAGCAGCGTGCTAATCTCAATGTATGCTGAGGCAAACTAAAAAAAGCTAAGAAGAGCCGAAACACAAAGTATGCATTACAAGATGTCAATAATTAATGGCTTTTAATCAAAAACAGACAAAGGGTACAAAAAACCCAAATCGCCCAAGTAGAGCAAAACCGCATAAGTATGTCCCTGCTGCCACCTATTCACCTGCCATTGGCAACTGGGCCCCCTAAACAGGTAAAAAACTGAGGTCCGTGTAAACCATTCTTATACATCATTCACTGCCATTACATAAAGTAACATAACATATAAAAAGACCATCACATGTAGGAGCAATATGTTAAAAATGATGTGTGTAATATTAAGGCATAAAGAATATATAGGCTAAGGGAAAGAAGTATTTGATCTCCTGCTGATTTTTGCTTGTTTTCCCTTTGACCTGGAAATGACCAGTCTATGATTGTAACGGTAGGTTTATTGTAGCTGTGAGAGACAAAATAGCAACAAAAGAACCCTCAAAAACTTAGTTCCCCAAAGTGAGAGCTTGATGTCCATTGTAGTGAGTGAAATAAGTAACGTATCCCTATTAAAAGATGACTTGGCACTTGGTGGCAAAACCCTTGTTGGCAATCAAAGTGGTCAGACATTTCTTGTAGTTGGCCACCAGGTTTGCACACATCTAAGGAGGGATTTTGGTCCAGTCCTCTTTGAAGATCCTTTCAAAGTCAGTATGGTTTTGAGGCAGATGTTTTGCAATTAGAACCTTCAACTCCCTCCACAGATTTTCTATTGGACTTCTATTGTTCCCTTGGCTGTGTTTTTTTTTTGGGTCATTGTCATGCTGGAAGCCCCATCAATGGCCCATCTTCAGTGTTCTGCCTGAGGGATGGAGGCTCTCCTCTAATACTTGACCCCTCAATGCAGAGTCCCATGGTTGTCCTGTACCTTTTACAAAAAAACTGCTGCTAATCAAAACGTTTCCACTTCCATGATTGACTGTTCAGATGGTGTTCTTTTTTTTTTTTAAGTTCTGGGGAAGCTATAATGGGTTCCAGTATAGCCGTATGCCTGACCTTTTGTGGGTGGATAAATGTGCTCACCCGGAACAAGCTTGTCCACCGGTTGAGCATGTGGTAAATAGATTAAAAACAGCAGTGAATGGCCGGAATAAGATTCAGTAATAGGAGTATACGTTATTAGCTATGTGTTCCACAGGGCACTTCCCCACTTCCTGGAACCTATTACAGCTTCCCCAGACATGGCCTGAGGCAAAAGAAGGTGATCCCAGGAGCCAGAGGATCTACTGTTTAATGCTTGGTCCCCGGCTCTTAAGAGGGATGCAATCTTGACTGCTTGTAGCCCATACGGGGTGAGACCTTTCCAACGGCATTGTCCCTGCTTCTATACGACTATTTCAGTGTACGCTCTTTTTGTCTTCCTTCAGTATAGATATGGTCTTGCACAGGAAACGGCACCTGAAACCACTACCCTCCACTCTTATCGCTACCTTGAGATTTATTTTCTCACAACATTGCCATCAGTGAAGAAAAGCCTATTTTGTCAAACACCAGGTCAAGTTCTAGAGGTTCTTTATAAACCGTGGGAGAGTCATGCCTGCCTAAAAGTATTTAGGCTCCTTTCACACATATCGTGAAACGTTGCAGCACTCTCCCCACCGCAATTCGTCGCAGTGGCTATTAGTTTCTATGAGAAAGGCCGCAGTACATGCGATGTGATGTGTATGTGACAGAAGTACTCAGAAGCTGAATTGTGATACCCTGTGATTCCAGGATGTAAAATGGAAGTCCTGTGTTAATTTTTAAAGTTTTTTTTGTTTTTTTTACGGCTCCACCTCTGTTATAATGCATGGTGTGACATTTCGAGGCCATTTCTGACGTTGGACAATCACACTTCCATAGTTTGCAACTGGCCTAATTAGTAAGGAAGGGCCATCATTCTATATATGTATTGCATCTACTGTCTATTGTTCAGGGATTATATCTATATTTATCATTCAGGCAGTATAGGCTGCATACACAAATGCAATTTTGATTGGCCAATTTTACCACTTCCATGTTGTGTGAGGGCCGACAGATTTTGTATACTTTGAACAGTTTGTATCGGTAGGCTCTCATACTACATATAAGTGTGTATGTACACACGGTTAAATCTGGTACACACATCCAATTTGATTGGCCAATGACTGGCCAATTTTACCACACCAATGTATTAGTAAGGCCCACAAATTTTGAATACTATGAACATATTGTACAAGTAAGCTCTCATACATGGAAGTGGTAAAATTGGATAATGATTGGCCACTCAAAATTGGATGCGTGTACCAGGCTTTACTGACGAGCTTAAAATGTTGGTGTCTTCATGCTTAAAGGACAACTGAAGTGAGAAGTATTTGGAGGCTGCCATATGTATTTCCTTTAAAACAATACTAGTTGCCTGGCAGCCCTGCTGATTTCTTTGGCTGCAGTAGTGTCTGAATAACACCAGAAACAAGCATGGGGCTAATCTAGTCAGACACCTGATCTGCATAAGCTTGTTCAGTGTCTATGGCTAAAAGTATTTTAGGCAGAGGATCAGCAGGACAGCCAGGCAACTGTTATTGTTTAAAAGGAAATAAATATGGCAGCTTCCATATCCCTCTCGTTACAGTTGTCCTTTAAATGAGGGCAAATTGTTGTGAATGAGGTTCTGATCACTGAAGTATTTATGCTTGCATTACTGATTTTATCCATTTTAACATATTGGCATGTCAGTAACATTGGTTGCATTAATAATCTGCTCATCACTCACCATACTTTGTTTACTAGAGTGCTTACCAAATATGCACAAGGATAATAGGGTGTCTAGAGATGCAATTTACAACAAGAGAGAACAGAGGGTACACTTCACAAGCAGCGGGAACATTTTAAAGGCTGATATTCAGACAACCTCCAGCAGTTACCGATCGACTTTATTAGTATAGGTACACAGCTTATTCAGTGCAGACTGTATATTAGTTTTATAAACTCATGCTGTAGTCCATACTGCATATATCCTGTACTTATTTATAAAGGTTGGGTGTTTTAAGTATACTTATGTATAAGTCCACTAAAACCAAACATGCTTTTGTGTTTTTACATACCAATGATACATTTATAAGTTGTTTCAACCTATGCCTTTTGAATTCTAAAGTGTATGTTGCTTAAAGCTCTCTGCATTGTACAATACTCTGCTTGTGAGAGGAAATAGAATGTCATATTTCTCATACTGAAATTGATACTTATGTCATAAAATATTTTTCAGTAAATAAAACTCCCAAGATCACTTTCTAGTTGAAGTCAAATTCAAGCTGGCCTTCTTATATAATCTAAAACATACTTCACTCTTAATTGGAGTGGAGTCCTTCACTTTAAATAAGTCTAGGCAACTTCTCCAGCATTTGTGTCTGTATGAGTAATTCAAACGCTCTACTCCAAGCACTGTAGTGTCTAGACCTAAAATGAGGCAGACAAGATTATTCGGGTACATAAGTGGAGGCTTAATATATGCAGAAGTACGCTTCAACCAGTTAACGCCAAAAGTCTTACAGCTGACAGTCACCAGAGTGTGTCAGTTTTTTTCAGATATATATATATATATATATATATATATATATATATATATATATATATATATATATATATATATATATATATATATATAATTCTTCCAAAAATAGAGGAAACAGGGCTGAGCACACCTTCCCAATTGACTAGGACTTTTAGAGCTGGGATTTAGTTTTCTGTGTGGCGATTTGCGATTGTTGCCTGTAGGATTTGTGGAACAATTGCAAGTGAAAGAATGCAGGTAAAAATAGCATTTCTTCAAATCACTATGACCATCGCCTTGAAGATGTTTTAACAAATCACAAACTCTAGCGATTTCTGATTGCTAGTGAGTCCCAACCCTTAATTGTCATATCTATTTAACCACTTGCCGACCGCACACTCATACCGTGCGGCGGCAAAGTGGTAGCTGGAGGACCAGCGACGCAGATCTGCGTCGCCAGGTGCCTCCCTAATTAATCAGGAAATGCCGCTCGCACGAGCGGCCGTTTCCTGTTAGATCACGGAGCGGGTCTCCGTGAATAGCCTGCGAGCCGCTGATCGTGGCTCGCAGACTAAATGTAAACGCAGGAGACATTTGTCTCCTTTGTTTACATTGTACGTAAGGCAGATCGGGGATCGCCGCCATGTGACAGCGGACATCCTGTCAAAGGGTGCACAGGACGGATAGCGTCCTGTGCAGCCCCGATCACCGGGGGGACAGGTAGGAGAGGGAGGGGGGGGGAATGTCGCAGCGGAGGGGGGCTTTGAGGTGCCCCCCCCCCCCCCGCAACTTGCCACCAGCAGGAGCGATTAGACCCCCCCTGCACATCATCCCCATAGGGGGAAAAAAGGGGGACGATCTGATCGCTCTGCATGCCAGCTGATCTGTGCTGGGGGCTGCAGAGCCCACCCAGCACAGATCACAAAAATCAGCGCTGGTCCTTAAGGGGGGGTAAAGGGTGGGTCCTCAAGTGGTTAAAAATACATGTAGCAAACTAACCTGTTGGCCCATAGGCTGCCTTATACAACCCCTGGCAAAAAGAAAAATAGTAATTGTTACTTTTGAAGGCTGTTCAGTCAGTTGTTGCTTTTGCTGTTAACAAATACAAATCACAGATTTGACACAAAAGTTTATATAACAGCTGACTATTCTAGCATTGTAAAACATACCTTAATGATGAAATTACATTGTTGTAGGTAATGGCATACTTTTTATACAGGTCAAGTAGAGGAAAACGTATGTAAACATGTATTGTGACAACAATTCTGTAATCCCCAGGAATTTGCATTTCTGAAAACAAATACCTTTACAACTGTACCAAATTAGTGTCCACTTAAGAGGAGGTGTTGCAGACCTTACCTTTGCAACTTGCTGACTGAAAGCTGTAAGTTGAAGATTTTTTATAATCCTTAAGCCCCATCTACACCATACAATTTTTTGGTGCATTTCGATTCCTCGATTCGATTCAATCCGACATGTCCGATTGGGATTCGATTCGATAGCGTGGTCGAATGTCATTGCAAAACAATGGCGAATCGATCACACTACCGATCGAAGCGAATCACTGCATGGACATGTCGGATTGAAACGAATCAATTAATTGAATTGAATCGCACAAAAAAAATTTCTGGTGTAGATGGGGCTTTTTCATTGTTTCAAAACAACAGTGTCAAAAGACGTTGGTTCCCAGTCAGCTGTGTCTAAAGTTTGGAACATGAACAAGTATAAGGGAAATAAAACAATTGCAAGTGTGTAAAAGGGAAACATGCAAGTAGACATTGAAGCATCAGGCCATAAAACTCTAAGCGATATTCCAGAAAAATGGAAAATGTACAATAAAATGGGCAGAAAAATGCATCAATGTGATCAAATTGTAAGAAATCGGCTTATGGAAATAAGATTCATGCACAGAAAACCCAAACGTAAACCATCATTATCTCTTCTTAAGCCTGGTACACACATCCATTTTTGATTGACCAATTTTACCACCTCCATGTGGTATGAGAGATTACCTGCACAGCCTGTTCATAGTATTCACAATTTTTGGCCCATATTCTACATGGAGGTGGGAAAATTGGCCAGTCATTGGATGTGTGTACAAGACTTTAAACAGATAAACTGATGGATGAATGAAAGAAAGTGTTAATCAGTGATGAATCCTAAATCTACACCCACTAAAGATCTGATCCTGGAAAATGTGGTGCAATCCCAATGAAACATAGGGTTGCATGTTGAGTAAAGAACAAGTGTAGTTAGCAGTCATTACATATACATGAAATGCACAAGTGTTTTATAGTTAGAGTTAAAAAAACCTGTTGCATGATAAGGCTCCATTCTGCAAAGCTGCTCTGTCAACAGCTACACTGGGATGTTGCAACCTAATTGATGAAGAATATTGTTTTTCAGTAGTGGAACCTGGGCTAAAAATTCAAGCCAGGGAAGATGCAACAAAATACTAATGTGCTTTTGTTTTTCTATTCTTGATTTCGAAAAAAATTTCTCTAATTGATCTGAAACAAGAAGTGCCACTAATAACATAATGTCACTTTTAAGGTATGCGTACAAATCCGGAATATTCAGCTGTTAAAGCAAACCTGTAATATCACAAACAAAATGTTAGATACTTGCCTAAGTAGATGGAAGCCCCTTGATGATCCAGCCCTCCCACCCCCCACCCCACACATATATACACACACCACCACTACGTCTTCTTGTTTGTGGCAATGCTTTTCTTTGTCTTGTCAGATATGTTCAGAGAGACCCTGCACCTTGCACTCACTGGCCTTTAGTTGACACCACACGCGGAGGTCAATGAATGATTACTTTATCAAGATGACCTTCCTCCGTTATATGTGCCTCAAATGAGTGGTTCCTCACAGTAACAACCATCACAGGCTAACCATCTAGTTCTGAAAAAAGTTCCTTATAAGGAAATATACCTTCATATATAATATCACCATCTATGTTTTGCTTAGGGGTGGACAAACATTGGCACCATGCTACACTCCAATATGCAACCAGGCGGGGCTTTCTTTGAACCAAAGTTCTCTTTTTATTTCTTCATTATAGTCTTTCCAGAAAGCAGATGGTAAGTGTAGACATAAACAAACAGGCCTCCACTTCATAAAACAATGCCTGACACGTGTTTCACGGCCATAAGCCGCTTCCTCAGAGGCACATCAAACAAACATCTGTCAAAACACATAAATATACATATACATACCATTAGAGACCCATGCGAAGATCAGGAAAACTAGCCCAAATACTAAGAAACAGAATATGTATCTTACCGGAATAAAGGCCATAAAAAACATCACCGCGATCTATAATCACAAAAAGTAGGCACTAATAAGAATGTAGTGACATAAAGCACATACATTAAATTTGCTCAGTAAAATGATCTTCCAAAAAACTCCAGGCATAATACCTTAGGGTGGCCATACATGCACTAAATGTGTCCAGAAGAGTACTATGTCATAAACCTCTATCTATACATAGAAAGTGACCAAAAAGTGCTATACCCAAGAAACCACTATATGCCCCCTGTCTATATAAGTACATGCATAAATAACATAGAAGCAGTGAAATAGAAAAGTAATACATAGCCTATACCGTAATATAGTTAATGCCAAGGCCCATAAACTAAAGATAGTAAAGATAAAAAAGGTGAAAAAGGGGATAAGGAACGTCAGTATATTAATCCAGGGCATCTTAATCATGTGCCCCATCTCAAATACATCATAGTTCCAGATCCAAAAAGAAAAAGGGTGATAGTATATGAAGAGCTGCATGCAGTATATATAGAGGCTCCTATGGCCAAATCACTGCAACAGCCCATATATAGTGCCCAATGTGAGAGGATAGATACTATCTAATAACCCATAAGCATTTCCCTACACATCATAAGGAAACCGCATAGAAGTGACCCCCAGTGAAAAAAACCAATATAGTGCAATATCAATATGATAGAAAGGTATATTCCCATAGGGATATGAATTACCTGGAGATGATAGATAGATACACCTTCCACGGCGATCTAAATTAGAGCAGGCTACAAAAGACGCCGTCCATAATGTGCCCCAGTGTATAAGAGCCCTGTGTGCCCAATAGAAAATAAGAAGGGGCGGGCTAGTGAAAAGAGTGGCCAATCAAAGAAAAGTACTGAGCGCCATTGAACCCAGTGGAACGCACGCTAATATAGCGTGGTGCACTGGGACGCAGAGTTATACGATAGGAGGATCCGCGCACGCGCGTGCTAAAGACTGCGCACGCAAGACGCGGAAATGCGCCATACATACATTGGTTAGTCAGCGCCTAGCAAGAGTAGATCAATTCTCGCTAGAGATATCGCGAGATTTCTAGAGTTTTACGAGGTCTAAACCCAAATAGCCATAAGTATAGCATAGACGTGCGCCCTGGAATTACAATACGAGCACAGTGTGGCAATAAGGGGAAAACCCATAAGCATATTGCCTCAAGATATATCATGATTTCAACTAAATCACGTATACCATTGTAAATAAAGAATACACTTAGATACTATAGATAAAACTAGATAAACACCTAAAAAAGGGGCACCACCAAAAGCAGTGCCACCTAATGGCCATATGGAAAATTATTTTCGATCATAGATTCACAATTAAGAGAGCAAAACTATACAAAAATAGGGCCCGATCCCTAATATACGCATGGTCTGTACAAGATCATTGCATTATTAAGAAAAACTGCTAAAGATACATACGTCATAAGAACATTCTATAACTTACATAATCATTTAAACCAGGTTTTTGGTCAGCAGAAAATTTCCATATCCATCTTGCTTCTAATTGATATAACTTCTTATCAATGTCTCCCCCTCTCATGTTTGAATGTATTCTATCCAAAACTGCAAACCTCACATAACCAGTATTGCCCCCATGTGCTTCAATAAGGTGTTTAGCCACAGCGGATTTTTCACCCTTTTTACCTGCATCATGTATATGTTCATAAATCCTTTCTCTGAATTGTCTTTTAGTCTTCCCTATGTAGAATGCATCACACCTGCACATTGCAATATATATGACGGCCACAGTACTGCAATTGGCATAATGTCGCAATTTAACGACAGTATCTCTAGATTTTATTTCTATCTTTGGCCCTTTATATATATACTGGCAGTATGTACATCCTCCACATCCATAAGTGCCCCTGGTCTTACATGGTTCACCCCGATTATGTCCCTGATAATGGCTCTGCATAATGCAGCTCCCTATAGTTCTGGCTCTCCTGAAGACTCACCTTTTTTATCTTTACTATCTTTAGTTTATGGGCCTTGGCATTAACTATATTACGGTATAGGCTATGTATTACTTTTCTATTTCACTGCTTCTATGTTATTTATGCATGTACTTATATAGACAGGGGGCATATAGTGGTTTCTTGGGTATAGCACTTTTTGGTCACTTTCTATGTATAGATAGAGGTTTATGACATAGTACTCTTCTGGACACATTTAGTGCATGTATGGCCACCCTAAGGTATTATGCCTGGAGTTTTTTGGAAGATCATTTTACTGAGCAAATTTAATGTATGTGCTTTATGTCACTACATTCTTATTAGTGCCTACTTTTTGTGATTATAGATCGCGGTGATGTTTTTTATGGCCTTTATTCCGGTAAGATACATATTCTGTTTCTTAGTATTTGGGCTAGTTTTCCTGATCTTCGCATGGGTCTCTAATGGTATGTATATGTATATTTATGTGTTTTGACAGATGTTTGTTTGATGTGCCTCTGAGGAAGCGGCTTATGGCCGTGAAACACGTGTCAGGCATTGTTTTATGAAGTGGAGGCCTGTTTGTTTATGTCTACACTTACCATCTGCTTTCTGGAAAGACTATAATGAAGAAATAAAAAGAGAACTTTGGTTCAAAGAAAGCCCCGCCTGGTTGCATATTGGAGTGTGGAATTATTACATAGGGGTGGAACCACATTATTACTAGTTTTATCCTGATAGTGATTATTGTATTATAGGTGGAAGACACCTTGTTTGTAAATTTATACTGATTATATTTGACAGTAATGATGGATTACAATTCTGACTTTTGGACTGGTTTGGTAGCCAAGACTCAGGCTGGAACTACTTCTAAGAATGTTACTAAAGAACATAGAGATATTGTACAAATGATGCATGATTTGAGAAGGCTGCTTATTAACAAATCTCATTTATGGTGGAATGTTGTATATTTTAACATATATCTTGAAGAAAAAATCAATCCATTTGGAATGCGAGTACAAATATTCCCCAATGACATGGGGCTAAGCCCGGAATTTAAAGTGGACTGGGAAAAAAATTTAAGAGAATGTTCGGCTAATATGATGGTCATGATGAAAAATATTTATGAGACTAGATTAAAAGAAGCTACCACTGAAATAGGGGTTCTGGGTAGTAAGCTACAGGCCTTCAAAGAAGATCCTATTTTTATACAAAAAGACAAAGAAATCAGGGAATATATAGAGAAATTGAACCAAGAAATTGTTATTAAGAAGGAGCATAAATTAAATAGGGACAGAATGGCATTCCATCGCGGGACGGCCTATAGGTGGAGACAAACTCAGATACAGCGACCCTCCAGGCCTGTGGGTAGCACTCCCAACAGATATGGACAAACGGGAGCTAACCCCAATGTCTCTATGACCAACAGTTGGTCTAGTGTCTCCAGTAACAGATCTAACAGATCTGAGCATAGAGCCCCTAAAACTCATGCACAAAAGAGGAAAGGAATGGAGAGAACAGACAGGACGGGAGCATCTTTTTTGGGACAGGAGGAAACAATGGGGGATTTACAACCCATAAAAAAAGTAATAATGGAAAACTTCTATCCCAAATTGACCTAGAAGGAGGTGACAATGAGATGTGTAGTACCGTCCCTTCCCATACTGATGATATTCATGCGTTAAGAGATGTGAATGTCCATACAGATGAGATATATGTCCCTATAGATGAGATGCAAATTATTAATTTGACTGATGAAGTACTATCAGAATCACAAATGAAGGTTTTGAAAAAAGGTTTGAACTTTTGTCCCACTAATAAAATCGATTTTTTTGCAGTAATGGTTGATTTACAGCTGTTTCTTCGTAAAATATATCTCAGGGCCACTTTAGGGAAAGACAAGAAGTTAGAATATCCAGTAGGTTGGAGTGATATTGATATTCAGGCATGTATTGATTTAGAAGAACTTCTAGCTGAGAATGATCCGGACACTTCAGGCATCAATGTAGATTATACCAAACTTAAAATTAGATCAAAATTTTTTCCAAATGTGAGCAATTGCCAGAGTATTGGGATGTTCATTGGGACAGTTATGGAAGAGATAATCTCCAAATCCAAGAGATCTACAGCTAAACCTAATCTTGACCCTTTAGAAGAACGGGCTCTGAGTGAAATAAAAGAGATGAAACATCTTACCATAAAACCTTCAGACAAAGGTGGGAATCTAGTTATTATGCATAACACTGATTATGAGAAAATGTGTTATAGATTATTGCATAATCAGGATAACTATCGTAAGATCAATGGAGACAAAATCCAGTTATATAAAAAAGAACTCGATGACATCCTATGGAAAGCTAAAAATGATGGACTTATCAATGAAAAAATTTGTAATTTCCTCAGTGTAGATTTCCCGTGCACCCCGACTTTTTACTGCACACCCAAAGTACATAAATCACTTTTAGACCCTCCAGGACGCCCCATTGTAGCTGGCCATGGATCTCTAACAGAGAATGTTAGTAAATTTATAGATATTCATCTTATGCCCCACGTCGTAAGTTTGCCCTCTTATGTAAAGGACAGCTCTCATTTAATAACTATCCTTGATGAAATGCATATATCTAAAGACAGTCTACTTGTGTCGTTGGATGTTGAAGCACTGTATAGCAGCATCCCTCATGAACGAGGAGTAGCGATTGTTCAGAGGTTTCTCAACAAAATGGGTAATGAACACAGAGAAATCAACCTGTTGGTTGTGGAGTTGTTACATTTCCTCCTTACCCATAACGTTTTTGTTTTTGGGGGGACCCACTACCTCCAGGTGCAGGGGGCAGCGATGGGCACTACTTGTGCGCCCTCGTATGCCAACCTGTACCTGGGGGGGTGGGAGGAGGAAATCCTTTCTGAGGATGGATATAGCCTTATGCACCTAATTACCACCTGGCACAGATTTATCGATGACGTCTTTTTTGTATGGGAGGGGAGTGTAGATGATCTACATGATTTTGTGAACTGGCTCAATATAAACGAATGGAATTTAAAATTTACATACACTTACAGTCGTACCATGCTAGAGTTTCTGGACTTGAAAATTATGAAACAAACAGACGGCACTCTGGCTACTACTTTACATCGTAAACCGACTGCCACTAATTCCATTTTAAGAGCTGACAGTGCTCATCCCTATAATACGATTAAGAGCATCCCATACTCCCAATATGTTAGGTTAAAAAGAAACTGCACTAATTTTGATGATTTTAAGTTAGAGGCCAAAAAACTTCAATGTAGACTTATACAAAGAGGGTACTCAAAAAAAAGCCTCAAACGAGCATACAATAGAGCAGTGGGCTTAGACAGAAAAAAACTCCTGTATGATAATAAGAAGAGAACAGTACATCAAGATACACAAGATTTCTCTTTAGCAATGATTACCACATATTGTGGGGAACACTCCATTATTAAACAAGCCCTCACCAAATTTTGGCCAATCTTAAGGCAAGATAAGATCCTGGGGAGGGTGGTACCCAAATATCCCCGGATAGTCTTCAGGAGAGCCAGAACTATAGGGAGCTGCATTATGCAGAGCCATTATCAGGGACATAATCGGGGTGAACCATGTAAGACCAGGGGCACTTATGGATGTGGAGGATGTACATACTGCCAGTATATATATAAAGGGCCAAAGATAGAAATAAAATCTAGAGATACTGTCGTTAAATTGCGACATTATGCCAATTGCAGTACTGTGGCCGTCATATATATTGCAATGTGCAGGTGTGATGCATTCTACATAGGGAAGACTAAAAGACAATTCAGAGAAAGGATTTATGAACATATACATGATGCAGGTAAAAAGGGTGAAAAATCCGCTGTGGCTAAACACCTTATTGAAGCACATGGGGGCAATACTGGTTATGTGAGGTTTGCAGTTTTGGATAGAATACATTCAAACATGAGAGGGGGAGACATTGATAAGAAGTTATATCAATTAGAAGCAAGATGGATATGGAAATTTTCTGCTGACCAAAAACCTGGTTTAAATGATTATGTAAGTTATAGAATGTTCTTATGACGTATGTATCTTTAGCAGTTTTTCTTAATAATGCAATGATCTTGTACAGACCATGCGTATATTAGGGATCGGGCCCTATTTTTGTATAGTTTTGCTCTCTTAATTGTGAATCTATGATCGAAAATAATTTTCCATATGGCCATTAGGTGGCACTGCTTTTGGTGGTGCCCCTTTTTTAGGTGTTTATCTAGTTTTATCTATAGTATCTAAGTGTATTCTTTATTTACAATGGTATACGTGATTTAGTTGAAATCATGATATATCTTGAGGCAATATGCTTATGGGTTTTCCCCTTATTGCCACACTGTGCTCGTATTGCAATTCCAGGGCGCACGTCTATGCTATACTTATGGCTATTTGGGTTTAGACCTCGTAAAACTCTAGAAATCTCGCGATATCTCTAGCGAGAATTGATCTACTCTTGCTAGGCGCTGACTAACCAATGTATGTATGGCGCATTTCCGCGTCTTGCGTGCGCAGTCTTTAGCACGCGCGTGCGCGGATCCTCCTATCGTATAACTCTGCGTCCCAGTGCACCACGCTATATTAGCGTGCGTTCCACTGGGTTCAATGGCGCTCAGTACTTTTCTTTGATTGGCCACTCTTTTCACTAGCCCGCCCCTTCTTATTTTCTATTGGGCACACAGGGCTCTTATACACTGGGGCACATTATGGACGGCGTCTTTTGTAGCCTGCTCTAATTTAGATCGCCGTGGAAGGTGTATCTATCTATCATCTCCAGGTAATTCATATCCCTATGGGAATATACCTTTCTATCATATTGATATTGCACTATATTGGTTTTTTTCACTGGGGGTCACTTCTATGCGGTTTCCTTATGATGTGTAGGGAAATGCTTATGGGTTATTAGATAGTATCTATCCTCTCACATTGGGCACTATATATGGGCTGTTGCAGTGATTTGGCCATAGGAGCCTCTATATATACTGCATGCAGCTCTTCATATACTATCACCCTTTTTCTTTTTGGATCTGGAACTATGATGTATTTGAGATGGGGCACATGATTAAGATGCCCTGGATTAATATACTGACGTTCCTTATCCCCTTTTTCACCTTTTTTATCTTTACTATCTTTAGTTTATGGGCCTTGGCATTAACTATATTACGGTATAGGCTATGTATTACTTTTCTATTTCACTGCTTCTATGTTATTTATGCATGTACTTATATAGACAGGGGGCATATAGTGGTTTCTTGGGTATAGCACTTTTTGGTCACTTTCTATGTATAGATAGAGGTTTATGACATAGTACTCTTCTGGACACATTTAGTGCATGTATGGCCACCCTAAGGTATTATGCCTGGAGTTTTTTGGAAGATCATTTTACTGAGCAAATTTAATGTATGTGCTTTATGTCACTACATTCTTATTAGTGCCTACTTTTTGTGATTATAGATCGCGGTGATGTTTTTTATGGCCTTTATTCCGGTAAGATACATATTCTGTTTCTTAGTATTTGGGCTAGTTTTCCTGATCTTCGCATGGGTCTCTAATGGTATGTATATGTATATTTATGTGTTTTGACAGATGTTTGTTTGATGTGCCTCTGAGGAAGCGGCTTATGGCCGTGAAACACGTGTCAGGCATTGTTTTATGAAGTGGAGGCCTGTTTGTTTATGTCTACACTTACCATCTGCTTTCTGGAAAGACTATAATGAAGAAATAAAAAGAGAACTTTGGTTCAAAGAAAGCCCCGCCTGGTTGCATATTGGAGTGTGGAATTATTACATAGGGGTGGAACCACATTATTACTAGTTTTATCCTGATAGTGATTATTGGCACCATGCTGCCAGCATATTGTACTCCATTGCACAGTTGTGGTGCATTCATGCCCATGTGATCTACACAGATACTCAAAACACAAACTGACCTCTTCAGCCCTTTACTATTAACATCACCATGAGCACCACACATGGCAGGCAGGGTACTCGCGCATTCATTGACCATGCAGTAATGGCTCACAAGGCTGCCCGCATTCATACAACTTACCAAATGACACGTGCATCCTTCTACCTAATCGGACTGAGAGCTGTTTTAAAATGGCTGTGCATTCAGCATGCAGCATTTGTGTGTAGCACACAGATATGCATGTTCTACACTGGAGTATGGAGACACAATAGTGCCAATGTTTGTCCGCTATGATTAGTGACCTAAAGGGTGAGTTTATTCTTAATTGGGGTATATTTTCTTTTGACTGCATCTCCTCTTGTTATCACCAGGCCAGCTAGTATATGCCAGTTTATGGGCCCACATACAACATGCTACATATGTTTTTACACAGATATATGAAGATTAAGGCTACTTTCCCACCAAGACGTTGCGTTTTAGGGGATGTTATGGTCGCATAACGTGCCCCTAACGCAACGCCTGGTGGTGTTGGATGGGGACGTCAGAGCGAGCCGCGTTGTGCAGCTCACTCTGGCGTCCGTGATGCCGTGATGCGTACTCTTGGACGCATGCGGCATCACGTGGTCCCGCCAGCCAATCGCTGCACAGAACGGCGCTCCAGGAAGTAAACACTGCACACGTCACAAAGTGCAGTGAATATTAATTAGCCATGTGCCTGGCCGCTCTCCCCTCCTCCCCAACATTACTGAGCATGTGCAAGCAGTCTAACGCGGCTTAGCCACGTATAAAGTACTGCATGCAGTACGTTGTCTTGACGTCTTGCGTTACGATGTAACGCAACGTGGGCACTGTGAACAGCCCATTGATTTTTCATTACTGTGCGGTGGGCTGCGTACAGGCTGCACTAACGTGCGCCCCACTGTGAAAGCAGCCTAAAAGCAATATGTTATGGGAACAAGGATTGCTCTATATTTGGATAAACATAAGGGGAGGCGTGTCTTTATGGTCAGCCACCCTAATCCTATCACCATAATACCATCAAACTCTTCAGAGCAAATGTAATTTGTTGGTATTAAGTGGATAAAGGTGTAAACTGTTTGTAAACCACAAGGGCAAAGATGGAAAAATGGTATAACATCTTTAGCTCAGCGTTTTAGATATACTATGACCTGGATAAATGAGAACCTTCACAGACTATTCCCAAGGTTACGGTTATAGCTAAAATGGGCTGAATTCACTAAAGGAAAGCAAGAAACCGTGAGATAATTGGTCTGCTGATGCTTATCATGAGATTGTGTGGAGGGGGAGGGGTAAACTCTGTTTCTACACACTCACTGGCCTTGATTTCGTAGAATAAGGCATATCTCCCCGTGTGTATCATACTTGATTGTACACCCTACCCAGAATATGTGAACCTCTATTATTAGCACTACCACTCCAGTGTATGATCTGGCATTGTATTACTACCTGTATTATGTTGTGCATCTTATTGCTTTTTATTACCTGTATTGTTGTATCTATTGTCTATTACCTGTATTGTGCTGTTATCATTGTCTGTATTCCTATGTATTGTACAGCACTGTGTAATATGTTGCCGCTATATAAATCCAATAAATAATAATAATCTTTGGAGTGGGACTTATGATATACAGATAAATGCTGATAAAATAGGATTTTCCATAATTTTTTGGGGGGCTTCCTCCCCGTACTGTTTTCTTGTTATACATACTTTGCCACAAGAGTACCGCTTTCTCATTTATGCACTCATGTATGTTTGTTTTTTTGTTTTGTTACAGTGTATAAACTAAGCCATGGCACAGCAATAAGGCTATGCAGTGGTTACAACTGCACTGGGGCCCCTGGAACTGAGGGGCTCACATGGCTCCCTTGCTGTATTAACTCTTTATTGTTGCTGACGTGGTAATGATAATTTCTTTATGTGCTTTGAATAGGGTT
Source organism: Hyperolius riggenbachi (assembly GCF_040937935.1). NCBI lineage: Eukaryota > Metazoa > Chordata > Amphibia > Anura > Hyperoliidae > Hyperolius > Hyperolius riggenbachi. The sequence continues at coordinate 161,698,847 of NC_090647.1, read as the reverse complement.
TACAAACCATTTCTCCTCTGCTTGCACCTCTCTCACACAAAGGCAATCCTTGGACAGCCGGTTTCGGTGTTCTGGATCATGTAGTCTCTATACATAACGTGCTATGGGAAGGTGGGTGTTGTCCAGGGTTACATTTGCTTTAAAACTAAAGATTAGGTTACATACTATTTTTTTAGTGGAAAAAAAACATAGGGCTGTAATTATTTTTTATTATTATCACTGCTAAAAGTGTACAGTAAGATTATTTTAAAGAGGAAAAGAAGCACCAAAAGATCTGTAGATTGGGGCCTGGTGAATGAAATGTTATGCACTCGCCTTGCTTCTGGCACAATGACGTTTCACAGGAAAAGTTGCGGTCCTAACATATGCCTTTACTCTGCACACTATTCTGACACTTTCAGAACAATACCTCCATCATGCCGTTCACATAGAATTCCTCTAGAGTCCTAGGTCTGCACAAAGCAGCAACTAACCTTTTTTAAGGAGAAGCATGTCCAACTTCATGTACTTGGGGGATGCCGCTAAAATCTGCTTTCTCTACTTTATGACTGCAGATCATCTTCAAAGGCAATTAAGAAGGCATTACAAACCAAATTAGATTTTATTGAATTATATTTATTTATTACAACGGCGGTATTGGGAACCAAGTGTGTGCTTGGACTCTGATGAAAAGCAACTGTCCACGAGCTGGTGTCCTTTGCTCACTTTGGGACAATTTGAAGTTCACGGTTTCACCTGCAGGTGGTATCAGGAACCTGAAACATTGTAATTGTATATTATTATCTCACCCACAGTTGTGTCTCATTAAAGTGAACCGAGCATCATTTTTAACTCCCATGTCCACTCGATAGCAAATTAAAAATGCATGCTAAAAATATGGTTCATTATTTAAAAAAAACTTTCATTTTACCTCATCTTTTTACATTTAAGGGTTAAAATTACAGGCAGAATTCTCTTTCTACGTGAGGTCGGTCATAAGCAGCAGACAATGGAAGGCCGATAAGGACTCTAATTGACCACAAGCTAAGATTCAAACACACCCATTAAGCATTAGGGAGGTGGGAGGAGGGGGAGACTGTACTTCAAAGAGTTAAGATAAGTGACTTGTTGAACTTCACACCAAGGCTGGTTAACTGCAGTAAAAAGGGGGCAGGAGGAGTAGCTTCTGAAACATGGCAGCCCTTTCAGCTATTTGAAAGCAGGAGCTGCTGAGATCCCTTTAAAGTAGGATTGTCACCATAAAAATCAAATTTCACCAGCAACTGGTCTGAATGTATTAAGTGGTAAAGATGCTAATCCTGCATTCAAAACTTTCATAACTTTTTCTGCTGTTCTGGTTTGGAGTTATCACATACCTTAGGAGCATTGTCCCTTTAATTGCCATCGGCTGGCAAACCGTTGCATGCTGGGGGGTCGTTTTATCTATAATTGTAATGATCTGCTCAGTTGACCATTCTTTAGGTCTCAGTGCTGCAGGTCTCTGGCTGCCTAGCTGCTTCCTCTGATGGCTTGCAGTATAAATACCATTTCTTCCCAGAATTCCCTGCTGGTCATGATGGTTTGTTCCTGCTAACTTACCTGGAGTCTCAGCCTTTGCTAACTGTTTGCTAAGATTATCTTAGAGTAATTCCTTGGGTGTGCACTAGGCATTCCTTCTAGCATAGTCAGGTTGTATTATCTGTACTGCCTTGTATTATCTATCTGTTGCGATTGTCTTGTCGCCAGCGGCGGTCGACTGGAAATCGTTCTGTCTGTCTGGATCGCATCCGCCCTAGCGGCAGTGGCAGTGGTTCCTTCTGTACTCTGTCTGGGCGTGTAGGCCAGGGCTGCGGTTGCTACTAGCTACTCCTTCTGTCTGTCTTGTCTGGAACGAACGCTTTCTGTAGGCTCGATGAGGTAACCGTTTAGTAAGCGTTCGCATTCTCTATTCGTTTTTGTGTTACATTGGTTAGTTAGGGATTGCGTTCCCACTTGATTTCCGTTCTTGTGTGTTCACCGTCGCCGGGGGGTGACTAGATTGGTGAACACACATACATTCTTTCGCTGTGCTCACTCTCTCTCTCTGAGGGCTATTTTGCCCTGCATTGTTGCAATTCGTACAATTCCCAACTGGCATCTGTGGCACTGCAGAGGGGTTGTTCCTCTGCACTCCACAGCTCCATCTGCCGGTGGGAATTTCCCTCTTCCAGTGCATTGCACCAAGCTGGGTTCTGCCTTTTATACGGTTGTGGAGGATTTCCGTAGTGTCAGCGCACATCTTGTGCGCTGACCATGGAGATAATTCCGCAATCGGTACAATAATATATTCCTTCTCTTCCCTTTATTTCCCCCCTCGTTCTAATGACATAAGACTGAACTTTCTAATATAAACCTCAGTGGGAGTGTATGAAGACTCTGGGAGGAGAACAGGTAACGAATACACAATTAGCAAGAGGAGAAAAAAGAGTGAGGGAGGAAATGTCAGGATTATCTTCATTCAAAGGTAACCAAGATGGAAACTGTATAGAATAGGATTCTCTGCTTTTCCTTTATAAAATTCACAGGAATCATAAAGTGGACAGTGCAATACATCTATTATGTATGTAGCACTAGTATTTATCTACTTATATACTGTATGTGTTTTTTTATTTCTAGGTTAGCATGGGTGCTAACGTGCTACACCTGAGGATCTCTTTTTTTAAATTAAGCTCTTCCTCTCTAGAGACTTTTTGCCAAGATATTCAGTTGTTTGAACCTGTGTTGCTGAGCGCTGGTCCTTACTCTAAATCTGCTCCCTGTCCTGTTTTACTGACTTCCATGTTTGACCTGATAAATAGCATTTTGACTTTTCTCTTTGACAACCAATTTGTACTGTAAATGTTTAAATATTGTATTTACTTTATAGTTAGTTAGGTTGTGGTGTTTACTGGGTTTGGTTATTGTGTGTTTGCTGGTTATGGTAGTTCCACTTATGTTTGTTGTTTCATTTTGTAAAGAATGCATTCATTTACAAGTAAAAACAAACAAAAAACATTATCTACACAGTATGTTTGTGTCTGGCCATCAGTATTGGCTGCAAAGAGTAGTCATGTGCTAGTTGCTTGTGTAGACCCATGATGGCAAACAAATATATACATTTAAAAAATACAGTTCCTGTACCATTGTGCTAATGTGTCAAAGTTGCTCAGTTTTATTACATCATTCTCTCTTTTCCAATATATTTAACATCCAACAGGGCTACTTCCAGAACATAATAGCTAAAAAGCTGCAAGATTGCCTCGTTAGATGTGAAATTGGCTGCTTAGTAGTGAAATAGAATGATTAAAAGGCAAATTAATTTAATGCACAGCAATGGGCTACTTGTTTAATCCACCCATGAGCTTACCCTGCCTTATGACATTGCAAAACATGGGAAAAGTAAAGAAAAGTTATATAGTCTAGTCTGACCTTCTCTTTTAATAATTAGTACAAAAAACAGATTAATCAGACACAGTAAGATTTATATAAGCACAGAAAATAACATATATTGGGCACCTGGAGTGAATAATTGTAAGCTGAGAGGCAAAAAGAATAGTACAATGGAGACCAGAGGGCCAAAGAACATGAAGAGGCCCTAAAGAGGTTGTTGAATGATGTCTTGGAGGCTATTAGAAAGATGAGAAGCTGGAAGCTATGAATGTCTGGTAGGTCAGGATGAAATAATACTGTGAAGTAAGGTGAGGTCCTCCATGAACTGCAGCTCCGGTAGAAGAAAAAGGGAGAGGAGAGAGAAACAGATCCATCTTATGAGGGTCAGTCCACAATGTGGTGTCAACTGATCTTAGAGCCACAGTGATCAAAGTAAGTTAGCAAGTTCTAAGCATGAGTCCTAGATATGCTAACTACGGATTAATCATGTTAAATATCAAACAGTTGTGTGATATGACCTTTTTGTTACTTTGCTGAGCATTTTTTTTTTTTTACTGAATAACCTCATGTAACTACTTTAGGCTTAACTTTACATTTAATTGGCACCATAAAGATAAAGTTCAGCTGAACTTCTCGCTACTTCTTCCAGTCATGGGCAGAGAAGTTCATATTCTTTAGATAGTATCTTTGGATGTGCGATGTGCACACGGGTTATCTTTTCTCTGTATTCTTTATGGAGAATAAACAATATTTGCTTAAAATTCAAAAGAATACAGAGTGACAGAATAGAAAATAAAAGCACAAAATACCTCCTATATACACTATTAAAAGTTGGAATCCTATTTAAAATGTAAATAAAACGTGTGATGATTTTCAAATGATTTAACGCTGTATCCCATTGAAAATATGTGTCTAATGATTCAAACTAATAAACAAAAGAAAAAAACCCTCTCAAAGATTTAGCCATTCATAATATGTCATAAACATTTTTCAAAAACGTTAGGATGGATAATTGATTGTTAAATTTCTTTAACCACCCTGGCGGTATAGCCGCCGGGAGTTCAATGCAGAGTATAGCGCTCAGCAGGCATTTTTACTCACCTCCTGGGGGCTCCAGACATCAGTAACTGTTCTCCTTCCTGTCCACTGAGGCTCTGAATCTGGGGTTATCACTGTTGGTAATCTCACTACAGAGTTACAGCGCCACCTGTAGGACAGGGAAAATTACAGCGCTGGAGCCCAGGGTGGTGAGTGCTGGGGCTGCTGCAGGCATTCTGGCGGCATGATTTTTTCCTCATTTTATGGTCTGAAATGTGCTGAAAAAGACCTTAAAATCAGGAAATAATTCTATCGCCAAGGAGGTTAAAGCTAAACAAACACCATTTCTGTGAACACAGTCTGTTGCTGCTCCCACAAATGTAAGTTATATCTCTTATCATGCTAAACAAAGCATATAAAAATGATCCAGAAACATTCCTACCTTCTCTGAGCTTAACTCATTAACATAGAGGAAAGTGGCAACTGTCCTGTTTAAAGTGAACCAGAGACGAAACACCCTCATGTATTTTACCATAGATATCAGTGGGAACATTAGAGAAAACACCTACCCTGCTCTCTGTTTCATTCTTCACTGCTCAGCCTGCTTGTTATCGGCCCTGATAAAATCCCCAACTGAGCATTCAGTCTGGATTTGCTCAGGAATCATTATAGCTGAATCTCTCTTTTCTGATGTCTTTTCAAGCCCAAGCCTGCCCCTTCTGGCTCTGCTATAATGACTCAGCTATAATGATTCCTGAGCAAAGCCAGACTGAATGCTCAGTCAGGGACTTTATCAGGGCTGATAACAAACAGGCTAAGCAGTGAAGAGTGAAACCGAGAGCAGCAGGGTAAGTGTTTTCTCTAATATTCCCACTGATCTATATGGTAAAATACATGAGGGTGGTTCGTCGCTGGCTCACTTTAAATCATGGATGTCACTTCCTTCTGGCAAAGAAAAGGAGGACTTTCAAGTTTCTTGGAAAATAATCTCTGCACTCAGCAATAAGTGTGTTCTAGGGCCTAGGATTAAAAGTTTGTTTAAGCAAGCAAAATACTATATGGCCTACAAAATAGCACCACACATAATTATGCAAAAGTAGTATTACAATTTATTCATATATTCAATTAGTCACCATGAAAAAAACCTTAAAAACATATCAGAATCAGAATCTTTATTATCGCCAAGCACGACTGGGTCGTGCCCGGAATTGGGCTTGGCACGTACAGGGTACTGATACAGGATATAGATACAGATACAGGACAAAACAAGCAGTCAGGAAGGAACACATTTGCAGAGAGAGACAATGTAGCATAAGTAACAACACAAAAAACATGCAAAAAAACAACCAAAAGAAAGTCGGCTTGAGCGACGTCTATCTATGTGTAGTGTGCCGCAGTGCCGGCATGGTGTTTGGTGTGGGGATGGGCAGTTACGTGGAGAGAGTTCAGAAGGTTGACAGCCGAGGGAAAGAAACTGTTTTTATGCCTTGAGGTCTTGGTGAAGATGGACCGGAACCGAAGTCTCCGGCTCGAGGGGAGCTGACTAAAGAAGTGATGGCCTGGGTGTGAGGGGTCGCTGGTGATCTTTAATGCTCTGGAGTACAGCCTGGAATGGTAAAGGAGGTCCAGAGAGGGAAGGGATCTCCCGATGATCCTTTCCGCTGATCTGATGACCCTCTGCAGTTTGAGTCTGTCGCTGGCAGAGGAGCTGGTGTACCAAACCAGAATGGAAGAGCATAGGACAGATTCGATTGTAGCGGAGTAGAAGTTTGTCAGAAGTTTTTGGGCCATACCAAACTTTTTTAGTTGGCGGAGAAAGAAAAGTCTCTGTTGGGATTTCCTCTGTGTGGAGGCAGTGTTGGCCTTCCACTTCAGGTCATTAGAGATGGTTGTGCCCAAAAGGCGGACGCTGGGGACTCTTTCCACCTCCTTGCCATCGATGCAGATTGGGGGCGGGGTGGAGGCGCATCTCCTGAAATCAACAAATCATCTTCACAGTTTTCGCTGTGTTTAGAACCAATCCGTTCTCTCTGCACCAGTGACAGACACCTTAAACCTGGTGGCGGTACTCTTTCTCATCATTATTGGTGATGAGACCGACAATGGTCGTGTCGTCAGCAAATTTGATTACTTTTACCGAGTCTGACGTGGATTTGCATTTATTTGTATACAGAGAGAACAGAAACGGCGACAGAACGCAGCCTTGTGGGGCTCCTGTGTTGGTGATCCTAGGTTGTGAGGAGATAGTGCCCAGCCTAACAACCTGGGACCTATTGGTGAGGAAGTCCGTGATCCACAGGCGTAGGGTGGGGTGGACTCCTATTGCGGCAAGATTGTCTTGCAGTATTTTGGGGCTGATGGTATTGAATGCTGAGCTGAAGTCCAGTAGAAGGATCCTGGCGTAGGAGTCTGGTCTGTCCAGGCGATCATAGACGAGCTCCAAGCAGATGTTATTGGCATCATCAGTGGACCTGTTTGCTCTGTACGCAAACTGGTGTGGATCTAGCAGTCCCTCTGTGGAGTGCTTAAGGAGGGGGAGCACCATGCTTTCAGAAGCTTTCATGATCACGGATGTAAGTGCCACGGGCCTGAAGTTGTTAAGGTCAAGGGTACCCTGCTTTTTGGGGATGGGAATAATGGTGGACCTCTTGAAGCATGCGGGTACTTTGCCTCCCTGGAGGGACCTCGTGAAGATGGAAGAGAGGGTGGGAGCAAGCTGACGAGCGCAAGTTTTCAGGCAGGCTGGTGACACACCATCCGGACCGGAGGCTTTCCTAGCATTTAGCCTTAGCAGGTGTTTCAGTACATCCGCCTCCTTCACTGTCGGTGGGGGCGGGCTCGGGCCCAGGGCGGCAATGTCAGAGGATTGTGCAGGCGGCTGTGGGAGTCCCACAGGTGTTGGCTGGTTCTCAAATCTGCAGTAGAAGTCGCTGAGACTCTCTGCCAGCTCAGTGCTAGGTGTAGTATGCTGAAGGAGAGGTTTGTAGTTGGTGGCAGCCTTAAAGGAAAGGTTCAGGGAGGGTGGGCAAAAAATAAAAATCAAATTCCACTTACCTGGGGCTTCCTCCAGCCCGTGGCAGGCAGGAGGTGCCCTCGCCGCCGCTCCGCAGGCTCCCGGTGGTCTCCGGTGGCGCGCACGACCTGGCCAGGCCGGCTGCCAGGTCGGGCTCTTCTGCGCTCCAAGGCCCGGAACCCACCCTCCCTGAACCTTTCCTTTAAGCCCTTTCCACACGGCTCGTGAGTCGTTTGAGGAGAGGTTCTGTTCCAGCTTTTCCACGTAGCACTTCTTTAAAATGGATCTCTCCACAAAGGCCACACTATATCAATAGTATGTCCAATCAGGACCTGAATATGGAAATTAGTACACAATAATAACAACCATATCTAATAGCCACCTGTGGTGTTCAATTTGGACCACCTACAAGTTGCAGAACCAGAATAGAATAAGTGAAAAATGGTGAGATAAGAGTCCACCAGGACCATACCAATGAAGCAAGCAATCACAAACAGCCAAGTAAATAAAGTGCATCAAATATATTGAACATGTGCATATTGAAACAAGATAGACAGGTAAAGGAGATGAGGCGACTATGATCGCAGGGAAATTAGAGGCAGTGCACAATGAGAGGCAATACTGTACCCAGACCATACGTCGTCTGCTGGTGGCTCCCTCCCTCCTCCCCTCTTCACTGATCCTCGTCACCACATATGGTCTGGGTACAGCATGGCACTGTAGTCAGGGCCAAGGGGCTAAACTGACCTGCCTGCAGCTCAGATCTGTCACCCACTGAAAACATTTGATGCATTGCAAATCAAAATACTATAAAGGAGACCATTAAACGATACGCACTTTAAATTAAAAACAAACGCTTTATGTGTGTGTGAGGAGTTGTGCATATTCTTATTCTTCCTGCACCTCCCATGTGCCAATGTCCCCCCCCCCCCTTTGGTCTGGGTCAGTGAGGTCGGCGCCCTTTGACCTATACGTACATCCATGCACATGTGCAGTATTTCATGTCAGCAGCAATGAGAGTGAGGTCACAACAGAGGGGGCTCTGGCACACGGGAGGGGCAGTAAGGATCTGCAGATCTTCCCACACACACATATAGCACCCGTTTTTAATTTGTAGCTTGGCTCAGGAATCTTTTAAATGTTAAGCAGCTGACATCCTATATTTGTAAATAATGGGACAATATTTAACTATAAAAGCTGCAGCAACTGATGTCCTTAATTCCCAATTATTTACTGTGTGTTAAAAGAAGAGGTGATGCAACACAGTGGTTTAATGCAAGTAAGACATTATATTAAAATAGGTAGGAGAGGATGCTTCTAAATGACCAGACTAATGCAGTAAAGCGAATGTGGAAAGTGGGTACAAATTAAGGCTGAAAGTGAAGTTTTAAATTAGTATTCAGCTTGCAGATACCTTTCAAATGAAACTTTGTGTACAATTAATGGAATTACTATTCTAACTCATTTTAAACCTCTTTGAAAGAAACCCATTAGAAGGAAGCTGCTTGCCTGTACCAGTCAACAATTTGTCAGATGATTTTTTTCTCTTATTGCTATGAGCAAGATCTTCCTTTTAGTAGAATTTAAGGTTATAACATATATGCAAGTCTTTCCATATGTCTATGAAAAATTGAGGCTGTTAAATTGTTCAGCAAAGCAAGCTGTTAGTGTTAACGACCATAGAACAAAAAATAAATAGTCACCTCACACATCTATGGTAAGCACTTATCATGTTCCTTGTGACATCGTGCTACTAACCAGATGTGAAATAAGAATTGGGGCTTATAAAGTACAGTACAGTTTGGCACAGGATCTAGTCATTTGGGGCACAACAATCGGAGGTTCAGCTACTGGGACTCCTCACCTCCCAATAAGTTCGTTTTTGGCATTAGTAAGGTTAGGAATAGGCATTCAATTGTAGTTGATAGTTTAGGTGATAGCTTAAGAGGAACTTTAAAGCGGAATATAACCCTGCATTTCAACTTTGCTCTAAAACATTATTTACAGCATATTCTATGCAACCAGCATTTTTTTTTTTTTACTAGACCAGCATTGGAAGGGTTAAACACAGAGGTTTAAAGTTCCGTGGAGAGATATGCAGAAGTTCATTTAGATACATTTAACTAAATAGAATTGTAACAAGTGATAAATGTCACACACTCTTTGGCTGTCCTCCAGCTCCTTCTCAGTCAGAGAGATGAGTCACATGCCACACTTAGATACATTTATGTAAACAAAATGTATCTATGTCAGCTTCGGATGCGTCTGCAGTTCTGTCCAGGAACTTGAAAGCTCTGTGTAACCCTTCCAATGCTGGTCTAGTAAAAAAAAAATGCTGGTTGCATATAATATACTGTAAATCATGTTTTAGAGCAAAGTTAAAATGCAGGGTTATATTCCGCTTTAACCTAGGATTGAACTTTACCCCAATCAATAGCTAATAATGCCCCCTTCGGTTATTAGATAATCGCAGTTGGTGCAGTCTAGACTTTTTCTTGTCTGCCAGTAGTAAAGATGATGACTAGCAGGCTCACTCATTGTGGATTAAACAACATGAAAAAATTACATGGTGAATATCGATCATTTCTTCATCTCTCTTATTTTTTAACTTCTCACTTAGCAATGCATTGATTTATTATTTCCCCCCACTACTATTTTCAGTAAAGTTCCTCTTTGGTGTTTTGTTTTTTTATCCCTGTCTGTCCGCACACTGACCTCAATTCACTAAGCTTTATCAAACACTTTATCAAACGTTTGATAATTTACCTCATGGGCAAAATCGAATTTGTAATTCACTAAGGCGTTATATGTTTATTGAATGTTTTATTGATAAAATGTTCAATAACTCTATAACACCTTAGTGAATTTAAAATTAGATTTTTCCCATGAGGTAAATTATCAAACGTTTGATAAAGTGTTTGATAAAGCTTAGTGAATTGAGGCCACTGAGGAGAATTTCATTCTCTCCCTGTTTCTCCCAAGGGTGCCACAATGGACATGGTGTAGGAAGAAATCTCTACAACAGCAACATGCACAGCTTTAAAGATTGCTTTATTCTCTAAGGATAAGAACACCTGTCAAATTTGTATTCTTGCAGGTAAATGATATAATTCACTGCCTGCTCCTCACAAATTACAAGAAGTAAGAGTAAATGTCCCCAAGGAGGACACAGGCACAAGTAATAAGCTAAAAAGTGAAAAGGGGAGGATAGGGTATGGAAAAGTCAGTGTGAGGTTAGTGTTATGGCAAATAGCTGTGTTACCATGAGGTTGGAGTAAATGGGGGGTGTTAGTCATGGTTATCAGGGGATACAAAAGGCCCAGCATATGTAATCTTACAACAAATTGGTTAGCATCCTACCAAGTGTATTGTGCAGTTTATCATTAGGTGTGAATCACTTTGAATAAAAAGAGAGGCTGTTCACAATATACTGCTGGAGACCTTACCACAAGCAGGCTGGGACGCCAGCCGCTAGTAGGTCCACACAGCTCCCCTGCATTCCCGAGGACATTTATCTGTGCAGTATCCGGCCACTGCTTCAGCCATGCAGACTGGACAATTTGGGAAAAGGGCACGCACAGACTGACAGAAGATGGTGGTGAGATCTAATCCTACTCTTACCATTTTTCTGTGCTTTCGCTTGTACAACTGCTTGCTTTGTGGAAGTAACAGCATGAAGGCTTCTATTGTTTAATACTAACCCTGACATGCAACTTAACCTTATGCAAGAAATCTGCAGTGCAATATTATCACAGCGGCATAGCCATTGCGGAAATCTACAAAATGGACAGACTTTCCATTTTTCATTTTTCTAGTTAGGGAACTTATTTCCATGTAGAGATGTGGGAGGTGGTACCACCATTTTTTGTGCTTAGTGAGTGTGTGCAGTGCGTGTGGCATGTGTGCATGTGAATACTTATATCGCACAGGTATGCAGATCTGAGGCTCCGCAACTTGCCCTGGTTTTTAACTTTGTTTGTCTTTTATCAATTTTCTGTATTCAATAAAATATATTATATTTACAAATTGATATACACATTATACCTATTTAATTCATTATTAGCAGTTTGAAAAACTGGTTGTGTATGCAACTACAAAATTATTAGATATCCCTCTGTGTGATGATCATATCACTCACTATGGGAGAATAATTGTAGTCTTACGAAATTTTAAAGGGGTAATACCCGATATTTTCAGAATTTCATTCTCTCCCTGTTTCTCCCAAGGGTGCCACAATGGACATGGTGTAGGAAGAAATCTCTACAACAGCAACATGCACAGCTTTAAAGATTGCTTTATTCTCTAAGGATAAGAACACCTGTCAAATTTGTATTTTTGCAGGTAAATGATATAATTCACTGCCTGCTCCTCACAAATTACAAGAAGTAAGAGTAAATGTCCCCAAGGAGGACACAGGCACAAGTAATAAGCTAAAAAGTGAAAAGGGGAGGATAGGGTATGGAAAAGTCAGTGTGAGGTTAGTGTTATGGCAAATAGCTGTGTTACCATGAGGTTGGAGTAAATGGGGGGTGTTAGTCATGGGTATCAGGGGATACAAAAGGCCCAGCATATGTAATCTTACAACAAATTGGTTAGCATCCTACCAAGTGTATTGTGCAGTTTATCATTAGGTGTGAATCACTTTGAATAAAAAGAGAGGCTGTTCACAATATACTGCTCTATCAACGCTGTCCTCTTTGGTTTCACTTACCTTGAAAAGCTACTTTACACTTGGCTTCCTCCCGCCAAACCCGTCCGCTAATACCCTCAGGAGGCCTGAATTCATTTTTTTTAACCCTTTCAAAGTCAACAGTTGGGCTCCGGCTTTTGCAGGCATCTAATAGATGCCAATGCAACATTTTGTTCATAGGGCACCAAGGCAGTTAGTTGGACGATCTGCTAGAAAATCAGCAAATGTAGAGTGTAGTTAGACTAGCCTATTGGCTATTAGTAGCCAATAGGCTAGTACTTACAATAGCAAATCAGCTATTAGTATCCAATTGGCTAATATTTTGCCTTGTGCTTTGGGTGCTGGAGGGGTTAGTGTTAAGCATTAGGAGGGCAACTTAGTATTAGGCTGTAGGAAGGGAGAGTTAGAGTGGGAAAAGGGGGTTGGGTAAGTCTATAGTAAAATATTGGTAATATTACATTACTGATATTTTAAAGCAAACCTGTGAGGTTAAAAAATGCAACATTTACATACTTATCTCAGAGGGAAGCCTCTGAATCCTCCAGACACCTCCCCCATCTCCCCCCACCTTGCCTTTCCAGCACTGGGACCCCTGAAGCTTGCGCTCCCCTATATGTGAATGAGCAGTCGCACTGTGCAGGTGCAGGACAGCTTGCGCCTGTGCAATAGCACAGAGCCGTTCTGCTCTGAGCTCCCATGTAGTTACGCTTCGGGGGCTCCCAGCACTGTAACCGCGAGGAGTAGGGGGACAAGGGAAGCCTGTGGATTATCCAGAGACTTTCTTCTACCTAGGTAAGTACCCATTTTGGGCACTTTATTCACTACAGGTACGCATTAATTATCGGCATCACCAATTCAACAGGTGGCACTAAGATATGCCTGAATAAATGGCTACCATAATAGACAACTACTTTTTGTGCAGTAGAATTGCTTTATAGTAAACTCTGAGAGACCTGGCCAAGTAGTACTATGTCAGAAGTTTACTATATCCAAATTCATCATACATTGTATATTCATACAGGTGCATAGCTGGGACCTGGGGATTGGGTTTACCGCACTATATCAGAGTTTACTATAACGTAATTCGACTGTATCATCTGTTCATGGTTTTAGATTTTTCTCCTTGAATGTCATTTGAATGTCATTCTGTAGGTATGTGGAAACTTGCTGCCAGTGATCTTTGTTATGACTACTACAGAAGACCTGTGGGAACATTTTGGGCTCTATTCATAAAAAATTTGTGGTGAAAAAACTCCTGGAGGGAAAAAACCGCAGCGGTATTTTAGACTTCTGGGTGGTCATTCATAAAAATCTTGCCAGCTGCGATGCAAGTGCGGAGATCTCCCACTGAAGGCTGGCGGTAAGCTGTCGGAAGGCATGCGGAAACACTTACACCGGCAGAGTCCCTCCGTGCACTGCTCTCTCTGGGAGGTCTGTCCCATTCACTTGTATGTAATTCGCAGGCTTCGAGGAAGCGATATTTCCCGTCCACATACCGCTTCCTCTAATCTTTATGAATGGCCATTTTGTTACTTTTTTCTAGATAAATCTAGAAAAACACTGCAGAAGGCGGAAATTTCTCGTTCTGCTGGGGGATTGTAGATTTTCATGCGGGAACAGCTTTTATGAATGCCCACTTTGCTAAATGGTCGGGAAATTCCGCTGTTTTGAGCGAAAAACTTGCGGTAACGTTTTATGAATAGAACCCTTTGTGTCCAGAATAGGCACTTGGCATAATAACATTACACGTCTGTTCATTTTAATGAACTACGTTCTGAAAAATGAACAGTTAGCCTACTCCCTTTGCGACTCATCAACCCAGGTGAAAATCTGTAAAAAAAAAAAAAAAAAAAAAAAATCTAATTTAGAAAGCTACTTCTTATTACTCTGTGCCCCTCCTCCTTTTAGTCCTTCCCATTCAATGAACACACGTTGGAAAGCCTTTATGTGCAGGTATTTGCTTTAGCACAGTACAAGTCTTGCGGATTTATAAGGTGTCTTTGATTAAAGTAACAGTTGTAATATCAGATTTATAATATATATTATTAAGCTGCCAGTATAGACTGAGATACATATACTTGATATATTTCAAGGCGCATACAGATCTTGAAATTCAGCAAAAGCAGAAGCACTAACTCCATCTCAAGCACTGTGCTCTCCCACTGAGACTCATCTCTATAAACTGGAAATTGAGAGCATTTGAGACATTTTTTTATTTGTAACATACTCTTCCGATGCTGATTGAGACGTTTTACCGCTTTGACAGAGTACAATAATGTAGATGTTCTATCATCGAGTTCATTGGATTAAAGCAATCCTGTACTTAACACTTGCACTACTGTGTAAAAGTTTTAGGCACTTGAAGAAATGCTGTTCAGTGAGGATGCTTTCCGAAATAATGCAATGAATAAAACTATTCATTATACTATTTTTTTTTAAACATCTTCACTTTACAGGGAAAGTATAAAGTGAAAATGTTCCCTCAGTTAAGCTTACCTAGGGCTTTCTCTAGCCCCCTGTAGTCGTTCTGGTCCCTCCTAGTTCTGCTCTCATCCCTGCTTCAGCTGTAGCTCTTGGAAAGGTACATGTGCCATCCCGGGTCATAATCTGGGGGGCACAATCGAGCAAAGCAGGGCTTTTTGATGGCTGCCACGTGCCTCGTAGTGCCGAAGCTTGGCAAGGCTATAGCAGTAATGCTATAGTTTGCACCCCATGCACAAGTAATTCGGGGATCCAGCAATTGCCGGACCCCAAATTACATCTTCTTCCATCATGCAATGACTCGGAGGGAGAATAGTATTTAACACCCCACCCCCTGAATTTGTGCGGCAGCAGGGTGAGCCATCATTTGACTCACCCTGTACCAAGAAAACCTGTGTACCAAAGCGCCATTTGTACAACAGGCGAGGATGTGCAGGCTGGAACCTGCACATGCTCAGTGGCTGGTGACTAGCTGAGTCAGCCAGCTTTCTGAGGACTACAGCTGCTACAGGAATGAGAGTGGAATGACTACCAGGGATCAGAACTTCTAAAGGGGGCTAGAAGACGCCCTATGTAAGTTTAATATAAGGACATTTTTTTCACTTAAAATGCCCAGTACTGTACTTCAATTAAACATCATATTATCTGCATTTGAAGCAGCAAACACCCTCTCCGCAGTGTTTCTCCTCCCTTCCCATGGTGGATTTCTGTTGCCCTTGTCTAGCCTGCAAGGGAGCTGCCATCTTGCTTGTTGTGTCAGCATTGTGCGAAGAAGAATTCACTGGGTATTTAATCTTATTGTGCACAGTTACCTAGTCTGGTACCTGAAGCAATTACCAGTTACAGAGGTGTCGTCTAGTTCTTTACTTGTAAAAGAGCTGCATCTGTCTGTCCTGGACTCTAGTGTAATCTAGAAATTGGTGAAGTTTTTAATTACTTACTTGCTTTTGCTAAACCCATTGAATACTGCCAGTCTTCTGGATTTAACATGGTCAATGATCCAAATAATAATGGAAATGGTGTTGTTTAAAAGGAAACAAATATGGCATCCATAACCCCTGAATAAGCCTGCAGATCAAGTGCTCTGACTGAAGTCTAACCAGATGCTTGATTCAGGTGTGTGATTCAGGCACTGCTGATGCCAGAAATTTCAGCAGAACTGCCAGGCATTGTTATTGTTTAAGCAGGCTACGTATTGTTTAAAAGGAAACCAATTTGGCATACACCATGTTTACTTCCCTTCAGATTGGTAGGATGTGCATTTAATTGGCCAGATTACAAGTTGTGTGCACTAAATTTCCATGCAAAATGGAATTATTAGCATCTAATTGACCATAGGTAATCTGGACATCTCTGTATTCAGTCTGATTGAAAACACACAAAAATAGATTTTAATGCAACTTAAAGCAGAACTTTGCAGTGCTGAAAGTAAATTAACGTATAAATTGATGTATAAGACGACCTCCCAACTTTCCCAGTTGAAATATAGAGTTTGGGATATACTCGCCATATAAGACTACCCCTCTTCCAACGCACACTAAATAAACATTAAAAAACATATACTGGTGCTATGTATGAACAGATACTGGTGCTGTACTGTATGTGGTACCCAGGATATTACAGTATAGAGGCGATTGACTGGTTGGATTGGTCAACTCTCCCTCTCTATAAGCAGATTGGTCAGCTCTCCCTGTCTCTCTGTTTATCAGAGCGGCATGGAAGAATAGATTGCACTGTGCCCATAAAACACGCCTCTTTCACCCATCTGGCCTGCCCTTGTATCCTGTTTACCTCCTTCTCTGCCTCTCATATCTCACACATGTGTACCTGCGCCACTTCACTACAGTCCTCGGCAGCGAGATCTAAGAGGCGGTAACAGGATAGGGCGGGCCAGATGGGTGAAAGAGGTGTGGTTAATGGACACAGTACGATCTTTCTTCCATACCTGGGCGTCCCAGACCTTGCAGCGTGAGCGGTGACCTTCCCCCCAGCATATGCAGCAACCTTCAAATCTCCAGCACCCGGTAATCAAACATCAGCATATTGCGCATCATGTATCAGCAGCGCGTAAACATCAGCATGTTGCATACACGCATTGCATATCAGAATCACGTATTAGCCGGTATCAATGACACCTGGAGTATAAGATGACACCCGACTTTTCAGAAGATTTTCAAGGGTTAAAAAGTAGTCTTATAAGTCAGAATACACAGTAAGCCTTTAATCATTTTGACAATATGTTAGAATTTAAGTATGATATGCTTGAATTCGTAGGCTTCAGTTACTTTGACTGAGTTTAGTTAAAATACTTGATTTGCAGAGAGTCTCCCTTTAAGGAGGATTTCTAGAATCCCTGGAGAACAGTGTGCTTCTAACTACGCAAGGCCAGAGGCCTTATCTGTCCACGATGTACAGACATGTGCAGAAATTCAGGCAGCCTTTACTGTACACATCGAGTGTTTTCATATTTCCTAAAGGTAAACAATAGCCAGGGAACATTTGACCTAATTTCTGGGTACAAGTCGAGGAAACGCCATATTTGCCTTGTCCCATCAGAGCAGGCACAGATAGGGTCATCCATTACATGCTATTATCAGCCACTTGCATGCGATGGGGACTGGATCATCCCTGCGGGATGATGTCACATTTAACTCTTTAGAAGTTAGTATAATTAGTATAAGAATAGCCGACATTGGCTCCAGAGGCACATTTCTCACTTATAACTTTACTTCTCACTCCTGTTTCTACTTTCCTTCAACATTGTCTATATGCTGTATATATGCCTAAGTGCAACTAGCATAGATGTAACAAAGAGAAAGCCTAGCCTAGTCACTAGGGATAGACCAAGTCTGCATGGAACACATAAGATTCTACAGTTTGCTTTGCCGAGGGAGGTAACATGTAACGAAGATATAAGATTGCTACTGAACACATCTGTATATTTGTTTTACAAATAAACTCTTGAACTTTGACAACGTCTAAGAAGTTTTATCTCCTATGCTGTTTGCTTTGATGAGTGTCGAGTTATTACACTTCCTGTGATATGGTGCCGAAAGAAGGTGTAGTGTTGTTGCCAATAGCAACTAACAAATATTTATTACACAATATTGCACTGCTGAAAGTAGTGTATCACTATCATATCTTCAAAAAAAGGCGATTAACAAAGAAAGACTATTACAAGTGTGAGTCATAATAAAGAAAGCACAGCTTCCTGTACTATGAAAGGCACCTGGAAACTGACAAGAACAGGTCCGACAAACACAAAGCCACAACACAATCAAAAGACAAGTCTCAGAAACTTTATTTTTATGAAAATAAGAAGTTGCTAAGTTGCTTAAGGTAATACCTTTAATGACTAAGTGTAGATTGCTTATTTTCTTGCAAGTTTTCAAAACTTTTCAAAAGATTCTTTTTCGCACATGACACAGACCTGAATCAAAACCGTACAAGATTTTGAGAGTCGATAACTGGCATATAGCAATACATTTCTTAAGCAGACTACCCAACCACAAGACAGTGGAAGATGTATCATAGTGACGAACGACCATTCAATAAATTATGCAATTGCACATTGGTATAAGGTGTCATAAAAAATCTTCTGCTTTATTTATTCAAAAAGGTGACTAAAATCAATTAGAAACAAAACAGCACAGCGGAGCTCCGATTGCATTTTGCAAAACCCATACATTCATTAACCACTTTGTCCTCCTTGACGTATAAAAACGTCAAGGAGGACAGGCGCGCTCCCGCGCCCGATCGCGCGCGTGCACGCGCACTCCCGGCCGCGGAGTCGGTAGCCACGGAATCAATGTGTTGGGCTATGGAGCCCGATCATTGATTCCTCTCCACCGCTGAAAAAGCAACAGCTTCTCTCGGAAGCTTCGCTCTTTCTGAAGCTGTGTCCCTCTAAGCGTACATTGTACGCTTAGAGTGACGTCATGTAAAAAAAATCGAGATTGCCATCTTGTGGCCAAAAAGTAAAACTACAAGTAAATACCCAAAAAGATTACACTACACCAATATTTCCCCAAATAAAACACTTTTATATCCCACCCTCCCAAAAATGCCCACATAAAATGTTTAATAAAAAAAACAAAAAAACATTACTATAAAAAAAACAAAACACATAAATATTTACCTAAGGGTCTAAACTTTTTAAATATCTATGTAAAGATGAAATATTTCTCTCTATTTTTTTTTTTATAAGCTTGTAAATAGTGATGTATGCAAAACGGAAAAAATGCTCTTTTATTTCCAAATAAAATATTGTCGCGATACATTGTGATAGGGACATAATTTAAATGGTGAAATAACCGTGACAAATGGGCAATAACAATACGTGGGTTTTAATTATGGAGGCATGTATTATTTTAAAACTATAATGGCCGAAAACTGACAAATAATGAATTTTTTCATTTTTTTTCTTATTCTTCCTGTTAAAATGCATTTACAATAAAGTGGCTCTTAGCAAAATGTACCCCCCAAAGAAAGCCTAATTGGTGGCAGAAAAAACAAGGTAATGATCAGTTCATTGTGATAAGTAGTGATAAAGTTATAGGCTAATGAATGGGAGGTGAACATTGCTCGGATGCATAAGCTGAAAACGACTGAGATGTTAAGTGGTTAATCAAGCATGACTCACTACCACGCTTCCTCTTTCAACCCGGAAGGAGGAAGCACAGTAGTGAGTGGGGGAACGCAGCTTTCATTACGCCTATGAGGGGTAATGGAATGCAGATGTCCCGAAGACTTCTGGGAAAGTTAACGCCCCCATCCCGTAGTCATACCTGAAGTCATTAGACTTCATTAGAATTCCGAATTCGAGTCCGTCTGGACTCAAAAGGCCATCTCTAGCTAAAAGGGCCAGAATTGCATAAGCATTATATAACGGACCAGCAGATGGATGATTCTTATAGTGGATGTGCAGTTTAATCTTGAGGCTCTGCTGCTTTGCCTGATATGCCTGATATGCCGACTTCAGCTTTGATTTGCTACAAAAAGACAGCAATGCTGTTGGCAATAAGGCCCGGTTCACATTAGCGTTCGCTGTCCGGAATCCACTGATCGGATCGGGACCTGATACTGTACAAACGGAACGTACGTTCCGCATAGCAATGCAAAGGCTATGCGGACGTTCACACGCGTCCGTTCAGTACAGTACGGAGCCGGACCTGATCCGGACTCCGGCCAGTTTTCCAACATGCGCTATTTTTTGGGTCCGGATCTCCGGCCCACGCACCCGGAGCCGGACCGGAGCCTGACTGCAGCATCCGGAAATAGAAACCAAACGGAAGGCACAGAACACACTGGCTACAAACACCTGACGTTCTACCCCACTTCCTATGCGTATTCAAGCGGCCATTTCGGATGGGGACACATGGGCCAAGCATGTCTGCAGTGGAGCAGCAGTGACAGACGTGCTGGAGCTGTTTGGCAGTATGTCGGAGGTGGAGGTGAGGCCTACAGCGGAGGAACCTGATTCTACAGGTGCACCTTCTGCTGACCCCAACAATTTTTTTTAGAAATTTCACTATTTTTAACCCACGGATCCGGATGGAGGCCTGATGCATGCCTGATGCAAACGGACCGGATCGGATCTGAATCAGAACCGTACGGTTCCGATCCGGATCAGGTCCTGATCCGATCAGGATCCGGTCCGTTTGCATGGCAAAACGCAAGTGTGAACGGGGCCTCAGTCTATCCAGTGATGGGTCACAAGTGTTTGTGTGAATGCTTGATTAATAAATGTATGGGTTTTGCAATGTGCAATCGGAGCTCCGCTGTGCTGTGTTGTTTTTAATTGATTTTAGTCACCTGTCTGAAATGAGGATGAAATAAAGAATGTGCTTTTAACCTGCAAACTCGGTTTAGTTTTAACATAATTACAGTATATGGCACAATTACTTGTACTCTTGTGCTCTCTCTCTTTCTCTCTGTAAGTGTAAACACATATTACATAAACAGGCTAAGGCACCTTTGTGAAAGGATGGGAGCCCCAGTGATGCTCCCAATGAGGTGCAATGCACAAAATGTTTTTTTGCTGTGCTATGCAGGATTAATGCAGCAGTGACTAGACAAAGACAAATAAGACAAGACAAATAACATTTATATTGCGCTTTTCTGCTTGCGGACTCAAAGCGCTAGAGCAGAGCAGCAGCCACTAGGGCGCGCTCTATTGGCAGTAGCAGTGTAAGGGAGACTTGCCAAAGGTCTCCTACTGAATTAGTGCTGGCTTACTGAACAGGCAGAGCCGAGATTCGAACCCTTAACCATCAGCCAACTGCTAGGCGGAGGGAAGAAACTTGCTGTGACTGAGCAGTATAAGCACATTTCTACAGTGTTTTGTGAAATATTCCTTACCATTTTAAACAGTGCTATTTGGCCCCTATAGATGGGGACACTAGTCACCGTGAATATATACTGTATATGAATCAACAATCTATTACTACTACTGTATGTATTATATTTGAGTGTTCTACCTTACGGCCTTTGATTCTGTTATGTTAAGCACAGATGTGTTTTGTGTTAACAGTAGCAGACACCATGCTGTATTAACTGCTGAGTTGTGCATCTTCTCTTTTGGCAGCTGAGTGGAGAAACCTCATCCAGAAATTTGTGTGGATGATGTGAGGTGTCTGGAGATAATATACGTCTGATACAGATACGTCTTGCAGAGTTGGGTTATACTGTTTCCACCCCCCTATCAAGAGATCTAATTTTACAACCACTTTGGTGCTGTTGCCTAGCAACCAACCTGTAAACTCCCATATCATCTGATCGAATTACTGTGTTTCCATAGCAGGGTAGAATGAGTCCCGATGGGGTGCTCCTATCCAGGCATGAACATTTCAGCTATATGAAAATGTCCGCTGTCACCATGGCAGTACACCAAAATGGCTCTTGGCGTGTCTTAAAAATAGTTGTTTACACTCTCTGCGTACACCGTGCCATATGTCATTCTCACTGATGACTTTAATTGCGCACAGTTTTGCAAATGTTCATTTAAAACATGCCTCCTACTAGATCTGTTGTCACGTCTACAAAAACAACCTGTCTTCCTATAAAATCAATTTCTATGCCAAGAGGCAACATTTAAGCACGCTTTCCACTGACATTTATACAATCCACCATATCAACTGTCTTTGTCACTGTCAGTCCAACAAATGCTTACATTTCCAGAAATGCATTTTATGAATTATGTAGATTAAACACCTTTTTATTTCAGATTTTATGATGAAGCAAGATGCCATGTAGCATGTTCCTGTCTTGTAATAGATACCTATAATGAATGACGTTGTTGAATCATTATTTATGTACTCAGAAAGCCATATGGCTCATTAACTACATGTGTTAATGTACTTGGGTAGGGTGATTGCCGACTCTTCTATAAAGGAGCTGCATCTATCAAAATACACTTCTTCACAGAGATTACATTTTTCCCCAGTTTTGGTTTGGTTTTCCTGAAAGAGAAAGTATATATAGAAGCATGCTTGGTTGCTCTTGCTGAAATTTCTTTCTTACAGGGTAGAAGTATTAGCGGTACCATTGTGTATTTGTTTTTAAAGATGCAAGTTCCAAGGCTGTTATCCATATTTTTTTTACTGGTTGTTGATACTGGTTATTGACTCACACCAGACATGCAGCTTTTCAGTGTTGGAATGCTTGCATACCATATGCTTATTAAAATGTTTTACTTGAGTTTAGCAGAAAATTCACAAAATAAGCACATTTTTGCTCTCAACAGGAAACCGATATAACTGGGTGCAAATTAAAGCTGTTAGGTGCCAGTCAATTAACTAACAAATCTCCAGATGTTACTGCACCAATGGTTATAACGTGCTGTTCTCACCCCTGGAGTCACAGGGGTAACTTCCATATATTTCAAAAAGATCTGCACCGTCTAAAATGTTCTTTATTCGTAGCTCTTTAAAATTGGGGCTGTTATCTCTATAGTAGTAGCTTAACTAGAAAAAACTAGGAAGAACCATGTTGGAAATATTCCAGTTTGCAGAGAATTATATTGTACTCATTTCAGCAGTACATGTCAAAGGGTCTCCTGATGGGACAGCAGACTTTTAACCATTAGCAACTTCAATAGAGTTATCTCACTAGTGCATTGCTTTTTACCCCATTCGACATAACTCGTGCTGTAAATTCTTGGAATGCCTTGATCTGTCTTCTGCTAGCAGAAAATACAGCAACTGAAAGCAGAAGTCGCCTGTTATTGTCTAACACTGCCCTCTAGTGACAAGTGGCCATAAATACACGTAATGTGTATTTATGTATACAGTTCTATTTAGTAGCAACCAAATGTAACAAATAAGCAATAAAAATGCGCTTAAATAAGTTGGCCTGGAGCACTTGCATGCCTCTAAATAAATTGGCTGCTAAAGGATTAATCAAGTGTCACATAGACAGAGTTGTCCATAAGGCAGGACCTGTTCAATCAAACTCCTTATCTATTCCTCCCCAATGCTATACAGGGATTGACTTTTTTTGCAAACAGGAAAACTATGT
This sequence comes from Hyperolius riggenbachi, assembly GCF_040937935.1. Classification (NCBI taxonomy): domain Eukaryota; kingdom Metazoa; phylum Chordata; class Amphibia; order Anura; family Hyperoliidae; genus Hyperolius; species Hyperolius riggenbachi. The sequence goes on along the minus strand of NC_090647.1, from coordinate 161,675,721 downwards.
AGTTTGTCCCTGACATCTGAATCAGAAGGAGCCAATGGATTAACATTGGCTGCCTGTGCAAATACATTTCTACTGTTTAAAACAACAACACAAAAAAGCATACATACTCTGAATGGGGCAAATCTGTGCCATTTTATCTTATTCTGTAGATTGAACATATATTATTTTACAGAACACAGGTATTTATCTCTGCTAATTTAACTAATTTCAGAGCTGTCGTTATGTGAATGCCTTTGGTCCATTACCATCTTGGTGTTACAGAAGTTCTACAAGGATTAAAGAGATTTCGTTTTTTTCTGCCTGAGCAATGATCTTATTCCAACCTTTGAATGAGAGCCAAGATATTAATCTGTCAATCATATTTGATACCATGGCTGGTCTACTCAGCTGTGGCGTAGCCTGGCGAACCACTAGTGGCATTTTCGCTAACTTTAACCATGTTTTGATGTATGACATCTCTGCATTTCGGCCTCACTTTTGTCAAGGTGTTCATGCCATCTTACACATATCTGTTTCTGCAATATAACTATATGCCCTTGCCCCTATTTTTGCTTTGAAGCTTCACTGATTTCCTTGGTCTAGTCATGTACTAACTATGCATTACGTACATCACAGCTGCTTCTTGTTTCTTCTGTTTTCAGCAGCATGGTAATCTAATGGTTCTATAACACTCTCATTGTGCAGTTCTTAGATCCCTAGCATGACTTCTAGCCAGAACACTGACTGAATTTAGTCTCTTCCAACAGTTGTTTCTTCTGGGTACACCAGTTTCTTCCCACAATCCAAAAAACATGATCAGTTCAGTGTTCTCTTTAACCAGCTCAGTATCGAGCTGTACAGCCCCCTTAAAGAGGTACTGTAGTAACATATAGTAGAATGCTGCAAATTCTTCAAGATGCCCACTTTTATGGCAATTTTCCTGGTTTAAGTATACAAAACACAATCAAATGTAGCCCAGCCCTTCCAATGATGTTTAGGCTAAGCTGCCCCCCACACCGGTGAACTGGCTACGGAACTCTCAGTAACCAAACATTCTGCAGAGCTGTACCTGACAGGACTAAATATGTCACCACCTGTGATAAATTTTAGAATGTAAATCAGGGTAAGGAAATATTTTACAATGGGCACTGACTAAATCATCTATGAATAAATACTGTAACAAAACTGAGGAATTGTATTCATTATGTTATTTTCACTACATTTTCTCTTTAAGGACTGGAACACTTTTTAAAATTCTGAACCCGAGATCACTGTGATTGGCTCACAGTAGTCACGAGGTCAGGAGCCAATGAAGCGAAGAACTCAGAAGTCATTAGACAGCTGAGTTAGTGGAAGAGCATGGGTGAGATTCTGGTGGAAGCATGTTAAATAGGTGTAGTTAAAGGGAATCTGAAGTGAAAATAAACTTATGAAATAATGCATTGTATGTGTACTACAGCTTAGAAATAGAGCATCAGTAGCAATGACACAAGTCTCGTATTGTTTCCTGTACAGGAAGAGTTAAGAAACTTCGGTTATCTATGCAAAACAGCTTCTCTGAGCTTCCCAACCAAACTTTGGTCGGAGGCAGTCTTATGTTCTGCATAAGCACTTATACATAAAAGAAACAGTGAAAGACAACTTCAGATAAGATGTTACTGCAGGGGAGTTCAAAAGGTCATTAGCTCTGCTCTGTTTCATAGTTTAAAATACAGTGTTAGTTTGTAATTGCAAATATGAGAGAATGATGCAATGTTATAAAAAGAGCTATATAACTGAAAATATAAATATGATACTCTTTTATTTTCTACTAATGTTCTGTTAATAATCCGTACTACACATACAATTCCTTATATCATACGTTTTTATTTTTTTTTCTTCGATTCAGTTCCACTTTAAATCTATGTTGTGTTAGGATTAAACATCCATAACCATGGGGTAGACTATGCATGGCCCTAAAGTGGTTAAATAAAATAAAAATTCCTCTCTCTGAAAAAGCTATACACGAATTGGCTCCATGGCCAAATGTAAACCTTGCTATAAATACATGAAATCTACAGTATGTCACTATACAGAAACAGATGGATTACCTAATTGATGGAGCACATTCTCAGAGCAATAACCTTAGAGAGCAAGTTAGAGAGATGTCAATTCTATTGTAGGACTCTGTCCACTGAAATGGATTATATGCCATGGAATTACACAAAGACAGTACTGTACCTAACAACCTGCTCCTTTAGCAATTTATTACTTTTATAATTATCATAAAAGTAAGCAAGTCAATACAAAAATCAACAATCTACTTTCATTGCACGACAATCAATAAAGATTTATCACACTGCCTTGACTTAATGACTTTTAGTCTAGTGTGGGCCTACTGCAATAGTTAATTAGAAGCATCCCCAACTGGCAAAAGTTCCCAAGAATTATAACATTTATTTCACAGTAGTTTGTCATATTGAGTGCAGCTTTGTTATACACTATTAATTCTTGGAAAAGGATTGTTAGAGCTTCTTGAAAATAGTTCACTTCCCCTGACACTTGTTATAGGAAGGTCCATTTATTTTCTGTGAGAAATGGGGATATATTGCTTAAGTACAGGAGTATTCCAGTATTTAGCAAAACTGTGGGCTTTGAATAAAGACATATCTGCCAATAGGTCAAACCTCAAGCTGTAATGGCCATGGCCAGTGGTACATGTCTTTTTCTTTTCTGAAGACACATTTTGTAAAAGGACCACTATTGCACAACATTGCAAAATTTCAAATACTTGAGTGTACATACATATAAATTGTACATTAGTGAGACAACAACATCTGCTTGAAGCACAGTGACTGGAGTATTAAGTATCTTGTCCTGAATGGCCATATAGGGTTTCTGTATTATATGTAAATCGAGTGCATGCCTGGAAAAGGCATGCAATTCTATTACCCTCCACACACATCTTATGCAAGGTACACATGATATAATTTACTGACATTTACTGTCAAATCGTTTATTTCCAACAGGTTCGATCTGATTTCCAATTAATGTTCCATAGAAGTGAACAGAAAATCGATTAGAAACTTGATTGGAAATCAGATTGGACTTGACGGAAATAATCGATCTGACAGTAAAATCTGTCAGAAAATTGTATCGTGTGCACCTAGTATTAGACATCTTGGCCCATATGCAATTCACTTTTCTCCTGAGTTTTCCTCCTGTGTAGTATTTTCAAACTTGCTAATAAAATGCCCTTTAAACCACCAGCAAGCAAAAAAATACTCAAAATAATTTTGATAGCACTTTCTCGCCAACGTTTAGGTACTTTGTAAAGTGCTTAAAATGTATTTTAAAGAGAATAGGAAAATTATATCCCAGGAGATTACCCAGGAGAAAAAGTTAATTGCATATGGGCTCTTGTATTTTGTTTTTGTTTGGAAATTGGTGCCATTTTACATAGTATAGTTTGAGGAAAAAGTAAAAATGCCCAACAAACTTCTGCTCCAAATAGACACCCCACCAACCAGTGTGAAAACACATGAAATACATATTTACCTGTAACTTTCTTTCTCTATGTGTGATGTTTGTAAATACATTTGGAATTCTTGACGTGTGGCATAGCCCACATGTAATAAATAATTATTTGAAATAGTGGTTTTTCATGGTGATTTTTTTCCCAGTGATGCTGAGCATAGGCAATGGTGTCACACAGCCTTCTGCCACAGAGAACTTTGGGAAACTAGGTTTTGTTCCTACTTGCTTAACAATAAACAAATATTCTGCAGTGATTTACCTTGCCAGCAGTAAAGATTCCACCATCTGTGATACATTTTAGAAGGTAAATCAGAGTGAAGAAAGATTTTACAATGGACAATCATTGACTAAATACTTTATAAGTAATAATGAATAAAATAGCTTATTTTTCTACAGTAAGTTCTATTCAGTAAAGTCCCTTTTTAAGAGGCAAGAAAAAAATGCTTCCATTACAGGGAATGTGTGGGTGAGGGAGGCAGGTCTACTCACTCTTCTATACATAGGCATCTTCTAGGCATCTTCTTACACTGCAGTGCGGTTTAAAAAATTATTATTTGCATGTTACTCTTCATAGATATTTTGTAACTTTGTTTTTTTCACAACTGTTATTCAGCTTTACACACTTCTATTATTGAAGCCCTGCTACATGATGGTAATCTGCTTACATAATCTGACTTCAGTTCTGCTTGCCAAACCATCCTTTCATTCTCTTTGTGGACCAGCTACAGAAAACATCTGTAATATTTACATAGCATGTGTTGTATGATGTTGTGACTGGTTAATAAGGAAATAGGGAAATAATTAGAGGGTGGGATCACTCTTCAATGAGGAGGACTTGATAATTAAACCCAGAAATCAGCTGTGATTAATTCCAAAGCCTGGCCCTCCCTGAAAGCTTTTGTTAGAATTCCTGATCCACCTCTACAGCGCATGTAAACATGGATGGAAAAACAACATTTATCCGCATTAATAAAATCCATTTACACAATTTATATTCGCTTTATACAAGTGTATAATTACTACTTGTACATTGATTTTTATAGGGGTGACGAGCTAGTGGAGGTATGCTGGTAATTATTTACTACAGAATTTCGACCGTGCTCTATAGATTTGAGACCAAATACATATCTGCTTCTTATATTCATAAAAAGTGCTTATATGTTTTTGTTTTTAGAACAGATATAAAACAGTGCAATTCTACCCAAAGACTGTGTTCACCTGGCCTTCCCTTAGTTGTAGCAGTAAAGTGTTTCTAGATGGGAAGGAATTACATTTAACCAATCAAAGCCTCTAGTTTTCTGGGTAATTGTTTGTTAAGTGGAGGCACCCAAAATATTTAAAATGGTTAAAAAATGTTTAAAATGTTTAAAAAGGAAAGGTGAGTTGGCTTACCTCTCCCATGGAACAAAGAGCAGCTAAAGCAGCAAATATAACTCTACTTAATTTTCAAGAGTTTATTGCACAAAAGTAAGGTCAGGCAATGCATTTCTTGGGATTCTCCTGCTTCATCAGGTCAATAAAACCACTAAAAAAGAGCTTACTGGCCAGCATAGATCAGACTTGAAGCTCAGGTAAGAAAACAACCAACCTATGTTAGTTGTATTTTTAGTGGAGTTCTTACCTTCAGGATCTACCTAAACAATGGGAGCGTGACCTCTAAGAATCTTTACAAGCCTGAATAGGGGTGGGAATTCCTCCTAAAAAGTGTATCTGAGATAAGATAATAAAAAGATTTGATACTTACCCGCGGCTTCCTCCATGCCCATAAGCAACGCTAAGTCCCTCGCCGTCCTCCTGAGTGCCTCCGTTCTCCTGGTATTGGTCATGTTAACCAGGCTCAGTCTCACCATTCGGCTCTTCTGCACATGCACGGAGGGGCCACAGAAGAGCCGACTGGCACAACTGAGCCTGGTTACTGGTATTGGTACCAGGAGGAAGGCGAGAAATGCATCGCTGCTCATGGGGCTGTAGGAAAGCCCGGGTATGTATCAAATCTTTTTATTGTCCCATCTCAGGTTTGCTTTAAGCCTTATTGGTAGTTGCAGGTTATATGCAACTGGAAATTTGTAAGGTGAGTTTCTTAACACAGTCACATATACATCTTATCCTGGTGTTTTAACATATAGCATTATTGGCTCCTGGTGTCTTTTCTCTTTTGTGTCTTTCCCATTCACGGCTTACCTTGGCCCACCCTCTGCAGATTTCTGGTTAATTAACTGATTTGCATGTGTTGATTTTGATTGGTTTAGTTTCTGCCCTCCTGACTTAGGCCTCAATTCATCAAGCATTACCGCATTTGGTAAGGCTGAATACAGCCGATTTTTCAGAGCATTTAGGAAAGTGTCAATTCATCAAGGCTGTTACCGCATGGAAAGCTGCAATTATCAAGCAGTGAGGTGAGTTAATGACTTGTGCGGTTAACACCTCAATAAATGTCAGCAAATGTCAATTCATCAAAATTACATCATGGGTAAAGCCAGGTAACCTACTCAATAATTACCACAGCTCTCCTCTGTTGGAATCAGTCCAGGGGAGCCGTGACTCACACAACCAGAGAGGGATAAGCTATGACAGGAGCAGAAGCCAATAGAAACAGCCCCGTCTCCTGCAAGTCCCACTGATCTGACATTGATAGGTTACGAAGGCTTCTCGGTAGGGTCTAGCTTTTCTACCCCCCAGGCAGCAAGCAAAGAGAAAAGAACTAAAGTGGTTTCCCCTGCTTCCCTTCAGCCATTTAACCTTTTAGGCTCCTGTTAGTATTTCGGCAAATTACCAAAATTTTACACACCTGTGAAAATATTGATGAATTAGCAAAAAAAAATTAAAATGCTGAATGCGCTATTTTGACGACTTTTTTTTTATCTAACCGCTTTTGATGCATTGAAGCTAAAATGGACATCTGCACATAACACACACCAAGCCTTGATAATGTATGCTCTGCATTGATTACCTTTGAAAACCTGATTGCCTAAGCATAGCCATATCTTTTCCAGTACCCACTTTGCTATCTGCTTGGTTCTGTCAATTCTAAGACAATCACTATCAGCTATAAGGAACCAGGATTGTATAGAATGAGACAACTCAGAATGACTATGCTGCATGGGGATGGTAAACTTTAACTTTCAATAAGCATTCATAGATAGTGCTAGCCTTTTCCCAGGCGTCACTGTACTTTAGGAACACATATTCATTGAGTGTATGTCATAGAAAGATACGATGCATCATTCTGTAATTATCAGACAAATTAATAATAAAATGTGACGCAACATTTAAATGCACAAGGACATATACTGAATTGGGCTTTCTAGATCCCCACTCTTAGTTGTAAAATGTTCCCTATTTTCACATTTTAACGGTCAAAATCTGAAGAAAGGACCAGTGTGTTTTCAGAGGCTCGTATACAATAACATCTTTATAGGATTTTTTATAGTCCACCTCTAAAAAGTGTAACAATGTGAAAATCCAGTTTTCTTGAGCATAAAAATGCGATATTAGTACTTTGAGCAGTTACCTTTCATTCTTCCCTTTACACCAATGAATCTGTCAGTGGAACAGTCAAACAATCTTACAATCATCTTCCCTGTTCTTGATCTTGTTTTTTTTACATATTAACTCTTTGTTGTGCTTTATGTACATATCAGTGTCCACTGGTCATTTCCACATCTCCTACTAAGCTGCTCATTTCAGTGGAAACTAGTGAAATTGTAATTATATAGGAAGCTACATAAAAATCTGCTGAATGAATTATATGCAGCTCTACATTGCTGATCTCCTTATAAAAAATACTGTTTTCATGGTTGGCATGCAAATATTCTGACTATAGGAATTGCACATAAATTACCTTGTGTCCCTATTATTAAATTTCACTGGCTGCATATTTGATTTGCAGACTTTTGTCTTCCCTGCTCATTGGACATATTTACTAAAGAGGGGCCCATACACCTAACGATTTTGCCGCCGATATACAGCAGATTCGATCACTGTTATCGAATCTGCTGTGAAATCGTTGCGCAAACACTGACAGAACCGATCTATTTCCATCCGAAATCAATCGTTCCCGTCGATTCCCGTCGATCCGTATGTGCGGAAGATTATTCTCGATCGCCGGCGGGTCGGGGAGTGCATCGATAGCGGCGTTCGAATGCCCGACAACCGACGCAATACAGCTGCAATACATTACCTGCTCCGCCGGCGTGACTCCCCAGGTCTCCGCTGTCTTCTTCTCCGCGCTGGTCTCCGGGTCCGGCAGGCTTCACTTCTTCCTGTCTGGGGGAAGTTTAAACAGTAGAGCGCCCTCTACTGTTTAAACTTCCTGTTGGGACAGGAAGAAGTGAAGCCTGCCGGACCCGGAGACCAGTGCGGAGAGGAAGACAGCGGAGACCGGGGGAGTCGCGCCGGCGGGGCAGGTAATGTATGCAGGCATGCGGGCGGGGGCAGCGGCAGCACCACCACCACAGATTGTGATCGGTTTAATGCTGAAATCGATTCACAATCTGTTTGCAGTAAAGGCAGCCATACAATCCCTCTCTGATCAGATTCGATCAGAGAGGGATCTATCTGTTGGTCGATCTGATGGCAAATCGACCAGTGTATGGCTGCCTTAAAGCATTATCCAATAATCCCCAAGGATCCCCCAGTGAGTATGCTGTAAGTCGTTCAACAATCCAGGGTTTGAATTGTTACTAAGGGGTTAGAAAGTTCACTTGTGTCATATCAGATTATAGTGAGAGTTGCTGAGACGTTGGTAATGTAATGGTTGTGTGATTGCAATGGCATGCATGCCTCCACAGCAAGAGCTTTCTTTTTGAACCGTAACCAACACTTCCCAAGTTTGAAAATAAAAGAAAGAAAAAACAAATCTTACTGCAGGCACTTGCATGAGACGATAATCACACAGCCACAATGTTTTTCCCATTACTGGAATAAATGCGGGTTTTCTTTTGAATTCTTAATACTTGTGCATAAGATCATGTAAAGTGTGATCTGATTGTTATATGTCTGTTTTAAGAAGGCAAATTTACACCAAGCATTATATGTACTCTGAAACTAAATGGGAAAAATCAGAGATGAATCTGCACATCTACAGCTTCTACTAAAACTACACGATAAAAACCCAATTCAACAATTACGTTTTAAATAAGTCACATATTTACTGAGGAAAGTCTGAACCAGGTAAAATGGGCGCAGGAGCTCTTATGGAAAAAAGGGTGCCGCCATAGACTCCTATTACATTCCTCCCAACTTTTTGAGATAAGAAAGAGGGACACATTAAGACACACCCCTGCCACACCTCTAACCACGCCCCCACCACAACACCTCTAACCATGCCCCCACCACACCCCTAGTCACACATATCACAAAGAATTCAAAATAGGGTTGAGCCGAAATTTTGATAATACCGTAAGCGTAATTTTCAACGCGTAATTTCGCGTTTTGTTCATAACGTAATTTTGCGTTAAACCATAACGTAATTTCGCATTTCTTCGTAATTTCGCGAATTTCGTAATTACTTGTTAGCTATAAAAAGAAATACATTTTAATTTTGAAAATGAAAGTAATTTCGTTTATAATAGTAATTACTAGACACAGGAAAGTGTCTGGGTATTGGAGATTGTCCAATCATATTACAGGCTTCTTTTGAGATACATCCTAAACAACCAATTGTAGTTTGACCCACCCTCCTAGTATATAATCTGGCAGCCATGTTAGTTTCACTTTGTGGGTTGTTGTTTCTGTAGGAGAAGGAGTGAGAGAGAGCACATTGCAGAACTCATATACACCATTTCTTTGCCTTTTCTAGCATTTTGCTTTATTTCAGTCATTGCTATAGACTACGCTTACAAACGTTTGCATGCAAGGCAAACGTAATTTCGCGATACGCACCGTAACGCTAAAACTACGCGAAAATTAACGCTTACAGTAATATGAACTATCGCGAAATTACGTTATGTAACTACGCTTACAAACGGTTGCATGCAAGGCAAACGTAATTTCGCAATACCCACTGTAATGCGAAAGCTACACGAAAATTACGCTTATGCGGAATTTCGCGAAATCCTTCTTCATTACGATTATGTACTTACGGCCATCGTACTTACACTAATAACGCGAAATTTCGCGAAATCGTAATTAAGTCATTACGCTCACCTCTAATTCAGAAGCAAAAGACGAGGTTTTATAATGCACACCACACTGATCCTCTCTATCACCAATAGTTCTCCTTCATTGTATCATTTAAAATTAAGAAATCAATCAATTTAAATGATAGAAATAATGTTTATTAAACACATTTTAATAGAAAACTACATATATTTACATACAGTAGATCTGCACATCAGTCTTGAAAGAGGTGCATATGAGGTAGAAAGAGGGACAGAGAGATTTGTTCCCAAAGAGGGCCTGTACCTCTGAAAAAGGGACAGTCGGGAGCATTACTATTATAAGAGCCGCAACTTGTGACATGGAAGGGGGTCTTAGGGTTAAGCAACGGTAGAGGGAGGGTTCTGTGTGAGAGTAGGGTTAGGTTTAGCCATAGCAAAATATCATTATCTATTACCGATACTTTACTATCGGAATCCATCAGTGGAATATCGCTAATTTTAGCAATATTCTACTAGCAGCAATCCCCAGTGCCCTTTTCTTCAGGCGCCTTTATTTCATGTATGAGGAAAGTTACCCAAAGTCACATATACTGTACACAGTAACATGAATTGTTTATTATACTTTCTGCTGTGGAAAAATTGTCAGTACTATACAAATAAAGAACATAATTAATTAATAGCAAGATCTTTTGAAGGGCCAATTAGAGTTAGGTGATCTGTTAGATAATCAGCTATTAGTGTGGGTGGTATACATTGAACAATGTTTTTAATAGCTGAAACAATAGATCTAATATCTGATCTAAAATCACAGCATTCCCAATAGATTTTTAATCAAAATATTGATTGGGCATAACTCTGGAATGCTATTCTTCGTATGAGCGATGCCAGCCAGGAACAGTAAGCGATCAGTATTTTCACAGCGTTTTCTGCATTGCGCAGTTCAGCTAGTGGCAGCCGCCGCGTCACTGATATACAAGATGTCTTGCCTTATATCATATGATGCAAACTGGCAAAATAGGTAAACAATGATAATCAGGTAGATATCAATCATTTACTTGACCTACCACTGTTTCTATAATGTATGCCAGGCCTTAAACACATTACTCACTGTCAGTACATGCGACAGTATACTGGGCATTCAGTCAATGGGTGCTAGTTGTACACATGTAATGGATGTTTGCTATTACCTTTTCTGTGGAGAAACAGGAAAAAAAACTTACCCTGAGAGGTTTTCTAACATTAAAGGTGATGACAGATCATTTTTCAATATGCTGATGACTGGAACTGCACGCCATTGCCCTCTACACAGCTCAGTCATCCAAAAAGATGCCGGAATCAGCAGCTTTGCTTACTGTTACTGGGTCACATATGGCCAGCCTTATTGCGTATGATATGTTTGCTATTTTATTGTTTCATGATATTTATTCTAAAGATCTTTCACAGCTTTTTCTTACACAAGTCAACTTGTGTTTTAGATTTAGTAGAGTGTGGTACTTGTACTTGTTTTAAAGAGACATTGAAGCCAGGCTAAATTCCCTTTTTTTACTTGTATTTATGTTCATAACTATAACTCAAGCTAAATCGCTGCTATCCCGCAGCAAAACGAGGAGTTAATACCCCCCAAATCCCCCCTGAAAAATCCACGACTTTCTTGGTCGTGGATTTTGCTCCTCATGGATGCAGAGCTTACAGTCGCACGGATCCCCGCCCCTCTCTGTGAAGGCAGATTGAGAGGGGCGGGGAGAGGCGGCGATCAGCTGGGATTGACACGCTGAGAGGCAGAGCTACAGCCATTAGCTCTGCCTCATTCAGGAAGCGCTCCCCGCACTGAACAGAGGGGATTTGGGGGGTATTAACCCCTCGTTTTGCCGCGGGATATCGGCAATTTAGCTTGGGTTATAGTGATGAACATAAATGCAAGTTAAAAAAGGAAATTTAGCCTGGCTTCAGTGTCTCTTTAAAGTAGATTTTCACATTGTGCCAAATACTGCATGAGTAAACAGACATTAGAAATCTGAAATATTAGGACACCTGACCCGAGCAAGGCTACCTAAGGTAAACACAGAGGTTTGTTCATGCTGGATCCACATACCTCTGTGTGTTGTCCATTCCTCTTCTCATTACCCCAGTCCACATTATTACTTCTGGAAAAGTTTGACTTTTGGCTAAAGTCAAACTTTGCGACAGGAAAAGGCAGGATTGCTGAGATGTTCTTTCCCATCACACTCCCAATCCCCTTCTCTGAAGGGAGGGAATGTGGCAGGGTAGAGGAGGGAATGGAAGGGTGATAGGAGGAAACATTGTCACAAAGCCTGCCTCTTCCTGTCTAAAAATTTGAATTTAGCCAGAAGTCAAGTTTTTAACCACCTTAGCTGTATGGACGAGCTCAGCTCGTCCATTACCGCCAGAGGGTGCCGCTCAGGCCCTGCTGGGCCGATTCTCTCCAAATAAAAAGCAGCACACGCAGCCAGCACTTTGCCAGCCGTGTGTGATCGCCGCCGCAGCAGCGGCAAAATAGTTCCGGCCAGCGCTAAGGGCTGGATCGGAGGTGGCTGACGTCAGGACGTCGGCTGACGTCCATGACGTCACTCCGCTCGTCACCATGGCGACGAGGAAAGCCAAACAAGGAAGGCTGCTCATTGCAGCCTTCCTTGTTAATTCTGATCGCCGGAGGCGATCGGAATTATGCTTCAGGAGCGCCCTCTAGTGGGCTTTCATGCAGCCAACTTTCAGTTGCTGCATGAAATAGTTTTTTTTTAATTTAAAAAAACCCTCCCGCAGCCGCCCTGGCGATCTCAATAGAACACTAGGGTGGTTAAAGGAGTGATGACATCGGCCTAGTGAAGTAATGGCTAACACACAGAGGTATGTGGATCCATCATGAACATACCTCTGTGCTTACCTTGGGTAGCTTTGCTTCGAGTTAGGTGTCCTTTAAAAGATAAACATACCTACACACCAGGGGCAGACTACCAACTCATGGGGCCTCCTGGGCAATAGGAGATTAGGGGGCTCCATACACCCGCAAGTCGCACAATCCTCAAGCCCCACCCACATAACCTACACTTGTTACAAAATTTATCTTCACTGTGTTCAAAATAAATGTTTACTAATTAAAATGTTGCCACTATGACCATCAAATAAACAAATGCAGCAACCATTCGAACACTTTAATTCCAGCGCAGGAGACTTGGGTACAGCAGCGAGTAACTTCAGCGCCATCAGAAGACAGAACTGAAGTTACTTATAAAACACTATAATTCGGCCTCCAGCAATTGCTTGAAGCCGAATTATTCCATTTCCTACCATCCATGGCGGCCTGGAGGGGGAATAGTATTTAATACGGCCGGGACTTGTGCAGCAACAGGATCAGCCATATACCGGCTGTATCCTGCGCCCAAGTCTCCTGCGCCGATTCCTCTCGTATGCGCAATCTTTACCACCGACACATGAAATGCAAGAACCATTACCTTAAAGAGAACCCGAGGTGGATTTGAAGAATATTATCTGCATACAGAGGCTGGATCTGCCTATACAGCCCAGCCTCTGTTGCTATCCCAAACCCCCCTAAGGTCCCCCTGCACTCTGCAATCCCTCATAAATCACAGCCACGCTGCTGACAAACAGCTTGTCAGAACTGGCTGTGTTTATCTCTATAGTGTCAGTCTGCTGCTCTCCCCGCCTCCTGCAGAACTCTAGTCCCCGCCTGCATCCCTTCCCTCCCTGCTGATTGGAGGGAAGGGACGGGGGCAGGGACCGGAGCTATGCAGGAGGCGGGGGAGCAGCTGAGACTGACACTACAGATGTAAATACAGCCTCACAGCACGGCTGTGATTTATGAGGGATTGCAGAGTGCAGGGGGACCTTAGTGGGGTTTGGGATAGCAACAGAGGCTGGGCTGTATAGGCAGATCCAGCCTCTGTATGCAGATAACATTCTTTAAACACACCTCGGGTTCTCTTTAAACACATGAAATGCAAGAACCATTAGCTCCCACGCATGAAATGCAAGAACCGTTAGCTCCCACACATTAAATGCAAGAACCGTTACCTCTGACACATGAAATGCAAGAACCACCTTAAACACATGAAATGCAACAATCATTTCCTCCATAACATAAAATGCAAGAACTGTTAGCACACATGAAATCTTTTGGGTGCTGGGTGGGAGGGTGGTTTGAGTGCTGGATGGGTGGTTTGGGTGCGGGGGGGGGGGGTGATTTTGGTCCTGGGTGGGAGGGTGGTTTGGGTGCTGGAAGCGTGGTTTGGGTGCAGGGTGGGTGGGAGGGTGGTTTGGGTGCTGCTTGGTTTGGGTGCTGCTTGGTTTAAGTGGGAGTTTAGGGTGCTGCTTATTTTAGGTGCTGGCTGTGGTGCCGGGGAACCCCCTCCCACCATTCAGAGTTGTGAGCAGACTAGTTGGCTTGTCACAGATACTTACAGGTATGTGCTCCAGGGCAGGCTCCAGCAAGCAGCGTACTGAATGCTCTCTGTTCGCCGCTAGCGTCCTGTGTTCTGGCCGACAGTGCCTCCTTTGATGTCATAGGAGGTGCCGCCAAAACCATGGGGACAGGACGCCAGAAGCAGAGAGGTCAGTGAGAGGGACGATGCTGGAGCATGCAAGTACTTAAAGTATCTGTCCCAACTAGCTCCGCTCTCAACTCTGCAGGGCGGGTGGGGGGCCCCAGCGGGACCACAGCCAGCGCCCAAAACAAGCAGCACGGCACCCAAACCTCCATATCAGAGGGGCGCCAGCGGTGGGCCCTATCTGACCACGTGCCCTCGGTCCACGCCCGAGTGCCGGAATGGTCAATCCGCCCTGCTACACACATAAACATTGTTATTTGTTTACACTTGAAAGTGCATCCAAGAACTAAACTGGACCTTCTTTTGAGGATTTCCAAATGCACAAAGATAGCCACTGAGGTCTGGTGCCACTCCAGTCCACACTAGCAGCTGTAAACAATTATGATGTAATCGCCTACACAGCTCTCCACAACATGGCTCCTTCCTATCTTAATCAACGCATTTCCAGATACCATCCTACACGCAATCTCCGCTCTGCTAACGATATGCTTCTGTCTTCTTCCCTGATCACCTCTTCCCACTCCCGCTTACAAGACTTCTCTCGATCATCTTCCCTCCTCTGGGACACTCTTCCTCAACACATCCGCCACTCATCTATACTTACTATTTTAGGTGCAATCTGAAAACTCACCTCTTCAGGCAAGCATACTCTCTTACCTAGGACACAGCCCACTAACCACCATTTCTACCACTCCACACACAGCTTCCCTTTACCTCCTGTCCTATACCTTAAACGTTTAGACCTTAAGGCCTTTTGGCCGGGGCTCTCTTACCCTTTTGTCTCACAATGCTGTGTAACGGGTGTACATACCTACCACCCCTGTGTAAAATATGTAGTTAATTTGTTGCTGCTTTAGCTGTTATACCCTCTTGGACCCCTAGACTAAAGTATAGTGCTCAGAAGAAGGCACGTTCCATCAACTCCCAAGATTGTCAGGATGTGGTTGACTATTTAACACAGAACACCTCATCTTCCACAGCCACCAGCGCTACCACAAGCACCACATCACTGCATTTGACACTTCGCAGGAGTTATTTGGTGGGGAATTCACTGATTCACAGCCATTATTGTCACAACAAGATGAAGGCGCTAAGCAAGTTACACCACCTCATATCTCTGAGTTAGGCGACACTATGGACGTAAGGTGTGAGGAGGAGGATGATGAAGTACCTGCTATTGGTGCAGTTTTGGAGGTGTCTGATGCAAGCGAAGCTGGGGAGGATGATTATGATGATACGTATCTCACGTGGGTTCCCAATAGAGGAGTAACAGGGGGACAGTTCAGGGGGAAGTCAGAGAGGAGTAGGAGGAGACGAGTTCCTGAAAGAAACGGGGAGCTGATCATCAGAAACAGCTGGTGGCAGTGTCCGGCGCCTTGTATCGCCACCTATGGACAGCTAGCCAACATGCCCTTCAACGTCAGCTGCTGATGCCACCATAGTGCCCACACCCCAGGGCTCAGCGGTGTAGACATTTTTTGTGTGTCTGCCTCAGATCAGATCAATGCCATCTGTTCTCTCTGCCACCAAAAATTGAGCCGTGGAAAGGCCAGCACCCGCGTAGGGACAACTGCCTTATGAAGGCACATGGAGAAAAGGCAAAAACTGCAATGGCAAGACCACCTGATGAAAACAGCACACAAAAGCAAAGCCACCCTCCTTCTCCTCTTCCTCCTTCAGGTGCATCATCTTCAGCCGCTTTCTCCCTTGCACCTTCACAATCACAGCCACCCTCCTCCACTCTGCCTCTCACCTTGAGCGGTTCCTGCTCCTCTGCACATAGCAGCAGCCAGGTGTCCGTGAGGGAAATCTTTGAGTGGAAGAAGACAATGTCTGCCAGTCACCCCCTTGCCGGCATCTGACAGCTGGCTTGGCGGAACTGTTAGCTCGCCAGCTGTTACCATACCAGCTGGTGGACTCTGAGGCCTTCCAAAAATTTTTGCCCATTGGGACACCACAGTGGAAGATACCAGGCCGCAATTATTTCTCCAAAAAGGAAATACCCAAACTGTACCGTGAAGTTGAAAGGCAAGTGGTGTCATCTCTGGCACACAGCGTATGGTCAAGGGTCCATCTGACCACGGATGCCTGGTCTGCCAAGCACGATCAGGGCAGGTACATTACATACACAGCCCATTGAGTCAACCTGGTGACCGCTGGCAAGCAGGGAGTACGTGGCTGTGCAGCGGACCTAGTTGTGACACCTCCTCTCCTTCTCCTCCTACTCCTCCTGCTACATCCACTTTGCTGTTGTCCTCCTCCTCCTTAGCTGAGTGGCAGTGCTACTCTACTGGTGCTGCGATCTTCTCTCCAGCTACACAGCCCCAACTCCCCAGGGCCTATGCTGCATGCCAGGTACGACGGTGTCACGCCATCTTAGACATGTCTTGCCTCAAAGCGGAGAGTGACACTGAAGCAGCTCTCCTGGCTGCTCTTAACAAACAGGTGGATCAGTGGCTGACCCCGCACCAACTGAAGATCGGCAACGTGGTGTGCAATAACGGCAGCAATCTCATTTCGGCTTTGAATTTGGAAAGTTGACACATGTACCCTGCATGGCACATGTGCTGAATCTAATAATTCAGAGATTTTTGTGTAAGTACCCAGGCTTACAGGACATCCTGAAGCAGTCCAGGAAGTTGCGTGGGCATTTCAGGCGGTCTTACACGGCCATGGCACGCTTGGCCGATATTCAGCGGAGAAAGAACTTGCCGGTGAGGCGCTTGATTTGGAATAGCCCGATACACTGGAATTCAACCCTCCTTATGTTTAACCGCCTGCTACAACAGGAGAAAGCCGTCAACCAGTATCTCTACAACTACAGTAGAAGGACGTGCTCTGGGGAGATGGGGATGTTTTGGCCAAAGTACTGGACACTCATGCGAAATGCCTGCAGGCTCATGCGGCCGTTTGAGGAGGTAACAAACCTGGTGAGTCGCAGTGAAGGCACCATCAGCGACTTGATCCCATATGCTTTATTCCTGGAGTGTGCCGTGCGTAGAGTAGTGGTGCAAGCTGTGGAGGAGCGTGAACAGTTACAGGAACAGGAGGAAGAGTTGTGGGATCAATCGTCAGAACCAGATGTTTCCTCAACCCCTGCGGCAGCACAGAAGAGGCGGAGGAGGAGGAAGAGTCATGTGGGGAAGAGGAGTCAGATGATGATGAAGGTGTTTTTTTGGAGGAGGAGGCGAAAGAACAACCGCAGGCGTCGCAGGGGGCTTGTGCTGCTCAACTTTCCCGTGGTATTGTTCGTGGCTGGGAGGAGGAGGAGAACTTACCTGACATTACTGAGGAAGAGCAAGATGAGATGGATAGTATGTCTGCATCCAAATTTGTGCAGATGGCATCTTTCATGCTGTCCAGCCTGTTGAGGGACTCCTGTATAAAAAAAACTCAACGGGAATGAGCTGTACTGGGTGGCCACGCTACTAAACCCTCGGTATAAGCAAAAAGTGACGGCAATGTTTCCCAACCACCAGAAGGCAGAAAGGATGCAGCACTTGCAGAACAAGCTGGAAACTATGCTTTGCAGTGCATTTAACATAAAGGTACCACTGCCATTAATCCTTCTCCCATGTCCACTCAGGCAAGGACAGGATGCTCTAGCAATCTCATGGTGATGTCGGACATGCGGACATTCTTTAGTCCATTGTCTCACCTTAGCCCTTCCGGATCCACCCTCCACCAACGCCTCGACCGGCAGGTAGACGACTACCTGGCCTTAAGTCTGGATGTAGACACTGTGAGCAGCGATGAACCCC
Organism: Hyperolius riggenbachi; assembly: GCF_040937935.1. NCBI lineage: Eukaryota > Metazoa > Chordata > Amphibia > Anura > Hyperoliidae > Hyperolius > Hyperolius riggenbachi. The sequence continues at coordinate 161,657,781 of NC_090647.1, read as the reverse complement.
TGGACTACTGGGTGCGCAGGCTTGACCTGTGGCCAGAGCTGTCACAATTTTCCATCCAACTTCTGTCTTGCCCTGCCTCAAGCGTCCTGTCAGAAAGGACCTTCAGCACAGCTGGAGACATTGTCACTGAGAAGAGAAGTCGCCTAGGTCACAAAAGTGTTCAGTACCTCACCTTTATCAAAATGGATGAGGCATGGATCCCAGAGGGCTACTGCCTGCCCGAAGACTAAGTCAGTCCCCACACACAGCATCTCTGCCTGCACGCCGTGTGACTGGCTGCCTGGCCCAAGACTAATTCGCTCCCCAAACAGCATCTCTGCCTGCAGGCCATTTGACTGCCTTCTCCGCCACCACCAAGAGGGTCCAAGACTCCAGGCGGATTCCTGAATTTGCTAGCAGCGGCCGCTATAATAATTTTTCACAAAATTTCAAATGCTGTCTCATGCACTTATATCATTTTATTGTTCGCCTTGGCTGCATACTTTTAGGTCACAACACATTTAAAAAACAAACACTTAAAAACAACTACCTGTCCAGGAGTGCTAGCTATTTTTATAAGGGACCAGATCCATATACCCGTGCAGCGCAATCGCCCAGCCTCAGCCTATGCAAAAAAACGCTGCACTAAATGGATCAGCAAGGCCCACACCTGCCACCGCAACACCACACACACAGTGAGATGTTGGACCAATCACACGGTCCCAGCACGGTACTCTGATCCTCCTAACGCTTCCTCACACGACCAGTCCTCTTGAACTGGATGGTGATAAACAGCGGCTAACATATGGAACATTCACCCTGCAGGGCAAGCAGTCGCTGGCTTGACTCTAGCAATTACAAGTCTTTATGACGTCACCATTGACAGTCAGAACACTCACCATTCGCTACCTTGAAAAAGCCCCGTGGGTGGGGTGAAACGTGTCAGTAGGCGTGGCTACCGCTGGAGTGCTCGCGCTGGCCCACCACGTGTAACGCCGGCACACTGAGCGAAACTCCAACCACACAGCCGGGATCCCCAGCCGTTCAAACAACAGCCACATAGTCCCTGGCCGCAGAGCCATAGAGCCTCTGGATGGGAGCCATTTTCCAGGATGGCCGCATGAACAACCTGACCCAGTGCACTGCAGATTTAAAAGCTAAGTGGGCCAGAGCTCACCATCAAAATACGCAAGTATCAAAAGTCACAATGGTGACGTCATAAAGACTTTAATTGCTAGAGTCAAGCCAGCGACTGCTTGCCCTGCAGGGTGAATGTTCCATATGTTAGCCGCTGTTTATCACCATCCAGTTCAAGTGGACTTGTCGTGTGAGGAAGCGTCAGGAGGATCAGAGTACCGTGCTGGGACCGTGTGATTGGTAAAACATCTCACTGTGTGTGGTGTTCCGGTGGACCGTGCTGATCCATTTAGTGCAGCGTTTTTTGCATAGGCTGAGGCTGGGCGATTGCGCTGCACGGGTATATGGATCTGGTCCCTTATAAAAATAGCTAACACTCCTGGCCAGGTCATTGTTTTTAAGTGTTTGTTTTTTAAATGTGTTGTGACCTAACAGTATGCAGCCAAGGCTAACAATAAAATTATATAAGTGCATGAGACAGCATTTGAAATTTTGTGAGTGATACGTGTGGTAGTCTTCTGCTGGCTCCTTATTATAGTAGCACAATTAATTATTAGGTGGCTCTCCGTAGTGTTGGGCGAACAGTGTTCGCCACTGTTCGGGTTCTGCAGAACATCACCCTGTTCGGGTGATGTTCGAGTTCGGCCGAACACCTCATGGTGTTCGGCCTTTTAAGTTCGGGTTCGCCCCGAACTTCTGTATGCCCCCGAACAGGGCCGAACAGGGCCCCTGTTCGGGCGAACAGGGCCCTGTTCGGCCGAACAGGCCGCAATACGGCCCCCCTATGGGGTCGCAGGCATAAGGGGGGAGCATGCCCCGATCGCGGGGGGGGTCGGAAATTCCCCCCACCCCCTCCGCTAGCGCTCCCCCCTCTGCCCGCTTCCCCATTCAAAAGTTTCAAGAAGTACCTGTATAGCGGATGGCCTGGCAGTGGGCGGCACTGTGGAGTGAGGAGGAGGAGGAGTCCGGAGAGTGACGAGTTGAGGGAGGCCGGGCAGCGGGCGTGAGGTCAGAGAAAGGGCGGAAGTTCCGCCCTTTCGCTGACCTCACGCCCGCTGCCCGGCCTCCCTCAACTCGTCACTCTCCGGACTCCTCCTCCTCCTCACTCCACAGTGCCGCCCACTGCCAGGCCATCCGCTATACAGGTACTTCTTGAAACTTTTGAATGGGGAAGCGGGCAGAGGGGGGAGCGCTAGCGGAGGGGGTGGGGGGAATTTCCGACCCCCCCCGCGATCGGGGCATGCTCCCCCCTTATGCCTGCGACCCCATAGGGCCCCCAAAATAGGGATGTTCGGGAAGTTCGGGGTTCGGCCCGAACATGCCGAACATCTCGGCCATGTTCGGCGAACTTTCCCGAACCCGAACATCCAGGTGTTCGCCCATCACTAGCTCTCCGGGTGTTGTAATTTTGGAAATGGCTATAATCATTTTTCTGGTGCGTGTACATGCCTTCCTAATTTTTTGGGCTGCACTGCAGCTGCAACAACAAAACAAAAGGAATGTACATGTGTCAATTCCTCATCGTGATCGTTACCTTGCCGCGGTGAAGGGGCTTGCGTATCACAATGAAGCAATGACCACCGGCGATATGAGTGTCTCGGGGGGGGGGGAGGGGCACACCCAAGATAATAAGGACGTTGCTTCATTGTGGACAGACCAAATTCGATCAGCTGGACAGTCACTGTTGTTCTGTCATTAAGCTACCTCAGCCCGGCGACCATATGTGCTTGAAAACCGCTATCGCCTTCACTCTGGCCATAGTGAGCACCAGTCAAGCACGGCCGTCACTACACAAACAGCTGTTTGCGGTGCGTTACACAGTGAGTTTGGTCTGGCAGTGTGAAGCAGTACACTAATTACACTACCTGATTGATGTATACACATGCAAGATGTTTTAAAGCACTTTATGTCTCCAATTTAGCATGGAATGTGATTTCTGCCCTTAAAACACTGCTGTGCGTCAAATCCAGATTTTTCCCCGAGACTTTTGGCGTGTATCCCACTCCTCCCACTCCGCCATGCAAAAACTCAGGTGTTAGACCCCTTGAAACATCTTTTCCATCACTTTTGTGGCCAGCATAAATGTTTGTAGTTTTCAAAGTTTGCCTCCCCATGCAAATCTCTTGCGGTTCGCGAAAGTTCGTGCGAACCAAACTTTTGCATAAGTTCCCATTCGAGGTTCGCGAACCGAAAATCGGAGGTTCGAGCCATCTCTACACCAGAAAACCTGCCGTGTCTACCTCCTAGCGGCCTCTTTGGGTAGCCGGGAAATGGTATTACTATTGTTTGTAAAGCCCCTTTACAGGAAAGGTAAAATGACTCTCAATATTCTGTAGCAATGGTTTACTGACTAGTGGAGGAAAAAGCTAAGCATTCATTGCAGTGTGTATGTAGAGCTATTTATTAAGCACACAACTACAGTTGAATAGTTTCTTTAGGGAGTGTGGAGAGAGAAGCAATGAACCATGTTCAGCATCATTTATGACAGAATACTAAGAAGAAATAATAGCAAGTCTCCAAAATGCTGATACTAACTGGGGAGAACTGGAACAATATTCACCCAAGTGCACCAGTGGAGTTCAATAGGTTGAGAATACGTCTGATGTCAAGGATCCACAATGCAAACTGGTATGCATTGGTAAGCCAAAAGGCAGTAATACGATGTTTGTGAAAGCTAATGTTTACTAAGAAAATTGACTATTTTTTTAATTCCATCTCCATGGAGCATGGCTTACTGTTTTCAAGGTCCATCTATACACAGGCAACACCCAGATTTACCCCCATACCAAGGACATCTCCACCACCACCCTGGATAAGGTATCTTCCTGCCTCTCAACCATCTCATACTGATGACAGGTTCCTAAAGTTAAACCTGGAAAAAACAGAGCTCCTAATGTTTCTTCTCCATGCAATCTCACCCCCTCCGGACATCTATGTCACTGTCAATGGTACAATCATCTGCCCGACCACAACAGGCATGCTGCCTGGGTGTCACCCTGTACTCATCCTCTCCTTCACCCCTTACATCCATGGAATGGCAGTGTATATAGAAAATGAAATGGCAGACCCGGGCACCCACAACCTCCTTCACGGTTAAGGAGGCAAAGTGGGCCAGGGGATAAGGAAGGCCAGTCCTGTATGTGCATAGTGGTAGCAGAACACTATGCATTACCTGCTGTTGGCGGCATTACAGGACCCTCTTCATTTCCTGTTCAGTTTGCAAGTGCCGTGCAGCCAGCCAATCATCATGCGGCTTCAGTCCCATGTCGTGACAGAGACAAAAGCTGGATATGCACACATTGCTGCATTAACTGTGTTCTAATGTAACGAAAGGACCACAAGCTTTATTGTACTGTGAAAATAGAGATACCAATGCAAGTCAATGGGAGAATGCATCACCCTACGCTTCCTCGTGTCAGTGACTGTGCTATTATTGTCATGTTATCTCTCGGTTATGGCTCTTGTATTGCAACTGATAGTAATTCAGTAATGCAAATGAATGGCTTCGTTTATCACTGCAATTTGCTGCTTCACTTCCATTTATCAGGGTTCCATAAATACCACAATAAAAGCACAGAGAATTGCAGCAATAATGCCACAAATTCCAACTACTAAACTACCCCGGCAATTATTATGGTGTTAAAAATCCACCCCAGGCTGTCTGGCTCAATGTCAGCCAGGGAGATCGCCTTTTCTCCTTCATCAGTATAACAGACCCTCATAAAACTGTGCTATACAAGATACTGCAAAGAACATATGAAAAAGGTAAGGCTTTGCAAATTGAGTGTGCTATCAGCATTGAGCTCAGGCAGTACCTTGGGCAGCCTCGGTGAGGGCTTCTAGACTGATACTGAGACAAAGTTTGAAAAGACAGTGTATTTAAATAACAGGGCAGACAGTTAACCTAGGATGGTGACATTCCACCTAGGAGGCAGAAATTGGGATTAGCAAATCACAGCTTCTAGCGGCTGATCCAGATAATCAGCAGGTATGGTAATAGTTCAGTGATTTGCAGTCAACCTCCTGGGTGAAGTTGATTAGGATTTTAGGAGATTTTTCATTAATGATTGTTTATGACAGGATCTCTTTAAAAGCAGTTATTTCATCCGCAAAAACACTGTTGAAAGTCAAGCTATGCTGTTCTGTGTTATGTAACATAGTACACTATGCTAAAGTTACTGAGCGTATCATATCTTTAGAGCAGTTTCCCACTTAATCATGACATTCAACACCTCTCATGGTACGTTGTCCTTTGACCCTAATGATAAATTGGTGTAACTGTCACTACTCATTGGTTAGATGAGTTATACTTTCATACCATTCTCAGTTCTTTAAAATAGAACTTTATCTGTATCTTGTTTTAATAGGAGTTGAGAGAAATATACTTGCGGCTGAACTGATTTAGTCATAAAGCTTGGATTACCAAAGCCATGATAAGCAGCAATCTTTGGTAGTCCACTGCAATATGGAAACAATCCTGGTTGCTTGAAGCACAGTAAAAGTTCTGGTGGCAGTGGTGTAGGGATTACCATAGAAGCCATAGTGGCTGCTATGGGGTACGTAGCCAAGGGGGCCCTGGTCTTTCGAGGCCGGAGGTTAGAGTGTCTGCAGCAGGCCTCATGGCAATTTACCATCCTGCTACATGTCCCATCTCCATAACTACACATGACGAGAGATGGCACTAGAATTATAGAAATGTGGACAACTGGAGAAAGTAGAAGACGGGTGGGGCCTAGAGAGCGGGGTTACTTTTCTCCTGGGGTGGCCAAATCTGGCTACCTATACTGAGGGCCTCTCTTTCTACATATATATTAAGCATCTACCTATACTAAGTGCTACTTCTGTCTACCTTTATGGGGGGGCCTACTTCTGGCTACCTACTCAGGGGAGGCACATGTGGCTATGAATACTGGAAGCCCCTCTTGCTACCTATACTTGGGGGCTGCAACTGACTGGCTACCTTTACTGAGGAGCACATCTGGCTACATATACTGGGGTCCTCTCTTGCTACTGATACTGGGGGGCTACCACTGGCTGCCTACACTGGGAGTCCCTCTTGCTATCTATACTGGGGAGTTACCTATACTGGGCAGCTACCTCTGGGTACCTACACTGACTACGGTCATCTGCCTACCTGGACGTGACTACTGGCTGTCAAGGGAGGCGAGGGGCACATCTGGCTACGTATACAGAGAGCCCCTCTTGCTACCTATACTGAGGGAGCTGCGTCTGGCTACCCATACCGGTGGAAACATCTAGCTAACTATACTGGGTCCCTCCTGCTTCCTATATTGGGGGTCTGCCTATACTGATGGGTACATCTGGCCACCTTTACTAAGGCTGGGTTCACACTGCAACTGAAATTATTCCCTTTATTGGATCAGAAGAGAGCGGATCAACAGACATACAAACAGATCCCATGCTAAGCAATAAGCCTGTTCATATATGTCCATTTCAAAAAGATACATTTCTTCAGTTACAATGAGCAGAATTGAAGGCTTACACGATACACGATAATTGCAGACATGGAGGTGGATCGTCAGATGCAGCCAATGATGATGGAATCAATGTAAGTATTGATTGAGAATGGTGTCAGTGTGACCGGCTGTTACACAACCGCCAAGGATTTAACATATCTATACAGATATGCTGGGACTGCACCATTGTGCATCTGCCGTAATGTGAACTCAGACTAAATCATGCTGCTAGGAATATGGGGTTATCACCCCCCGAGACCCCTGCGCAACCTGGCCAATTAGTGCCAGGCAGCGCTGAGGGGTGGATCGGGACTCCCTCTGACGTCATGACGTCGGTGACGTCATCACGATCATCGCCATGGCGACGGGGGAAGCCAAACAGAAAATCCCGTTCTGAACGGGATTTCCTGTTTGCTCTGATCGCCGGAGGCGATCAGAAAGGGGCGGGGGGCTTCCGCTGCTCAGCGGCTATCATGTAGCTAGCGCTAGGCTAGCTACATGATTTAACAAAAAATAAATAAAAAAAATAGTGCTGCGCAGCCACCCTGGCGCAATCAATAGAACGCCAGGGTGGTTAAATAATGTTAAGCATACCCTTTCTTTACAAACTTTTTATGTAATTCAGAAGGAATAGATTTCATTTCTTAGGGACCATAAAATATTGTAACTTACAGGAAATTAGAAATGCATTGCACAAATGGTATAGATGTAACTTGCAGCAAAGCTCAGTTTGGGGGATGCAAATTAGTTTGTAGAGGAGAATACTCTGCTCAGTGAGATGTAAATTAATGATTTTACTGTATTTACATCTGAGAAGGTTTGTATTCCTTTCCGTGACAAATTGTTTAACTGACATTGCATTCCATTGTATCCATCATGAGCTGAGATAAGAGTGTGCAATTTATTGTGGAATTATAACCTACATGACTAGTTACATCTAGGCATAATGAAGAATTTGGATGTAAGCATCCTCACCAAGGAAAAATTAGGACAAATATTACACAACACTGATATCCATTTTCTGCAGCATGGGCAAAAGCAGAGTCATCTTCAGGCCATTTCCAGAAAGCTCATTACAGTGATAAAGGCAGTGAAGGACATGAATCAAAGTAAAGGCAGCACTACATTTAGTCAATAATGCTCTCTGTTTAAAACTGAACTCCAAGCAAGTGCTGAAACTAATTTCTCTAGCTATAATTTCTTTATTAAAAGTAGAAAAAAAAACCATGAAATGTACTTTCAAAGACAGCTTGTTCATGTGCCTGAATCTGCCGCTATATTAGATTCCTGTAATACCTGCGCAGCAGGATTTAGTAGTCTTAGGATTTTTATCGACCTGATAATACTGATGTTTACGCACTCCAACCCCAATCACACTGCACCAGTCAGAAACCATTAGTCAAGTGAATCAGGAAAGTTAGTGTCAACGAAGGGAGGACAAAGGGTTCAAGTCCACACCAGTGGTGTAGCAATAGCAGATGCAGAGGTAGCAACCGCACCAGGGTGCCTGGACCAGAGGGGCCTAGTAGGGGCCATCCTTCAACTGCTTTATAAGCTCTTTATTGGTGCTAAGCTGGTAATTAATGATGTCTCTTTATGTGCTTTGATTAGTTGTAACCATTAATAGACTGTTCCCCTCCCCAGCTTACACCTCTCTGACACTGCAGCTGTTCTTGGCAAGTTTTGGTGCTCCATATCAATTGTTATGTATAGAGCTCGTGAGGGGGCCCCAATGTAAAACTTGCACTGAGGGGCAGAGCTCCTAACCTCCGCTACTGCTCCAAGTTGTCCAGAAAAAAAAAACAGACAACAGGACTGGTAGTGACTAATTCTGAACTGCCATGCATGTCTTAATGCCCAGTGCTGCTATTTTCTGTAATGTAAGCATGCTATAGTGGGAAACTCTGGTCAATACCATTGGTCACTTAGACTTCTTTGGGAGTGTCCTCACAGAGGGAAAGTCAACAGGTAAGTCACTATTATAACACTTAAGCTGTCATCTTGCTACATAAGTTATTAGTTGCATAGAGATGGAACCAGTACTACTCCTTTTCAATGCTTGTACAAATCCATTGACTGCCAACAAAGCCTGGTTGAAGGGTGCATTAAATGTGATGACCATCCCCTCTCACAACCCTTAACATACATCACACAATTCCCTGTACTGTTGCCCACCCAGGCACACCCACTGCAGCCACACTCTCCAAAAGAAATAAATTGCCGGAGTTAATGGCTTCCAACTGCTTATTTATATCCAAAGGCATAACAAAAATCCCCCACAAAAAAATGTCACTGGCCCCTTAATTCACCCGACCCCACACATGGCCAGGCACACATGTCCTCTCTCACGCACACCCGTATAACCCTTTGCCACCTCGCCGAGTAAGTTCAGGGAGCAGTGTGATATTTACCTGCACCAGGCCAGCGCTGCGGGGGGGGGGGGGGGTCTATTCTTCCTCTCTGCAGCCACTTGCTTTTTGCTGCATACCAGCCCCCAATCATTGGATGATAGAGTGTGTGGCTGCAGAGAGGAAGAGGAGACCCCCTGCAGCGCCGGAGCAGGTAAATATAAATTGCTCACATTGCGGAACAAAAGCACTAAATGTTACAGACACGCAGGTCCTTCATCAGGGGCATAATCGTTATGCACCTGATGAAGGACCTGCGTGTCCGTAACATGTAGTGCTTTTGTTCCACTATATACACGTCTTTGCAGCCAGTGGTGTGCCGCCTCTTTTTTTCACTTTGGTTGTATCCAAGACCGTGTGAGCAATCTGGTCGAGGCTTGGCACCGGCTAATCCCAGGACAAGGTATACCTGGGCAGCTGCTTCCTTGGAAGTCCAGTTTGTTACAAATATTAATTTCTCCACTGTTCTTACTCTGCAATGTGGTGAGAAGGAGCTGGAAATGCACCAGAGCTGCTAAATTCTGTCTGGTCAACAGGGTCAGATTTCTCTGTACTTAATCCCCAACACCTTCCCAGACCCCAACCAGATGTATTGTAGCATCCCCCCCTCTCTGGGACAGGTCCCCATTTGGTCCTACCTTTTTGGTAGCTGACCATGCTTGTGCAGGAGAATTCCAATTCCCTGTGCAGCACCCTTATTATTCAATGAGCAGCCCCATGTGGAATAGTCAACTTAAAGAACAAGTGAGACCCATGCTAACCTAGAAATAAAAAAACACGAATACAGCATATATGTAGATACTGTAAATACTAGTTCTATTTACATAACAGATGTATTGCACTGTCCACTTTATGATTCATGTGAATTTTATAAAGGAAACGCAGAGAATCCTATTCTAGACAGTTTCCATATTGGTTACCTTTGAATGAAGCTAATCCTGATATCATTTCCTTCCTCACTCTTTTTTCTCCTCTTGCTAATTGTGTATTCATTACCCACCCACTCTTCATTACACTCACACCCTTCCCACTCTTCACATACTCCCACTGAGGTCTATACTAGGAAGTGCACTGTCTTATGTCATTAGTAGAAGGGGAAAATAAAAGGAAGAGGAGGAATATATTATAGATAAAAAGACCCCCCCAGCATGCAACTGTTTTGCCAGTGGATGGCAATGGCAATTAAAGAGCCAGTGCTCCCAAGGTATGTGATAACTACAAACCATGACCGCAGAAAAAATTTGGAATGCAGGATTAGCATCTTTATCACTTAACATACTCAGATCAGTTGCTGAGAAATTTGATTTTTATGGTGACAATCCTGCCGAACATCCTCGGCTGTATTTGTCACCATACAATGTGATAAAGATTTGCATTGTAACAGAAGACATTAAGAAAGAAGACATAACAGAAGACAGAAGAAATAAAGATGTAGATTTCAGAAGTGTCTAAATACAGATATGACACAAAGTAATTTACTTATTCCAGGGAGATTCACAATGTTTATCCTAGAAAGGTCACTCTTTTTTATTGTAGTTGATATGGTGATTTTATAGACTGAGAAGTGCCTTTTGTACTTTCACAAACTGAGATGATACAATGTGAGTATGCTAAAATGGCAAGAAAACACAGTTTAATAGGACTTGACATCCAGTATATGTTTGTCCTTTAAGTATGTTCTTAATTCATGCCTCAATCCACAGATTTGCTGTAAAGCAGCCTTGATTAAGTTGTAAATTGCTTTAATGACTCAAATCCCAAGTCACCCATGAATGAACTAATAGCAGACATTGCTGTAAATAGACTACAGAAGAACTTCTTTTGTTTATTGGACTTTGCACTGACAAAAACATGTCTTTCCTTAAATGTTCTCATTGAGATTAAAGGGCAGATAATTGCACAGACATGCCAACTGCCTTTAAGGCACAAAGTCCACAAACCACTGCATTAATCCTTTCCAATCCTATGTCAAACTATGTCCAACATTGGGCTTTTCTAGCATAGGTCCAATGTCGGACATAGTCTGACATAGGATGAAGGGCTACCATTAGGGGGCACTGTTGCCCAATACAATCTGACACAGTGTTAGCCACTTTAGATCAAAATGTTGGACTAAAAGTCTGACACTTTGATTGCTGCTGGCCCCCAGCTATGCTGCTGCGTCATGTGATATAAATATCACATGGGTGCATTTGGGCTCGTCACTAGGGGCACCACTGCCAGATGGAATTTCAGCATGGCGTCACCCTATGTGGATCGAAGTGTTGAACAGAGTCCAAAACTTTGATCTTCTCCTGTACCATGCTGTGTCGTGTAATACAGTTCTTGCGCTGGCACACGTGCAATGGGGTGGAGCTAGAGCATGCTAGCTGGTGCTGGCCATTCCCTCTCCCCATGATAGTGGATGGCCTCCTCAATCTAGTGCGAAGTAATATAGAGCCTTTGGATCCCCACCTCAGCATTGTTGCAATCACCAATGCTGTCCCCCCCCCCCCCCCCACACACACACACACACGCACACACACACCACACACGCACACACCACACACACACACCACACACACACACACTGGAAAAAGTTACTGCTCTGTGGATGTGGGTGATTACAAAAATGGATTGGAAAAGGTTAAGGGGAACTCTGGGCAAATGTATAAAAAAAATATGTGCTAGATGTGAGCTCCTCTAAGGTGCAGATAGTGAAATAAATTTTTTAAAGTGCATGAAAAAAACAGACAATACTTTATTAATGAAAAAATATATAAATATATACAAAATTATACAAGACTCCAGAGTATAAACCCTAAAAAAAAACCCTCTCTAAAACCCCTAGAAATGCTTCCCAACACTTTTCCAACACCAATAGGGGCTGCAGTCCCCAACATGGCAAATTGGCGGATTCCTGTAATTGGCAAAAAAGCAAGACGGTTGTAAAGTTGCTGTAGGATGTGTGTGGCTATGATATCGATGGCAAACAGATGATAAAGTTGCCATGAATCCGCCAATTTGCCATGTTGGGGACTGCAGCCCCTATTGGTGTTGGAAAAGTGTTGGGAAGCATTTCTAGGGGTTTTAGAGAGGGGTTTTTTTAGGGTTTATACTCTGGAGTCTTGTATAATTTTGTATATATTTATATATTTTTTCATTAATAAAGTATTGTCTGTCTTTTTCATGCACCCAAGAGCCAATCCTCATTCATTTCATTAGTTGTTCATTTATGTTGGCATGTGCATGAGAAAGACTTCTTTTTCGATTGATAATAATTGTATGCTTAGGCATGGTTTAGGTATTACCCTATTTTGACGCCACCCTTGATCTTGAGCGATTTATATTTAAATTTTTTAAAGTATTCTGTTGTAGAAATGGTCAGCGCTAGACGAATGCAGAATAGTGTTGTGGTGCAGGTCACTGAGTGACCCTGATGGGCAAACTGCTTATGCTGTGGTTTGCTGGTTGACTGGCAAACTCACAGGCTTGTGTTTAGGGGTCATGAGTCTGCAAACCCTGATGCAAAGGGGGTTCAACTGAACTGTGCTGGTTGCCAGCCCGGCGATCACCTCTCTCTCCATTCCCCTAGCTTCCCATCCTGGAGCCGCACTGAGAAACTGGCAACACTGCTCCTGACTGAATCATTTGTCACCTCTCCTTCACTTCTTCTGGCTCACCATCCTGGAGCCATGCTTACATCACCACCCCTGGAGCCCTTCCAGCCTCTCCATCCAGCTCTCTTTGTTCAGTGGTGGTGGGGGTGACATCCGTGCGGCTCCAGGATGCTGAACCAGGGGAGGGGAGAGAGGTGATAATGAGGGATTGCTGGGGGTGCTCATGACATGGATTGGGGTGAACAGCACTTCAGCGAGTGATTGGAAATCCCAATATTGAGTATTTGTGGGTTCTAACAGGTTACCACACCCATTTTCCTGCCAAACCATTATCTGTATTGCAGACTTATAATGATAGTATAATCATATTTATAAAAGACTGCAAACACAAGTGACTTTTGTTAGTCCTGTGTAGGCACTAGAGATGGTCAATAAGATGCAAACAATTCCGGCTTGTATGCAAACTTAAAGGGAACCTAAACTGAGAAGGATGTGGATTTTTCCTCCACAGCCCCTGAACAAGCATACAGATCAGGTGCTCTGACTGAAGGCAGACTGGATTAGCTACATGCTTGTTTCAGGTGTGTGATTCAGCCACTACTACAGCCAAAAAGATCAGCAGGGCTGCCAGGCAACGACTTTGAAAGTCGTGGAGCACAATGGCTCTTTTGCATAGATAACAACTAGAGTTTCTAAACTCTTCCTGTACTGGAAACAATATTAGACTTGTGTCTCTGCTCCTAATGCTTTATTTCTTAGCTGTACTACACATACAAATCATTATATCATCATTTTGTTTCACTTCAGTGACTCTTTAAAACATCTTCCGCGTCTTCTTGTTTATCTGTGGATTGACCCGTGCTGCTTTCCCATAGATACTATTTTTGACTAGTGTCTTTGTAAGGGTAAAAATCATGAACAATGAAATTAAAGGGCACCTAAAGGGACTGGAATATGGAGGCTGCCATCTTGATTTTCTAGTAAACAATACCAGTTGCCAGATTGTGCTGATGCTCTGCCTCAAATACTTTAAAGAGGAACTGTAACCAAGGATTAAACATCACCCCAATCAGTAGCCGATACCCCCTTTCCCGCAAGAAATCTTTACCTTTTCTTGAATAGATTATTGGTGTGTGTATGTGGGGGGGGGGGGGGGGGGGGCGAGGTCTGTTTTTTGTTGCTCCATGTCTATGTACATTTTATGTGTAAGGGCTGGTTCACACAGGCGTCTGCTGAGCTTTTGCTTGGCATTGCGTTCAAACGCCAGCGTTTAAACGCCAGCGTTTAAAAGCTAGCTTTTGAAAGCTTTTGAAAAGCGTTCAAGGCTAGCAGTTCTGGTCTCTGCTATTGTTTCCTCGCGTTTACTGCCTCTGAAAGCAGCATGCTGCTTTTGAGACTAGACGCAACGCTGGGATCTACTGCCAGGCTTTCATGAAAGCCTGCAAAAGCCAGCTCTAAACGCTCCCATTCACTTGCATGGGATGGCAGTAGATCCCAAAAAACGCTGCGTCTGAAACGCTGCGTTAAACGCCACAAAAACGCCCGTCTGAACCAGCCCTAATACTGTTCAACTGTGTATTTTTTATGATATTTTTGTATGTGTAAATAGAATGTAATTACTGTATGCTTTATCTAACCGTATGGTGCCACAGGAGATGTTGGGAATATATAAATCATTGATAATGATTATTACAATGGAGAATACATTGATCAGCAGTCCCCTGCTTAGCATTTTGATCAGGGGGTGTTGATTTTTAGTTCAATCCAGTCAGTGGTGGCCTCTGGATGACCAGCTTCATATGCAGTCTGTCTTACCATAACATTCATGCCAAACATGGGACTGTTCTGAGGAAACACACAAGCTTACCTTTAGCTTTATCATGGCTGCACTTGTCTTCCATCACATGCCTTTCACTGACTGGTTTGCAGTTCTCTGTGCTGACTGTTCTCACTCACTCAGTCAATTACGATAAATCAGCACTGCACACTGATATAGCAGCAAGCATCCCAACACCTCCAGGAATCTTGTCCATAGCCAGCATTTTACTTAGTCATTACAAAAGCAGCACAAGCTATTACTTTGTTATCCAGTCTTTTTCTAAGTTACAGTAAATAGCCTCTAATTATAACTTCGTAGTTGCTCATTAACAGCAATTAGCAAACAATTAGCAGAATTTAAGTAGGAAATAAGCTTAACAGTTTTCCTTTGATTAGTAAAAATTCCAACAACTCAATTACAAATATAAGCAATAAAACTGAAGCATCCTCTGTGGGTTTAATGTATGTTTAACTGGATGGGTTCTGTTTAGATTAAGTATGGACATCATATCCCTAATTATATTAGCATGGACATCATATACAGTACCTAATTTAATGCTACTGAGAAATAGAAATAAGTACCTTAAGTACCTAAAAAAAAATAAACACAGAGACGGGAGCCCGGATAGTGTAGTATTCTCTGTCAGATGGAGAGTAGATATACAGTAGTAAAGCAGGGTACTCACAAGATGAGGTTGCTGTAAGGGTAACCAACCAAATAGCTTTTGGGTGAATGACCATCTCCCCTCAGGTACTGGGTACACCACTGTACTTCGGTCACTCTCTCTATAAAATGCAGGCTGAGAACTGTCAGCTGTGCCAACTGGCAGGAGGCCACCCTCCACAGAAGGGTAACAAACACAATGGGGGGGGGACAGGGGGACAGGCACACAGGAAAGATAAAATACATTAAAACTTTAAAGGAATACTTAAGGCAAAAAAAAAGATATTTACTCACCAGGGACATCCCTCAGCCCCCTGAAGCTGTACGCTATAGCAGCATAGAGGGTGATATAGCAGCTGGGAACGCGGAGAATCAGCGCGTTCCCAGCCTGTCGGCGGCTGTCGCCGAACCCAGAAGTAGCCGCCGGCGGGGATAGGACGATCGGAGCGGGGCTGCGAGGGTACCATCCAGCTTCAGGGGGCTGAGGGATGCCCCAGGTGAGTAAATATCATTTTTTTTTTTTTGCCTTAAGTATTCCTTTAATATTAGAATAAAGAGATGGCTTACCTCAAATACTTTATGACATGGATATCAGGTAAACTGAAACTATATTTTCACTAGGGCAATGCATTTCATGAACATACAGAACTGACGGCATCAGGCCACATTTAATTTGCCCTAATGCCAATACATTTTCAGTTTATTTTATAGCCGTGCCATTTTTGAGGTAAGCCACCTCTTAATTATGGTTTTACGGATCTTAATGTATTTTATTTATCCTGGGTGCCTCTTCCCCCCATTAAATGACTTACTACGACATTTACTATTTTACTATTGTGACATTTTCTGCAGCTTTTAACACATCAAAAATTCATGTCACTGAGTGCCCTTTAGAATCAGCTTTTATTTAACTAAATAAGTTTATACTTACAAGGAGTTTGACTTGGCAGTTGCCCAGTGAACACAGACTACTACACTCTAGTAAATAGACTCATCCCCATTGACTATTGCTGTGTCATATGCGAAGGTCACAATCTTTATAGATAGACCCTTGGAAAAGCACTCTTTGGTGTAGTGTGAATAAAGCAGCGGGGAGAGCATATAGCCCTGATGAGCTCCAGTGCAGAGTATCAGACAACATACAAGCCCAGAGCAAATAGCACCGATTTAATTTTGGGATCCAAGGGCTTCAAGCTGGAAGCAATGGTCACTTGGTTATCATGTCTGATACCTACTAGGTTTCATTTTTGTTAATATAATAATATATTATGCTATAAAAAGAAAAAATAAGGTAGCTTCTGCTATTTTATTTTTGAATATGTTAAACATAAGGCTGTTTTACCTCTTTCTGGGAGGTAAATGATATTTCACAGAGACAATCTGGATAAATGATGGTGCTATGAACAAATGTAACAGAATCTACAACTCACACTTCTGTCACCAAAGCCAGACAATTCATGTAGGACTAAACTATGTTGACTTAAACTGGTTCTTATGACAGTTGGTGGCCTTGATTTACAGAGTTGTATTGTTCCCAGGAACATCTCATTGTTTAGGGCCAAGGCTAGATAACTCTTAGAAAAAAACAGATACTTTGACCTTGCTGTCTGCTGAATGACCATCAGACGAAGAAATGGGAATAGAAAAGGTCTCGCTAGGTGTGCAATTGAACGATTGGCTCAAGGTGACTATGGTAATTTGTTTTTTGGGACCAGCTGTTTAAAAAAAAAAAATTAATGTTCCTAAAGTATTGATTGTACACAGGATCAGTGTTAAGTTTGGCTATAGCGGGGCCCAGTGGGTAATTTAGGCACTGCCGACACCCACTTAATTGCATAATAAGCCAAAGTGCACATTGATGGAGGGGCTTTTTTTTAGTGGGGTAATGTGGCACAGATATCGGTGGATACTGCGGCGGGGGTGGTAAGCCTCAATAAAGGATTCAAGTGAGAATAGGGTTAGGCTTAGGGATAGTAAAATATTCTTCTATCGTATTACCCATTTCCCAGTAGCAGAATATTGATGATAATTTGACCGATATTCCAGGGCCGGCTCTAGCGTGGGGCGAGAGGGGGAAGGGCCCCCTCAAAAATATGTCCTGCCCCCTCAAATAGGGTGGTTGGAGCGCTGTGTGCACTCTGTGCAGGAGGCGTGGCAGTGCAGAGAAGAGGGAGCAGTGGGCACAGCGGTACCCCATTCCCTCATCTGGGGCTCCCTCTGCCTCGCTCCCCCCTCCAGAACTAAGTTTTGTGGCAGCGACTGGCAGTGGGAGGGACTTACCTCTTCCTCGTTCCAAGCGCAGAGGAAGTTCTGCGTGCCACTGCACTGGTCTAGATCAGACTAGCGGCAAATGCAGAGCTTCTTCTCACGCCGGCACGCTTCTCGAGTCCTGCCCACTGCCAGCAGCTGCCACAAAAATTAGTTCTGGATGGGGGAGCGAGGCAGAGCGGGGGGGAGGGGGGGGAGATTGACTTCATATTTTTTTTTTTTATGTAACTACATTAGCTGGTATAACTACATTACAGTTAGCCCAGCCCACATGACATGACCACGCCCGTTTTTCGCCTACCGTATCTACAAAAAGTGTGCTCAAACATGATGCCCCCTTCACAATTCTGACTGCCCACTGTGCCTGTCTAGAACCGACCCTGCGATATTCTACTAGCGTCTATACCCAGGGTCCAAATTACCGCGGTGTCCTTTTTGAGAGTACACGTATCCCCCGCTGTGTGCAGACAACCTTATAGATGCAATAGCCTGCACTGAATATTTATAAAAATTACCTGTTTGCAACATCTGTATTAATAGGAACAATTAAAATTAGCATGTGTTTCACTTCTACAGTTCTGATACAGCATCAATACACTGGCCAGCAGCAAGATCCCTGT
This sequence comes from Hyperolius riggenbachi, assembly GCF_040937935.1. Taxonomy (NCBI): domain Eukaryota; kingdom Metazoa; phylum Chordata; class Amphibia; order Anura; family Hyperoliidae; genus Hyperolius; species Hyperolius riggenbachi. Next base: position 161,639,811 of record NC_090647.1, on the reverse strand, counting down.
CGTCTGTACATAAAAAAATGAACACTTGTGGTGCAGCACTTTTAATTCTTTAACACTGTTCCGTCTGTTCTGTATACTGTGATTTAGAGAAGATTAATTTGGAAATAGGAGAAGGATACCTAGAGGAGCAAATATTGAGAAAGGCATTTGTAAGTAAAAAAACAGCAGATGGGGTTTCACATGAAAAACAGCACAGCCATCTGGTCTGTATGAGTAAAATAATTAGTGTGGGCTTCTTAAGCAAAAAATTGGAAATTAATTCAATTACTTAGAGAAGGACACTTTCAAAATAATCATAATGGCATAACTAGCATTTTATTCCTCTCTTGGTATTATATATATATATATATATATATATATATATATATATATATATATATATATATATGTGTGTGTGTGTTGTGTTAATTTGCATTTTAACATGTACCATCATGATATTAAAGCATTTTCTGCATGGATATATCTTTGTTGCAGATTTCACTCAGTTTAAAATATTCATATGCATAATAGTATATTCATATTTTAATTAAAGTCTAAAACTGCCTAATAACTACAATGTTACCAACGCTATATTAAATAAACTGAATATAGAGATGAGTAGGCACATTTCGTAAATGCATTTTGGCCTCAAAAATTGCAAATTTGGTGAGATTTTCGCAATTTAGCTGCCTACACCCACCATGAGGTGAAGTTGGATATTTAACTTTTTATATGCCACAGCATCCTGCTCCCACAGTTTAGATTTGCACGTACATGCTTTCATGAAGCTATAAGAAAAGATAATAGTGTTTTTCTGTATATACAAAACAAAGCACTCGCCTACAAAATAGCATTCAGGTATTGAGCTGAGATTGGGAGCAGCCTCTGTGAGGGAGTACACCTAAACCAAGCTCATTTCAAGACCTGTATAAAACACACCTGTTCACAGAAGCAAGCAATCAATCAGATTCCAAACTAGCCAACATGGCCAAGACCAAAGAGCTGTCCAAAGTTTTCAGTAACAAGATTGTAGTCCTGCAAAAGGCTAGACTTGATGTGAAGCTTGAAGTGAAGTTGGCAGGATAATTTGCAAATGGAACAAACACAAATCTCAATCCATGAAAGAGCTCACCTTGTGGGGTTGCAATTGCAATGATGATGAGAATGGTGATGAAGCAGTCCAGAACTATACAAGAGGAACTAGTCAATGATCTCAGGGCAGTCAGCAAGAAAACAATTGTTAACACACTGTGTTATGAATAACTTAAATCTAGCAGAGCCTGCAAGGCACCCCTGCTCAAGACAGCACATGTACAGGCCCTGCTGTGGCCTAGACCCTCGAGTGGCCTAGCCAGTTCCAGACCTTAGTGCAATAGAAAATCTGTTGAGGGAGTTAAAGGTTCAAGTTGCTAAACATTAGTTTCAAAACCTTACTGACTTGGAGAGGATCTGTAAAGAGGAGTTGGCCAAAATCCCTCTTGAGATGGGTGCAAACCTGGTGGCCAAGTAAAAGACATTTTTTTACTTCTGTGATTGCCAACAAGGGTTTTGCCACAAAGTAATAAATCATCTTTTGATAGGGGCTAAAATACTTATTTCACTCATTACAATCCACATTAAGCTTTGACTTTGGCGCACTGGGTTTTTGAAGGTTCTGTGGTTGTCATTGTGTTAAATGCATGCGTTTTTCTGCATGCCTGATTTACAATTTTTCATTCTTTTTAATACAAATACATTTGTGCATTTTTGTCATTTTATATGCTTGCATCTGAAATTTCACATTGTGATTTTGCTGTGAATATAAATGAAGCTACTTTACATGAAAATCCATCTAATTAATGAAGTTTGTGTGTTCCCATTCCCAACTTGCATTGAAACAAATTGTACATGAAAATAAGTAGATGTGCCGTCTAATTTTAAAACACAGACAAACTGTGAATTCAAATTTACATACAAATGCAAATAGTATACAATGCCATTGAAATACATTACATGTGCGGTGATCACATTTTAGAAAAATTGTGTGCTACTTGTAATAACCCAGATAGATAGATAGATAGATAGATAGATAGATAGATAGATAGATAGATAATCTGTAGTTATGTTCATTTTTTTATTATTTGTTGAGCCTGTGCTCTCAGTAGTCCTGTGTATTGAAGTCACCTTAGTCTGCATTTTCTTCTCCATGTAATATTGATTTCTTTCTGAGCATACATGGTCTTTTTCAAATTATTTCTCCCTGAGTAAAGATATTGCGGCTCTAGTAGCAAATCTAGAAACCCCAGGATAATTACAGAGGCTACTGTGACCAATAAATATCTTGACACCGCTCATGTCGCTCCAGCATAGAGATGTAAACATAAAATAATGCTGTTCTTGAAAGCCACTCCATCCCTGACATAGGCAATAGAATAACATCACTGTGCATTGGAGTAGGTGCCTGGATTTAAAGCCACATAAGACATGATAATGGATCACCTATGGAGCACAATTTACGACTTACCATAACAAACCTGTCACAGTGGGTAAAGTACGGCTGAATGTGGAAAACATATATTTACTTTAGAGATAACATTTGAAAACAGGCTGAGTGAAATGAAGAAGAGTTTACTGCAATGGTCAGGATTCCTAAATAGCAGTCAAGGCAATGGGGCGACTCTACCCTAGTGTCACAGAGGCCAAGTAAACAATCCAAAGTTACATTCTGTAATAAGCTAGTAATGTAGGGAACATAGTCCTCATAGTGCTAACCATTTAATCTAACTGTTGACAGGCTTTTGAATATGACAGCCAGGAGAAGCACAGTAAGATGCCTGATAGATGGCAGAGTTCTCCACAGCCAGCATTAGCCAATATGCACTCTAATATGACAACTGGACGGCTTGCCAGGCCTCTGATGCTCAGGCTGATGGTAAACCTGGTTTGCTAGGAGTCTCTGACACCCAGGAAACCCTCACTGAACATTTTTATGTTGTAAGTGTAATCTTAAAGCAAACCTGAACTGAAAATTAAAAGTCAAAATAGACATAGATACACAGGTCATACTTACCTGCCGTGTAGTCTACTAATCACACTCTTTCTCCTCTCTCACATACTGTGTCCACTGTGATCAATGGAATTCTCTGTCCTCCATTTTAAAAATAACGAGGACTGTGGAACAGCTTCCTGGTCAGCACACTGTCAAACTGTAATATCACCTACTTGAGCCATAGCAAAATATGGACATTACCTTGCACATCAGTTGTCCTTTCAGTTATAACTGACAGCAACTGATATATAGAGATGTGGCGAACGGTTCCCGAACCATTCGCCGGCGAACATCTCCAAATCCCTTGGGCTTTTACTACTTCCAGGTCGCACTGACCCGGACTAGCACGCCTGCGCTGCCCGGCGGAGCGCGTCCTAGATCACGCTCCTGTTGCCGGGTACTTTCTTCGCGTGTGCGTGACCTCATGAACGACGTCACGCTCATGTGCAGATAGTGTCCGGCAACAGGAGCGCGATCGAGTACGCGCTCTGCCGGGCAGCGCAGGCGTACTACTCCGGGTCAGTGCGACCCGGAAGTAGTAAAAGCCCCAGAGATGTTCGGCAGGCGAGCAGTTCGCCGCATCTCTACTGATATACAGTATAACTGAGAGCAACTGATATATTTCTGTTCTGACAAAATCTTGTCTGAATTAGCAGGGATCATAGTTAGAAAAAGATGGTGGGCTTCTGAGAGGGACTGACGGCGAGGTAAGTATGTAATATTTGCAGGTGCATCATGTTTATTTTAAATAATTTTTCTCGGTTCAGGTTCACTTTAAAGGCTTATTTTTGTGGAAATATAGATTCACTTAAACAAGGCTGGATTTCATGATTAAATCATCATAATGTAACATCATCAGCACAAGATGTAGCATGAGAAGTTTAGACTGTTGAATCAGCTGTAACTCTTTTTAGATTCACAATGAAGGGTTGGATGTTGATATAGAAGCCTCCTGGTAAGGTTTTGTTTAGAGGTTTGTTTGAATTCCGCTTCAAAAGGGAGCATGTAATTTTAAAGAATTTTAATACATTGTCTGGAATAGATTTCCACTGTGATTCGTAAAGAAATTTATGCTAGAGAATTAACTACTTCCCGACCGCCGTATAGACAAATGGCGGCCGGGAAGTAGACGCCGCAAGGACCGCCGTATTGACAAAATGCGGCGGTCCTTGTTTGGGCATGGGCGGAGCGATCGCGTCATCCGTGACGCGATCCTCCGCCTCCGCCTGTCGCCGCTCACTCGCCGCAACATCCCGCCGGCCATACGGAAGCGCCGGCGGGATGTTAACCCGACGATCGCCGCATACAAAGTGTATAATACACTTTGTAATGTTTACAAAGTGTATTATACAGGCTGCCTCCTGCCCTGGTGGTCCCAGTGTCCGAGGGACCACCAGGGCAGGCTGCAGCCACCCTAGTCTGCACCAAGCACACTGATTTTCTCCCCCCCCCCGCCCCAGATCGCCCACAGCACCCATCAGACCCCCCCCTGCCCACCCCCCAGACCCCCTGTTTGCACCCAATCACCCCCCTAATCACCCATCAATCACTCCCTGTCACTATCTGTCAACGCTATTTTTTTTTATACCCCCCCCCCTGCCCCCTGCTCCCTCCTGATCACGCCCCCCACCGCCCAGATTCTCCCCAGACCCCCCCCAGACACCCCCCCCCCATGTACTGTATGCATCTATCCCCCCTGATCACCTGTCAATCACCTGTCAATCACCTGTCAATCAACCGTCAATCACCCATCAATCACCCATCAATCACCCCCTGTCACTGCCACCCATCAATCAGCCCCTAACCTGCCCCTTGCGGGCAATCTGATCACCCCCCCACACCAATAGATCGCCCGCAGATCCGACATCAGATCACCTCCCAAATCCATTGTTTACATCTATTCTCTCCTCTAAACACACACTAATTACCCATCAATCACTAATCAATCACCCCCTATCACCACCTGTCACTTTTACCTATCAGATCAGACCCTAATCTGCCCCTTGCGGGCACCCAATCACCCGCCCACACGCTCAGATTGCCCTCAGACCCCCCCTTATCAATTCACCAGTGCATTCATTACATCTGTTCTTCCCTGTAATAACCCACTGATCACCTGTCAATCACCTGCCAATCACCTATCACCCATCAATCACCCCCTGTCACCCCCTGTCACTGCCACCCATCAATCAGCCCCTAACCTGCCCCTTGCGGGCAATCTGATCACCCACCCACACCATTAGATCGCCCGCAAACCCGCCGTCAGATTACCTCCCAAATGTATTGTTTACATCTGTTATCTTCTCTAAACACCCACTAATTACCCATCAATCACCCATCAATCACCCCCTATCACTGTTACCTATCAGATCAGACCCTAATCTGCCCCTTGCGGGCACCCAATTACCCGCCTACACGCTCAGATTACCCTCAGACCCCCCCCTTATCAATTCGCCAGGGCATTATTTACATCTATCCTTCCCTGTAATAACCCACTGATCACCTGTCAATCACCTGCCAATCACCTATCACCCATCAATCACCCCCTGTCACCCCCTGTCACTGCCACCCAACAATCAGCCCCTAACCTGCCCCTTGCGGGCAATCTGATTACCCACCCACACCAATAGATCGCCCACAGATCCGACATCAGATCACCACCCAAGCGCAGCGTTTACTAATTACCCATCAATCACCCATCAATCACCCCCTATCACCACCTGTCACTGTTACCCATCAGATCAGACCCTAATCTGCCCCTTGCGGGCACCCAATCACCCACCTACACGCTCAGATTACCCTCAGACCCCCCTTATCAATTCGCCAGTGCAATATTTACATCTGTTCTCCCCTGTAATAACCCACTGATTACCTGTCAATCACCTGTCAATCACCTATCAATCACCCATCAATCACCCCCTGTCACTGCCACCCATCAATCACCCCCTGTCACTGCCACCCATCAATCACCCGCTGTCACTGCCACCCATCAATCAGCCCCTAACCTGCCCCTTGCGGTCAATCTGATCACCCACCCACACCAATAGATCGCTCGCAGATCCGACGTCCGATCACCTCCCAAGTGCAGTGTTTACATCTGTTCTCTACCCTAAACACCCACTAATTACCCATCAATCACCCCCTGTCACTGCTACCTATCAGATTAGACCCCTATCTGCCCCTAGGGCACTCAATCACCCGCCCACACTCTCAGAATGCCCTCAGACCCCAGCCCTGATCACCTCGCCAGTGCATTGCTTGCATCTATTCCCCCCTCTAATCACACCTTGAGACACCCATCAATCACCTCCTGTCACCCCCTAGCACACCTACCCATCAGATCAGGCCCTAATTTGCCCCGTGTGGGCTCCTGATCACTCGGCCAAACCCTCAGATCCCCCTCAGACCCCCTTCCGATCACCTCCCCAGTGCATTGATTGCATCTATTTTCCCCTCTAACCACCCCCTGAGACACCCATCAATCACCTCCTGTCACCCCCCTAGCACTCCTATCCATCAGATCAGGCCCAATACAACCTGTCATCTAAAAGGCCACCCTGCTTATGACCGGTTCCACAAAATTCGCCCCCTCATAGACCACCTGTCATCAAAATTTGCAGATGCTTATACCCCTGAACAGTCATTTTGAGACATTTGGTTTCCAGACTACTCATGGTTTTGGGCCCGTAAAATGCCAGGGCGGTATAGGAACCCCACAAGTGTCCCCATTTTAGAAAAAAAGACACCCCAAGGTATTCTGTTAGGTGTATGACGAGTTCATAGAAGATTTTATTTTTTGTCAAAAGTTAGCGGAAATTGATTTTTATTGTTTTTTTTCCACAAAGTGTCACTTTCCGCTAACTTTTGACAAAAAATAAAATCTTCTATGAACTCGTAATACACCTAACAGAATACCTTGGGGTGTCTTCTTTCTAAAATGGGGTCACTTGTGGGGTTCCTATACTGCCCTGGCATTTTAGGGGCCCTAAACCGCGAGGAGTAGTCTAGAAAACAAATGCCTCAAAATGACCTGTGAATAGGACGTTGGGCCCCTTAGCGCACCTAGGCTGCAAAAAAGTGTCACACATGTGGTACCGCCGTACTCAGGAAAAGTAGTATAATGTGTTTTGGGGTGTATTTTTACACATACCCATGCTGGGTGGGAGAAATTTCTATGTAAATGGACAATTGTGTGTAAAAAAATCAAACAATTGTCATTTACAGAGATATTTCTCCCACTTAGCATGGGTATGTGTAAAAATACACCCCAAAACGCATTATACTACTTCTCCTGAGTACGGCGGTACCACATGTGTGGCACTTTTTTTACACCCTAAGTACGCTAAGGGGCCCAAAGTCCAATGAGTACCTTTAGGATTTCACAGATCATTTTGCGACATTTGGTTTCAAGACTACTCCTCACGGTTTAGGGCCCCTAAAATGCCAGGGCAGTATAGGAACCCCACAAATGACCCCATTCTAGAAAGAAGACACCCAAAGGTATTCCGTACGGAGTATGGTGAGTTCATAGAAGATTTTATTTTTTGTCAAAAGTTAGCGGAAAATGACACTTTGTGAAAAAAAACTATTAAAATCAATTTCCGCTAACTTGTGACAAAAAAATAAAAACTTCTATGAACTCACCATACTCCTAACGGAATACCTTGGGGTGTCTTCTTTCTAAAATGGGGTCATTAGTGGGGTTCCTATACTGCCCTGGCATTTTAGGGGCCCTAAACCGCGAGGAGTAGTCTTGAAACAAAAATGACCTGTGAAATCCTAAAGGTACTCATTGGACTTTGGGCCCCTTAGTGCAGTTAGGGTGCAAAACAGTGCCACACATGTGGTATCGCCGTACTCGGGAGAAGTAGTATAATGTGTTTTGGGGTGTATTTTTACACATACCCATGCTGGGTGGGAGAAATACCTCTGTAAATGACAATCTTTTGATTTTTTTACACACAATTGTCCATTTACAGAGGTATTTCTCCCACCCAGCATGGGTATGTGTAAAAATACACCACAAAACACATTGTACTACTTCTCCCGAGTATGGCGATACCACATGTGTGGCACTTTTTTGCACCCTAACTGCGCTAAAGGGCCCAAAGTCCAATGAGTACCTTTAGGATTTCACAGGTCATTTTGAGAAATTTCGTTTCAAGACTACTCCTCACGGTTTAGGGCCCCTAAAATGCCAGGGCAGTATAGGAACCCCACAAATGACCCCATTTTAGAAAGAAGACACCCCAAGGTATTCCGTTAGTAGTATGGCGAGTTCATAGAAGATTTTATTTTTTGTCACAAGTTAGCGGAAATTGATTTTAATTGTGTTTTTTCACAAAGTGTCATTTTCCGCTAACTTTTGACAAAAAATAAAATCTTCTATGAACTCACCATACTCCTATGCTTGAAAATGGGAAAATTCACTTTTTGCACCATAGTTTGTAAACGCTATAACTTTTACCCAAACCAATAAATATACACTGAATGGGTTTTTTTTTTATCAAAAACATGTTTGTCCACATTTTTCGCGTTGCATGTATACAGAAATTTTACTTTATTTGAAAAATGTCAGCACAGAAAGTTAAAAAAATCATTTTTTTGCCAAAATTCATGTCTTTTTTGATGAATATAATAAAAAGTAAAAATCGCAGGAGCAATCAAATAGCACCAAAAGAAAGCTTTATTAGTGACAAGAAAAGGAGCCAAAATTCATTTAGGTGGTAGGTTGTATGAGCGAGCAATAAACCGTGAAAGCTGCAGTGGTCTGAATGGAAAAAAAGTGGCCGGTCCTTAAGGGGTAGAAAGCCCTAGGTCCTCAAGTGGTTAAAATGACAACATTCATTATTTATTCTGCACAGTGATACGACGACATTTCTCTTGGTAAAACAAAAAAAAAAAGATTGCACAGAAGCCTGTCAATAGGCGACTGATCTGATCTTACAGCCTGCAGATTCAGGCCTCGTTCACAGTTGGGCATTGTGAGGCAACTTTATGGAGTCATTTTAAAGCAGACATTCATACTGCAATAGTAAGTGTATGCGGCATCTGGTGCGATGCGTTCCAACAGGCAACCGTATCCAGTGGTGCTCAGCAGAGCTCGAATATTCGAGTAGCTCGAATATTCGAGCTCTTTTTCAGCTATTCGAGCTCGGTATTCGAGCTCCGAATAGCTGGAGCTATTCGAATGGGCTATTCGAGTGAACTCGAATAGCCCATTCACTATTCGCGCTATTCGAGCTAACAGCGCTATTCGAGCTCAAATACCGAGCTCGAATAGCGTCATAGCCCAGATTGATGTCCTTAGAGCCAATCAGAGGGCTCTCAGGCCCTCTGACGGCAGCCAATCACTGAGGGGGACCCTGGCCAGCCCCTACCCTATAAATAGCGGCCGCCATGTTCCGTTTCTCCGTCCTTGCCCGACTTTGCACAGAGAGAGATCTGCTCCTTTGTGCGTTGGCTTAGCAAGAGCTTTATTGTGGTCATTTACCTAGCGTTTTTGCTCACATACACCTCCTATATACACCTATATTGTTGTTAGTTAGATAGACATTGTATTTTAGTTAGTAGCTTTTGTGTTACATAGAGAGAGACAGCTGCTGCAGGCTTACAGCTTTAGGCCTCAGGGCCTTGCCTGTGTGGGCAGCTGTTCTCTCCTGTCCTCTGTTTATTTCTCATCTATACCAGTATTTCTGCTGTCCTTTAGTACTGATTGATTGTATTTTGTATTGTAGTTATATACTGTAACTGTACTAGGACACTCACTCAGTCACTGTTCATAGGCTACTAGCTCCTGCGTGTGCATGCACTCACTGTCTGTGTACTGTACACACACTCTATTTCCTTCTGAATAGTTATATACTGTAACTGTACTAGGACACTCACTGACTGTCACTGTTCATAGGCTAGCTCCTGCGTGTGCGTGCACTTACTGTCTGTGTACTGTGTACACACACTCTATTTCCTTCTGAATAGTTATATACTGTAACTGTACTAGGACACTCACTCACTGACACTGTTCATAGGCTACTAGCTCCTGCGTGTGCGTGCACTCACTGTCTGTGTACTGTAGTGTACACACACTCTATTTCCTTCTGAATAGTTATATACTGAAACTGTACTAGGACACTCACTGTCACTGTTCATAGGCTACTAGCTCCTGCGTGTGCGTGCACTCACTGTCTGTGTACTGTAGTGTACACACACTCTATTTCCTTCTGAATAGTTATATACTGTAACTGTACTAGGACACTCACTGTCACTGTTCATAGGCTACTAGCTCCTGCGTGTGCGTGCACTCACTGTCTGTGTACTGTAGTGTACACACACTCTATTTCCTTCTGAATAGTTATATACTGTAACTGTACTAGGACACTCACTGTCACTGTTCATAGGCTACTAGCTCCCGCGTGTGCGTGCACTCACTGTCTGTGTACTGTACACACACTCTATTTCCTTCTGAATAGTTATATACTGTAACTGTACTAGGACACTCACTGTCACTGTTCATAGGCTACTAGCTCCTGCGTGTGCGTGCACTCACTGTCTGTGTACTGTAGTGTACACACACTCTATTTCCTTCTGAATAGTTATATACTGTAACTGTACTAGGACACTCACTGTCACTGTTCATAGGCTACTAGCTCCTGCGTGTGCGTGCACTCACTGTCTGTGTACTGTACACACACTCTATTTCCTTCTGAATAGTTATATACTGTAACTGTACTAGGACACTCACTGTCACTGTTCATAGGCTACTAGCTCCTGCGTGTGCGTGCACTCACTGTCTGTGTACTGTACACACACTCTATTTCCTTCTGAATAGTTATATACTGTAACTGTACTAGGACACTCACTCACTGACACTGTTCATAGGCTACTAGCTCCTGCGTGTGCGTGCACTCACTGTCTGTGTACTGTAGTGTACACACACTCTATTTCCTTCTGAATAGTTATATACTGTAACTGTACTAGGACACTCACTGTCACTGTTCATAGGCTACTAGCTCCTGCGTGTGCGTGCACTCACTGTCTGTGTACTGTACACACACTCTATTTCCTTCTGAATAGTTATATACTGTAACTGTACTAGGACACTCACTGTCACTGTTCATAGGCTACTAGCTCCTGCTTGTGCGTGCACTCACTGTCTGTGTACTGTAGTGTACACACACTCTATTTCCTTCTGAATAGTTATATACTGTAACTGTACTAGGACACTCACTGTCACTGTTCATAGGCTACTAGCTCCTGCGTGTGCGTGCACTCACTGTCTGTGTACTGTACACACACTCTATTTCCTTCGGAATAGTTATATACTGTAACTGTACTAGGACACTCACTGTCACTGTTCATAGGCTACTAGCTCCTGCGTGTGCGTGCACTCACTGTCTGTGTACTGTAGTGTACACACACTCTATTTCCTTTGAATAGTTATTTACTGTAACTGTACTAGGACACTCACTGTCACTGTTCATAGGCTACTAGCTCCTGCGTGTGCGTGCACTCACTGTCTGTGTACTGTACACACACTCTATTTCCTTCTGAATAGTTATATACTGTAACTGTACTAGGATACTCACTGTCACTGTTCATAGGCTACTAGCTCCTGCGTGTGCGTGCACTCACTGTCTGTGTACTGTACACACACTCTATTTCCTTCTGAATAGTTATATACTGTAACTGTACTAGGACACTCACTGTCACTGTTCATAGGCTACTAGCTCCTGCGTGTGCATGCACTCACTGCCTGTGTACTGTAGTGTACACACACTCTATTTCCTTCTGAATAGTTATATACTGTAACTGTACTAGGACACTCACTGTCACTGTTCATAGGCTACTAGCTCCTGCGTGTGCGTGCACTCACTGTCTGTGTACTGTACACACGCTCTATTTCCTTCTGATTACTGATTGATTATTGTAATTTCTGGTTGTACTTACTGTTACTACTTACTGTACTAGTAGGGACACTCAGTCACTGTTCATAGGCTAGCTCCTGCGTGTGCGTGCACTCACTCACTGTCTGTGTACACACACTCTATTTCCTTGTGATTATTACTACTGATTATTGTAACTTCTAGTTGTACTCACTGACTCTGTTACTACTTACTTACTGTACTAGACACTCACTCAGTCACCTCGCCCACCAACCCACTCCATTAAAGTACCCCACTTTTCACCCGCCCTTTTAAAAAACTTTTGTGTTTACGCCCAAAACATCGAAGATGTCTGGAAGTGGCAGCCAGCGCGGTTTGGGCAAGGGGAAGGGCAGCAAGGGAATCAGGAGGAGAGGGAGCAGCATTGTGGCAAGCCGCGGGCGCGGCCGCGCCACCATGCACAGTTCCGCAGCAGCAGCGTCAGTGGCTAACATTCCTCCTATAGCCACTGGCCGTGGACGCCTTGGGCGCCGCCCAGCAGGAGCATCTGCAACTCACGCTGCAGAGACACAGCAGCAGCAGCGTGTAGCACCTGCTCCGATTTTCCTCCAGCCGGGTCGGAAACGTCCCATTGAGGAAAAGGATGCAGACACTGTGGTGCAACTGATGACGGAGGATGAGCAGCCCGCCATCAGCTCTGCATCCGAGGCCTCCACCCTCACCACCACCACCACCACCCCTGTTCGCAGCAGCCGCCCAGCAGGGCCTGGGGAGGAGGCCAGTTCACCGTCAGTCGCCGACCTGTCACTCAGCACTCTTTTGACCCCAGGCATGATGAGTCAATTGTCTGCTGTTGTTGGCGATTTGGAGGAGGAGATGCTGATGGGCACTTTGGGGGATGAGGGATTGGACAGCAAGACTGTGGCGACAGTCAAGCAGCCCATCCATGCATCAGGAGAGGAGTTTGGGGGGTCATCATCCCAGCAGGACATGTTTCAGGAGGGGGAGGATGATGATGACACGGTGACAGACAGAGACTGGGTGCCACCAGCTCCAGGGGATGTCGTCATCAGCAGCTCTGAGGAGGAGGAGGAGGATGCGCTTGTGGGCCTTGCAAGGAGGCGCATCATTGCAAGCATTGGCAGCAGTAGGCAGGTCCCCCAGCCTGCTGGTGTCTCAGGCTCAGCAGCAGCAGCAGCAGCATCTGCCAGTACCACCACCAGCCGCACCCAAGCCCCCCCCCCAACCACCACAGGGAGACAGGCAGCAGCGGTTCCATGCCGTAGGGGGTTGTTTTTGTCACCAATCTGGCGCTTTTTCACCATGCCCACAGTGTACAGCAAGTACGCCACTTGCAACCACTGTCAGCGGAAGTTGAGCAGAGGTGCAGACCCCTTAAAGTTCAGCACCAGCTCGCTCATCAACCACCTTGCTGCGAAACATTTCCACCAGCATGAGGAGTTCCAGAGGCTGAAGGCATCTGGTGCTGGCAGTGGCACCACACCCATCACTGCACAGCCTTCAGCAGCAGCAGCAGCAACAGCAGCCACCCGCCCTCCTGCTCCTCCAGCAGCACCAGCAGGAGTGCGGAAACGCACTGCTCCTCCCCCCTCTGCAACTCCTGCCGCCGACACTGAGGCCTGTTCTGGCAGCCAGTCCTCAGTGGCCTCCTCTGCTGTGTCTGCTGATTCCCGTGCCAGCAAAAGGCCACGCCAGAGCCTTTTGAGCGAGTCCTTCCAGGGGGTGGTTAGGGTTCTGCCTCCCAGCAGCCGTCGCGTGCGGCAGCTGAACGGCTTGCTGGCACGGGCCATGTGCTCCCAACTCCTGCCGTACACGCTCGTGCAGGAGGGGAGCGACATTCGTGCGCTGCTTGCTTGCGCAGCCCCAGACTGGCAGCTCCCCAGCAGACACTTCTTCGCCCACAAGGCCATTCCTGCACTGCACCGCTTTGTGATGGCCAATGTGGAGCGAGGGCTGGAGCACGCAGTTGGTGAAAGGGTCCACGTCACCATGGACTCCTGGAGCAGCCGCTTCGGGACAGGCCGCTACCTGTCCTTCACTGTCCACTGGGTCAGCTTGGTGGAAGGGGGTGAGGATGGGAGAGCAGCAGCGGGCACAGCAGCAGCAGCAACACAGTGGGTGGTGCCACCCCGCAGGGTCGGGGGAACTGCAGCAGGTTCCTCCGATCCTCTGCCATCCTCCGGCACACCTGGCCAAACCCCCCGCCTCAGCAGCAGCGTGAAGGCCCGCCACTGCCAAGCGCTGCTGCACTTGGTCAGCCTTGGGAAGACCAAGCTGACGGCAACCCATGTGTTGGCCAAACTCCAGGAGCAGGAGAGGATTTGGCTGACCCCCAGAGGCCTCAGAGTCGGAGAGGTGGTGGCCGACAATGGGGCCAATCTGGTTGCCGCAATAGACAGGGGAAACCTGACCCACATCCCCTGTCTTGCCCACGTGCTGAACCTGGTGGTGCAAAAGTTCTTGCGCACCTACCAGGGGATGGGCGAACTGCTGGAAACGGCAAGGAACGTTGTGCGTCACTTCCGGCGCTCGGCTGCAGCCTGTGCGAGCCTGGAAGACGTGCAAAAGGAGCTGGAGCTGCCACGCCATCGGCTGATCCTTGACGTTCCGACTCGCTGGAACTCCACCCTGGCGATGTTGGAGCGTCTGGTTGAACAGAAGCACGCTGTCAACCAGTACCTTGCCCAGGCGACTGTTTCCGCCACTCAGAGAAGGGACAAGACCAGCAACATCCCGTCCATCGTCCCCGATGATGACTGGAGGCACATGCAGCAGGTGTGCTTAGTGCTGGCTCCCTTTCTGCAGGCCACTAACATGGTGAGCAGGGACCATGCTATGGTCTGCGAGTGGGTGCCCCTGGTTTGTCTGCTGAACAGGGCCCTCGATGCTTTGCTGGAACAGGGAGCGGCAGCCTTGGACCAGCAGGAGCGGCAAGCAGCTGCACAGTCCACCTCTGAGGGGGAGGAGGAGGAGGACTTGGTGGAGGTCCCTGACCTTGCTGCTGATGAGGGGGATCAGCACAGCGCAGCTGAGTTGGTGCGGGGGTGGAGAGAGGATGAGGCGGCAGAGGAGGAGGATGAGGAGGACAGCACTGCCGTCGATGTGCCAGCAGACGTGGCCCGCCTCTTCCCAATGGCAGCGCACATGCTGACGTGCCTGCGCAGGGACCCCAGGTGATCCAGATGAAGCAGAGGGAGGACATCTGGATCAGCATGATGTTGGACCCGCGCCTCAAGGGGAAGTTGAGCCAGTTCCTGCCGCCTGCAGGAGGAGACCCAGCGCAACAAATAAGGAGCTTGCAGCAGGCCCTTGTTGAGCGCTTGGAGGAAGCCTTCCCCCAGCCTTCCACCCCCACTGTCCAGCCAGCACAGAGGCAGCAGCAGGTGCCTGCATCCAGCAGCAAGCGCCCCACAGACCTGCTGTCTCTCAGCCACGAGCTCTACAGGACTGTAGAGGCTCCGGCAGCAGTGACTAGAGAGGAGGTGCATGCAGCAGCATCCTCCTCCGGTCACAGCCAGCGCCTGACCCGCATGGTGGCTGACTACATGGGGTCCTACAGCGGGCTTGACAGCGATGCCCCTGTTGATCCCATGGAGTATTGGGTCAAGCGCCTGGAGATCTGGAGCGAGCTGGCGCAGTACGCCCTGGAAGTGCTGTCCTGCCCCCCTTCCAGCGTGCTGTCCGAGCGCTGCTTCAGTGCAGCTGGTGGCGTGGTCACCGAGAAACGCTCACGTCTGTCTCACAAGTCTGTGGACAGACTGACGTTTCTCAAGATGAACCAGGCGTGGGTGGAAGGCGAGTTCCTGGCCCCTGTTGTCGGCGAGAGGGGGACATGAACTGGCTGCCGGAACTTAGAACCATCGTTAATGTGCCTTACCACCCTTTACCACCTCCTGGCTCCTGCTCACTAAGCCAGCCTGGTTCACTTTGACTATTACGTCGCCTGCAGCCACACATTTTACAACTACAGTGGGCTGCTGTGTACTGCCCTTCTGCTGTCTGTCTGTGTTTCCCACTGCCAGGGTACACAGAATTACATTCTGCTGCCACTCTGCCACCAGCTATTATGTCAAAAAATAGCTATATCTGTGTAATTGGTTGTAAAACCAAAACTACAAAACCATAAAAAAAAAAAGGTTTAATTTTTCTGAGGTGCCCGGGTTGAAAACTGTGTTGTCCCAGTTGTGTATTGGACACGATGTGGGCTGCACGACCGCTGTCTGGGACCTCCTGTTGTGTTTATTTACAGCCCTGGTATCACCCGCTAGGTACCAGGGCTATTATGTCACGCTGCCTGCCTGCTGCCACACTCACACTACTCCTCCATTCCTCCTGCTGCTGCTGCTGTCTGTCTGTGTTTCCCACTGCCAGGGTACACAGAATTACATTCTGCTGCCACTCTGCCACCAGCTATTACGTCAAACAATAGCTGCTCACATTACTCCTCCATTCCTCCTGCTGCTGCTGCTGTCGGTCTGTGTTTCCCACTGCCAGGGTACACAGAATTACATTCTGCTGCCACTCTGCCACCAGCTATTACGTCAAAAAATAGCTATATCTGTGTAATTGGTTGTAAAACCAAAACTACAAAACCATAAAAAAAAAAAAGGTTTAATTTTTCTGAGGTGCCCGGGTTGAAAACTGTGTTGTCCCAGTTGTGTATTGGACACGATGTGGGCTGCACGACCGCTGTCTGGGACCTCCTGTTGTGTTTATTTACAGCCCTGGTATCACCCGCTAGGTACCAGGGCTATTATGTCACGCTGCCTGCCTGCTGCCACACTCACACTACTCCTCCATTCCTCCTGCTGCTGCTGCTGTCTGTCTGTGTTTCCCACTGCCAGGGTACACAGAATTACATTCTGCTGCCACTCTGCCACCAGCTATTACGTCAAACAATAGCTGCTCACATTACTCCTCCATTCCTCCTGCTGCTGCTGCTGTCGGTCTGTGTTTCCCACTGCCAGGGTACACAGAATTACATTCTGCTGCCACTCTGCCACCAGCTATTACGTCAAAAAATAGCTATATCTGTGTAATTGGTTGTAAAAACAAAACTACAAAACCATAAAAAAAAAAAAAAGGTTTAACCACTTGAGGACCACAGTCTTTTCGCCCCTTAAGGACCAGAGCCTTTTTCTCCATTCAGACCACTGCAGCTTTCACGGTTTATTGCTTGGTCATACAACCTACCACCTAAAGGAATTTTACCTCCTTTTCTTGTCACTAATACAGCTTTCTTTTGCTGCTATTTGATTGCTGCTGCGAGTTTTAGTTTTTATTATATTCATCAAAAAAGACATGAATTTTGGCAAAAAATGACTTTTTTAACTTGCTGTGCTGACATTTTTCAAATAAAGTAAAATTTCCTATACATTTGAGCGCGAAAGTTATTCTGCTACATGTCTTTGATAAAAAAAAAAACCATTCAGTGTATATTTATTGGATTGGGTAAAAGTTATAGCGTTTACAAACTATGGTGCCAAAAGTGAATTTTCCCATTTTCAAGCATCTCTGACTTTTCTGCGCACCTGTCAGGTTTCATTAAAAGCTAAAATTCCAGGATAGTACAAATACCCCCCAAATGACCCCATTTTGGAAAGAAGACATCCCAAAGTATTCAGTGAGAGGCATGGTGAGTTCATAGAAGATTTTATTTTTTGTCACAAGTTAGCGGAAAATGACACTTTCTGACAAAAAAAAGAAAAAAAAAGTTTCCATTTCTTCTAACTTGCGACAAAAAAAAATGAAATCTGCCACGGACTCACTATGCTCCTCTCTGAATACCTTGAAGTGTCTACTTTCCAAAATGGGGTCATTTGTGGGGTGTGTTCACTGTCCTGGCATTTTGGGGGGTGCCTAATTGTAAGCACCCCTGTAAAGCCTAAAGATGCTCATTGGACTTTTGGCCCCTTAGCGCAGTTAGGCTGCAAAAAAGTGCCACACATGTGGTATTGCCGTACTCAGGAGAAGTAGTATAATGTGTTTTGGGGTGTATTTTTACACATACCCATGCTGGGTGGGAGAAATATCTCCGTAAATGACAATTGTTTTATTTTTTTTACACACAATTGTCTATTTATAGAGATATTTCTCCCACTCAGCATGGGTATGTGGAAAAATACACCCCAAAACACATTATACTACTTCTCCTGAGTACGGCGATACCACATGTGTGGCACTTTTTTGCACCCTAACTGCGCTAAGGGGCCCAAAGTTCAATGAGTACCTTTAGGATTTCACAGGTCATTTTGAGATATTTCGTTTCAAGACTACTCCTCACGGTTTAGGGCCCCTAAAATGCCAGGACAGTATAGGAACCCCACAAATTACCCCATTTTAGAAAGAATACACCCCAAGGTATTCCGTTAGGAGGATGGTGAGTTCATAGAAGATTTTTTTTTTTGTCACAAGTTAGCGGAAATTGATTTTAATTGTTTTTTTTCACAAAGTGTCATTTTCCGCTAACTTGTGACAAAAAATAAAATCTTCTATGAACTCACCATACTCTTGGGCCTCTTAGCGCACTTAGGGTGCAAAAAAGTGCCACACATGTGGTACCGCCGTACTCAGGAGAAGTAGTATAATGTATTTTGGGGTGTATTTTTACACATACCCATGCTGGGTGGGAGAAATATCTCTGTAAATGACAATTGTTTGCTTTTTTTTACACACAATTGTCCATTTACAGAGAGATTTCTCCCACCCAGCATGGGTATGTGTAAAAATACACCCCAAAACACAATATACTACTTCTTCTGAGTACGGCGATACCACATGTGTGACACTGTTTTGCAACCTAGGTGCGCTAAGGGGCCTAACGTCCTATTCACAGGTCATTTTGAGGCATTTGGATTCTAGACTACTGCTCACGGTTTAGGGCCCCTAAAATGCCAGGGCAGTATAGGAACCCCACAAGTGACCCCATTTTAGAAAGAAGACACCCCAAGGTATTCTGTTAGGAGTATGGTGAGTTCATAGAAGATTTTTTTTTTGTCACAAGTTAGCGGAAAATGACACTTTGTGAAAAAAAAACAATACATATCAATTTCCACTAACTTGTGACAAAAAATAAAATCTTCTATGAACTCATCATACACCTAACAGAATACCTTGGGGTGTCTTCTTTCTAAAATGGGGTCACTTGTGGGGTTCCTATACTGCCCTGGCATTTTAGGGGCCCTAAACCGTGAGGAGTAGTCTTGAACCCAAATGTCTCAAAATGACCTGTGAAATCCTAAAGGTACTCATTGGACTTTGGGCCCCTTAGCACAGTTAGGCTGCAAAAAAGTGTCACACATGTGGTATCTCCGTACTCAGAAGAAGTAGTATAATGTGTTTTGTGGTGTATTTTTACATATAACCATGCTGGGTGGGAGAAATATCTCTGTAAATGACACATTTTTGATTTTTTTTACACACAATTGTCCATTTACAGAGAGATTTCTCCCACCCAGCATGGGTATGTGTAAAAATACACCACAAAACACATTATACTACTTCTCCTGAGTATGGCGATACCACATGTGTGACACTTTTTTTCAGCCTAGGTGCGCTAAGGGGCCCAACGTCCTATTCACAGGTCATTTTGAGGCATTTGTTTTCTAGACTACTCCTCACGGTTTAGGGCCCCTAAAATGCCAGGGCAGTATAGGAACCCCACAAGTGACCCCATTTTAGAAAGAAGACACCCCAAGGTATTCCGTTAGGGGTATGGTGAGTTCATAGAAGATTTTATTTTTTGTCACGAGTTAGTGAAAAATGACACTTTGTGAAAAAAACAATAAAAATCCAATTTCCGCTAACTTTTGACAAAAAATAAAATCTTCTATGAACTCATCATACACCTAAGAGAATACCTTGGGGTGTCTTCTTTCTAAAATGGGGTCACTTGTGGGGTTCCTATACTGCCCTGGCATTTTACGGGCCCAAAACTGTGAGTAGTCTGGAAACCAAATTTCTCAAAATGACTGTTCAGGGGTATAAGCATCTGCAAATTTTGATGACAGGTGGTCTATGAGGGGGCAAATTTTGTGGAACCGGTCATAAGCAGGGTGGCCTCTTAGATGACAGGATGTTTTGGGCCTGATCTGATGGATAGGAGTGCTAGGGGGGTGACAGGAGGTGATTGATGGGTGTCTCAGGGGGCGGTTAGAGGGGAAAATAGATGCAATCAATGCACTGGGGAGGTGATCGGAAGGGGGTCTGAGGGGGATCTGAGGGTTTGGCCGAGTGATCAGGAGCCCACACAGGGCAAATTAGGGCCTGATCTGATGGGTAGGTGTGCTAGGGGGTGACAGGAGGTGATTGATGGGTGTCTCAAGGTGTGATTAGAGGGGGGAAATAGATGCAAGCAATGCACTAGCGAGGTGATCAGGGCTGGGGTCTGAGGACGTTCTGAGGTGTGGGCGGGTGATTGGGTGCCCGCAAGGGGCAGATTAGGGTCTAATCTGATGGGTAACCGTGACAGGTGGTGATAGGGGGTGATTGATGGGTAATTAGTGGGTGTTTAGAGGAGAGAAGAGATGTAAACACTGCACTTGGGAGGTGATCTGATGTCGGATCTGCGGGCGATCTATTGATGTGGGTGGGTGATCAGATTGCCCGCAAGGGGCTGGTTAGGGGCTGATTGATGGGTGGCAGTGACAGGGGGTGATTGATAGGTGATTGACAGGTGATCAGTGGGTTATTACAGGGAATAACAGATGTAAATATTGCACTGGCGAATTGATAAGGGGGGGTCTGAGGGCAATCTGAGCGTGTGGGCGGGTGATTGGGTGCCCGCAAGGGGCAGATTAGGGTCTAATCTGATGGGTAACAGTGACAGGTGGTGATAGGGGGTGATTGATGGGTAATTAGTGGGTGTTTAGAGGAGAGAAGAGATGTAAACACTGCACTTGGGAGGTGATCTGATGTCGGATCTGCGGGCGATCTATTGGTGTGGGTGGGTGATCAGATTGCCTGCAAGGGGCAGGTTAGGGGCTGATTGATTGGTGGCAGTGACAGGGGGTGATTGATGGGTGGCAGTGACAGGGGGTGATTGACAGGTGATTGACAGGTGAGCAGGGGGGATAGATGCATACAGTACACGGGGGGGGGGTCTGGGGGGGGGGGGTCTGGGGAGAATCTGAGGGGTGGGGGGGTGATCAGGAGGGGGCAGTGGGCAGGGGGGGGCGATAAAAAAAAATAGTGTTGACAGATAGTGACAGGGAGTGATTGATGGGTGATTAGGGGGGTGACTGGGTGCAAACAGTGGTCTGGGGGGTGGGCAGGGGGGGTCTGAGGGGTGCTGTGGGCGATCAGGGGGCAGGGGTGGGGAAATCAGTGTGCTTGGGTGCAGACTAGGGTGGCTGCAGCCTGCCCTGGTGGTCCCTCGGACACTGGGACCACCAGGGCAGGAGGCAGCCAGTATAATAGGCTTTGTATACATTACAAAGCCTATTATACATACGTGCAGCGGCGATCCGGGTGCTAGTAACCCGCCGGCGCTTCCGAACGGCCGGCGGGTTACTACGAGCGGTGGGCGGAGCGAGTCCCCGGCGGCTGATCGCGTCACGAATGACGCGATCGCCGCATAGTCACTCCCGCAGCCGCCCCCGCCGATGGGCGTATTGCGGTCGTTTGGGCCCGGACTTTGCCGCCGCCCATCGGCTGGGGGCGGTCCTCAAGTGGTTAATTTTTCTGAGGTGCCCGGGTTGAAAACTGTGTTGTCCCAGTTGTGTATCGGACACGATGTGGGCTGCACGACCGCTGTCTGGGACCTCCTGTTGTGTTTATTTACAGCCCTGGTATCACCCGCTAGGTACCAGGGCTATTATGTCACGCTGCCTGCCTGCTGCCACACTCACACTACTCCTCCATTTCTCCTGCTGCTGCTGCTGTCTGTCTGTGTTTCCCACTGCCAGGGTACACAGAATTACATTCTGCTGCCACTCTGCCACCAGCTATTACGTCAAACAATAGCTGCTCACATTACTCCTCCATTCCTCCTGCTGCTGCTGCTGTCGGTCTGTGTTTCCCACTGCCAGGGTACACAGAATTACATTCTGCTGCCACTCTGCCACCAGCTATTACGTCAAAAAATAGCTATACATCTGTGTAATTTGTTTTACAAACAAAACCAAAAAACCATAAAAAAAAAAAAAGGTTTAATTTTTCAGAGGTGCCCGGGTTGAAAACTGTGTTGTCCCAGTTGTGTATTGGACACGATGTGGGCTGCACGACCGCTGTCTGGGACCTCCTGCCTGCTGTGTTTATTTACAGCCCTGGTATCACCGCTAGGTACCAGGGCTATTATGTCACGTTGCCTGCCTCATTGACTGCCTGCTGCCACACACTCATCCTCCTCCTCCTGCTGCTGAATTTACCTCCTGCTGTCTGTGTGTTTCCACTGCCAGGGAGCACATACAATGGCGCTTCCAACATGCGTGCGCCACCAGCTATTTGTTACGCTCAAAAATAGCTGCATTTCTTTAAAAAAAAAATTGAAAAGAGAAATAAGTGAAGAAGAAGAAGATGATATAGAAAAAGAAGGAGAAGAAGAAGGAGGAGAAGAAGAAGGAGGAGGAGGAGGAGGAGGAGGAGGAGGAGGAGGAGGAGGAGGAGGAGGAGGAGATACAGTACTGAACAAAATTCTGGACACAACTTCTCTTTCCACCTTTTTTTTTTTAAAGGAACATCCCCACATAATCACTTGCTGTTGTTACTTGGAAAAAAAGATGTTTCTTGCATCATTCACCCTCAAAACAAGTGTTGGAAGCTATTTAAGGCCAATTCGAATAGTCAGCTCGAATAATGAGCTCGAATACCGACTCGAATAGTGAGCTCGAAGTCCGAGGTCGAATCGTAAAAATTATTCGACTCGAATATTCGACTGACCTCGAATAATTTACTATTCGAATTCGACCAAACTCGAATTTTAAAAAGGGGTATTTGAGCACCACTAACCGTATCCCAAAGCAGTGCATGCAGCGCATTGCCACATAATGGGCTTGATTCACTAAGACAAATAGCATGCCTTATCTGAGTTAACATGCCTTATCCAAGTTAACACACCTTATCAGAGATAACACGCCTTATCAAAGTGAACACGCCTTATCAGAGTAGCAAAGTGAGCGCTACGAACCCGCAGGGGCTCAGGGCAGGACAAGTGGAGTTCTCGTCATTGCCGTTTAGCACGCATAAGTTCATAGCACTCGCTATGCTACTCTGATAAGGCGTGTTAACTTTGATAAGGTGTGTAATCTCTGATAAGGCATGTTAACTTGGATAAGGCATGTTATCTCTGATAAGGTGTGTTAAGGCAGATAAGGCATGCTATTTTGTCTTAGGGTATCAAGCCCCATGTGTGTATTAACAGTAGCAGTGACTGTATGATTTACTGTACACATCGCGCACATAATGGGCTTGATTCACTAAGACAAATAACACGCCTTATCAGAGTTAACATGTCTTATCATAGTTAACATGCCTTATCAGAGTAGCATTGTGAGCACCACAAACTTATGCCTGCTAATTGGCAATAACGAGAGCTGACTGTCAAGTTTCCTGTCAAGTGACAGGGCCAATAAAAGTGTGGGGATAATGTCCTTTAAAGGGATTGGACCCGCAGAGGCTCAGGGGAGGACGAGTGGTGCTCTCGTCATTGCCAATAAGCAGGCATATGTTCGTAGCGCTCGCTATGCTACTCTGATAAGGTGTGTTAACTCTGGCACGGTATGTTAACTCTGATAAGGCATGCTATTTGTCTTAATGAATCAAGCCAATGTGTGGTGTAACTTTTTCATTCCGTTGCATTCCTGTTTTTACAGGGAACACAACACTTCAAAGGTTTTGGCATTTCTCAGTAAACTTCTCAGCTGCCTTTAAATCCCACACACAGTATTTGGATTTGAGAAGGCCATCTGTATTAGACTGTTGCTGGCCACACACCATAAAATCTAATTGTACAAACAACACCCAATCTTTCCACATCTATGTGGTCTCTTGGCCTGCCTCTTAATTACAACTTATTTGTTGGTCCAGAGATTATACAGACCTTGTAAGTATGGACAACATTTGCAGTGGTTTGTCACATATGGTCCACCTTATGTAGAAAATTCCTCCATTTGCCTCTTTCGCACATGAGGTTATACTGTGTGCTTGACAGGGATTGCAGCCTCCCATCTGCTGCCCACTGAGCAACTTCTATCTTCAGGCCCCTTTTACACTTTTTTTGCATTGCGTTGCGTTACCGTTTCTGCACACAGGGTAATCTGCGACTCTCTTTTCTTTCTTTATATATGATCATAAAATACAATTTTTGGACTGATTACATTTTCTGTTCCAATCAACCATAGAATCGTTTTACACTGATTTTTGACACACTGCACAATTTTTTTCTGTACAATTCGATTGTAAAAAGTGCATTGAAAGATTGCATCTGATTAAAAAAATTGTACTATTAATGGGCACCTATGATCACTTGCCAAAATATAATCATCAAGACTCTGTAAAACATTGTACTGCAGTTGGCTACAGCAATTGGGCTCAATATTAGACAAATGTTCTGCAGAAGTCTTGTTAGCTATCTAACAGTACAACGTAGTAGCACAGGTAAAAAATTAATATATGGAAGTACTGATCATTTACCTGGTCTACAGTGGCATAACTACAATTCATGGGGCCCCCAGCAAAATTTTGATTGCTACCCTCTCCATTGTTCACACGCTTTCCCTTGCCTATCCTGGGTGAATCTCACAGCCGGGAAGGCCCATCTCACAAGGGTCATAAAGCAAGTGTGGCCATCATGATCTTCACACCCATATAGTCCCCTGTACCGGAGGAAGGAAAGGTTGGCAGTTGGGGCCCCACAGCTCTGGGCTGCTCCCCTCTAATTACACCCCTATTGGTGTCCGACACATCTAGTAGTATACAGTGGAATGCAAAAGTTTGGGCAACCTTTTTAATCGTCATAATTTTCCTGTATAACTCGTTGGTTGTTACGAAGAAAAATGTCAGTTCAATATATCATATAGGAGACACACACAGTGATATTTGAGAAGTGAAATGAAGTTTATTGGATTTACAGAAAGTGCACAATAATTGTTTAAATAAAATTAAGCAGGTGCATAAATTTGGGCACTGCTGTTATTTTATTGATTCCAAAACCTTTAGAACTTATTATTGGAACTCAAATTGGCTTGGTAAGCTCAGTGACCCCTGACCTACATACATAGGTGAATCCAATTATGAGAAAGAGTATTTAAGGGGGTCCGTTGTAAGTTTTCCTCCTCTTTTATTTTTTTTCTGAAGAGTAGTAACATGGGGGTCTCAAAACAACTCTCAAATTACCTGATGACAAATATTGTTCAACATCATGGTTTAGGGGAAGTCTACAGAAAGCTGTCTCAGAGATTTCAGCTGTCTGTTTCCACAGTTAGGAACATATTGAGGAAATGGAAGACCACAGGCTCAGTTCAAATCAAGGCTCAAAGTGGCAGAACAAGAAAAACCTCGGATAAACAGAAGCGACGAATGGTGAGAACAGTCAACAGTCAACTCACAGACCAGCACCAAAGACCTACATCATCTTGCTGCAGATGGAGTCACCGTGCATCGTTCAACCATTCGGCGCACTTTACACAAGGAGATGCTGTATGCGAGAGTGATGCAGAGGAAGACTTTTCTCCACCGACAGCACAAACAGAGCCGCTTGAGGTTTGCTAAAGCATATTTGGACAAGCCAGCTTCATTTTGGAATAATGTGCTGTGGACTGATGAAACTAAAATTGAGTTATTTGGGCATAACAAGGGGCATTGTGCATGGAGAAAAAACAACACAGCATTCCAAGAAAAACACCTGCTACCTACAGTAAAATATGGTGGTGGTTCCATCATGCTGTGGGGCTGTGTGGCCAGTGCAGGGACTGGGAATCTTGTCAAAGTTGAGGGACGCATGGGTTCCACTCAGTATCAGCAGAATCTGGAGACCAATGTCCAGGAATCAGTGACAAAGCTGAAGCTGCACCGGGGCTGGAGATTTCAACAAGACCTTAACCACTTTACCCCCGCCCGTACGGATTTCTCCGTCCCTTTTTCCATCCTTTAACCTCCAGGGACGGAGAAATCCGTACTTTCCGCGTTCCCGACGCTGTCCGCGCTCCCGCTTGTAAACACGCCACCCGCCGCTAGTAAACACGCCGCCGCCCGCTCGCCCGGAGATCAATGAACGGGAAAATCCATTCCCGTTCGTTGATCTAAGCCCCACAATGATCCGCTGCTCTCCTATGGGCAGCGCGATCATTGTGAGAAAAAACTCACGTGTCCAGCCTCCTTATACTTCCTCCAAGCTTCCGGAAGGACGCTTGGAGGTCGCATTAAAACAAAAAGTTACTGTGGCCATCTTGTGGCCAAATAGTAAACTACACCCTACACATTTTTCACATACAAATAAATGACTTTTACACAAAAAATTAACTCATTACCTCCCACACTCCCCATTTTTTTTTTTTTGTAATTAAAAAAAAATTCAAAAATTTACAATTAAAAAAAATACATAAATAGTTACCTTAGGGACTGAACTTTTTAAATATTTATGTCAAGAGGGTATAACACTGTTACTTTATAAACTATGGGATTGTAATTAGGGATGGACGCAAAACTGAAAAAAATGCACCTTTATTTCCAAATAAAATATTGGCGCCAAACATTGTGATAGGGACATAATTTAAATGGTTTTATAACCGGGACAAAAGGGCAAATAAATTTCATGAGTTTTAATTACAGTAGCATGCATTATTTAAAAACTATAATGGCCGAAAACTGAAAAATAATTATTTTTTTCCCCACATTTTTCCTATTTTCCCATTAAAACACATTTAGAAAAAAATAATTCTTGGCATAATGTCCCACCTAAAGAAAGCCTAATTGGTGGCGGAAAAAACAAGATATAGTTCATTTCATTGCGATGAGTAATGATAAAGTTATAGACGAATGAATGGAAGGAGCGCTGAAAGGTGAAAATTGCTCTGGTGCTCAGGGGGTAAAACCCCTCAGTGGTGAAGTGGTTAAACACTGTTTAAAATCTACTAAGGCATTCATGCAGAGGAACAAGTACAACGTTTTGGAATGGCCATCTCAGTCCCCAGACCTGAATATAATTAAAAATCTGTGGTGTGAGTTAAAGAGAGCTTTCCATGCTCGGATGCCATCAAACCTGAATGAACTAAAGACGTTTTGTAAAGAGGAATGGTCCAAAATACCTTCAACCAGAATCCAGACTCTCATTGGAACCTACAGGAATTGTTTAGAGGCAGTAATTTATACAAAAGGATCTACTAAATATTGATTTCATTTATTTTTTTGTGGTGTCTAAATTTATGCACCTGCCTAATTTTGTTAAAACAATTATTGCACACTTTCTGTAAACCCAATAAACTTAATTTCACTTCTCAAATGTCACTGTGTGAGTCTCCTATATGATATATTTAACTGACATTTTTTATCATAACAACCAACGATTAATACAGGAAAATCATGACGATTAACAAGTTTGCCCAAACTTTCGCATCCCACTGTACATTGTCTGGGTACCTTTATGCAGCATTTCAGAACTGCTGAGTAAAGTCACCCCTCTCTGGCTGAGCTCCTGTAATATGTGATTGGAAAGAGAGACACACGCATTTTAAGCAGTTTTGTGATGTATAATCCATCATAGCTATTAAAGACCTAATTTCAAAATTAATCTTGTTTTTCCACCTTATTATATTTAACATTTAAAACTGATTTTGTTGTTGTTGCTGTTTGTGCTAAAACTTTATTCTACAACTAAACATGTCTTGTCGGATTGTAGGATGCATCCATGTTATTCGATTTCAATGTTCAATACAGAGCTAGATTTAATTTCAGAGGGCTGACTGCAATCAAGCCTGGCCGTGTCCTTCCATCTAAATGTAATTATCAATTAAATGTAGTCGTTAGCTGATTAATTAAGGATGCAGTTGCTTTTTCACGTAGGCAATATCTATTAGATAAATGGAATAATGGTGTAAAAATTGTTATAGGCCTACCGAGGCTCCCTTTGTCTGATATTTAAATTTTTAAATGTGCTGTGCAGCCATGGAATATAAAGGAAAATAAGACTGTACTTACTGTAGTAAGTCAAGCCCATTGTTCTGTTTAGCTCTGAAAACTCTGATGTCCCCCAGCACCCCTCAGTGTGTTGCGATATGACTCAGGTAATGATTGCAATCTTTTTTTTATCACCTAATAAATATATTTATATATAATATATATATAAATAAAAAGCCTTAGGCTTTGGTAGAATAGTGTTAGCTGCTAAATATTTGCTGACATTTCGGTGGTGGGGGGCCTGTTAAACTTTAACAGTTAGTTAGTTATAGGCATCTTTAGAGGGAAGGGTAGTGTGAGTAGAGGGTTAGATTAGATAGTAAATATCAGTCAAATTTACCGATATGCTATTATCGGAATGAGCTATTGCCCAGTAGTAAGTATCATAAATGTTATCAATATTCTACTAGAGGGTTTTCCTGGCACCCAAATGACCATGCCACTTTTTTTCCATATACACCGTCATGCTAGTACAAGCTTATTGCTAATCCTGTTGTGTGCTGTGTCCCTTTTCTACATTGGCTGAACATTTGCAGGAGTGGTTTACCTGTAGGGTATCTGGCACCAGCTAACCAGACTTGGAGTCAGTTTATCACACCGGCAAGGGAAAATCCATTGTTTAAAAGTGCAATTATCCTTTAGTATTCCCTTATTTGGGATAATAGTTAAAAGAATATATTCTAATATACTGGATATAATGAACAAACATATTTGCCAGTATACTTATAGGATGCAGCATAGCCATTAAATATGCTCTATCACAGGCCAGAGGTGAACAAACTGCAGTCTGGGTGTTCATAGGTGGTCACCAAAAGCTTCTAAGTGCATATTATGTTTGGCAATATCAGTATTCATTTGATGGTAAGCAAACCTGGGATGCTCCGATAATGTGGCTGGATGAGAGGCTTGGCAGCACTCTGGGCCCAAGCGTATTTGCTCTTTCATAACACATTAACCAGTACAGTACTGCTGTGTAGGACGTACAGTACTGGAAGAAAAAGACAAACGATAGCCCAAATAGTGCAGTATGTCACAAGTATTGAGGATCAAAAGTACTTCTTAAATAATGGTACTCACAAAGGTGGGTTGCGCTAGGGGCAAACGACCACTTCAGGCACGTGGAGTATATTACATCTGACTCCACTCAGGCCTGCCAGCGGTCCTGGACTCGGTCGCTCTCTTAGCAAAAAACCTTTGCGCACCCAAAACAGGTGCGCAAGGCCCCCCTCCTGAATAGGTGGGGGGAGTAGGGTACAGAAAAGAAAAAGAGGAAGGTATAAATAAGGAAGGTTGAGGTGGCTTACCTCATAGACAACAAACTCACTTAATTAAGGAAGTTTTAATGGATAATTAAGCACAGGCAACGTGTTTCGTGGGACTATGCCCACTTCCTCAGGCTAATCAAAAGTGCCGGAGCCATCTATATGCCAGACTCGGGGCGCCGAAAAGAGTAGATAGTAAGTCTGCAGAGTCTATATGCCAGGTCATTATAGCGTTTAGTCTGAGCTCGTTTAATTTTGGACGTTAATTGGATAATTTTGCCCCTGAGAACTGCTTTATGCGCCAGCCAAAAGGTTATTGGAGAGACATCTTCAGAATCATTTAGCTCAAAGTATTGTCTCATGTCTTCAAAAATTTTGAGTCTAGTTGTTAGGTTAATCAGTAGCGAGTCATTTAGTCGCCAGGGAGAAGTGTCACGGTCGGTGTCAACACGCAGAGAGAATCTGATTATTGGCGATCTACAGTATCACCAAGAATGCAGATATATACCCGATTATTGATGATCTGCAGTATCACCGATAATCCGATATATTGCTAACCTCTGGACACCAGCAAAAGAACACAATAGAGACAGTAATATCACGGAAGTGTGGAAATATCCACCACACAGCAATTCCTCAGAGGTGTGGTTACCTCTGAATGGGAACCCCGTGAGTGAGATCCTCTAACCAGGCTGAGTGAGGAATCTCGACCCCCAGCAGTAATCGTCTGCTTGGGGCATGCGTCTCGGAGAGGCAAGCCTCAGAGATAACCCACCAGTGGGAGACGTTCCATTGAAGGGAGAAAGGTCAGACAGGCAAGGGTTCGGCAACGGAGATGTAGGCGGCAGTACAGGAGCGGAAAGCAGAAGAGTAATCGGTAATCAGGCAGAGGTCGGCAACAAGGATCAGATAGGCAAAGGTACAAGATCAGCAAGAGGTAGAGTAGTCAGGGATAGCAAAGGTCAAGACACAGATCAATATACAACAATATTCCTAAGCTAAGGTGTGAAATCCTTAGTATCAACACCAGGGAACTGCACTAAGGTCTGAGCGCTAACACAGAGTGTGTATTCACGACAGCAGACAAGGAGCAACTGACAGACAGCACCTTTCATGCTGGGGAACGCTCTAGCAGCGTCCCCCAGCCGCCCAGCCAATCCCCAGCACTGCTGGAGTCAGCTGACCAGCCTGGTCAGCTGACTCCCCATCGGGAACAATAAAGTTCCTGTCTCCGCGCGCACGCGTTACTCTCCTACAGTGAGCCGGTGAGAGGGCGGGGAAGCCTCTCGGCAGCAAGCGTGCGGCGGAGTCCGTCGGACTTACGGACTCCGCCGGCTGCCCCATTGCCCGCGCCGGCAGCAGAGCTGAATCCCCCTGGGATGCGGAGTCCGCCGCCACGTGCGTTCCAGCGGCGGCTCCGTCATCCCTTACAAGAAGCCACAGGTCTAACATTAGACCAACCAAAAGCTGAAAGTACAATATCAGGGTCAGACCAACTGTTTGGAATGTGTTGAGTGTAGAGTAAAGAAGAGATCAGGCTCGTGGAGAAGAGTACATGGTCTATTTTAGTATATGTATTGTGCGAGGCAGAATAAAATGTAAAACTTTGTTTAGAGCGATATAGTTCCCTCCACGAATCCGATACAGCTAGTTCATCAAGCAAGCCTTGAAATTTATTTCTGTTTTTCTTGGAAAGCCTATCTGGAGAGGGAAATGATTTATCCAATTTGTCAACATTAGTAAGGTTAAGGTCCCCTGTCCATATAATAGGAGCACTTGAAAGGGTGAGGAGTTTCTTAAATACAACAATATTTACGGTTTGGAGGGCCTGGTCTGGAGGAGCATACATGTTTATAAGAGTTATTGGTTTAGAGTGTAGAGTCCCGTGGGGTACATGAAACCTACCCAGGGGGTCTTCTATAGTGGCGATTATTTGAAATGGGATCCCATTTTTCAATAATGTAATAACCCCTTTTTTTGTTGGCCATTCGAGATGTATAGAACGTATTGAATTTCTTATGAAAATATTTTGGGGTCGAGGATTAAGAGAAGTGAGTTTCCTGCAGACATTTTATATCTGGGTTGTGTTTTAACATGTCAATGTATGTATGAATTAAACCCCCGGACATTACAAGTAAGGAGTTTAACCATTATCTATTGGTAGGGAGGAGATAAGTGTGGCTTTATCTTTTTATTTTAAAGCCCTAGTTAGGGTTTTTTTTTATGCATATTTGTATATGGTGTGTGCATAACGCAAGGTATCCTATTTGAGTGATGACCACTAAACATTACACAAGCAGTCAGAGCACCATAAAGTTTAGTGATTCTGATCCAATGTATGTCATTTTGTCCAGCCTCCACTTCCATAGCAGCAGCCATTGAATAAGCCGTTATAAAACTCTCTTTCCAATGATGTAAGATATATAATCTTTTTTGTTTGCCTGAATAACAAAAGAAACATTTTCAGTACTACTAGACATACCAAGATGCTGGCTATTAAAAGTTCCATTGCAATATTAAAAAAGAATTCAGTGAAATTAAAAGTCTACAGTTCAAAAACGAATAATCTTTCATGAATGGAAAAAACAAAAAAACACTAAACAGGAAAAGGACTGCTCATTTCTAAAGCTACGAAGCATAACTATTCCTTTGATGAGGGAAAAAGCTTTACGTTCATTTCGTACCATTATTGTCTCCACTTTAATCAGATGAGTTGCACCACTGGGGAGCTGACATACACAGAAGAATTCACAAAAACAGTTCACTCTCAAATATTGTATATTTGTCACAGAAAACTAATATTCATGATGTTACTAAGTTTACGTCTGTGTTATTTACAAAAAGCTGCATCACAATGCCTTGTCTGCATCCCCATCCATCTTTCCTGCTAACCCTAATGCTACACTAATACAGTATAGTAATATCAGTTTATTCCACGCTGATCAAATAGTCAAAACTGATGCTTCCTCATCTTCCTGATTAGGCCTTTATGTTTCTTTCCCAGCAACCCAGCAGCCTATACAGATTTCCTTGTGATCGGACTACAGCAATACCATCCTTTCTCTACTTCCTGAGGCCAGACTCTGACCCCTGCAATCCACTATGAACGCAGCTGCCAGGCTCATTCACTCCTCCCACTGCTCCTCTTCTCAAGTCCCTTCACTGGCTTTCTGTCCCCTCAGAATTACATTTGTACTGTTCTGCCTGGCCTACAAATCCATCCACCAAACCTTCATGCGTGACAAACACAAAAAAAGCAATTGCTCACTCCCACACAGCACTTAGCTATTTCAATTGGTCTGCAGACAGCTTCCTCAGCCAATCAAAAGTGCATATGCTTGCACCTGTGTCTGCAATACCAAATCCAGCAAGAGCTGAGAGGGACGGCCATAGACAGGAGAGAGGGTTCAGTCACACACAATGTTTCCGTCTCAGCTCTTGCTGTATTTGCTATTGGAGACACAGGTGCAAGTATACTTTTGATTGGCTGACTAGGCTGTCTGCAAACCATTTGAAATAGCGAAGTGCTGTGTAGGAGTGAGCAATTGCTTCTTTTGTGTTTGGCATTCAATTCTGTGTCAGCTGTGGGTCATTCCCCTGGTGGTGGGAGCACTGGGGTCCACCTGCGCTGCCCTTTTGGTGTTGCATGTGGAGTGGGGGTCCTGGGCAGTGGCAAAGCCCGGGACCCCGCCTCATGTGCCCCAGTGTTTAGTGATTTTATGCACTCATACATTTCATACCTCATCCAGAGATACTCCCCAACACGCTCTCTCTTCTCTTCCAACTCTCTACAGGTGTCCACCCCTCGCATCACTTGTTCCCTTGTGAGTCATGAGGCTAAAAGACTTACTTGTGCATGCCCTGACCGGATGCTTTTGTCTGCAGCTGGGATTATTGACACAGGAACCCTATTTGACAAGCTTTTGTTGAAAAGGTGTAAATTGGTGGTTTGAAGGTGAATGTGAGAAGCCTCTGGACTATCTAGAGACTTCCTATTACTGAGGTAATTATCTAACTTTTTCTGCATACAGGTATACTTTAAACATCTTATAATTTCAGGGGTAATATATGGCATTGTATATAGTGAACCTCAAAGTATTTTGCAATAAGCCTAATTCAACCTTTAAATAATGATATCTATGTGCAAGAACACGCAAGCAGCATAAATCTTGTGCTCTTCATTATTTCATAATAAAGCAAAATGCAGCTGTAAACTAGGGTGAAATAACAAGTAAACAAAGCCAAATGTCTCTAATAATGCTGCTGAAATAAACTAACATTTCCTGTTCTGCAAAACAAAACATTTTAATTTCTTTCTTCTCCTAATTGGCTTCACCTCATTACTCGCATTGACTTTTAGATGAAAACAAATACTTGTCACATTTTTAATTCTTTTCTCATAGAGAAAAGGACTTATGTGTGATTATACCTGTCAGTTAAGAAAA
This sequence comes from Hyperolius riggenbachi, assembly GCF_040937935.1. Taxonomy (NCBI): domain Eukaryota; kingdom Metazoa; phylum Chordata; class Amphibia; order Anura; family Hyperoliidae; genus Hyperolius; species Hyperolius riggenbachi. The sequence goes on along the minus strand of NC_090647.1, from coordinate 161,606,084 downwards.
AAATATTTTATTTCCAATGAGTTACAGTAATGAGGAAGATGTTCCCACCCAAGTAACGATTACGGAGATTCAGCGCCTGCTGCTGAAGAGAGAAAGCTATAGCTAAACCATCCAGGAGTGCAAAATAAAAGCCCTCTGTGTTTATACAGGCAGGGATTACTGCTGTTCTATGTGTGAGCTCACTCATGGGAATCCATAGGATTTGCTTTAATTGGGACAGCAAGAAGAACAGCACCAGCCTGTCAGTTCCACAGGCCACCAGAGCACAGCCAGCAAGCGCAAAGTATTTACATTAATGGGCTGATAAAGTAATGGTAGAAAGAGCAGTTTAGGTAACCTGAAGCAACACACACATCAGATTTCACAAGCTTTCTATTCAAATGGTTGTTTCCTATATTAATAAATATGCCAGTGTTTTTCTGCAATGCAGTTTGAACATGATTTTTTACATGAAAATGACTGTAAAATATTATTTTATTTAGTATGCCTATATGGATTAGCTAGACACGTTATTTGAATAGGTCTTTGTTCAGTTCCAGGGCTTTTCAGCTAAACTGGAAAAGATGTTCTGAGTTTGGAAGGTACACGATTAGGGTCAACAGGTAAAAGTATACTGGTGGTTTGCTCTGACTTGCAGAGGACACATATAGCAGCCACGTGCCAAAAACAACAAAAAGGTGTGGAAAGACTGCCTTGTGTCTGAAGGGCATGTTATGGTTTACAGTAAAAGTAAAGCCACATAAAAAAAATAGATACCTATGCAGAGGGAAAGCTCTGGATTCCATAGAGCCTTCCTAATCCTCTCTCCATGGCCTCAGTCTTCCACTGTGCCCCCATTGAAGTTCTTCAACCAACTGGCTGAATACGCCTTTGAGAGTTCGGAACTATTTGCATGCCCGAGTGCTTTAAAAAATGAGCAGGTTTGCTCTCAGGGCCGGTGCTTTCATAGAGGCAAAAGGGGGAACTTGCCCCAGAGCCTGTAGAGGCCCACCAAGGTGTGTTTCCCCTCCTCTCCAGCTATGGTGACCCCATATATGCATGCAGGGAAAGAGGAAGAGAGGTGCTGTGAGGAGAAGTCCAGAGTGTAAAGCATGGATGATTTCTGGAAGTTGGCTTGGAGGCTGCGGGGTGGGGGGGGGGGGCATTGCTAGGGGGCCCCCTCAAGTTACTTTTGCCCCAGGCCCCATTGTAGCTAGAACTAGCCCTGTCTGCACTACAGTTTAAGCTAGCAAGTGCGTAGTACGGATGTGCCCATAATCAGAAGCACTTAGTGATGCAAGTGGTTCACTTTATTAGATGGCTGAAAATTCAGCATTCAAGCGTATTAGTGGATAAACCAATGTTGATCTGTCTTCAGTCGTCTTCTCTGTGTAGAAGCACCATCCAGGGATCCAATATGGAAGCCATTGAAGCACTCCAAATGAGTCCTCGGTCGGATTGGGATAGTAAATCACAGGCTATTTGTGCCACATACACAGCCGGCCAGCATTCATTCCTAAATTGTGGTCCCAATATATAAATTTTAAGTCCACAGCCTATAGTGGGTCAATGCAACACCAGCTGTACAATTAATCGGGAGTGGGCTTGCCAAACTTCCTGTCACGGGACCAGCTATTGCTCAATGACCCTTTGATCTTACAAGCTATTTCCACAAATATCTATGGTATTGCAACAGTACTAGTGGGGGTGGTGCCTCCTTGTTATAAATTACTACAAATATCTAAACAAAAAAAAGGAGCCGTGTAATGTTCAAGCTCCTTCTACCTCTGGTCTCAACCTTGTTCAATTGTGCCACTCTTTCAGATTCACACTACAAGGCAAACATGGCTGTTGCTTCACAACTGCGATGGCTAACCTTAACCACCACCCCCACCATCTATGGTTAGCTGTGGGGGATGGTGGTTAAGATAAGCTTTGTGGAGGAGGGAGTTAAGGCTAGCCATAGGCAGGTGGTTAAGGTTAGCCGTGGGGAGGTGGGGTAGGTTAGACCTCAGTAGAGAGAGGGTTCAGAGTGTGAATAGGGTTATGTTTAGCTGTAGTAAATTCTCTGTAGTTATTACCATATGTTACTATCGTCATTTGCACTGTAACAGTAGAATAATGGTAAATTAATCCAATATTCTACAATTGGCTTTTCTGGCCATTCAAATTTCCTGGTGCCCTTTTTTATGTACTCGTTAATATTCTTAACAGAGTGGGTGAGCTGACTTATTGCAGTCAGGTAAGGCCTTCCTGCTTTAACATAATGTGTGAGGGTAGTCCTGACCATAGCACTGCTGCCAGGGTTCTATGAGCATTATGACATAATATGACATAATATTCCCTGAATTCCAAGCCGGATAACCTTTACAAACACATGTAATAATAGATTTACAAATATGTTCACGTTCCCCTACTCACTGATAACGATATTAAATGAAGTCTATATTAAATGAAGTAACAAATAAACATCTGTCAGTGTGGAAAACCAGAAAGCATGACAATGGAAGGTAGATTTTAATAGGAAGTGCTGTGCACTGAAATAATGACATTATTCTCAAAAGGCATCTTACGCGTATCCTGATAATCTATAGCTATTCCTATTGCTTGACATTTTGTGAACTATATTACTACTGCCAGACATATAAGATATGTCATGAAATAAGGCAGTAAATACTACTTTAGACATAGTTGAATGAGGCCACACACTTGCTGCTACACTTGTGGACTAAGTAGAGATGATCTGATCCATATGAAATTATAGATAAAAGTATTAAAAGATTAAAGTATTTGTTTCACAGTGTTCTGAGGATATGGACAAGTATAGTGTAAGCAAGTAAAGACCATTAAGCAAGTCTACAGTAGCATAACTGGGATGTCCTATATAGCATACACGGATATCTTTCACTGCAAGGCAAAGCATCTGCTGGTGTTCCCTACTGGTGTGTTCCTTAAAGGGGAACCAAACTATATATATATATATATATATATATATATATATATATATATATATATATATATATATATATATATATATATATGTATATATATACAGTGGGTTGCAAAAGTATTCGGCCCCCTTGAAGTTTTCCACATTTTGTCATATTACTGCCACAAACATGAATCAATTGTATTGGAATTCCACATGAAAGACCAACACAAAGTAGTGTACACGTGAGAAGTTGAAAAAAAATCATACATGATTCCAAACATTTTTTACAAACAAATAACTGCAAAGTGGTGTGTGCATAATTATTCAGCCCCCTTTGATCTGAGTGCAGTCAGTTGCCTATAGACATTGCCTGATGAGTGCTAATGACTAAATAGAGTGCACCTGTATGTAATCTAATGTCAGTACAAATACAGCTGCTCTGTGAGGGCCTCAGAGGTTGTCTAAGAGAATATTGGGAGCAACAACACCGTGAAGTCCAAAGAACACACAAGACAGGTTCAAGACAGGTCAGGGATCAAGTTATTGAGAAATTTAAAGCAGGCTTAGGCTACAAAAAGATTTCCAAAGCCTTGAACATCCCAAGGAGCACTGTTCAAGTGATCACTCCGAAATGGAAGGAGTATGGCACAACTGTAAACCTACCAAGACAAGGCCATCCACCTAAACTCACAGGCCGAACAAGGAGAGCGCTGATCAGAAATGCAGTCAAGAGGCCCATGGTGACTCTGGACAAGCTGCAGAGATCTACAGCTCAGGTGGGAGACTCTGTCCATAGGACAACTATTAGTCATGCACTGTACAAAGTTGGCTTTTATGGAGGAGTGGCAAGAAGAAAGGCATTGTTAACAGAAAGCAAAAGAAGTCCCGTTTGCAGTTTGCCACAAGCCATGTGGGGGACACAGCAACCATGTGGAAGAAGGTGCTCTGGGCAGATGAGACCAAAATGGAACTTTTTGGCCAAAATGCAAAACGCTATGGCGGAAAACTAACACTGCACATCACTCTGAACACACCATCCACACTGTCAAATATAGTGGTGGCAGCATCATGTTCGGGGGGTGCATCTCTTCAGCAGGGACAGGGAAGCTGGTCAGAGTTGATGGGAAGATGGATGGAGCCAAATACAGGGCAAACTTGGAAGAAAACCTCTTGGAGACTGCAAAAGACTTGAGACTGGGGCAGAGGTTCACCTACCAGCAGGACAATGACCCTAAACATAAAGCCAGGGCAACAATGGAATGGTTTAAAACAAAACATATCTATGTGTTAGAATGGCCCAGTCAAAGTCCAGATCTAAATCCAATCGAGAATCTGTGGCAAAATCTGAAAACTGCTGTTCACAAACGCTGTCCATCTAATCTGACTGAGCTGGAGCTGTTTTGCAAAGAAGAATGGGCAAGGATTTCAGTCTCTAGATGTGCAAAGCTGGTAGAGACATACCCTAAAAGACTGGCAGCTGTAATTGCAGCAAAAGGTGGTTCTACAAAGTATTGACTCAGGGGGCCGAATAATTACGCACACCCCACTTTGCAGTTATTTATTTGTAAAAATTGTTTGGAATGATGTATGATTTTCGATCCACTTCTCACATGTACACCACTTTGTATTGGTCTTTCATGTGGAATTCCAATACAATTGATGCATGTTTGTGGCAGTAATGTGACAAAAGGTGGAAAACTTCTAGGGGGCTGAATACTTTTACAACCCACTGTATATACCGTATATAAAAGATTTGACCATATTGCACCCATAGCATTATAAATAGAAAGTATAAATGTACTACCTAGCTACCCCACCATTGTTAAAAAAAATTTGATAAGTGGGTTGCTTCATCAAATTCAGGCTATCACCATCTTTAAAAACATAAAAAAAACTTGATGATTTTTCTGCAATGATGCATGCATTTGAGATTCTGGGAGCAGTGGTGGGGGAGGGGGGTTGCCTGTGATTAGTTAAAATGTTTATACTTAAAAAAAAATCAGGATTTCATATAAAAATTGAATGTTAATTATTGTGCAAGCATGATCAATTCTTTATTTGGTTCAGCTCTAAGGCCTCTTTTCCATGGGTAGCTGAACTGCTCTCTTGCTGGACAGTTTGGCCTCCTGGCGAAAGGCTACATGTGCTTTTTTGCATTTACATGCAGCTGAATGGTAGCATTACCCAGCGTGGTAGAACCATCTGATGTCACATCTGAGAATGGCAACCACCACACACAGATGCAACTACATGGGGGGGGGCTGTCCACCACCCTTGCTGAGACCAGCAAGCGCCCAGCTGGTGAATGTGAGCAGCTGACAGGTGGTAAATTGACCGCATTCAAGCATGGAAGCCAGAAGGACTGGTTCAGAGGTAAGAGCATCTATAACATTTTAAAATGATCTGGCATGAAAGGAGTTGTAAATCAACATTTGAATTGCAAGGAAATGTATCCTTTACATTCGTATAGCAAAGGAACTGAGTTCCATGCTGTATCCAAAATTCCAGTATGACTTGTTGAACAATCTTGTATTTGTGTCTAAATAGAATTGCCTGGATATGTTTGCAATTACTGTAAAAGCAGAAAATCAAAGCGCAATGGGAAATTTGGGAAATTAGTTTGTTTACTGCGCTGATTTTTTAGTCTAGAAGGCTGAAGCAGTAACATTTGGAATGTATCTGGGGTCTGCATTAAGTAGACAGTTTATGACATGAATCATCTTAGTAGCACTCGTTCTGCTGACACTAAAGCAATTTACATTTTGTTTTCTTTCTGCTAATTCTTTTCTGTAATCTTAAGCAGGTTACATCTGGAGAATAGGCTAGCAGCTCAGTAAAAGGGTGACATTTCTGACAGCATATTATTACCATGTGTCTGTGTGCTGGCACCAGAAACTGCTGTGCTGGGAAATATTTTCATATTTTCTATGTTTCTGAACTGTGATCCTTTATATCTCAGTTAATAGTAGAATGTGCACTTTGTTAGAAGGTTAATTATTTACTATACATTGAGGCCGCTTTTACACATTTTTTGGGTTGCGGTGTGATGCGATGCCCCACTGCAACTCAAAAAAAGACAACCATATGACCATTTACATAGTGCCGCTTCCCACTCAGTGACATAATCACTGCTTGGCAGGAAGTACGTCACTGGGATTCCTGTCAGTCCGTGCATGTCACAATGCACCACACTCTGCTGTTTACCCTATATGCATCACTCATAGACTTCCATTACCCCAAGCACCATGTGTTAAACGTGGTGCTTGCAGTAACGTGCTGCTGCCCTTGCGTCGGCTTGGATACTTCTGGTGCACCGCAATAAGTGTGAAAGTCTTTGACTTTAATTGCTTTTGTGGTTCCTTTCTGTAAAATAGGGTAACTCAATGCATGAATTACCTGGAAGTGTAAAAGGGCCCTAAAGGGAATGCATTCTGGAATTCGGCAGTATTATTTACAACATGTGAAAGTGGAACATATGGTTTTGGATTAGTTTCTTCTAGAGATGAGGTTTTGAATTTTTAATTCAGTTCTGAATGCTTCAGCACCGAAAAAAACCTTTACATTTGTGGGTTATGGCGGAGTGGTGGTGGTAGGGGGTTTAATGTGCCAAAGTTGTTGTCCCTTCCCAGTGTGCTCCACCTTGCGTTCAGTCTCTCCAATACTTCCTCCTTCCGGCTGTGAATGTGTACAGAAATGGATCATTTTTTGATGGTAACCAGATTAGCTCACGTGTTGGAGATTCCTTGAGGTTTCCCGGGAGGAGGTGGGGGCATTGATGACCTGGGGGGGGGGGGGGTCATGGTGGCATTTGGGATTCCCTTTTAAAAAGGGGACCCCCAGATACCCACGCGCTCCCCAGTTGATATGAGTAATAGGGGTACTTACCCATTTCCACAAATTACCAATTTCCACAAAGAGTTAAAATGAAAAGAAAAAACGCAACAACAAAAAGGGTAATTTAAGGTTCTTAATTAAACATAAATACGTACCTTTCGTTACTTTCACGACAATACCCTTGGAAATGATCCAGCGCCATATCCTCTTGATACCTGATAAATGACAGAGAATGCCGCATGCGGTGATCCCTGCCCCGATGACCGCCGAACAGCGCCGCATGCATTGATCTCATTTCCAGCCTGGACTTGCTATACTAATTATAACAAGCCCAAGAGACTCTAGCATGCATGAGGGGTTTGCTTTTACCCACCCTTAGGTTTTTAGATGTTTGGCTCCCCACGAACGTTTGTTTCCTAAATTTTCACGGTAAAATTGGCCATCCCTAGTTATGTCATGTCATGCTGCAAATAAAGCACACAAATGCTCAGGCAAAAGGTTGGGGGAAAACCATGATGTCATGTTTCACACTTACAGTCTATGTGAGTACACAAGGAAAGAGGGCAGTAACGTAAGCAATGAAAGATAAACAGTGTTTAGATGTCAGTTGTAGAGCATACATGAAATAAAGGCAACTGGAAAAAAGGGCGCAGGGGACTACCGCCAGTAGAACATTGCTACAATTAGCAATATTCTACTGCTGGATTCAATGGTAAAATATTGGTAATATTTACCAATATTTTACTATAGCTGAAATCTAACCGTACTCTCTCACAGAACCCTCCCTCTCCTGATGCCTAACCTTAACTCTGAAGCGTGGCTGGATGGTGTAATGGTTAAGGGCTCTGCCTCTGACACAGGAGACCTAGGTTCGAATCTTGGCTCTGCCTGTTCAGTAAGCCTGCACCTATTCAGTCGGAGACCTTGGTCAAGACTCCCTAACACTGCTATTGCCTATAGAACGCGTCCTAGTGGCTGCAGCTCTGGCGCTTTGAGTCCGCCAGGAGAAAAGCGCGATATAAATGTTCTGTGTTTGTTTGTTTGTTTAACCCCCCCCTGGTGGTGCCTAACCCTATGACCCCATTGGTGGTGCCCAACCCTAAGACCCCTCCCTGGTGGTGCCTAAACCTAAGACCCCTCTGGTGTCTAACTATAAGACCCCCCTGGTGGTGTCTAAAGCAAAGACCCTCCCAGTGCCTAACCCTAAGACCCCCCTGGTGGTGCCTAACCCCCCAAGGGGGTGCCTAAAACTTAACCGCCCACACCCACCCCCGCCGCAAAGCCATGAAGGTAAATCTCGGGGCCAAGAGGCACCTGATTAGCAGCAATGACAGCAAATTTCAGACATGCGATAGTATCGCTGTCACTGTGGGCTTGCGGAGCTCCGTGCCCGCTATGCAATGCCGCAATTAGGGTTTGCGCAAGCCCCCGGCACCTGCAATGTTATGTACTGTCATTGCCGCTAATTGGGCTCCTCCCAGTGACAAAATTTACCTTCCTTGCCACGTTTCACAGCTATTATAAAAGCCACAATTTGTGGCAAAGAAAGTAAATTTCAGCGCCAGAAGGTGTACGATAATGGGTGCCACCATGCTCCCAAATATCCTCTCCTTTACAACTTTACAATAGGCGCCCATGGCGGCACCGTTTTTTCTGTATGGGCTCCTGCGCCCTTTTTACCTGATTCGTCAGCATGGACTTTCTCCATTGGGGACAGAATGCAACATTTACATCTTTAACAATAGAGTACTTACCGTATGTATATTCTAAGCAAAGGGCACACCGATTTAGCTATATTCCAACGCTGTTTCAATATTTGCCAGGAGTGAACATTTAACTAAGTACTAATGCTGTTCCAATACCTGTTTTTCCCACGTCTCATTTTAAACGGGCTTTAATTGACCATTTCCAAAGCTACAGGTATGATCTACAATATGTAACAGAAAATATTACATTTCCTTACTGATAATTATCATGGTTAAATGGGAAATTGCTCTACCTACAGCAGTTTTGTTTTATGAAATGAATACAATTTTCTTTTCTTCCTACATTACCTTGACAATGACATTGATGCAGTTGATTTGCCCATGGAACATCGTTTCTTTAGGGTGATTTTTAATTCATGAACAGTGACTTTCATGCCTTTGAATGTCACTGTAGATGCACAATGCTCAGGCATGATGAGCACCTAATGAGCATTTGCTGTCTATTAATTTCTGCTGCATTCTGATGAAAGGAGGGACAGTGAAATTCTGACATCTTTGTCCCCATCACATCGCATGCAGAATATCAATTAAGGTTTCAGGTTTTGTTTCCTGCCTTCCATAATTGATTTTGCTTCTGTTGCTTCCCATTTTAGCAAAGACCCAACTCAAAAGTCATTTCAAGTAGCATTGTGCTAGCAAACATATCAGTCTAATTAGGGGAGCTGGAATATTTTGACAAACATTAGTCGAGATGCTTACACTAATGGCCCACTGAAAAGTTGGCAATTTGTTTGTAATTTCGCAAAGGTTAAACTGGCGACAGACAAGAAAAGGGAGATTTTCAGACAGCTCACAAACAGAGATGAGAAAGCTGAGCTAATCTACTGTAAGTGGAAAATATGACTTTTCCTTAAGAATTATTGTAATTTGTGTATAGGGGTCTATTCATAATGTTAATATTTGATGCCACTGTTCCAGAGATGCTCCCTTTGGAGAAGTCAGTCATGTGACCCCTCTAGCAAGCATGGAACTAGCAGAAGAGTGGGTGTTCTCCATATAGAGAGTAGGAAATGGAGCGACATGACACAACCAAACAGGTGCTTTCAGTTTATTTGTTGCAAAAAAACACAGGCATGCAATTCACAAAACAATGTGTGTATTGTTAGTGAACTAAATTATTACAATTTAAATTAAAAATGAATTGACTACAGTAATTATTAAATGCATTTTATATCACATTTCTATTTACTGTATATACAGACCATCACTGCAGGGTGTGTCACAGAATAGCCCCTGTCCGAGTCCCACATTCACTGTTTGTTCCTATCAGGGCCGGCGCTACCATATGGGCAAAGGGGGCAAATGCTCCAAATGCCTCAGCATCCATAGGGGCTCCCAAGTCTCTGCCACCACCCCACTAAATCCCCCTCCCCCTCCCCCAACATTACGGAGACAGTGGTGACAGTCACACATTCACCTCCTCTGAGTTCCAGGTGTTACAGGTCTGCAAGTTTATACTTGAATTGGTTTGTATTCAAGTTTATAGAATATATAAGATGATACAGTTATGGAAGTGACAAGATAGAAACAAAAGACTTAGAATATCTGCAATGCTGATGCTAATGTGCAATGATTATGACTAATGAGCATACTGTGTGTACACAGAATTTGCATGAGTGCCAAGATGTGTCCCGATGACTTTCAGTATGTCCTTCAGAATGTAATAAATGAGCTATGCCTATGTTCTTACTGTAGAGTATGTTCTAGAAATATTAATTTTTCTAACAGCAGAATGCTATAATAGTTATATGAACACAGGGCTCCGGGAAACACAAAAGGGTAACTTACTTTTGCTATAAATGTTATTATTATTATTATTATTATTATTATTATTATTATTATTAATCATGTACTGAACTACAATCATATATTACCATCCATTTGAACATAGATTTCAATCCCTTGCATACCTAAGATGAAGTTTTATGATATAGGTGTATTTAGTACAGGCAACGTGTTTCGCGGGTCTCAACCTGCTTCCTCAGGCCAATCACAGTGCCAATTAGAAGAAAAACCAATAGCAAAGGGAGCCTCCCTTTGCTATTGGTTTTTCTTCTAATTGGCACTGTGATTGGCCTGAGGAAGCAGGTTGAGACCCGCGAAACACGTTGCCTGTACTAAATAAAATTCTTTGTTCATACAAGAATTTCATTATTGAGGTAAGCCACCTCACCTTTTTTTTATTTTAAACTGGTTTAAGCCCATTTTATACATACCAGGGCGCCTCTTTCCCTTTAACTGTGCTTAACTTACCCCCTAACGTCCCCTGTTGTAGGGGTTGAGACAGAACACCTGTGGTCCTTACCACAGAGGTTCACTGTCACTTTTCATAAGGAGAGCGACCACATCCAGGTCTGGCCGGATCACCCTGAATGGAGTCGGGTTCATTGTCTCCACCTGCTTGATGCGGTTGTTTGCCCTCTTGCAACCTGCCTTTGTGAGTAGTATTTAGAATTTTCTTTCTTCACGCTTTTCCTATCTAATATACTACACTATTTGGGCTCCCATTTTTGTCTCCTGTACCTTTTTGCCTAGGGTGTTGCGACACCCCTCCAACTTTCCCTATGTTCATGATACCCTGGACCTCCATGTAAGGAGGTAGCAGTTGCATGTCCAATACAAACCCTGGGTCACTCTGCTCAGGTGGAGATAGCAGTATGCATGTCCTAGACACACCCTGGGTCACTCTGCAGAGGAGTTAGTCAGGTAGTCAGGTGTGCATGAATGCCAGACTGAAGAGGTGGGTTTTCAGTTTAGACTTAAATGCTTCCAGGGATGGAGCTGTCCTGATTGGGTGTGGCAGGGAGTTCCAAAGTGTAGGGGCAGCATGACAAAAGGCTCTGTCTCCAAAGGTTTTGAGGTGGACTCTGGGGGGGGACCAAGGTGTTAAGTCCTTTTGATTTAAGATTGTGGGGGGTGTGATACAGTTGCAACAAGTCCTTCAGGTATCCAGGGCCCAGATTGTGCAAGGATTTTAATGTCAGTAAGCCAATCTTGAACAAAATTCTCCATTTTATCGGTAGCCAGTGGAGTGAGCTCAGGGTTGGTGTTATGTGGCAATGGTGGGGTTGGCTTGTTAACAGCTTTGCGGCAGCATTCTGTACTAATTGCAGGCAGCGTAGGTCTTTCTTATGAAGGCCTGTGTATAGAACATTGCAGTAGTCCAATCTTGATGTGACGAACTAGGGTTTGAAGATCCTCTGAAGGAATGAGGTGTTTAATCTTTGCAATATTCCTTAGGTGAAAGAAGGAATGTTTCACAACAGCTGAGATTTGATTCCTGAAGCTTAATTTCCCATCAATCAGTACTCCCAGGCTGTGCACACAGTCTGAGTTGTTCATGTCTGAGCTCCCTATCCTTAGCGGTGCTGGTTGAGACTGGGGCTGCTTTGCTGTTGGGCCCTGACCCCTGATAACAAGAATCTCAGTTTTGTCAGCATTAAGTTTTAGCCAATTATTCTTCATCCACTCTTGAAGCTCAGCTAAACATGCGTTTATTTGTGGAGTAGGGTCTGTGACGCCAGGTTTGAATGACAAATATAGCTGGGTGTCATCAGCATAGCAATGATATGTCAGGCCATGTTTTTGTATGATTTCTCCAAGTGGCAGCACGTATATGGTGAAAAGTAAAGGGGATAATATTGCACCCTGAGGTACACCGTATTTTGGTGGTACAAGGTTGGAGAGGAAGGGCTCTAAGGCTACCCTTTGTGTTCTGCCAGCCAGGAAGGAGTTGAACCACCAGAGAACAATGCCATCTATGCCACAGTACTCTTGTAGCCTGTTGAGCAAGATTTCATGATCGACTGTGTCAAAAGCCGCTGAGAGGTCGAGCAAAATAAGGATGGAGCATTGACCCTTGTCTCTTGCCATGAACAGATCATTGCAAATCTGGCTGAGGGCTGTTTCACATGCTGTTTCTGGAGAGCCTGGTTTCAAGTTGGAGGTAGCAATGCGCATGTCCTAGACACACCCTGGGTCACTCTGCGCAGGCTGAGGTAGCAGCGTGCATGTCCTAGGCACACCCTGGGTCACTCTGCACAGGTGGAGGTAGCAGTTTGCATGTCCTACACACACCCTGGGTCACTCTGCGCAGGTGGAGGTAGCAGTGTGCATGTCCTAGGCACACCCTGGGTCAGTTTGCGCAGGCTGAGTTAGCAGTGTGCATGTCCTAGACACACCCTGGGTCACTCTGCACAGGTGGGGTAGTAGTGTGCATGTCCTAGACAGATAGATCCCGGTCTGATCAGATTATGATCTGAAAAGGATCTATCTTTTGGCCACCTTGAGGCCGGTTTCACCCTGAATATTATCCGTAGCGGTGCGTTGGGGGCACAGGTGGGGGTAGCAGCGTGCATGTCCTAGTCACACCCTGGGTCACTCTGCACAGGTGGGTGTAGCAGCGTGCATGTCCTAGGCACACCCTGGGTCACTCTGCACAGGTGGGTGTAGCAGCGTGCATGTCCTAGGCACACCCTGGGTCACTCTGCACAGGTGGAGGTAGCAGCGTGCATGTCCTAGGCACACCCTGGGTCATGTCCTAGACACACCCTGGGTCAGTCTGCGCAGGTGGGGTAGCAGTGTGCATGTCCTAGACACACCCTGGGTCACTCTGCACAGGTTAATGTGCTGCTTCATCACTCAGGGCCTCTGTGAGAGTGATCTGAATGCTCCTTTAAAATCTTATTGCATCAGCTTTATAAATTATTTGAAGTACTATGAGTATATTATAGTAATACCATTAGTAATAATAGTTTCATATCTTGAACATATGGGTACCAACTCATTTTATCTGGGAATATTGCGCCCTGAGGTACACTGTATTTTGGTGGTACAGGGTTGGAGAGGAAGGGCCCTAAGGCTACCCTTTGTGTTCTGCCAGCCAGGAAGGAGTTGAACCACCAGAGAACAATGCCATCTATGCCACAGTACTCTTGTAGCCTGTTGAGCAAGATTTCATGATCGACTGTGTCAAAAGCCGCTGAGAGGTCGAGCAAAATAAGGATGGAGCATTGACCCTTGTCTCTTGCCATGAACAGATCATTGCAAATCTGGGTGAGGGCTGTTTCACAGCTGTGATATTTCCTGAAGCCAGATTGAACAGGGTCAAGGATGCTGTTTCTGGAGAGCCTGATTTCAAGTTGGAGGTAGCAATGTGCATGTCCTAGACACACCCTGGGTCACTCTGCACAGGCTGAGGTAGCAACGTGCATGTCCTAGGCACACCCTGGGTCACTCTGCGCAGGCTGAGGTAGCAGCGTGCATGTCCTAGGCACACCCTGGGTCACTCTGCACAGGTGGAGGTAGCAACGTGCATGTCCTAGGCACACCCTGGGTCACTCTGCGCAGGTGGGGGTAGCAGCGTGCATGTCCTAGGCACACCCTGGGTCACTCTGCACAGGTGGAGGTAGCAGCGTGCATGTCCTAGACACACCCTGGGTCACGCTGCGCAGGCTGAGGTAGCAGCGTGCATGTCCTAGGCACACCCTGGGTCACTCTGCACAGGTGGAGGTAGCAGCGTGCATGTCCTAGACACACCCTGGGTCACTCTGCACAGGTGGAGGTAGCAGCGTGCATGTCCTAGGCACACCTTGGGTCACTCTAGTCTGCACAGGTGGAGGTAGCAGTTTGCATGTCCTACACACACCCTGGGTCACTCTGCGCAGGTGGAGGTAGAAGTGTGCATGTCCTAGGCACACCCTGGGTCAGTTTGCGCAGGCTGAGGTAGCAGTGTGCATGTCCTAGACACACCCTGGGTCACTCTGCACAGGTGGGGTAGCAGTGTGCATGTCCTAGACACACCCTGGGTCACTCTGCGCAGGTGGAGGTAGCAGTGTGCATGTCCTAGGCACACCCTGGGTCACTCTGCACAGGTGGAGGTAGCAGTTTGCATGTCCTACACACACCCTGGGTCACTCTGCGCAGGTGGAGGTAGAAGTGTGCATGTCCTAGGCACACCCTGGGTCAGTTTGCGCAGGCTGAGTTAGCAGTGTGCATGTCCTAGGCACACCCTAGGTCAGTTTGCGCAGGCTGAGTTAGCAGTGTGCATGTCCTAGACACACCCTGGGTCACTCTGCACAGGTGGGGGTAGCAGCGTGCATGTCCTAGACACACCCTGGGTCACTCTGCACAGGTGGGGGTAGCAGCGTGCATGTCCTAGGCACACCCTGGGTCACTCTGCACAGGTGGGGGTAGCAGCGTGCATGTCCTAGTCACACCCTGGGTCAGTCTGCGCAGGTGGAGGTAGCAGCGTGCATGTCCTAGACACACCCTGGGTCACTCTGCACAGGTGGAGGTAGCAGCGTGCATGTCCTAGGCACACCCTGGGTCAGTCTGCGCAGGTGGAGGTAGCAGCGTGCATGTCCTAGGCACACCCTGGGTCAGTCTGCGCAGGTGGGGTAGCAGTGTGCATGTCCTAGACACACCCTGGGTCACTCTGCACAGGTTAATGTGCTGCTTCATCACTCAGGGCCTCTGTGAGAGTGATCTGAATGCTACTTTAAAATCTTATTGCATCAGCTTTATAAATTATTTGAAGTACTATGAGTATATTATAGTAATATTATTAGTAATAATAGTTTCATATCTTCAACATATGGGTACCAGCTCATTTTATCTGGGAAGTAGATAATTTAGAGAATATATCAAAAGAAATATATGCCATGTGTGCATTACGGGATATCTAATGCTCTCTAGAAGCTCTTTTTTCACATTTTATTCATTTTCGAGCCAGCTGTTATAGTGTAATAAGAAAGGTATCCTTGGCTCATCTCCATAGAAACAGCCTTGCACAGATATACCCCTGGAGCCTATGTTACACACAGACACATACTGGAGGTGCTAAGGTAAAGTTGCTGCAGGTGTAAGAAACAAGTGCACTTAGGGATCGCAGCATATTTTTAGCCACTGACTTTCTTTTACTGCTTCCTTTCCATTTTTTCCCTCTAAAAGAAAAAGGGAAAAAAAAGGATTAAAGTATACCCATGATTATTTGAACTAAAAGTGTGGAGTGTGTTCTTACTTTACAAAGCAACAAATTACTATCATTATTGCTGTTACTGCTATTAGCAATCTTTTTGTTCTCTGGTTGTCATTTCTCATAGCAGATGTCTGATTTTGTTATTTTTCCTGATTTATAGGGCCTCCATTTACAGAGCAGTGGAACAAGAAAGTGTAAATAGACTTTGAAAAATCTCCTATGGCAACCTCTTTATGTTTTTATTTTTTTGTTTTATATTGCCATAGTAAAGAAGGCAAGTATACTTGTTTGTCTGTTGGTTGTTATGGCAACTCCTCATGTTGCTGCGACTGGACTCCTTTTCCTATTTCACTGTTCTTTCAGGCGTCAAAGAGAAATTCTACTTGTGTTAGAAAGTTGCCATTAATATGGATGGGTGCTGCACAGGTCTTTTTGCTATTTAAACATTTAAAAAATTGTCTAATCCAAACAGCAACCAGCTAAGTAGGGATGAGCAGAATGACTGAAACCTGATTTCAGATTCCGCTCTGGGTTTCTCAGGCCAGTTTCCAAGTTTTGGTTTCAACTTTTAGCTTTTGCATTGAAGTCTTTGGTGCTTACTTTACGGGTTAATTGCAAAGCCCTCAAACATGCTGTCATCACCAATTTGCTATGGCAGGGCTTCTAGTGGAATCTTTAAAGTTCTATGAGCGATTCAGAAAATCCATTGTAAATGTTATTACTTTTTATGCATGTGGTGGTAGGCCCAGAAGTGGGGGAAGATTTATGGTCAAACCTATGAAGGGTTATTAACAATCAAAAAGTAACAGCCATTTTCTTTTATCATGCATGCAAGGTATTATTTCTGTGTAATTTAATTTGCATCTGCCAGGGCAACCTCTTTTCTCCCTGCACTGTTTGTCATTTGACTGTAGAACACTGGTAACTGTTTGTTCAGCAGCATTAACATAACGTCCCCCATCCTTTATCCTTCCCACCTATAGGTGAAAAGTGCGATGCTACTATGACACAGGGATTGAAAACCTTGTGAAGATATATGATAAATACCTAAACAAGGTGATTATGTGTAGAAATGATCAGAAGATACAATGGGCCTGATCCAATTCACTTTTTCTCCACGTTTTCTCTTAGGTGATATTTTTATATCTCATCAATAAACTGACTTTTAAGTCACCAGCAAATAAGAAAATATTCAGAATAATCTTGCCAGTACTTTTTCACCTATTTTTTGGTACATTTTCAATTGTAGAGTGCTGAAAATGTATTTTAAACAGAAGATAAGGAAATATCTCCTAGGAGAAAACCTGATGTGTCTAAAATAAAATAAATGTAATATTTCTTTAATTGATTAAAAATGACTTTCACTCCCCAGATGATTCTCGTACATGTCCCTTTACCATCAAAGGTGCCCTCAGATCCCCCCCAAAAAAGTGAAATGGACATAATCAAAATCAGAAACTTTTATTTTGCCAAGTACGACTGGGTCGTGCCTGGAATTGGGTTTCGCATGTACAGGGCTAGTGTGGAACTGGACATACAATACAATAAGAATACAAATACAGCAGTTTAACCATAAACATTAATACAGATTTCGAGCTCAAGTATGTCAAGTTTGCAGCAGAGTTCATTACTACCCCTTACCCATTCCCACTATGAATAAAAAGTAAAAAAAATACTACCCCTCACCCATCCCCACTATGAATAAAAAGTAAAAAAAAAATACTACCCCTTACCCATTCCCACTATGAATAAAAAGTAAAAAAAATACTACCCCTTACCCATTCTCACTATGAATAAAAAGTACAAAATAAAAAACGCAATACATGTTAAAAAAAACACTTTATTAATCTAAATTAACGATGAATACTTACCTTTATATAACATTTTCATGCCAATATAATTTTGAGCATGATTGAAGAGGCCCCCAACACCAATCCTCATTCTTTGAACTACTGCATCATTATGCCAATAAACTCATGTAGCCGGGAGCATACTTGGGCATTGACATCATCAACATAAATGCCAGGATTCCCTGATCTAGGCAGACCTGGTAAGACTAGGTATTGCCAAATCAAGGACTTTGAACATAAATAAAGGATCCCCTGACCAGGGAAGAGGATCCCCTGACCAATTCCATAAATGAAGGATCCCCTGACCAGGGAAGAGTTCAGCATGCCTTGATATGTTTTGATTTTTGTGCATGCAACTGGGACAATGTATTTTGCTGGACAATTACCTTTTCCTATCCCTGACTAATATAACCTAAGAGTACGGTTAGGAGCGGCACAACTTGCTGTAAGTATCAGGGTGCTGAACCAAGGATGCAAAGCAACATCCAATGCAAGTTCAAACAGTCCAAAGCATTGGTTCGCACACCAGCTTCTCAATGAGTAAAAGTATAGACAAACACTGATCTGAGGAAGGGAACCCTATGTGGCCCCGAAACAATTGTCATGCATAGTGTTTGACACGTCTTGGAAAAATAAACTACACTTTTGCTCATTGAGAAGCTGGTGTGCAAACCATTTCCTATATAACCTAATCCTAACCTCATCCCATGCCTTACACTTAGCTTTACCTTTGTCCTCGCCCATAACTAGCCAAACCTTCCTACCTATTACTCCACCCCTTTACCATCTATAGACCTAACCTTAAAGAGACTCCGTAACAAAAATTTCATCCGGTTTTCTTCCATCCTACAAGTTCCAAAAGCTATTCTAATGTGTTCTGGCTTACTGCAGCACTTTCTGCTATCACAGTCTCTGTAATAAATCAATGTATATTTCCCCTGTCAGACTTGTCGGCCAGTGTCTGGAAGGCTGCCAAGTTCTTCAGTGTTGTGGTTCTGTGATGCATCTCCCCCTCCAGGCCCCTCTCTACACACTGCCTGTGTATTATTTAGATTAGTGCAGCTTCTCTCTGCTCTATTATCTTTTACAAGCTGGATAAATCCTCCTCTGAGCTGGCTAGGCTTTCACATACTGAAGAATTACATACAGGCACAGCTGTCTGCACTCTGCAGGAAGAAACAGCCTGACACTTCAGTGGAAGATAGCTGCAGAGGGAAAGAAACACACAAATGATCTCTTGAGATTAAAAAGGAAGGCTGCATACAGCCTGCTTGTGTATGGATGGATTTTCTATGTGTGGACATACTGTACATCAACCTACTTCCTGTTTTGGTGGCCATTTTGTTTGTTTACAAACAAACTTTCTAACACTGTTTTTAACCACTTTTAATGTGGCGGGGAGCGGCGAAATTGTGACAGAGGGTAATAGGAGATGTCCCCTAACGCACTGGTATGTTAACTTTTGTGCGATTTTATCAATACAGATTCTCTTTAAATCTCTCACTACCTGAAGATCAACTCTTATTTTCCCCAACTGCAGAGTGACTGCTGGGAGATCAGTCCATGAATGTGTTCCATGCTGCTTACTAGTAAAGTGCATCTGCCTTTAGCTCTGGACACCATTCCCTTCAATATGTTGCTGAGTAGAGCAATGACTGAAAAGAGCAGCACAGTCTGTACAGAGGAGACTGCAGCAGACAGCAGTGGTTGAGTAGAGACAATGAAGGCTGGGCTAGGAGTAGGTGAGTATACAGTATTGTATTTAAAACATTTTTGCCTAGAGATCTGCTTTAATATACGGACAATTACAGGCAGGTTGAAAGCATTTATAACTCTACAGCATGTACAACAGTGAGCTGACTACCCATTTTGCACATACAATATATCATACAGGTAAGATATCTTTAATAACACTAGTCTTGCATTAAAGACTGTCAGGCATTAAATAAAAAATCAATTCTCTATTTTTATCTGGTAAACAAGTAATAAGGATTTTAACCAGGCAATCCAAAAGTTAAAAAACACTCGTATTTTTATTCTTAATAGAATATCATACCGCGGGTCTGCCACACAAAGGAAGCTGCAGGGCATGCTGTTTTTTCTTCTTCTTTACTTTCCTCCCCTTTCCCCTCAGACATAATTAATGCAGCCTGATTGGCTGAAGCCTCTTTAACTCCCATTCTCCCCTCCCACATCTCTGTACTGCAAAGCTGTGTGGGAGTGTCTGAAGACTGGAAGGAGGGCGGCCAATGGATACACAACAGGCAGAGGAGAATTAGGGAGGAAATCAGGATTGGCATCAAAATAGACACAGTTAAAATGGGAAATGCTAAGAAGGAAGTTCTCTTTTGTTACTACAGAAAAATCTATATTACTATAGAAACATCTAGAAAGTATTTATCTACTTATATATGTGTTTTTTTTCTGAAATATTTAGCTTTGATATTTAGTCTATGGTTTTCAGAAAGACAAGGGAATGTACACTTTAATGTCAGCATTTAGTGTCAACTATAAGTCATACATTACAATTGTGTTTGTTCCTAGTTCTAAGCATTGTTTACGATAAATGATTCCAGTCTTCAGAAAGGTTTGTATGGAAATTAAAAGACCAGCACATCAAGACGAGTTAACAGAATATGTTCCACTGTTCTTACAGTCACTTGGGACACATCAGTTAAGAGAATTTGTCGTTAGATTGAACTACAAGTACTTTTCCTCTTTCTCAGCTAAATTTAATTTTCTGAATGTTTTCTGGGTCAGAACTCTGCAATTCACAGACTCTGAGCCATATTATTATGTTATTGGTTAAGTCTCCTTGAGGATTACAGGAGAAGATTAAAATGACAGAGTGGAATTGCTGCAGAAACTACATATGCTGAAGGAAAACAAAAACAGAAATACCAAGGAACAGTTATTTCATAAGTATTAATCTCTCTCTCCAGCCTCCACTTAATGTAGAAGCGAAAAGGTTATTTCAGTTTTACCTGATGGGTTTCACTTAACCAAATACATACTCAGAAATAAAATAATGTAGCACAGACAAAAAAAATGTAAAAAGCTAATCACCAACAAGTAAAACTAAATTTGTAACCCACTGGTTATATTTAGCTTCTGCCTTTCCTGATGAACCACATATCATAAATGCAGTCTTGTTTAGGTTAGCTGGCAGTGACAACTGTCATATGATGTCAGCTGACTCGCATCTGTGAGTCATTGTAAATGCGTACTTAGCTTAAGCTATTGGAATACTGGGAGTCAGCGTGTTCCCATTTTAGAACCATTAACTGTTTCCCAAAGGGATCATTAGAGGTTTTTGGGGGATGATACTTTAGGAACTAGCACTGTACAGTCATTTTGTTCAATGCTTGGCTTAGCAGACAGTACTAGGGAGATGGGAGGATGAGTGAGCAGCACCCTATTATGGGTACTACAATTGTGGTTGGCCAAGAGTGATAGTTGAAGGGGATGCAAGCGGCATCAGAGACACCTGTACACATTCCAGGTTTTTGGCAAAGATGATCAAGTGTGTGTGTAGCTTTTATCAAGTTTTGCTGTACTGTGGCTATAATAATATGCATATACTGTATATAGTCCTTCTTAACTGCTGTATATGTGAATGACCTACTCAGTTATACCATTGTCCAGTTCTTACATTACAGGCTCTGAACTCAAGTTCCTCTTACGTTTAAGGTTTTACACTACAAGCAACCTTGTTAATGTTCATGATTTTCCTGTATAAATCGTTGGTTGTTACGATAAAAAGTGTCAGTTAAATACATCATATAGGAGACACACACAGTGATATTTGAGAAGTGAAATTATGTTTATTGAATTTACAAAACATCTCTAGATCATTCAGGTTTGATGGCTTCCAAGCATGGACAGTTCTCTTTAACTCACACCACAGATTTTCAATTATATTCAGGTCTGGGGACTGAGATGGCCATTCCAGAACGCTGTACTTGTTCCTCTGCATGAATGCCTAAGTGGATTTTGAGCAGTGTTTAGGGTTGTTGTCTTGTTAAAAGATCCAGCCCCGGCGCAGCTTCAGCTTTGTCACTGATTCTTGGACATTGATCTCCAGAATCTGCTGATACTGAGTGGAATCCATGCGTCCCTCAACTTTGACAAGATCCTCAGTCCCTGCACTGCCCACACAGCCCCACAGCATGATGGAACCACCGCCATATTTTATTGTAGGTAGCAGGTGTTTTTCTTGATGCTGTGTTGTTTTTTTCTCCATGCATAACGCCCCTTGTGATGCCCAAATAACTACATTTTAGTTTCAGCAGTGCACTGCACCTTATTCCAAAATAAACCTGGCTTGTCCAAATGTGCTTTAGCATACCTTAAGCGGCTCTGTTTGTGCTGTGGGCGGAGAAAAAGATTCCTCTGCATACAGCATCTCCTTGTGTAAAGTGCGTCGAATGGTTGAACGATGCACAGTGACTCCCTCCATCTGCAGCAAGATGATGTTGTAGGTTTTTGGTGCTGGTCTGTGGGCTGACTCTGACTGTTCTCACCATTCGTCGCTTCTGTTTATCCGAGATTTTTCTTGGTCTGCCACTTCGAGCCTTAACTTGAACTGAGCCTGTGGTCTTCCATTTCCTCAGTATGTTCCTAACTGTGGAAAAAGACAGCTGAAATCTCTGAGACAGCTTTCTGTATCCTTCCCCTAAACCAGAGGTCCCCAACCTGGGGGCTGCAGCCCCCTGGTGGTCTGCGGGCAGATTTCTGGGGGGCCGCGGCGGATCTGGCCTTTCTCCCTCTCTCCCCCGCAGCCGCAGCTCCTGTTACCTTATGAGCGGCCCGGGCGGCCGCTTCCTTCCTTATATTCCCCATAGCCCCTCTCCGCTTTGCAGCATTTCTTATTACAGCAGCGCTTCCTGTGCGCTGCTGTAAGGAGGCAAGGAGGCGGGGCAGCGGTTCCCATGGTAACGGCGATCGCCGCTACAGGAAGCCGCTGCCCTGCTTCCTTCCCTCCCTTACAGCAGCCGCTCGGGAAGCGCTGTTGTAATACGAGATGCTGCATCGAAGAGAGGAGCTATGGGGAATATAAGGAAGGAAGCGACCGTCCACTCATAAGGTAACAGGAGCAGCGGCCCCGGGGGGGGGGGGGGGGGAGAGGGCACCTCTCCTAGCTACACTGGGGCAGCTATACTGGGGTAACTACTGGCTACACTGGGCTAACTGTACTAGGTATACTGGGCAAACTGTACTAGCTATACTGGGCTAACTGTACTTGCTATACTGGGCTAACTGTACTAGCTATACTGGGCTAATTGTACTTACTATACTGGGGTAACTATACTTGCTATACTGTTGTAACTGTACTTGCTATACTGGGCTAACTATACTTGCTATACTGTGGTAACTGTACTAGCTATACTGGGCTAACTGTACTAGCTATACTGGGCTAACTATACTTGCTATACTGTGGTAACTGTACTTGCTATACTGGGCTAACTGTACTTGCTATACTGTGGTAACTGTACTAGCTATACTGGGGTAACTATACTAACTATATTGGGGTAACTATACTACCTAACTAACTATACTGGGGCAACTATAGTCCTTATACAGGGGCAACTGTGTTAGCTACCTTTACTGGGGGCAACTATACCTAGATACCTACTTACCTATATACTACACTCAAAATCAGGGAAAAGGGGGGGGCTGTCGCCACCACTAACCACGCCCCCCTCCAACCCAACCCAGGGGGGCCCTGGTGGAAATTTTGGTCGGGATTGTGGGCCCCAGGCTCAAAAAGGTTGGGGACCCATGCCCTAAACCATGATGGTGAACAATCTTTATCTTCAGGTCATTTGAGAGTTGTTTTGAGACCCTCATGTTGCTACTCTTCAGAAAAAACTTAAAAGAGGAGGGAAACTTGCAATTGACCCCGTTAAATACTCTTTCTCATAATTGGATTCACCTGTGTATGTAGGTCAGGGGTCACTGAGCTTACCAAGCCAATTTGAGTTCCAATAATTCGTTCTAAAGGTTTTGGAATCAATAAAGTTGCAAATTTATGCACCTGCCTAATTTTATTAAAACAATTATTGCGCACTTTCTGTAAATCCAATAAACTTCATTTAACTTCTCAAAATTCACTGTGTGCGTCTCCTATATATATAGTGGGATGCGAAAGTTTGGGCAACCTTGTTAATTTTCATGATTTTCCTGTATAAAATGTTGGTTGTTACGATAAAACATGTCAGTTAAATATATCATATGGGACCTATATGATATATTTAACTGACATTTTTTATTGTAACAACCAACGTTTTATACAGGAAAATCATGAAAATTAACAAGGTTGCCCAAACTTTCGCATCCCACTATATATATATATATATATATATATATATATATATATATATATATATATACATATATATATATATATATGTATATATATATATATATATATATATATATCCACTTCAGCCCTCAGTCGTTTTCACTTTATGCATCCGAGCAATGTTCACCTCCCATTCCTTAGCCTATAACTTTATCACTACTTATCACAATGAACTGATCTATATCTTGTTTTTTCTGACACCAATTAGGCTTTCTTTGGGTGGTACATTTTGCTAAGAGCTAACTTACTGTAAATGCATTTTAATAGTAAGAATAAGAAAAAAACTGCAAAAATTCATTATTTCTCAGTTTTCGGCCATTATAGTTTTTAAATAATACATGCCTCCATGATTAAAACCCACGTATTGTATTTGCCCATTTGTCCCGGTTATTACACCATTTAAATTATGTCCCTATCACAATGTATGACGACAATATTTTATTTGGAAATAAAAGTGAATTTTTTCCATTTTGCATCCATCACTATTTACCAGCTTATAATAATAATAAATATATATATATATATATATATATATATAAATATTTCATCTCTACATACATATTTAAAAAGTTTAGACCCTTAGGTAAATATTTATGTGATTTTTTTATTGTAATGGTTTTTTTTTATTATTATTAAACATTTTATTTGGGTATTTTTGGGAGGGTGGGATGTAAATAGTAATTTTTTTTTATGTAAATATATATTTTTTTTCTTTTTTTTTTATGTAGATGTAGTTTTAATTTTTGGACACAAGATGGCAACCTTAGGTTTGTTTACATGACGCCACTCTAAGCGTAACGTGTACGGTTAGGGGGACGTAGAAGGCAGAAAAAGCAATGCTTCCAAGAGAAGCTGTCACTTTTTCTGCGGGGGAGAGGAATCAGTGATCGGGCACCATGGCCTGATTCATTGATTCCTTTGCTAACGATCCGCGGCCGGGAGCTTGCGTTCACGCGTGCAATCGGCCGCGGGAGCGCACATGGCCTCCTGGATGTAGCTCTACGTCCAGGAGGACAAAGTGGATATATATATATATATATATATATATATATTACCTTCAAATTGTCATTTTTTTAGGACAAGGAGTACTGTATGTAATTATTACTACTATTCTAATATCCTTTTTGCTATATTTAAAGACACCACCCCTTTCACCTTCTGTCTCCTTTTGTTGATATTTTAATTGGTTTTATACAGTGTTATATAATTTCTAATACAGATTACATACTTAATATATTTGGTCAGTGTGGTGCTATCAGTGGGTACTTCTTTTTCTGAGGTTTGCATGAAGTTATGTCCTTCAGAAATTGCCACTTGCCCTGTGGTTTTGGTGATCCTCCAATGCCTTGGACTTCCTTACCCAGAACAAATACTCAGATTGGCGTTCTGTGAATTCTGACCCCACCGGTTGCATGTTTGTTGCATTTGAGTGACCCAGAAACTACTGAAGCCAATGGGCCAGCACATTTTTACCACTATGGGTTTCTTTTAAGATTTCACAGTGGCTGTTAGACATTGTCCATTGAACTTTCAGTATGGTGTTTACTGACCCATTAAAATAAAAATATTAAATGGAAAAAAGTCTGAATTATGTGTTCTTCCTGTTTTTATGCAGCACGTCTGTGGTGTTAGCAGAGGGTGATGATGCAAACAGCTGAGCCTGGTTTATGCCAGTAATAATCCTCTCAGAACAGGATGTTGTGAGGAAGAATGACCTCTCTGTTAACCGTTAAATAACAAGCAATAAAACGCAGGGAATAACCAATTTACTGTGCGTGAATACTTGAATACATTTCGATAGGCGGTTCCAATCATTAAACCTTGAACATCTGATAAAGACTTATGGAAGTAAAAAGGCCACAGCTTCAGTTCTTTGGCTGCATGTAAAGAAAAATCCTGAGCCTTGTGTTCAGTGGTGTTTATGTTGAATATTTACACAGATTATAACGATTGGTTTAGTTTAAAATACTTTTAGAGAAAGTAATGTTGCCTTTTTCAATCTTTGTTAGATGACCCTGGCTTTTCCATCACTACAAAAATGTCATATTTTCTATCCAGTTGAGCCATTCTGCGCTCAATACAAACCTTAAAGGGAAGCTGAAGTGAGAACAATATGGAGGCTGACATATTTATTTGATTTTAAACAATACCAGTTGCCTGATAGTCCTGCTGGACCTTCTGCTTTTAAAACTTTTAGCTGTAGACCCTGGACAAGCAGATCAGAGGTTTCTGACAAAAATCGGACTAGATTAGCTGCATGCTTGATTCAGATACTACTGTTGCCAAAGAGATCAAGACAGCACCAGGCAATACCAGGCATCTGGTATTGTTTAAAAGAAAAAAATATGGCAGCTTCCATATACCTCTCTTGTCAGGTTCCCTTTAACTATAAAAATAAAAGACATTTGACATTATCTGCATATTAATATAGCCAAAGCATGTTTACTTCCATATATGTCCAGATATGCCAACGCGAAACCAACAAGCGTTGATTCAGATAATATGTTTAATAACTAACTGTACACAGGCCAGGGCTGCCCATGACCCTAAGTGAGGCACAGTGCTCATTGACTCGCTGAGTAACCGGAAAGGAAACTGGGTTGCTGCGGAGGACTGGAGGATCGGTGTGTCATGGCCTGGGCACAGGGTGGCTGCAGGGGGCCGGTAGAAGCCCCAGGTAAGTTCATTGACTTTAGGTTTCCTTTAACCTTACTTCTAAAATAATGGTTGCAGCAAGAACTAAGAATAGTCACACGCATCAATTAGTTACGTTATTCAGGTGAATGGAGCTTGTGATCGCCACTTTAGGGTAAATACACTTCAGGGGTTTGAAACTTCAATTACCAGGGAACCAAACCCGTTCCCACTTTTCTAAAAAATAATATTATAAAATAAGTGATTGTGAAATCACAAAAATTGGTCAGCTTGTTTTGTTCTCCACTTTAAAAAAATAAAATAAAATATGCCCCTTAGACTTGACGTTTTCATTCAAACAGCTATTAACAGACAGACATGCTATTTATTTATTCCTTTAATATTGAAAATGCACCCGTTTCACCGGCTTGGCAATTGATGCTAATATCACATTTGGAGATTGTATTGCACACAGGCAGCAGATCTGTTTGTGTTTTTGTAGCTTTACACAACTTCATCCCAGGCAATATCTCAGTGATGCGCGGACAGCCCCACAGTTTCTGACAGCCTGTGACTTTACCATCACAGTGATGAAAGGAGACCCACAGTGTGCACGTTGGCATATGGCTTATGGAAACACGCTCTGATGAGCCATAATAATTGCCTGATTTACAGCCACCCGCTGTGCAGCACCATTTAATGAGTTATTTCTCTCACACAAAAATATCTCTTGCTTCATACTTGTACCTTCATGTTCCCTGTAATAACTAATGACTAAAGTGTGTGAGTATGTGAGAGGCTGTAAAGTCAGCCTTCAAGCGAGATAAAGTACCATAGAGGTAGGACAGAAAATACACACTGTCTGGAAATGAGCTTCTTCACTGATCAACAGGGACACATTTTAATGAGATGTCCTTCTGAAACTGTTTGGCCACTAAGATTTGCAGTCATGGTTACAGCATAAAAAGTGACCCATGTCCTTGGCATAAGAAAAATAAGCTAAACTCTCATGTAAAGATGTAAATTGCTTCTTTTATTATCCTTCTGAGACAAGCTGTGGAAGAAAGGGCAAATTTCAGGAAACCGTACACGACAGACTAGACTTGAAAGTGGCCACTGACCATACATCATACAATCTTGATTGTACAATTGTAACACATCTATGTCATGTTAGAACCAACACATAAGATTACTTTGATTATTGTAATGTAGCCTTTTTTAGCTTTTATTGCACAGGCATAAAATGTAGTCAAATTACCACACTGGGGATAAAATGCTAAGGGCCTCGTTTCGTCTGGCTGCATTGCCGCCGTGCAGTGCAAACATCGGAAGCGGAACAGATACTGTACAAACGGAATGGATGCGAATGGATCCAATGTTAACCTATGGAACAGTTCACATGCATCTGTTCGTACGGATTTGTTGCGTATGTGCTGCTGAACGACAAACAACTTTGCTGAAGCACCAATTTTTCCGGACCGCTGCGCCCAGCGGAACGGAAATGGAAGATGGAGCCCTGCATTGGGGCAATGGGAGAACAGAACGTTTCTTCACACTAGTGAAGCAGTGGACCATTCAGAGGGCAAAATCCACTGAGGGTGGGGGCCTGTGGGGACGCAAACTGGGCCGTACCTGACCACTCAGGGTGCGGGTGGGTGAGGGAGAGTGCTGCAGCCATGCCAGCTGGTGAGGGAGGGTCAAAACTTACTCAGGCGTCTATTGCAGCCGGGCGGTAAAGAGGTTTTCTTTCAGGCTTCCTTCCGCGTCATGTGACTACACGCATCATGTGACTAGAAGATGCCTGGGAAAGTGTTTAACCCTCTCTCACCTGCCCAGCTGCTGCACCCTTCCTCACCCACCCGGCAGCTGCACCCTCCCTCACCTGCTGTGAGAAACGGAGTGAAAATGGATCCAATCGACCGGTGATCAGATTCCTTTTCCCGGATCCGTTTGCCAGTGTGGTCCAAGCCATATGGATTGGGTGAAGCGAAGACCGGATCCGCTTTACTGGATCCGTTTGTCTTAAAAATACAATGTGAACCGGCCCTAACACAGTAACCCTTTAAATACTACAGAGCCAAGAAGTTGGTATGCCGTTACCCATATGACGCAGTGCTGCAGCTGAGAGGTAGTGCACAAAGCTGTAGAAGTAGCAGCAGTGTTCTAGTCTTAGGGCTGGTTCACACGGGTGTCTGCCCCGAATTTACCGCCTGCGCTTGACACTCGGAACGCATGAAGGCGACGTTCCGATCCCGACTTTGGATCAGTTGGTTCAAGGCGACCCTGGACGCTACATGTAATATCCTGGGGTGGTTAACCACAGCAGCTAATGTCCCTAATATGGGGAAGAAAAATGCCAGCCGCAACTGAAAGCCACGGAAAGCCGCTGAAAGCCCGAACGCGATGCCACATGGAGTTAAGCTTTCATGCTAATTACATGACGATGATGTTGTTTTTACAGTTTATATTTGATTAGGAGAGTGTGTATGTGTATTGTATAAGTGCATATCTAATAATAAAGCTTGCTTCAATCAATGTCAGTGTGAAGTAACATATTGCAATAGAAAATCTTAGTGCTGTGATTCGCAGCTAAGTCAAGGTCAGCTGAGCTACTATTGATTAATCTCTCTGGTATGTATGTTTAGAGATGTTCAGAATAATGTCTAGAGACGTGGGTGTCGATCAATTTAGGTTTGTTTTTTTTCCGCAATGAACTTCAATAGTGCCAAGCTTCAATACTCAAGACTTATTATTGATGTTGTCCTGGATTAATGGAATTTTTGGAAGTGAAAAAAAATGAACTCAAGACACATATGTGGGTGAGAGTTTTGTATTTCCAGACACATTAGTGTATAATATGAGTTGACTAAGTAAGGGTCAGTTGACGTTTACAGTAGGTGAAGTCATGCAGCCAGCCATGGAACCAGCAGGGACAGTTTTAGGTTAAACAGAGCCCTGGGCAAAAATTAATGTGGGGCCCTTTATATTTTCATACTGTACTGACAATACATTTTCACCTACACTGTCCCGACTTGTGGAGAGACCCTAAGGAGCTTGGGGCCCTGGGCGATCACCCAGTTTGGCCTATAGAAGCACCCGACCAAGGAGGCAGTGATCTAACTAGCTTGAGCATGACTTTTTTGGGCTACTCCACGGCACACAGCTGCCAGTCAGACACAGAAGTGTGAACTAACCCCGTGCAATGCTCTTTCTCCTGCACTGAGATGTTGGGGAGCACTGTGTGAGCAACTGGACCACTCACTCACTCATGTGTGGGAACTAGCCCAAATTGTGGACTGAAGGGATCTCTTCGCCTAAGCTAGAACATCACTCAAAGGGCAGGGCTACATCTAATTTACAGCAATATATAGATATAGAACATATTTCTGATGCTGAAACCAGGAAAAGTGGATATTGTGAATAATTTACCACATTCACAATGGTGTTTCACAATGGGAAATATCTTTTTTTTAAAACTGTAATTTTACTTTTCCTAAACAATTGCTATGATATATACCCATATGCTGCATAATTAACTAACAAAAACATACATTTTACAACAGTAAAATTACATTTTGATCTATTGCATCCACATATAAAATGTTACAATTTACAATGATATTTGTATTTCAGACTACACTGGTGTGCTCCTTGTATATTGAACACTCCTAAAATGTATTTTCCTGCATACGTAATTAGCTGAGATCGGGAAGCTTTGCTTTTCATTCTACACACCTGAGACTAATGAAGTGATACAGCAGGGTGACATCCCCACTTACCATGTCACATTACAAACTGCCATGGCATTATTTAATATGCAAATAAAAAAGTTAAATTCTTAAAACGTATGATTAAATCCTTGCAAGTTACTAAGCTGAGCCAGAGTGACTTGCCTTGTATCCTCAATACAAAATGTCATCTTACTTTAAAGGGAACCTGTACTGAGTAAAATTATTTAAAATAAACACACGAGGTAACTTCAAATGAACATTACATATTTACCTGCCATCAGTTCCTCTCAGAAGCTCACCATTGTCTTCTGACAATGATCCCTTCCAGTTCTGACAACATTTTGTCAGAACTGAAATATATCAGTTGCTGACAGTTATATATCAGTTGCTGTCAGTTACAGCTGAGAGGAGAGCTGATGTGTCCATGTTTCCCTATGGCTCAAGTGGGTGATGTTACAGTTTATCAGTGTGCTGACCAGGAAGCTGTTATGGGGTAATGGCCATTTTCAAAATGGAGAACGGAGAATTCCCTTGATCACAGTGGACAAACAGGACGCAGGAGAGGAGAAAGAGATTGAGGAGTAGACTACATGGTAGGTAAGTATGACGTGTGTATGGTTATTTTGACTTTTTATTTTCAGTTCAGGTTTTCTTTAAATTCCAAATATGTGAAATAGACACAGGATTATTTCACTGCGCTTTACCTTTTTAGTATACAGGTTTTTGTTTGTTTTAATGCTTTTCTATTACTTTCATATCCAAAGCTAGACCGCAGTTCTGTCAGTCCATTTGAATATATAAATAAACTGTATATCATACAGATATGCTGCGCTTGCTGAGTATTATAAAAATATTTAAAGGACCTCTGTCATGAAAATCTTAAAATTTTAAATACATGTAAACATATACAAATAAGAAGTACGTTTCTTCCAGAGTAAAATGAGCCATAAATTACTTTTCTCCTATGTTGCTGTCACTTACAGTAAGTAATAGAAATCTGACATTACCAACAGATTTTGGACTAGCCCATCTTCAAATGGGGGGGGGGGGGTTCTCAGAGTTTTCTTTATTTTTAAAAGCACTTAGAGAATGGCAATTGCTCAGTCTAACTGCCAAAGTAGTGTGCAGTGAGCAGGGAGGCTACCCAGCATCATTGTATAAATCTTTTTAAGGGGTGCATGTTATGTCGGCACGACTCAGTTTGGTGCGGGGAGAGCCGAATGACGGCTTTCCCCACTGCCGCTAAACTGCGAGGCTGCGTTAAATACTATTCCCCCTCTGAGTTGCCGAAACTCGGAGGGAGATGTAATTCGAGGTCTGGCAGCCGCCAGAGTGTCAGAATTCTAACGGTTTTATTTATGCAGGAAAAGCTGTCATATGTGTATGTATATATACATATTAATAATCAATACCGTCCTTCCAAGGAAATAATTATTGTTAAAACATATAATATAATGTAATACTTTGAACTATATTTCACAGCCAGTGATGATTTGAGGCAGTAAAACATTCTCGTAGGATTGTTTTGGTTCTGGAAGAATTGTTGATGTGTTCTGGGTACAAGGCTGTTTTAGCTGAACACTGAAAGCTGATAACACATGATGTTTTGGGAACAAGTTTTATAAATATTAAACAAAGAAGGTGTTTTCCCAATTAGTTAAAGATGATTCAATGATGCCACCTGGCGGTTTCATAGTCTTATATATTAATATTGTTTGTTATTTGTTATGAAATGCTGACCTCTGCCGGTTGAAATTAGATATTTCTTCATCAGAAAGACAAATATATAGAAAATGATTTTATATAATTAAGATTTAATATGCAATTATTTCTTATATGATTAATTGTTTTAAGAAGAATTATATAATAAGCTTTATATTTAAATGAGTATATTAGAAGCCCTGTATGTTTCAATAAGCCTTAAATTGCTGAAGGCTCTTACAGATCTGTGTACAGTGTTATAGGGTAAACCTGACCTGGGAAAGTACAGACACATTCCAAAAACTAATTAGCAGAGAACACTTTATCAGAAATGCGTCATGAATGACATTGTTTAGTCTCAATGTCTGGGGCAGCCAGCAGACAAGATGGCTGGTGACGTCCATTTTTAATTAACTGCGTCAGAAATGACCTGATCAGAATTTGTAAGCACTCCAAATGACGTAAATTCCCACAAGATAAGGTAATTAAGAATTTATAAACAATAATATTGTGATTTCGGTATTCAAGACATAGATAGCGTTTGATGTACGTAAGCTTTAGCCAATCAGAGTCTGGGATTCAGGGAAAGTCCAGATTAGGCAGCCATATTGCATCCAACCCCTATAAAAGTAGGAACTGAAAGCTCATAGTTTGCAGAAGCCCAACAATCTCCTGAGAAGACACATGAGGCAGAACCTACCTTCCCACACGTGGTTCTAGATGCTGAAGAGATGACAGAGAAGGGGTAATATGCTTAATATTCTGGTGATTAAGTTTTATTAAGATGTTAGCAAGAAGTTTTTTTAGAAGCTATTTTTTATGCTATTTCTTTAAGAAGATTACTACAAGTTTTACACAGATATTAGATACACAGCTATTGATACAGACGAGACTACTTTTTATTTTATTCTACATAACACAACTGTTATATTCTTTTTTGAATGTACTTAGAAGATTGATGATCGCTTGGCTATAAAGCCTTGATGAGATGGAATACTGTTAGAAGGAAACACTACTTGGAACTGTCCATATTTTGTATATATGCTGTGTGATAAGCAAATACAATTTTTTATGTAAAATCATATACTGAGTGCTCTGATTCATTTCAAGGTATACCGTCAATCTATAATTACTGTTATAGAGGGTTCAGACCCCACTATGCCGGATATATATGATAGTAACGCTTTAAGGGCTGGTCCAAATTACTGCTACGCGGGGCGCGCACTATAGCATTGCTGCTATGACCGCACCCAGTTTCGGCGCTAGGCTCTGAGAAATGAACTGATCGGCTTTTTCAGGGAATGTCTTTATAAAGAATCAAGGCCATGCTGAGAATCCCCTATGGAGAGATGGACTAGCCCAAAATCTGTCGGTAATGTCAGATTTCTAATACTTACTGTAAGTGACAGATACATAGGAGAAAGGTAATTTATGGCTCATTTTACTCTGGAAGAAATGAACTTCTTGTTTGTATGTGTTTTGAATTTTAGGAGGCAGGTCAGTAAAGATTTGTTACCTGGATAAGTAAGATGGTGGTTGGGGTAAAGGGGGAGGGAATATCCGAGATGGAAGAGGGGCATATTTGAGGGATGGTGGTGAAGGGGAGGACATACAGTGGTTTGCAAAAGTATTCGGGCCCCCTTGAAGTTTTCCACATTTTGTCACATTACTGCCACAAACATGAATCAATTTTATTGGAATTCCACGTGAAAGACCAATACAAAGTGGTGTACACGTGAGCAGTGGAATGAAAATCATACATGATTCCAAGCATTTTTTACAAATCAATAACTGCAAAGTGGGGTGTGCGTAATTATTCAGCCCCCTTTGGTCTGAGTGCAGTCAGTTGCCCATAGACATTGCCTGATGAGTGCTAATGACTAAATAGAGTGCACCTGTGTGTAATCTATGTCAGTACAAATACAGCTGCTCTGTGACGGAATCATAGGTTGTCTAAGAGAATATTGGGAGCAACAACACCCATGAAGTCCAAAGAACACACCAGACAGGTCAGGGATAAAGTTTTTGAGACATTTAAAGCAAGCTTAGGCTATAAAAAGATTTCCAAAGCCTTGTACATCGCCCGGAGCACTGTTCAAGTGATCATTCAGAAATGGAAGGAGTATGGCACAAGTGTAAACCTACCAAGACAAGGCCGTCTACCTAAACTCACAGGCCAAACAAGGAGAGCGCTGATCAGAAATGCAGTCAAGAGGCCCATGGTGACTCTGGACGAGCTGCAGAGATATACAGCTCAGGTGGGGGAATCTGTCCATAGGACAACTATTAGTCGTGCACTGCACAAAGTTGGCCTTTATGGAAGAGTGGCAAGAAGAAAGCCATTGTTATCAGAAAAGCATAAGAAGTCCCGTTTGCAGTTTGCCACAAGCCATGTGGGGGACACAGCAAACATGTGGAAGAAGGTGCTCTGGTCAGATGAGACCAAAATTGAACTTTTTGGCCAAAATGCAAAACGCTATGTGTGGCGGAAAACTAACACTGCACATCACTCAGAACACACCATCCCCACCGTCAAATGTGGTGGTGGTAGCATCATGCTCTGGGGGTGCTTCTCTTCAGCAGGGACAGGAAAGCTGGTCAGAGTTGATGGGAAGATGGATGGAGCCAAATACAGGGCAAACTTGGAAGAAAACCTCTTGGAGTCTGCAAAAGACTTTAGACTGGAGCAGAGGTTCACCTTCCAGCAGGACAACGACCCTAAACATAAAGCCAGGGCAACAATGGAATTGTTTAAAACAAAACATATCCATGTGTTAGAATGGCCCAGTCAAAGTCCAGATCTAAATCCAATCGAGAATCTGTGGCAAGATCTGAAAACTGCTGTTCACAAACACTGTCCATCTAATCTGACTGAGCTGGAGCTGTTTTGCAAAGAAGAATGGGCAAGGATTTCAGTCTCTAGATGTGCAAAGCCGGTAGAGACATACCCTAAAAAACTGGCAGCTGTAATTGCAGCAAAAGGTGGTTCTACAAAGTATTGACTTAGGGAGCTGAATAATTACGCAGTCGCACACCCCACTTTGCAGTTATTGATTTGTAAAAAATGTTTGGAATCATGTATGATTTTCGTTCCACTTATCATGTGTACACCACTTTGTATTGAACTTTCACATTGAATTCCAATACAATTGATTCAGGTTTGTGGCAGTAATGTGACAAAATGTGGAAAACTTCAAGGGGGCCGAATACTTTTGCAAACCACTGTAAGTGTGGGGGAACGGGGGAGGAATGAACCTTTGGAAATTAAAGTGGCCATACATCGGTTGATATCTGGCTACCTATACTGGGGGGTGACAGCTGGCTATATATACTGGGGGGGTCATCTGGCTGCCTATAGTGAGCGGGGGGGGGGGGTCACTTGGCTACCTATACTCGTGGAACATCTGGCTACATTTACTGGGGGGTTGTCTCGCTATCCATTCTGGGGGGACATCTGGATACTACCTATAGTAGGGGGACATTCGGTCACCTATACTGGGGGGGGGGGCATGCTTTCAACAGGGTGGATGAGGAGGGGGGCCCCGAATGTATTGCTCTGCTTGGGGCCCTGTGTGGTCTGACTCTGCTCCCAAGTCAAAGATGGTGCCCTTAAAGGACTTACGAGGTGAAAATAAACTTCTGAGAAAAACAATTATATCTATCCCACTTCTCCTAAAAATGACTTTTTTAGATATCCCACAGTTTTATTTTATATCTAAATCTAGTTTTTAAGTTTTTACTGTTTCATTATCTTTGCTCAAAGACACCTTCATTGAGTATGCCAGAGCTCAAATCTATGAATTATTTACCCCTTTTATCTCTTTTCTGCTCTTAAAAGCTATTTACTGACAGAAAAATGTTTTATGGCTGTAATTACTTATCAGTGAGGGTTATGCTATAGTCTGACCCGGTCCCGACCCAGACAGAAATTGATACTTGCATACCTGATGTTTAACTTTTTCAGGCAGAGAAAGAAAAAAAGCATAGTTATTTGTGTGCTAGGCACTGTACATACACATGTCTATCTCATCATGTCACATGTCACCTCGTAAGTCCTTTAACCAGTACTCTATCCGGCCATTTGAATTGTCAGTTTAGATATGTTATATTTCCTGTTGCAATATAGACGTATACTGAGATACAAATATATGTTTGACATTGGTCACAAACTGCTAATATCTGCTGATGACACCTTATATCATCTGTCCAGGGCCGGGCCAAGGCAGAGGCGCAGTGTAGAGGGGGGCGCACAACCCACCCAACTATCATTTCCCTATTGTGTTTGAAACAGAGAAATAAGAAAAGGGGATGCATGGCAGGGACTTCAAGCCAGATATCTAGAGATTAAGGTGTTGGGGCCCCAGGGCGCCTCTTAGTCTAATAGTAATCAGGGTGGGAGGGATGGAGGGGCGCACTTTGGTGTCTCAGCCTTGGGTGCTGGAGGACCGTGTCCCGGCTCTGCATCTGTCTATGACATGTGCTATGTTTATTTGCTTTTAATTGTTAGAATGTGACCAGTAATCTATTGGTCTTAAGGTGGCCATACATCAGGCGACTTGGCGGCCGATCGACCATCCAAATCGATTATTATAATCGAATTGTCGGG
Source organism: Hyperolius riggenbachi (assembly GCF_040937935.1). Taxonomy (NCBI): domain Eukaryota; kingdom Metazoa; phylum Chordata; class Amphibia; order Anura; family Hyperoliidae; genus Hyperolius; species Hyperolius riggenbachi. Next base: position 161,569,708 of record NC_090647.1, on the reverse strand, counting down.
CCGAAGTTGGTTGGTCGGATGTGGGGCGGTATGGCAGGCAATTTTGGAATGAGAGACGAAATGACAAAACCCCCGCCGCTGTCGTCACAATGTATAAATGTGCCCCCCGTGCCTGCATTTATACATTACCTGTCCGGTGTCAGGCTCCGCTCCACGCAGTTTCCGTCCATCTCGCCGGGTTCCGCATACACTCATACACGCTAGCGGCGCATAGCATCTGATGTCAGACGCTACGCACCCCTAGTGTGTATACGGCGAGATGGATGGACACCGGGCAGAGGCTGCTACAGGACAGGTAATGTATAAATGCACACACTGGGGGGGGGGGGGGCATTTATACATTAGGGGGCAGTGGCAGTGCAGACGCGGCGGGCTCAGCCAATTCCCTGAAGATTTCATGCTGAAATCAGACGGGAATCAGCCTGTAGTGTATGGGCAGCTTCAACAAGAGAGAAATGTATCTCTAATCGAGTCTGATTAGAGATAAATGTGTCTCTTTGTTGAATCTGCCCATAATCGTCAGGTCTATGGGCACCTTTAACCACTTCAGGATTCTGCGTACGCTTAACTACGCCCCTGAATCCTGAAGTGGTTTCCATGGAAACACGAGCGGCCGTTCCATGTCAGTTCATGGAGGGTGTCTCCGTGAACACCCTGCGAGCCGCCGATTGCGGCTCGCAGGGTAAATGTAAACACGCGGGGAAGATCTTCCCCGGTGTTTACATATATACGGCGCTGCTGCAGCAGCGCCGTGGAGGAGATCGGCGATCCCCGGCCACTGATTGGCCGGGGATCGCCGGCATCTGATAGGCTAAAGCCTATCCTATCCGGCGCAGGACGGCTTTCCGTCCTGCGCCACACACAGGGGACGGGAGAGGGAGGGAAGGAGGCAGAGGGAGGACTAGTGCTGCGGAGGGGGGCTTTGAGGAGCCCCCCCCCCCGCTAGGCACAGCAGCGCGGCGGCGATCAGACCCCCCCAGCAAGACATCCCCCTAGTGGGGAAAAAAGGGGGGAGGTCTGATCGCCCTGCCTGATTTCTGATCTGTGCTGCGGGCTGAAGAGCCCCCGCAGCACAGATCAGCCAAACCACCCGGAATCCGGAAGTGGTTAATGTGTATGACTGATATGTTGTATATGTGCCACAATGAAAAGATCTAAAACAGAAAAGACAAAAAAAATGCAACTGTACTAGTTCTCATCCAACATTTCCAAAATATACTGACTATGCTCTATAGAAGGTGTCTCAGATAAATTCAGAATTGTAAATAATAATAATATTATATTCTGTAAAGGTATCTTGACTCCACGGCGCACTGCTGCTGGTTTAGCAAAAATATAATCTCACAAAAAATAGATACAGAGAGATCAATAATCTAAGAGGAGTGTGATCCATTCAGCACTACCCAAGACCTGTAATTTTTTTTGTTTCAGTTTTGATGGGCTTTATTGTAACCTAGATTGACAGTCTCTATAACAGACTAATATAAATAGCTTGTTGATGCTTCTCTGTACTCTTTCAGTTTTGCTGCATGAAAAAGCATTATTATGCAGTTAAATGTATCTGCACATAAAAGTATAAGTGTGAATGATCTGTAAGTGTCTCTGCAGTGAGTTATGAAATGTGTGTCACCAGCAGCAACAACTAAGGGCATGTGCTCCCAGCCAGTCTGACCATGGTTCAAACAAACTAGAGTTATGTTGCGGTTTTCCAAAGACAGCATGTTCTATTCGGCTGTGTTTGGAAAATCATGAGTGCATAACAACCATTCTACAAAGGCAGCACAAGCACTGTATGACTACATGCATTTCTATATTGCAGTTTGTAGTGCATTCATACTTTGGTTCCTGTACACTGGCCCTAATTCTGATAATTTTACATATGCAGCTGTCAATACTGATATCCTTCTTACTGTAGTTATTGTTATGTTTCCCTTTAAAATGCAATTACATTTACCAGCAGAAAGCAATACCTTTTTCAGGAAAGTGAATACCCCTTAGGGGAAACATGAAATTTAGGCCCTCGCTAGCAGCGGAAGTTTGGGTACCGCCATAGGCATTTATATAAATACAGACTATTGGGGAAAATTTGGGCGCCGTAGGCACCTAATAAATAGCGCACCAATGGGGCACCAGTAACCATTATATAGCAGGCACCATGGGCACCCAAATTTCCCCCCGGTATTTATATGAGCACCTATGGCAAAGATTTGCATATTTTTTTCAGTGGATTGGCAGCAGGGGTAGAGACAGCTAAAGTTAGGCATTGTAGGAGGCAGTGTAGTAATACTTATTGACCACCAGATGACAGGATGATGGCAGGAAAGGCTATATTTCAGCAACATGGATCTTCCCCGGCACCTGCAATCAATATCAACTTGCGATCCAAGCAACTATCGGCTCCTGAGATCTGAGGTACATTTTGATTCCAGAAACCCGACAGCACCCAATTCATCTGCTGCCAGTAAGGCGCCCAAATGATATATAGTGATTTTTAGCTTGAAGATGACCAGCCGCAAAAAATGCACTGGGAGCAAGTATGCAAGTGGCTAATGGGTTTTTGCAGCTACAAGAATCAGCTCCTCTTTGGCACAGTTATATTTTGGCTCCAGAGATAGGCCTCTCCTCTGCACTGCCAAATGACTGACCCTTACACTAGCAGCTGATCTGAGTGTTTTTATGGATCGTTCCTAGTCTGCGTTTAGAAAGGTTAACTTTTACATTAGACAAAGCGTTCCATAGCGTTATGTTACAACGCATCTGGGAGCTTTGTAACATCCATCCGCAGCATTTTCCTGTCGGGGAAAATTAGAACTACCGCCGCTAATCAGCATCCCACCTCAACTTCCTGACGTCACGCCACAGGTCATTAACGCCTGCAGGAAATTGGCTCCTGCATGCGTTTGGTAATGTGAAAGAACCCTGATGCATTTGCTCTGCCCAACTCATCGGCTCTCTGGGACCAAAACCTACTTCAGTATCAGGTGCTTAGGAGGAGCCAGTCTCTGTAGCCAGAAAATCACCCCTGCATGGCATTTCCACTTCAGAAAGAGAGCTGAAGCAAGAGCACTGCTGTAGCATGGTGCCATCTTTGCAATTACCACAGACTGTACTTTTCCTTCGTCCACAGCTGGGGCACTTTTTGTAGCAACATGGCTTCTAGTTAAATATGGGCCTAACTAATATACAGGGATAACTGTCAGCAGGTGACTTTGATGCCAACAGGTATCTGGAGATTTTCAAGGAGGAAAGCCAAAGTCCTTGCACAGCAGGGCACCTAATTAATCCGCTCTCAGGCACGGAATTACCGCTCTGAGCTGCAGATTTCCATCCCGAGCCTGACTCGGGATTACTGCTAAGGAGGTTAAAAAAAATGCGAACACTATTATGTATACTTTAAAATGGGTTTTTTTAGCCTTTGCTAAAAATATAAAATATATACAAATATAGGAACTTATTTGGTACGGTAGCAGTCTTACCTTACAGCACTGGAGTCCTGAGTTCAGTTCTGACCGCCACACTGTCTGCATGGAGCTAATATTATCTCTCCGGGTTTATGAAGGTGGGCTTTCCTTAATTGGATTTCATGTAAATTGACACCAGACTGCACAGTAGGTACCGTATGTGTCTGAATGAATGCAGTGGAAACTTCAACTTCTGAGCTACATCGTGAAAATTATGGGAATTGTTGTTGTTTTTTTACTGTGTGAACAGTTATAGAGGTTATTGCCACAATATAAACTGACAACATCATAAATAATAAATGAAGTTCCTATTGTCGCGCAAAATGCTGCTGCCAATCATTCCAGAACATAATCTGTGCCATAATCCACTGAAATAAAACCAGAAGTAATTACACCATTTCACAATATTCAGGAACACATAGTTCTTTAGTATTAAATACAGAAGAAGTCAACAACAAGTCACTGGTACTGAAATACACCTGCATTCCTCGAAATCGGCCTGGGAATAATAATCTGATGAAGATAAATGAGATTATGGGAAATTAGGTCAGCAATCAAATGATTTATATGATCTTTAGCTAGTTAACTTAATCCAGTGATTGTGTTCACAATTACTCTGTGGTGTCAGTAATCCAGTGATTGTGTTCACAATTTCTCTGTGGTGTCAGTAATCCAGTGATTGTGTTCACAATTACTCTGTAAAGTGTCACTAATCCAGTGATTGTTTTCACAGTTTCTCTGTGTTATCAGTAAACCAGTTATTGTGCTCACAATTATTCTGTGGTCCCAGTAATCCAGTGATTGTGTTCACAATTACTTTGTGGTATCAATAATCCAGTGATTGTGTTCACAATTACTCTGTGGTCCCAGTAATCCAGTGATTGTGTTCATAATTACTTTGTGGTAGCAATAATCCAGTAATAGTGTTCACAAATACTTTGTGGTATTAATATTCCAGTGATTATGTTCACAATTACTCTGTGGTGCCAGTAATTGTGTTCACGATTATTCTGTGGTCCCAGTAATCCAGTGATTGTGTTTAGAGATGACCCGAATGGTTCGCCGGCGAACTTGTTCGTGCGAACGAACGCAAACTTTATGGCAGTTGGATCCACCCCCTATACTACATCATTAGGGTCAACTTTGACCCTATACATCACAGTCAGCAGGCACAGGGTAGCCAATCAGGCTACACTCCCTCTTGGAACCCCACCCCTCCTTATAAAAAGCAGGCAGCGTTAGCCATTTCACTCACTCGTGTGGCTGCAGTAATTAGAGAAAGAAGAGGTGCTGCAGAGACATTAGGAAAAGCTTAGTTAGGCTACAGTTAGGCTTGTTAGGTTGCTCTTTCTTGTTGACACTTATTGCTAAAAAACACTCCTCATCCTCAACAGTTCTTTTGAGAGCTAATGTTGTTCTTGTGATCTATTTTTTTTTGTGTGTGTGTGTCCCACAGACACTTGTGTTGCATATACAGCCCTGTCAGTCAGACTTAGCTGCTGGGCCTTGGCCCCTTGGTAATTCCTACTGTGCCACTGCCAGGCCCAGCACATTCAGTGACTACCTGTGTGTGTGACAGCTGCACATTTGTAATACCCATCACTGCATATACCTACCTTTTGTTCAGTGCACCCACCCACCTACCTATGTGAGCACATGCAGTGTGATATTTAATTCCACCAGTTACTGCCCCTGTTCACGGTGTGTGTGTGTGTGTGTGTGTGTGTGTGTGTGTGTGTGTGTGTGTGTGTGTGTGTGTGTGAGACAGCTGCACATTTGTAATACCAGTCATTACATAATTGTTCACAGTACTTGTGTGACCGCATGCTGTGTAATATACCACTCGGCGTATACCTGTTAACTGCACCTGTGTGACAGCTGCACATTGTATTGTAATACCAGTCACTGCATACCTGTTAACTGCACCTGTGTGACTGCACATTGTATTAGTCAAGTCAGTGCATACCTTTCACTTCATCCCCCCCAATATGGACAAAACAGGTAGAGGTAGAGGCAGACCCAGAGGAAGGCCACCCGGCAGGTCTATTCGAGGTCGTGCTGATGTGATTTCGTGCGGCCCTGGACCAAAGTACAGTGCTCAGAAGAAGGCACGTCCCACCAACTCCCAAGATTGTCAGGACGTGGTTGACTATTCAACACAGAACACCTCATCTTCCGCAGCCACCAGCGCTACTACAAGCACCACATCCGCTGCATTTGACACTTCGCAGGAGTTATTTGGTGGGGAATTAACTGATTCACAGCCACTACAACAAGATGAAGGCGCTAAGCAAGTTACACCACCTCATATGTCTGAGTTAGGCAACACTATGGACGTAAGGTGTGAGGAGTAGGGATGCTCGCTGGATTCCGCGGAATTGTTAATTCCCTGATTCCGGCCGGAATTAGGTCAATTCCGATTCCGGCAGTCGGAACGGAATTTCTAAACCTCTAAAACGGAATTCCACGGAAATTTTTTTATTTCCGCGGAATTTTCCGGAAAATACACAATAAAAATCTCAATCTGTCTCTCTCTCCATCCATCCTCTTGTATCATCCATCATCTTGCAGGGAATTGCAGTTTTTCAAAAGACACCTTACATACCATGGCTGGGATTTGCACCCAGGTCTCAGTGTGTAGTAGGTATCTGACTTACCTCCAAGAACGCCAACCACACAACATGCTAAAGCCAGCTTAGCATGTACCATTATGATCAATCCAATAGAAAAAGTAGCATAAGGATTTGTACATTTTCAAAAGCCAGCTTACATACCTTGGCCAGGATTTGAACCCAGGTCTCAGTGTGTAGTAGGTATCTGACTTACCCCCTAGACCACCAACCACACTACATGCTAAAGCCAGCCTAGCATGTACCATTATGATTAATCCAATAGAAAAAAAAAGCATAAGGATGTGTACTTTTTCAAAAGCCAGCTTACATACCTTGGCCAGGATTTGAACCCAGGTCTCAGTGTGTAGTAGGTATCTGACTTACCCCCAAGACCACCAACCACACTACATGCTAAAGCCAGCCTAGCATGTACCATTATGATCAATCCAATAGAATAGGCTGGCTTTAGCATGTAGTGTGGTTGGTGGTCTAGGGTGTAAGTCAGATACCTACTACACACTGAGACCTGGGTTCAAAGGAGTAGGGATGCTCGCTGGATTCCGTGGAATTGTTAATTCCGTGATTCCGGCTGGAATTAGGTCAATTCCGATTCCGGCAGTCGAGAACGGAATTTCTAAACCTCTAAAACGGAATTCCACAGAAATGTTTTTATTTCCGCGGAATTTTCCGGAAAATACACAAAAAATCTCAATCTCTCTCTCTCTCTCTCATCCATCCTCTTGTATCATCCATCATCTTGTAGGGAATTGCAGTTTTTCAAAAGCCACCTTACATACTATGGCTGGGATTTGAACCCAGGTCTCAGTGTGTAGTAGGTATCTGACTTACCCCCTAGACCACCAACCACACTACATGCTAAAGCCAGCCTATTCTATTGGATTGATCATAATGGTACATGCTGGGCTGGCTTTAGCATGTAGTGTGGTTGGTGGTCTAGGGGGTAAGTCAGATACCTACTACACACTGAGACCTGGGTTCAAATCCTGGTCAAGGTATGTAAGGTGGCTTTTGAAAAAGTACAAATCCTTATGCTACTTTTTCTATTGCATTGATCATAATGGTACATGCTAGGCTGGCTTTAGCATGTAGTGTGGTTGGTGGTCTAGGGGGTAAGTCAGATACCTACTACACACTGAGACCTGGGTTCAAATCCTGGCCAAGGTATGTAAGCTGGCTTTTGAAAAAGTACAAATCCTTATGCTACTCTTTCTATTGGATTGATTATAATGGTACATGCTAGGCTGGCTTTAGCATGTATTGTGGTTGGTGGTCTAGGAGGTAAGTCAGATACCTACTACACACTGAGACCTGGGTTCAAATTGCAGCCATTGTATGTAAGGTGGCTTTTGAAAAACTGCAATTCCCTACAAAACGATGGATGATACAAGAGGATGGATGAGAGAGAGAGAGAGATTGAGATTTTTTTTTCAAATTTCCGACGGAATCCGGAATTCCGCGAACTTCATAAAAATCCGTCAGAATTTTCATAGCAACGGAATTTAACACTGACGGAATCCGTGAATTCCGGCAGAACAGAATTTGCTGGTTCCGATCATCCCTAGTGAGGAGGAGGATGATGAAGTACCTGCGGTTGGTGCAGTTTATGAGGTGTTGATGATACGGATGCCACGTGGGTTCCGAAGAGACAAGATGACCAAGGGGACAGTTCAGAGAGGAGTAGGAAGAGATGAGTTCCTGAAAGAAACAGGGGGAGCTTGTCATCAGAAACAGCCAGTGGCAGTGTCCAGCGCCATGTATCACCACCTATGGACAGCCAGCCAACATGCCCTTCAATGTCAGCTGCTGATGCCACCATAGTGCCATCACCCCAGGGGGGCTCAGCGGTTTGGAAATGTTTTAGTGTGTCTGCCTTAGATCAGAGAAATGCCATCTGTTCTCTCTGCCTCCAAAAATTGAGCCATGGAAAGGCCAAAAGCCGCGTAGGGACAACTGCCTTACGAAGGCACATGGAGAAAAGGCACAAACTGCAATGGGAAGAGCACCAGAGGAAAAGCAGCACACAAAAGAAAAGACACCCTCCTTCTCCTCTTCCTCCTTCAGGTGCATAATCTTCAGCCTCTTTATCTCTTGCACCTTCACAATCACAGCCACCCTCCTTCTCCTCTTCCTCCTTCAGGTGCATCATCTTCAGCCTCTTTATCCCTTGCACCTTCACAATCACAGCCACCCTCCTCCACTCCGCCTCTCTCACCTTGAGCGGTTCCTGCTCCTCTGCCCACAGCAGCAGTCAGGTGTCCGTGAGGGAAATCTTTGAGAGGAAGAAGCTAATTTCTGCCAGTCACCCCCTTGCCTGGCATCTGACAGCTGGCTTGGCGGAACTGTTAGTTCACCAACTGTTACCATACCAGCTGGTGGACTCTGAGGCCTTCCGAAAATTTGTGGCCATTGGAACACCGCAGTGGAAGATACCAGGCCGCAATTATTTCTCAAAAAAGGCGATACCCAAACTGTACCGTGAAGTTGAAAGGCAAGTGGTGTCATCTCTGGCACACAGCGTTGGGTCAAGGGTCCATCTGACTACAGATGCCTGGTCTGCCAAGCACGGTCAGGGCAGGTACATTACTTATACAGCCCATTGCGTCAACCTGGTGACCGCTGGCAAGCAGGGAGTATGTGGCTGTGCAGCGGACCCACTTGTGACACCTCCATGGCTTGCAGGCAGGCCTCCTGTCACCTCCTCTCCTCGTGCTACATCCTCTTTGCTGTCATCATCCTCCTCCTCCTTGGCTGAGTGGCAGTTCAACTCTACTGGTGCTGTGATCTCCTCTCCAGCTACACAGCCCCAGCTCCCCAGGGCCTATGCTGCATGCCAGGTACGACAGTGTCAAGCCATCTTAGACATGTCTTGCCTCAAAATGGAGAGTCACACTGGAGCAGCTCTCCTGGCTGCTCTTAACAAACAGGTGGATCAGTGGCTGACCCCGCACCAACTGGAGATCGGCAACGTGGTGTTTGACAATGGCAGCAATCTCATTTCGGCTTTGAATTTGGGAAAGTTGACACATGTTCCCTGCATGGAACGTGCTGAATATCATAATTCAGAGATTTTTGTCTAAGTACCCAGGGTTACAGGACGTCCTGAAGCAGGCCAGGAAGTTGTGTGGGCATTTAAGGCGGTCTTACACGGCCATGGCACGCTTTGCCGATATTCAGAGGAGAAACAACTTGCCAGTGAGATACTTGATTTGTGATAGCCCGACTCGCTGGAATTCGACCCTGCTGATGTTTGGCCGCCTGCTACAACAGGAGAAAGCCGTCACCCAGTATCTCTACAACTACAGTAGAAGGACACACTCTGGGGAGATGGGGATGTTCTGGCCGAAGAACTGGACACTCATGCAAAATGCCTGCTGGCTCATGTGGCTGTTTGAGAAGGTGACAAACATGGTGAGTCGCAGTGAAGGCGCCATCAGCGACTTGATCCCGTATGCTCTCTTCCTGGAGCGTGCCGTGCATAGAGGGGTGGATCAAACTGTGAACAGGAGGAAGAGTTGTGGGATCAATTCTCATCAGAACAAGATGTTTCCTGAACACCTGCGGCAGCACAGAGGGCAGAGGAGGAGGAAGAGTCGTGCGGGGAAGAGGAGTCAGACTCAGATGATAAGGAAGATGTTTGGGTTTTTTTGGAGGAGGAGGTGGCAGAAGAACAACTGCAGCAGGCGTCGCAGGGAGCTTGTGCTGCTCAACGTTCCCATGGTATTGTTCGTGGCTGGGGGGAGGAGGAGAACTTACCTCACATCACTGAGGAAGAGCAAGAGGAGATGGATAGTACGTCTGCATTTAAATTTGTGCAGATGGCGTCTTTCATGCTGTCCAGCCTGTTGAGGGACCCCCGTATAAAAAAACTCAAGGGGAATGAGCTGTACTGTACTACTAGACCCTCGGTATAGGCACAAAGTGGTGGAGAGGTTTCCAAATCACCAGCAGAAAATAAACGCAGTGGGCAGCATTTCACCAGAAAATAAACGCAGTGGGCAACATTTCACCAGAAAATAAACGCAGTGGGCAACATTTCAGCAGAAAATAAATGCAGTGGTCAACATTTCAGCAGAAAATAAACGAAGTGGGCAACATTTCAGCAGAAAATAAACGCAGTGGGCAGCATTTCAGCAGAAAATAAACGCAGTGGGCAGCATTTCAGCAGAAAATAAACACAGTGGGCAGCATTTCAGCAGAAAATAAACGCAATGGTCAGCATTTCAGCAGAAAATAACGCAATGTGGGCAGCATTTCAGCAGAAAATAACACGATGTGGGCAACATTTCACCTGCAAAAAAAAAGAATTTACTCACGTGACAGAAGTCTCCTCTCCCGGCTGGCCTCTGGCGCGCAGCTCCCCGGACGATCATCCTGCAGTCTCCCGTGCTGAATTGAATAGCAGGGCTATGGGAAGATGGCGCCCAAAGCCCTGTACTGGAGACACAAATAGTCTTCAGTACAGGGCTTCAGACGCCATATTCCCGTAGCCCTTCTCTGCCTGCTGGAAGACTATGCAGGCTGGAGCGGGGCTGCGGCTATGAACTGGCCAGTTCATGCAATGGACGGGACATAGCGCAGCAGTGATGGCGTGCCAGCAGATTCGGCTACGCATGCCGAGTCTGGCACACGTGCCATAGGTTCGGCATCGCTGATCTATAGGATGTACTGGAAAAACAACTTCAACTCATGGAGCCCCAACCTCACAATGTACAGGAGTTGAAGGATCTGCTGTTGACGTCTTTATGCCTTCAGAAGTCTTGTGGAGCACAAGGGGACTTGTGTTGCTAGTCACAAGTGCATTTTGGCTACAATGTCATGGAGCCAAATGGCAGTGTTTGGTAACACTATGCATGTTATCAGTGGCAAAAGCCGCCATGGCTGTGCTCGGATGTAACTCCATAGGAGGGGGCTGCCTTTCTAGTGCCTGTGCTGTGTGCTAGCAAACTGCAAGTTGGTGCACAGGAGCAGCTGCTAGGGGTTGAATTCATCGCCTTAAAGTTCCCATGGAATACGGGCCTAAATAAACAATCTCCAACAGTCCCATTCAGTACACTCATTTCTTTTCCCAGCAGTAGAGCAAGGATTTCTCATTGGAAAAGGTGCCAGGAAACAAACTCCAAGAAGCTCTTGTAAATATGCCCTTCAGGTTATCTTTTTTTGATAAAGTGGTGGGCATAATAAGCTCTGATTGAAAACATTAATGGCAATAAAGGACAAAGGGGAGATTTGCCCTCACTTCCTGTCCTGGCCACTGGTATCACTGAGAACCAAAGGGGAGATTTGCCCTCACTTCCAGTCCTGGACACTGGTGTCACTGAGAACTAAAGGGGAGTAACTGACAGAGCTGATAATCCTCCCATTCTGCCATCCCTTAAAAAAGAGTTTAGGCTGGAGTTCATGCCCAGGTGGCCTATATTATATAGGGAAGACAAAACGGAGACTCAATAAATGAATTGGGGAACATGTAACAAACATATGTGACAGAGACTATGACAGTCCCCTGGGAAACACTTCACTGAATTTCATGATGGCTCCCTTGAAAATATGCAATTTAAAGAGACACTGAAGCGAAAAAAAAATATGATATAGTGAATTGGTTGTGTACTATGAATAATTACTAGAAGATTAGCAGCAAAGAAAATATTCTCATACTTTTATTTTCAGGTATATAGTGTTTTTTCTAACATTGCATCATTCTATAATATGTGCAGATTACACAACACTCAGCATTCAAAATGAGTCTTTCAGAGCAGTATGTGAACTAATGACCTCTCCTCTAGCAGAGGAAAAGTAAATAGTCCAGGAACAGTTGAGATAATAAAAGTCAGATAACAGCCCTCTCCACGACTAATTTAGTCGGAGAGCTTAATGGCTTGTTTGCATAGAGATAACAACTGGAGTTTCTCAACTCTTCCTGTACTGGAAACAATTACACTGATGTATCTGATCTTAATGTTTTATTTCTTAGCTGTGCTACACATACAAATCATAATAGCATCATTTTTTTTTCGCTTCAGTGTCTCTTTAAGGCAATAGTAAAACATACTGTATCCTTTTGCGGTGGTGATATTGAAAGAGATCTATACAGAACTGAGCAGAAATGGATCTATGTCCTAAGTACCCGGATTCCCAAAGGGTTAAATTCTGAATTAAATCTTTCCTATTTTTTGCGAGCTCGTGCTAAATGCACATTTATTTGAAAGGAAGGAATAAATTCAGACTTTGGGAGAAAATGATTTCATTCTAAAAGTATGTAGAGTTGAAATTTAACAAATTGATTGCTTGAAGTCATTTAATTGATCCATATAATCATCTATAGATTTGCACTGATTGAATTGAGCTCAAGTTAAATGCAAATTTATTCGAGATGGAGGATTAAAATACAGACTTTGGGAGAAAATTATTTCGTTCTATAAGAATGCAGAGGTCAAAGTTAGCAAATTGATTGCTTGCAGTCATTTAAATGATCCGTATACCCCTTATAGATATATACTAATTGAATATATGGTCCATGGTTCCTTTAAGTAGCATGCGCTGCCTGTGAACATAAATTGGAAGTGTTGAAGCAGACCCACACGCCAAACATCACCTTGAGAAAGCCCCTAGGTGAGGCAAAAAGTTGGTGGGTGTATCCACTTGACCAAGCACGCTGTACTAACCTCTCCTCCACATTGCCATGCGTAAATGAGAATGCCTACAGCAGATCACCGCTCTGCAATATGTGAAGCTACCATGCAGAAGGCTCAGGCGCGATAACACAGCATGGGAGCTGATGAGATGGAGAAGCGTCATGCTTTTGAGCGATCCCTGCTGCAATAACCCTCTCACTCTCCTGCCCAGGATGCTGCACAGTGAATTGATGAATCCTACAGACCAGAGGAAGGAGTTGTATATACGTCTTAGGGCTAGTTCACACTACGTCTGTAAACTTACCTGTGTCTCATTTTTTAAACCGGATCAAACCCAGAGGCACGGATGGCAATGTTAAAAGTAGCAGCCGTTTTCACCCAAACAAAAAACGGATCCATATGCGTTTGCGGGGACCCGTTTTCAAATCCATTGCGGAGGGTACGGATTTGCAGCATTTTTGCAGAACGCATATAGATCCGGATACACGCAGGGGCAGTGAAGGGCAATAGGAAAACAGATCCCCCTCTACACAAGCTGTTTTGGACACCGAAACGGATCCGTTTCTGTGTCCCCAGCCTATAGGGGAGAGAGGGGACTGCCATGCTGCAGGGTGAGGCAGGATGGGGGTGGCAGCGGTCGGCAGGGAGGGGGTCCTCCCTCCCCCCTCCAGCTAGTTTCCTAAAAAGTTGTTCCAATGTAGAAGAGCGGCGAGTGGGGAGCTCACTGCTTGCAATGCCGCCCTCCGAAGTATAGAGGGCGGCATTGCAGGCAGTGATGCGGCGAGCGGAGGAAGTACAAGGAGGAGGAGGTAAGCTCCCCGCTCGCCGCTCTTCTACATTTGAAAAACTTTAGGGGAAACTAACTGGAGGGGGTAGCGGGGGATGGGGGACCCAGGTGAGGGAGGGGGAGGGACGTCCCCCTCCCCGCTGCCACCCCCATCCTGCCTGCTACCCCCACCATCCAAGACACAAACGGATCATGCTGCAAAAAGTAGCATGGACCCGTTTGCGTTCAGGTTTGGCTAGGTCCATGGACTGCTAGGATCCCGGACCACAAGCTCCATGCCTAGTGTGGACTTAGCCTTTCCGCATGTATTTAACGGACATCGGATTCTTTTAATTGTTTATAATGGCATTCTGTTATCTAACATTACAATTATATGCTGCGCAGCTCAATCATTAACGTAATGCCCGACAGTTAGCGAGGGACAGTTACATGTCATGAGTGGGGTGTATGTGGTGGTGGATTCCAGCGTGACAGTGGTGCGGGCTGTTAGCATAGGTGATCGCTGGGCAACAGTCATACACAATAACTGTTGAGCCACTGACTCATATATTACAAAGTGCTGAATCCTGTGAGCGTTTTTTAAATGTTTTTAAATGCAGTTATTTTGTACCCTGCTAAGGCATCATTAAAGTGGTATGATTATATGTATAATGAGACGTTGACTGTAATTTGTTTTAAACAAACCATTCACCACCTAGCTCTCATAATTGATTTGGTTGCATAAAATGATACATGATGGCTCTCCCAAGGTATCGAAACTTAGGCTGGAGTTCTACCTTAATATGCCACTTGTGTCACAGCAGGTAGGCATGACTTTATTTGGTGTACTGTATGTGCATGAAAGAACAGAACGTGCTATTACTAAAAAAAAAAAAAAACAAAAAAAAAAAAAACACAGATTAAAAAAGCAATTAACTTCTTAAGAGAGTAGAATTTATCAAGCTGCGTGATTGGCAGCAGCAAGTGTAGAGGTCAGACGTGAGATGGACAGGAGGGCGCTTCACTGGCTGTAAATCAGCCTGCTGAGATGGTCTGGATGGAAACCTGTAATCTGTCATACAAAACTCTGCTGCTGTTCACAGGGACTGGCTTAACAGACTAATGCAGATTTACACTTAATAGGGATTGTCTTAATAGGGTCATTGCAATTTGCTGTTAATTGGTATTGGCTTTATCCTGTTTGGCTCACTTCCATTTTCCACATTACTTCTATACCTGTGTGAATAATTACACTTATCAGAACTGAAGTGTAATGACTTTTAAAGTCATCAACTTATATTTCCTTTTTCTCATTAGACTGATAGCCCTGACTGAGTCCAGGAAGTGTGCTCTGAAGCAGAGATAAGCTAAAGCCGCTCTAACATTTTTGTTTTCTTTTTTATATATATATTTATGTAGGAGTATACATCAGCTTGATGCCTATTACAGCGATGAAAGGACGATCCGATCAAGCTCAGTAATTTCCACAGGTTAAATTCTGTAAATAATAAATAAGAATATTCTTTTAAAATGTAAATCAAATTTCAGTAAGTTAAAGGATACCCCTAGTTAGCATCAGAACTGCTAGTGAAGGGGAAAAAAAGTTTTTTTCTTATTTTGTAATTTAACAGTGAACTGGAAAGAGATCGTTTGAGCCCTTTACTAGTTCATGAAACTCTGTCTCTTCCACTGCTAAAAGCAGAAGCCTGTGCTCACGTGTGGCGGGCCTGTCACTCACTTTTTTGTAACTTCAGGTCATGTAAACAAAGACTGTACCATGAGCATTGCTCAATAAATCGCAATAGCAGTCAGAAGACTGAAAGCCCACTCAATAATTCTAAAATGTTTAAGGTGCAAATACAAGAACAACAAAATGAAGCCAGATCTGAGTTTAAGGAAATAAGATACAACCCTGTCCGAATAGTGCAGTATGAAGGGAATCTATCAGTGCAGAGTTCCTACCATTTACATAGCTCCCAACTGTCCCTCTTTCGGAGGGACAGTCCCTCTTTGGGAGCCCTGTCCCTCTGTCCCTCTTTCCTCCTCATTTGTCCCTCTTTCAGGACTTTGTCCCTCTTTCTTTGTAAAGGTATACATTTATCTCTAAAAAAAATGTGTTTAATTGACTCCAAACTTTATTCCCATCCTTTAAATGTATATATTACTAATTTAAAATGTTAATATGAAGGAAAATGAACCAGGATAGAAAGGACCAGTGTGGTTTGAATTATAAAACAACATATTTTTCTCATGAAATCTTGATGGTATGTGTGACTAGGGGCGTGAACAGGTGTGTGGCAGGGGCGTGGCTTAAGTGTCCCTCTTTCTCATTTCAAAAAGTTGGGAGGTATGCATTTACATACTGTATATGAGTAACACAGTGTTCTTACTCTCCTATTGCAGGGATCTTCAAACTTTTTAGAATGAAGGCCAGTTGACCATTGTTGAGACTGCCTGGGGGGGCTGAAGTAGCAAAGTTTTAACATGTTTGTTTATTACCCATAAGTACACTAAATGTATTATATTTTTTCAAATAAAACGTGCACACATGAAATAAAACCATGTACAATGTAACTGTGCAGTTATCCCCTATGGTGTGTAGCATAAAAACAAGAAATATGCAACGCACAATGCAAAATATCACAACAGATTGTGTGTGGGGAAAATAAGAGGCATACTTAAATGTACTACAACACAACTAAAAAAAATTGTAGCTAAAAAAATGGCAGCAATGACCCCACATACAGTATGAAATGCTGAAATTATCCCCCACATATGATGCAGTAAATATTCCCCATATAATGCAGCAATTATCCGCCACATTTAGTGTAAATGCATTTTGGGCGGTTGTTTGTAAGTTGAATTTGTAAGTCAAGTCTTGTACTATACATAGTGAAATATTGAAATGCAGATAAATTAACTACTTTTGGAAAATTCTGGATTAGCACATATAGTATAAACAATGTTTTTCTGGGAGCTTTTTTTTTTTTATGGGTTTTTAATGAGTTTTAAGCTACTTACCAACGGTTTGTACAATACTATAACATATAACAGTAAAAAAAGGTAATATAAAAAAGCAGTATTGTTTATTTTGTACATGAAGACAACTTTGTGTGTGTGTATGAAACATTGTAGTTGGTTATGAGTTGGGGACTGCCTGTATGTTTAAAATAGAATACAATCTTCCCAGGAAAAGTATGGTGACATTATTTTGCCACAGGATTTTCCCCATTAGTAAGGCCAGGTGCTGCTCATGTCATGTGCCATCATTCTGTCTCCTATCTGTTAACTAAGAGTTACCCAATCAACCAAGCCCCAAAAATGTTCAGCTAGGTCTTTTTCCATGGAGCCGCGGTTCTGGAATAACTGCGGCAGTCAAATCTTTCCGCAAACAAGCGCTAATTATATAATTTCCTGTTTAATTATGAAATGAATAGCAATTAGACGTATAAGACTGTAAATCATAAGATGTAGAATCTGGAGTGATCAGACTTTTCAATCGTTGATTCCCTGGGAGGTGTCATCGAAAAAATGTATTTCAAACTTTAATCAGATTTGAAAGAACAGTGCTGAGATGTGAAATAAACGGCTCTGCTTGTGTGTCTGGCTCAGGGCATCTAACAAGGGAGAATAGAGCTGCTAGAGCACCAGAGGATAAACACATGGAAATTGATCAGCATAGAAGCAATTGTATAATCCTGCTTTACACAAAGTTGAAAGGGCTTGTCACTAACGCATCTCAGGAACAAGGGATTACCAGCCACATGTGACACAGTGGCTTGAAAGAAGGCAGCCTAACTTTTAGAAATAATAGCATGGGTATTTAAAAAGTAAATAACATTACCTGAATTGCCACTTTCCCTTCACTAAACCCACAGGTACCAGGATGTAGTGTGCACAGTAGCTGGTGTTCAGGTATTAGGGCCCATTCACACTTGAGCGTTTTGCTGGCGATTTTGGCAAAACGCTCAAACGCTAGCGCTTTTGAAAGCGCTAGTTCAATTAAACCCTATGGGCCCGTTCTTACTTGGGCGATTTGAACTAATCGCCGCAAAATCCTGAAACGCAAACACATCGCCTTCATCATTTTCAGGCGATTTTCCGTCGATCGCGTTTCAGTGCTATAGAAACGCTAAACACGATCACGGAAAAATCGTTGCAATGTTCAGTGATTTTTCTGCTGAAAAATCACTCACGCAAAATGCCGGCAAAAATCCCTTCTAAGTGTGAATGGGCCCTACAGCCGGTTTGGGACTCTGCTGTTGGAAATCTATGTCATGGTTGTGGAGGTTAGTTTCTGGCATGATGCAGAATTTCATAGTCCCAGCTGGACCATGCTATGAAATTCTACATCCTATTGGAACCTAACATCCACAAACATGTCACAGGTTTTCAATAGCGTAATCCTAAACTGATTATATAGTCATTACTGCCCTCCCATTCCTTCCTGCCCCCCCCCCTTCTTCCCCCTCACCCAGTATGCTGAAGACAGTAGATAACATCTCCATTCAAATGAATCGGGGAACCAGCTATCCTTTGCAGTTGGTTCTGCATGATCGGTCACAGAATAAGACATTACAGCTTTCCTCATAGCCAGGATGAAATTCAGTGGCATATAATTACATAATTGCTTTAATTAGGTCCTGTTATTGCTGACAAACCCTATAATATGTGCTCTGACACCACAGTACAACCTTTTCAACTCCTGTAGAGCAGGTCAAGAAGACACAGTTCCCTCCCCTTCCCCCCTTCTTTTCTTAGATTTACCTTCATAACTAGAGATGTCGCGAACCTCCGATTTTCGGTTCACGAACCCCATTCGCGAACCTTCGTGGAAGGTTCGTTTTGCAGAAAAGTTTGCGAACCGCAATAGACTTCAATGGGGATGCGAACTTAGAAAAATAGAAAAAATTATGCTGGCCACAAAAGTGATGGAAAAGATGTTTCAAGGGGTCTAACACCTGGAGGGGTGCATGGCGGAGTGGGATACACGCCCAAAGTCCCGGGGAAAAATCTGGATGTGACGCAAAGCAGCGCTTTAAAGTGGACCCAAATTAAAAATACTACATTTCAGAAATAAAATCTATTTTCTAAATTATAATAATAAATAGCAGCCTTTTTTTCAGCCACATGAAGACAAATATAAAATATTTTACATTTATTGGAGGAACCCCTCCCTTCCTTTCATATTGCCGGGACAGAATCCGGCAAACTGGTGTTGTAGATAGTGTCCAGCAAAGGAGGAATTGCTAATGGCTGCCACCTGTATAACCCTAGTAATGAAAAGAGAGGGATGAAAAGCATGCACTGAAATGCTCATAGACTTGAAGGAGTGTTTATTTATCTTTGTATGTGTCAGAGTAGTGCAACTAAATATTTTGAATTAAAAAAAATGTTTGGTTTGGGTCCGCTTTAAGGGCAGAAATCACATTGAATGATAAATTGCTGGCCTAAAGTGCTTTAAAACATCTTGCATGTGTATAAATCAATCAGGGAGTGTAATTAGAGTTCTGCTTCACACTGACACACCAAACTCACTGTGTAACGCACCGCAAACAGCTGTTTGCGTAGTGACGGCCGTGCTGGACTGGTGCGCACCGTGGCGAGAGTGTAGGCCGTGGCAGTTTTCAAGCCCATATAATAATAATACCTTTTTTTGTATAGCGCTTTTCTCCTGTCGGACTCAAAGCGCTTGCGAGGCAGCCACTAGAGCGCACTCAGTAGGCAGCAGCAGTGTTAGGGAGTCTTGCCCAAAGAGCTCCTTACTGAATTACTGACTTACTGAAAAGGCAGAGCCAAGATTCGAACCCAGGTCTCCTGTGTCAGAGGCAGAGCCCTTAACCAGTACACCTTCCAGCCACATATGGTCGCCGGCTGTGGTAGCTCAACAACAGTGACTGTCCAGCTGATCAAATTTGGTCTGACCACAATGAAGCAACGACTTTATTATCTTTTGTGTCCCACCCCCACCCGAGACACTCATATAGCCGGTGGTCATCAGGTAGTTAGATGCAGTGAGCTGGGTTCACTGAACAGTAAAGGTACTTAGATGCAGTGAGGTGGGTTCACTCAACACAACAGGTAGTTAGATGCAGTGAGCTGGGGTCACTGAACAGTAAAGGTAGTTATATGCAGTGAGGTAGGTTCACTCAACACAACAGGTAGTTAGATGCAGTGAGCTGGGTTCACTGAACAGTAAAGGTAGTTATATGCAGTGAGGTGGGTTCACTCAACACAACAGCTAGGTATATGCAGTGAGGTGGGTTCACTGAACACAACAGGTAGTTAGATGCAGTTAGCTGGGTTCACTCAACAGTAAAGGTATTATATGCAGTGAGGTGGGTTCACTGAACAGTAAAGGTAGTTATATGCAGTGAGGTGGGTTCACTCAACACAACAGCTAGGTATATGCAGTGAGGTGGGTTCACTGAACACAACAGGTAGTTAGATGCAGTTAGCTGGGTTCACT
Organism: Hyperolius riggenbachi; assembly: GCF_040937935.1. Taxonomy (NCBI): domain Eukaryota; kingdom Metazoa; phylum Chordata; class Amphibia; order Anura; family Hyperoliidae; genus Hyperolius; species Hyperolius riggenbachi. The sequence continues at coordinate 161,549,750 of NC_090647.1, read as the reverse complement.
CAACAGTAAAGGTATTATATGCAGTGAGGTGGGTTCACTCAACACAACAGCTAGGTATATGCAGTAAGGTGGGTTCACTCAACACAACAGGTAGTTAGATGCAGTGAGCTGGGTTCACTCAACACAACAGGTAGTTAGATGCAGTGAGCTGGGTTCACTCAACACAAAGCTAGGTACATGCAGTGATGAGGTGGGTTAAGTAAACACAACAGGTACTGGGTATATGCAGTACTGGGTAGTACAATGTGCAGCTTCCTGTCAAACACACAGGTAGTCACTGAATGTGCTGGGCTGCTGGCAGTGGCACAGACACTATGAATTAGCAAGGCTGTGCATGCAACAAAAGTGTCAGTTTGACACACAGAAAAAAAAAAGTACAGGATGAGCTCTGAAAAGAGCTGTTGAGGGGTGCTATAAAAGCAATAATAATCAGCCAGGAGCAAGCTAAGCAGCCAAGAACCTAACTAATCTGTCCCTAGAAGAACAAGTCTGCAGCAGCTGTCCCTAGTCTGTCTCTAGCAGGCACACAAGTGAGGCTAATGGCCGCCGGAGCCTGCCTTATATAAGGGGGGGGGGGGCTCCAGGGCTTAGTGTAGCCTGAATGGCTACGATGTGCCTGCTGACTGTGATGCAGAGGGTCAAAGTTGACCCTCATAGTGCATTATGGGGCGAATAGAACTTCCGAAAAAGTTCGCCTGGTGCAGGCGAACGCGAACCACCAAAGTTCGCCTGGAACCGTTCGCCGGCGAACCGTTCGCTACATCTCTATTCATAACCTGCTTCTGTTTAGATTGGCCCCTTCAGTGGAGGGATGAGCAGGAAGTGACATTAAATTTCCACCCCTTCCTGCCCTGGATCACACAGATCGGTGGGGCTGGGGAGAGGAAGAGACAATCCTGTAGTCCTTTGCAAACCAGCACTAAGGCCAACATTTTGGGATCTGCAAACTGGTATTTGGCATTATTTATTTCTGCAAACGTGATCTATTTACCTTGTATGGCTGATGGGAGAGCAGATGTGCATAACGCTTTAGAAACTGTCCATAAACTTTATTGACTGTGTTTAAGTATTTGACCTACATTTTATCTCGTTGATAATTGGAACCTGTTAGGTATAATTGTTTAATCATGCCCTGGACCATATGCCTGCAAAATCCTCAACTGTGTCAAAGTGTACCTGGGAGAACTGATGTAGGGAGGTCACACAAAACATTGATTTAAATTCTTTTTTTTTTATGTTTATGCACTTTGAGGGTTGTTAATTGAGGGTTAAAACAGTTAATTCCATTATTTTTCAACGCATCTATACCTAAATGTGCACAAAAATGTAGGCACCTTGCAGGCACAATGCAGTAGTGGAGAGAGAGAGAGAGAGAGAGAGAGAGAGAGAGAGAGAGAGATATTGCCCTACTTACAAAGTACTCGAATGAAAAATGTCTCACACATGAAAAGTTGTCCCCATATACACAACGTACTGTACTTACATATTATTGTTATTACATGTTACAGAATTGTACAAACTGTTGAAAAAGTACATTGAAAACAGTTAGTCCAAATCCAGGGTCCAATACAAACCATTTATCTACGCATATCAGTATGTATAACACAACTCAAGTTAAAGGGATTCTGAACCCAACTATAAAAACAAAACAGATACTTACCTAAGGAGGGGGAAGGCTATGGGTCCTATAGAGCCTTCCCGTTATTCTCCTCTTCCTGTTGTTCCTGGGCTGGCTCCCCCGTTAGCAGTCTCTCGACCCAAAGAATGCCGAAGCCTCCCGCAGCGGTAGATTTAAATGGAGGAGCCTGCGGGGGAAGCAGGGGATGAGGAGCGCAATGGAAAGGCTCTACAGGACCCACAGCATTCGTTCTCCTTAGGTAAGTATTTTTTTGTTACATTTGGCTTTTTTTGAAAATCAGCCTTTATTAAAGCATTTAAGGAACAATTTCACATAAAATAGTCACAATATTTTACATACCTAAACACAGCACCAAAACAACGCTCATCCAGCGAGCCGAAAAATATAGATATTAACAGCATGACCGTATACATCTCCCTATGACCAGAAAAACATTTATACCTCTTTAACATACAGTATTTACATAATAATCACTCTTAGCATATTCCATATTAGATCTGGACGTGAGGACTATTCCAAATATCCCTTTAACCTTTAGTTTATACCCCCAAACAATCTATCTTGTACCATAGAAAATTCAGCAAGACCTGGAGTGTCTAACCAACCATACATTTGGCTTTAGAATCACTTTAAAGCAAGAAGTTTTGAATTATTTGTTTTTGAGTAATTTGCTTTTAGCGATGGCTAACACAGTACAATACTGCTACTACTACAACTCAAGTTACAAATTCAACTTATAATTAGATTCCATTCTACCTCAAAGTCCCAGTTATCCGGAACTAAGGCAGCCAGAAGTCTCAACTAACTGGCATGTCTGAGGGGATAACGGGGACTGTGTATTGGAGGTTTTGCATAATAAAATACTCATTGAGCCTTTCTTTGACATCTTCTAACCTTCCTGTAGCTCTTAGCAGCTTTCCGGCGGTCTGTGCACAGCTCCCTACAAGTACATGTATCCGGCATCAGCATCAGGTGATCACCGGATACATGGGATTTTGCCGTACTTATATATACACCTATATATTGTAATAAAAAATATCTAGGCAGCTTGTGTAAATAAAGAAACCACATAGGCCAATGGCACTTTTTTTGGGGCACCACAGTCAATAAGGCTCCACACTTGTCCGTGTGCAGATCGGATCCATTTCCAACGGATCTGTTTTTCAAAATTTTTTTGGGCATTTTGCAGCATACGTTTCCAGTCCCTGGAAACATATCCCCATGGAGAGGGTGCCACCATGCTGGAGTGGGTAGCAGGCAGGAAGTGTGCACAGTGGCAGGGAGGAGGGCCATCACTCCCACTCCCTCATCTGAGGGCCCTCTTTCCCGCTCCCCCTCCAGCTAGTTTCATTCAAAAAATCAATTTGCCAGCAAGCGGCGAGCGCGGAACTTACTTCCTTGCACTCCATTGCTCGCTGAAGTACAGAAGGCTGCATTGCAGGAAGTGACGCGGCGAGTGGTGGAGCGCAAGGAAAGAAGTTCCCTGCTCACCGCTTGCTGGCAAATTGTTTTTATATGATTTTATGAATGTAACTAGCTAGAGGGGGAGCATGGAAGAAGGCACCCAGGTGAGGGGGGGGGAGGGGGTGACCCCCTCCCTGCCGCTGTGCATGCTTGCCCCCTTCCTGCCTGCTACCCCCTCCAGCATGGCGGCCCCCCTCCTCACCCACAGGCAGGGCTGGGACATAGAAAACGGATCCGTTTCTGTTACTAAAAATGCCTGTGTAGTGGGTAATCCATTTTGCCATTGCCTTTCACTACCCCTCTGTGTATCCGGGGTCCATTGCAATGGAGATAAGGACAAGGTGTTGAAGGAGGCAGTATGCTTTTAAAGGGAACCTGAAGTTAGAGGAATGTGGAGGCTTCAATTTTCAGTTTCTAATAAACAATGCCAGTTTCCTGACTTCTGTGCTGATGTTCAGTCTATAATATTTTAAGTCGCTGGTCTAGATTGAGCATGCAGATTAGATGCTTTATTTCTGGTCTGTTTCCACTGGCTGCATGCTTGTTACAGGTGTGAGAGACGAAAACTAAAGCCAAAAGCCAGGGGCGTAACTATAGGGGAGCAGCCCCTGCAGGGGGGCTCAGAGCTGTGGGGCCCCAACTACTAACCTTCCCTTCCTCCGATACAGGGGACTATACTTCAGATCAGGTGGCTACACTTGTTATGGGTGTGAAGATCATGATGGCCTCTCTTGTTTTATGACCCTTGTGAGATGGGCCCCAAAGCCGTAAGGGGCACCAAGGGGAGGCAAGGGAAGGGGTGTGTTCATTGGGTGGGAGGGGGAATCAAAGTGTTGCTGGGGGGCATGAATTGTAGTTAAGCTCAGCATGACAGTCAGGCAACTGGCATTGATTATACGTGAATGAAGATGGCAGCCTCCATATTCCACTCATTTTAGGTTCCCTTTGATCCACTCCAATGGCACTACACTGCATGAAGGGGTGGAAGCACTCTTATGGTGGGTGCACTTGTTATGTAGGAGTAGAAGGAATGTTCCCAATGACCATCACTGACAACCGTTACCCGCATGTCACTTAGAAGTCTGGAAAGATCCCGTTTCATTCATTGTATTTTCTGTGATACCACTTCCTCCCCAATGGTGACGCTATCCTCGGGCTGTATTTACGTCCTGGTTCTGCAGTAAAAACAGTCTCCTTAGAAGGAGGAAGTATCCAAAGGAGGCACAAAAAAGAGTCCATGAATTATTTGATTAGATAACATACAGCAAACCCACCACCTGATGGGCAATTCTAGGATTATATTTGTTTCCGTGATACACTAAAATTCTCTTCTGTTTTTTAATAGACATTTTTGGCTCCCCAGTGGTTTTAGCTATTTTAGACAGTATAAGTCCATCTGCATCCAACAGGTACAATCCAATGTGTCTATCTAGAGAAAGATATATCAAAGATCTGGTGCATATCTGTAAATTAAGCTAAATATTGCTAAAGCAAGCGTAAGTCATAATCACCATTCACACGTAGGACCCTCAGTGTATTAACATACACTCAGATCTGAAATGTCAGTATTATTGATACAGTATATACTGTATTTGCAAACACAGGTGTCAGGATTCTTCAGTTGAGAGGAAAAAGCAGTATTTTGGATTAATATGTTTGGTGTTACTTGGCCACCTGGAATTGATTATTTTTGTAATATTTTGCTTCATTTACAGATATGGATCTTTGCTTTTCTCCCTGACACCTTGGATCATTCTTACTGGATGTAAATCGATTTTCATTGACTTTAATGTCAGGCAAGTTCCACTTGCTATTATGTGTGTTATTTATTTCCTTGAATTGCCCAAATACCAGATGATGCGTGTATAGAAATGGGAGTCTTTAACTTCAAGAGGAGTCCCCAAAACCATATCTGAATGAGCTGAATGCAGTAAAAGCCTCTACATGTCCTGCAACCACCATTTCCTTCTATTCTATACATACTGTTAATGCAGGGGGTTGCATGTTTCTATAAAGAATGCCTTGCCCTTTTTTTTCGGGAGCATTAATAAATACCTATGGGGCCCTAGCCAAGCAAAGTATAAACCAAAAACATTTTATTAATGCCTGCAGTTTCTTAAATTGTCAACATTATTTTTTTTCCAGATGTGACTTCAAGCAAAAGTTCTGATTTACAGAGGTTCTGACTTACAACTTAAACTATTGCTTATATGTTATTTTTATTTTATATTATATTTTATACTTAAAGGGAACTAGGCACCACTTTTTTCTTGGTTTCTAATAGCTATAGGAGCTGCCATGTTCCTCCCTTCCCTTCCCTCTGCCCTAAATTTTCCAGGGGAGGGTGTGAAAATAGCATCTGTGACTTCTGTAAACTCCTTGAAGCTTCAGCAGTTGGGTAGGCCTCAGAAGTAGGTAATAAAACCCTGCACTGAACTTTTAAATGTAAAAATGAGAGTAACATTTAAGTCTTTTTTTATTAATGAGCCACATTGTTGGCATGTATATTTAATGTGCTGTTGAAATGGCCTAGGTGCTGAAAAATCCATGATATAAGGAAGAAAAACAGGTCAACTTACCTTAAAGGAGACAACTCAGTGTTAAAAAAGTAGACAGTTTATTTTACAGCACTATGAAAATGCGTTTCACAGCCTATAGCTGCTTTGTCAGGTAAATAGAGTGCTGAAAACAGATTTGGATGTAGCTTTTATATATGGCATTAGTACAACGTGTTTCACAGCCTTCAGCTGCTTTGTCAGGTCAACAGATATCAGTATTGGATGGAGCCTTGGGCATCCAGGTCTGTTTAGGGGTGGAAAGAGTATAAAATCCGGCTGTACATTGGGGGAGGGGGGTCAATGAGTAAAGTGAAAATAATATTTTTATAAGAGGCCCATAGCTTTAAAATTGCCTCAAATGTAGAATTATTTTACACAGCTAATTATGCGTTTTTAGTTCCTAAATAAGAGGGAAGAGGGAACCTTCTTGTTTTCAGTGTTTCCAAGAGTTCCTGTTAGTTGAGTTCTGCAGGAGACATTACACAAAGTTCTCTCTATAATGTCTCCCCAGTCAATTTTCCATCTAAGAAAAGTCCTCCTTATTATGGTAATAAACACATTTTAATTGGTAATAAACCTACTATAGTTAGTTTTATGTGTTTATGGTTTTGCAATAAAAGACAACTCAACCCAAAAGTTGTAATATGTAATGATATTATGATGTATTTAGTATAACAGACCTTTTTAATGGATAATCCTTCATTTAACCCTCAGTGCTCCTCTATAAGGTTATTATGTTTTGTTCATCCGTATATATTTATAACCTGAGGACTGTTTCACAATGTCTAGAATTTCATTTTCAAAATGCTCCTATTTAATGTTCAGATATTAAGGCTGGATATTATCATTGTATATACTGAATTATTTACACATTATTGCATTGCTCTCCTATGGGTTCTCAGTATTTTTTATGACCACATTTCCCCCCCCAAAAAAATCCTGCTGTGTTTATTGACTTGAAAACTGAAGAGCGATTTAGACTTAAGGTCCGAAAACCGAGTTGTGATTTCAGCAAAGGCATATTAAAAGAACTGAATATTATAATAATGGAAAATGATTCTGGTATAAGTATATATGTATTTGTTTTCTTAGCATAGAAGAGGGATGGGGTAGCTAGATCAGATTGACTGTTATCTTTGTATGTTTAAATTATTGTATCAATCAATCAATCAATTAAAAAGGCACCACCACAGCAACATATGGCAACCTAAACCACCCATGAGACCATAATGTTCAGCCAAGTCTATACAATGAAACCTTGGTTTGATGGTGTTTGAATGTATAGCTTTAAGACATCATAGGCTACTTCAGAAACAGGATAAAGACTTCCCAGTGTATTTAATAACTAGCATTAACTGTCTTTCAGAGCCTTAAAAAAGGTTATTCAACTTTCTGAGATTAGTTACAGCAATCTGCATGTTAAAATAGATTGTTTGGTTGCTTCAGCCATACTTTGAAAAACTTATCAGCTGCCAGAATAGGTGTGGACATTTGATATTACTGTATGGCCTGTTTGGATTTTAACTTGTAAGTGGCACATAAGCGTCCAAGAATACCGGTTAAATGTATGCATTGGCACAAAACTAAAGGTGGATTATCAGTCCCTAACTTATCCAAATACTATATAGCATCACAAATAACCCAGCTCCCACTTTTATTTGCAAAGTATTAACCACCCATATGGGTTGACTTAGAAAACTCGATCCTAGCTCCTTATAACTGGCGAGGCCTTTTATGGGCATCATCCAAAGCCCACAATTATACTAAATTATTATCATCAATAACTTTCCATTCTCTCTCAGTATGGAGAAAGTCTCGACTTAAAAATTATTTCCAATTGCCCACCACCCCTCTTATATATCTATGGGGTGACACAGACTTTCCCAGTGGACTGAATTCTTTGGCATTTCTCTGGTGGTCCTCTTGTGGCCTAAATGCACTAAAAGATTTACTGGTTGATGGTAAAATTCCTACCTTTCTTCAGCTTTGTACAAAACATCAAGTTCCTGAAGCCGAAAAGTTCAGGGCCATGCAAATCCATCATTATATAAGATCATTAGCACCCCACTCCCTAGAACTCTAAATCAACATTATTTGAGCTAACTTGTAATAATGACCCTCTCTCTAAAGGAATGATTTCCATATTGTATTCTGACCAAAATCATCCCCCCCCCCCAAGACTCCAAACTCCCATTTGTTTCTAAGTGGGAATCCGACCTTAACTCAACCCCTGATCAGGAAAACTGGAAAGAAGCCTTGGACACCTTATCAAAAGGAAGTCTGTACAGCACTCATATTGAGGTTTTCCTCCGCCTCCTTTACCGCACTTACCTTACACCTCATAGGTTACATCTAATAGATTACTCTCTCTCTGATCGTTGCTTTAGGGGGTGTGGATACTTGGGATCTCTGGCACACATTTGGTGGACCTGTCGCAGGGTTTCAAATTTTTGGAATAAAGTTATTCAACTCATATCCCGAACCCTCCAGAAGCCTATAGTAAAGGATCCTTGGTCCATTCTTTTAGGTCACAAACAAGCATCACTAAGACACCTTGGCCCATATACAATTCACTTTTTCACCTGAGTTTTCTCTTAGGGGATAATTTTAAACTTGTCATTAAAATGCCTTTTAAGGCACCAGAAAGCAAGAAAATACTCAAAATAATTTTGATAGTACTTTCTAACCTACTTTTTGGTACTTTTTTAGTTGAAAAATGCTGGAAAGTTGTTTTAAATCGAAGATGAAAAATGATCTCCTAGGAGAAAACTCAGATGAAAAAATGAATTGCATATTTCTCCTAGGAGATAATATTTTATCTTCTATTTAAAATAATTTGCCAGCACTTTTCAAATAAAAAAGTATCAAAAAGCAAATGAAAAAGTGTCATGGAATAGCCGTGAGAAACGCAGGCAAATCGGAAGATTCGCAGTCGATTTTCTGATTTCCTGGTTCGATTTGTGCAGTCATGGCAAGCAATCAGAAAATGACATTACTTATTTTTTTAAAAAGACAGTTTTTTTCCCCCTTTTACCAAATGACAATTTTCCATTTCATGAAGTATGTTTGCTGAGCAGGGAAGGCATGTTGGTTTTAATTAACTGTACCAAAAGGAGCCAGTTCACACGTACCCGTCACCACTCTGACCAGGTAATTAAACCTCATCACAGTTACCTGTGAACGACAGTATACACAGGAATAGTCAGGAAACGCACCGCAGGAGGTCTATTCAAAACCTGCTTTCCTACAGACGCCCTGGCACCATATAGACAGCTTAAGAAGTACACGGAGTTTATGATTTTGAGCATGTTTAACCCTCTGGGCGATACAATTATATCGCCCAGGAGGTGGCGCAGCACTATTTTTTTTTTATTTTTTATTTTTTAAATCATGTAGCGAGCCCAGGGCTCGCTACATGATAGCCGCAGCACAGCGGCATCCCCCCACCCACTCCGATCGCCTTCGGCGATCAGAGTAAGCAGGAAATCCCGTTCAGAACAGGATTTCCTGCTGGGCTTCCCCGGTCGCCATGGCGACGGGGCGGGATGACGTCACCAACGTCATGGGCGTTGTGACGTCAGAGGGAGTCCCGATCCACCCCTCAGCGCTGCCTGGCACTGATTGACCAGGCTGCACAAGGGGTCGGGGGGGGGGCTGTGCGGCACGGCGAGCGGCGGCGGATCGGCGGCGAGCGGCGGCGATCGGAAGTTACACAAAGCTAGCAAAGCGCTAGCTGCGTGTAACAAAAAAAAATTATGCAAATCGGCCCACCAGTGCCTGAGAAATCCTCCTGCGCGATATACCCCGAGCTCAGGAGGTTAAGGAATACCCTTCAGGTGAGAAATGTGAAAGTTATCTCATTCTGCTGGTCCGAATCTTGTGAGTATTTTGATATTAAATTGGGGTCATTGGCATGACCAGAACTCCAGGTATTCCACTGTTTTTTAACCGGGAATGCAAACGTGCCCAAGTTTGGTATCATATGAACTGGCATATTCTGAGGAATATGAATCTGTGATGGTCATGTGTGTGCGGAAAGCGTAAGCCGAGATATGACAAATGTCATATTTGGTGGGCATGGGAAACCCACCCAGGAGCTTAACCGCCCCCTGTCCAGCCTCTGTCCAACCCAAAGATGTACATTATGCAAAAGTGTCTGCGAGGGACTCCTCCCTCATTCCTCCACATTCCACCTTCATGGGAGTCTACTAATGTTGTCAAACGATTAGATTCAACCATGATATTTGAAAAGATAAATGCTAAAATAGCTGAAAATACGGACAACTTCCTAAACACTTGGTCTCCCTGGTTGGACTCAAAGTAATCCCCCTCACTCAATATCTTAGCTTATCCTAAGATCCGAGGCATCACCTAAGTTGTCCTTCTCACTTGATGTCAACCATTTATAGTTATTGCCTTTACAACTTCAACCAACCTTAACTACCTAAAGACCGCCCCACGCCAATGGGCGTGGACGCAGCGGCAGCCCCAGGACTGCCTAACGCCAATTGGCGTCAAGTTCTTGGGCTCTAGGTTGCATGAGATTGCGCGCATAGTGCGCACGCATCTCATGCTCGGGGGCGGAGCTCCGCCCCCTCTTCAGTCTCCAAGACGCTCGGGAAACTGTTAGACGGTGTGTTCGCCGTCTATTTACATAGTGCAGCGCTGCACTGGGGAGTGATCGGCTGTCATAGGCTGAAGCCTATGACAGCTGATAACGCTGATTGGCTGGCAGGGGGAGGGAGCAGGGAATAAATGTTAAAAAGAAAAAAGGCATTTTTATAAAAAAAAAAAATTAAACATAAATATTGATTAAAAAAAATAAACACGGGGGGGGGGGGGGGGGGGGGGGGCGATCAGACCCCACCAACGGAGAGCTATGTTGGTGGGGAGAAAGGGGGGGGGGAATCACTTGTGTGCTGTGTTGTATGGCCCTGCAGCTTTGCCTTAAAGCTGCAGTGGCCAGTTTATCAATAATGAGCCTGGTCTTTAGGGGGGTTTAACACTGCAGTTCTCAAGTGGTTAAAGTAATATAAACGTAAGGTTCTTTCACCCGGACCTATATTATATTACATATTATATTGTACTAGATCATCTTATCTGATTATGCTATGACTGTCTTAAAGAGACTCTGTAACAAATTGTTTATCTTTATTTCTTCTATGCTATAAGTTCCTATGCCTTTTCTAATGTGGTCTGGCTTACTGCAGCTTTTCCTAATTGCACAGTAGCTGTGTTATCTCTGTTATATGATCTAATCTTCTCTCTATAGTCGGCACAGTCAGGCTGAGGCAGTCAGACTGGAATGTGCAGGGCTGCTTGTGATTAGCTAGAAGCTGTACACACCCCCTGCAGGCTCTGTGTGACTAACACACTCTGCTTAGCTGAGCCTATTAGAAGCTGGTTAGTTTGTTTGTAAACACTGCCTAAAACTGGCAATTACAAGCCAGGTTTGCAGCAGAGAATGGCAGAAACAGCACAGAGGGGACCAGGAGCACATAATGAATAGAATGGTATGCTTTTTATTGTAAGAATTTCAGAGTACAGATTCTCTTTAAATATGACCAGTGGATTTATAAACTTAACCTTCTTCCCTGTAGTAGTGTGCTTAAATGTTGTATTCTCATTACTGAATAACTCTTATGTACATTTGTATTGTTGATTACCATTTCAGCTATTTTTACCTTCATGTAAACAAATGTTTTCTTGTTACTTTCAAATAAAAATATTTTTGAAACTAAACTTGTAAATGTAAGCAAATCAAGATTATTGGCTCTTATTTACTTTAAGAGACCCTGAGCTGTGTGCTAAAAAAGAAAATGGGACTTACCTGGGGCTTCCTCCAGCCCACCGCATCCCGCAAGGTCCCTGGCATCCTCCTGGCCCCCTCCGTGATCTCGCTGGCGGCTCCATTTATGTACCCGTCGCGTCATCATGACGGCCACCGTAAGAGTCCTGTGCATGCATGGTTCTCTAAAGACTAAACCGCTCTTACGGCGGCCGGTGTGATAACGCGATGGTTACACAGCGGGAGCGAGCATGTGCAACTAAAATAAAATATAGGATCTGTGTGCTGTGCTTTCTTTTGTCTCATATAACATTTTGTCTCAGAGTCAGAAACTGCTCAGTGTGGAAAATATTCAGTAATACAGGAACTCTGGAAAGGGCAAATACTTTTTCTCACTGCTGTACTACATAAATCCATTTTGCCCTGATACGCCCAAATAAAAAGCGTGACCCACACAATACTACATAAATGTAGTCACTGGTATCTTTCTAGCAAAATATTTTCTCATTTGCATGATTATTCATAGTTTTAGCATCAGCCTTTTATGCTTTTTAATCTCAAAACAAGACTTTTGGATTCTACATTTATATGGATTTGTGTGATCAGCAAGAGCGTGGAACAATAACGGAAAAGCAAGTTCCGCCATACATTTAATTAACAGCTAGGTTCCGAACTAACTTTATCAGACGTACGCCAAGGCTGTCATTCAAGCCATTTGCATAATCCATTTGAGAAATTAGAGGAGCATGAACAAGCATTTTTGTGCCAGAAGATAGGAGAAGATGAGTATGTAAAGGTTTGTTATTTATTATTCCAGTTCAACAGTCTTGCTGCCTGTACTGGGAGACATTACTGCCATGCACAAGTTCTGCTCAAAAATATGTTCTATAGAATAGCATAATGTCTAGGATTCATAGTATAGGAAAATAGAGTATGACATTAGTCAGTACACTGTACAGGGCCAAGAGCAGAACCTGGTACACTGGCAGTTATGTGTACCGTATATACTTAAGTATAAGCCGAGTCTTTGGGATAAAAAAGTGGGGGTCTAGGCTTGTACTCGAGTCACTGGAAATGTTATCCAATTAGCATTATTCAAAGAAGTTGCATAAATGTGACAATTAATACAGATCTTTCTCCCCCAAAAATACAGCAGCTACAAGAAATAATGGGTAAGAGAGCCCTGCTCTTGCAAGCTTACAGTATATCTACGCCCCGGCAGACTTCATCTCAGCGCCCGGGGGCGTAGATAAACGCATCTCCGCTGCGACTGTTGCTGTCCGTGCTCCCAATTGATTGTGTGTGCACTCCCATGCTCGTTCACATTGCCGCTCGTTAGTAGGAAGATTAGTGAATTAGAACGTAGTTTAATTCATTGATCTAAGGCGCCGTATCAATGATAGCTGGCTTCAATGAAAATACTTGGTCATTGAAAAAGAAAAAAAAGTTACACATCCTCGCATTGTTTCCTGTTTGCATACTAAGTATGCTAACAGGAAAATAATCAGTGAGGAAATCTTGTGGCCAAATAGTAAAATTACACCTGAACACTTTTTTTTTTTTTAAATAAATTGACCTACACTTACATTTAAAATTAACCCCTTACCTTCCACACTCAATATTTTGAAAAATAATTCACAAGTAGAAAATTGAATAGTTACTTTAACCACATAACGATCGCCTAACGTCCATAGGCGTCGGCGAGTCGTTAGTGGTATAGCATGGAAATGGCCGCTCGATCGAGCGGCCTTTCCATGCCAGTTCACGGAGGCTGTCTCCGTGAACAGCTGGAGAGCCGCCGTTCGCGGCTCGCCAGCGAACTGTAAACAGACGGGGAAGAAATCCACAGCAGCGCCGTGACGTAGATCGGCGATCCCCGGCCTCTGATTGACCGGGGATCGCCGGCATATGATAGGCTGAAGCCTATCCTTCAATGCGCATGACGGAAATTCGTCCTGCGCAGCCCATGGTGGGAGAGGGAGGGAAGGGGAAGGAGGGAGCGCCGAAAATGCTGCGGAGGGGGGCTTTGAAGAGCCCCCCCCCCCGCAGATCACAAACAGCCGGCGGCGATCAGACCCCCCCAGCAGGACATCCCCCTAGTGGGGAAAAAAGGGAGGGGGGGAAGTCTGATCGCCAAGGCTCACTCCTGATCGGTGCTGCGGGCTGGATAGCCCACGCAGCACCGATCACTGCAGAAAGCCCTGGTCCTTAAGTGGTTAAGGACTGAACATTTTAAATATTTATGTCAAGAGGGTATATTACTTTTAATTTTGAAATTATGGGCTTGTAATTAGTGATCGACGCAAAACTGAAAAAAAAATTAACATTTATTTCTAAATAAAATATTGGCGCCACACACACATTGTACGAGGGAAATACTTCAAACGTTGCAGTAACTGGGACCAATTGGCAAATGTATTGCATGGGTATTAGCCACAGAAAAACTTTTTATTTTAAAACTATAATGGCAGAAAACTGAGAAATAATAAATTTTTTAAAAAAAATTCTTATTATTCCCATAAAAATGCATTTAGAATAAAATAATTTTTAGCATAATGCACCAGGCAAAGAAAGCCTAATTGGTGGCGAAAGAAACAAGATATACTGTAGATCATTTAGTTGTGAGTAGTGATAAAGTAGTGAGTAGTGATAAAGTTATTGGCGAATGAAAGGTAGGAGTGCTGAAAGGTAAAAATTGCTCTGGTGCTCAAGGAGAAAAACCCCTCAGTGTTTAAGTGGTTAATACAAGAGGACATACTGTAGATTTTAGAGGACAAAGGAATAGGTTGATAAATTATAAAAATAATTATTCTCCATATACACGTGATAACGGCGGTTATATATAAATAATTCCTTTTTCTCTTTATTCAGCAATTATGTTTTCTTTGATCTCTAACTCCCCCACCCCTCAGGCCAATCAATCGTATGTAGAATGTAATGAAAAAACAAGTCCAATCCAGGGATTTGCTGCTAAAGTCTCAATGCCAAATACAACAGAACACTTTCAGAGGACTAGGAGTCCATGCCGGAGTGGGTCAGATCTGTATTGGTGGCAAAGGTGGGTTACTCGGGGTCTACCGGTTTCCCCTCAAAACCACCCATAGGCTCTGGTAGGGATAATAGGCTGAGTGATGCCAGATATTCATTGTAAGCTAAAGCAAAAAAAAAAAATGCCACTTGCTATGTGAACCTGTAAAATAAATCTTACCGAAATGTAAAGATGAACATCCTTGCCTCTTTGCCCATATTTTTCCATTACACTGGTAAAATGAGAATGCTTTCCATTACAAAACCTGTTAAACATAAGAAAACACAGATTGTATGATCTCGAAGCACCCCTGCTGACTGCATGCAGCGGTGGAAAGGTCTAGTGTTTGCCGGTATTTCCATGTCTTGCAGCTGCACAACTTGATGCCTGTATTATTGATTAAGTGACATGTTCAAGATCTTTAACACATTTGGATTTGCCTGGAGCCGTGCTCTGAATTTCACTTATCTGGCGGTGTGGGATGTAGAGAACATTTCATCTCAACAAATCCCTTCAAGAGAGCCTTCCTTTAACTCATCAAACCCTAACAAATTATAAAATGTGGCAGCTAATTTTCCTGATTATCACTTTATACGTGAAATACAAAAACACACCGGAACCCTGCAGTGTTATAGTACTTTGCAGAACTGGAATTGATTGATAGATAGGATAGATAGATAGATAGATAGATACATAGATACATAGACACATCAATTTAGATTATAAGCTTGCAAGGGCAGGGCTCTCACACCCTTTTGTATATTGGTGTACACCATTGGCTGTATTATTTGTACCCCATGTTTGTTTCTTACTTTGTACAGCAGCATGAAATTTGTTGGCGCTTTATAAATCAATAATAATAATAAAATAAACTATAAAACGTAAAAATATCCACAGACTGCTTACCAATTGTACCCCTACCCTACCCCACCCCCTACTATGTCCCCCATTTGCACCTACTTTGGTAATGCCTGTATGAATCTTGGTCATGCCATTAAAGCTATTTTTGATTTTATTTTGATGTGATAGAGAGATGATGTGCAAATTAATGGTTATTCTTTATCACACATTTGCAGTAAGCAAATAATCAGTAAGCATAAGCAGGTAAGCTGCAGTTTTTCAGCAACATGGGGGTAACACTATTGCTTACTAACCTTTAGCAAGCAATACATTCCTCTACATGTCCCTCTGTAAACAATATTTACAGTTGACTCTGCTATGACAAGCTGCACAATCTAAGCAGTGTGAGGTACAGAGATGGTCAATGAGATTCAAATAATTCCAACTTGAATGCAAGTAAATATCATGCCAATTGGATGCAGTCCAAGTCAACAGGAAGGCCATTTGATTGGCCCAATTACGATGTACAATTTACATTAAATGTGCGTGCAAGTTTGAATGATTATCATCCCATTGATCATAACTAGTGGTGTGGGGGCACTGGCATGTGATAAATCAATGATCAAGGAAGGATTAGTCCACAAACACCCAGAGGCTTAGCAACTGGCCAGAAAACATCTGGGAATGGGGTACAAGAGTACCAAGAAATACCAACTACTGAAAGCATCACCACCTTGTATGAAATCTGATTTTCACAATTGGCTTGCTGCATCAGGCCAAGATCAGGTCATGTTTGATCACTCTTGTTGACTTTCAGTCAGTGTAGCTGAGAGTACGAGTATGGCTTTAGCTATGGCAATGGACAGGACCCAATCAAAATTGAATGTGTGTATGCACCCTATCTTCACACTGGGCATTGCGATGCTCTCTCTGTGACAGCAGGAATGCAATGAATCGGGAAAGCGGCAATGCAGGTTACATAGTTACATAGGTATTTTGGTTGAAAAAAGACATACGTCCATCGAGTTCAACCAGTATAAAGTACAACACCAGCCTGCTCCCTCACATATCCCTGTTGATCCAGAGGAAGGCGAAAAAACCCTTACAAGGCATGGTCCAATTAGCCCCTAAAGGGAAAAATTCCTTCCCGACTCCAGATGGCAGTCAGATAAAATCCCTGGATCAACATCATTAGGCATTACCTAGTAATTGTAGCCATGGATGTCTTTCAACGCAAGGAAAGCATCTAAGCCCCCTTTAAATGCAGGTATAGAGTTTGCCATAACGACTTCCTGTGGCAATGCATTCCACATCTTAATCACTCTTACTGTAAAGAACCCTTTCCTAAATAAATGGCTAAAATGTTTTCCCTCCATGCGCAGATCATGTCCTCTAGTCCTTTGAGAAGGCCCAGGGACAAAAAGCTCATGCGCCAAGCTACTATATTGCCCTCTGATGTATTTATACATGTTAATTAGATCCCCTCTAGGTTATCTAACAAATTTTAAAACACTGCGCCACAGGTTATACAATGATTAACACTTTACATATACAGTCAATGGGCTCGCTGCAAAAAAGTCCAGTAATAGGATGATATATTTCAAAGATGTTGCTGCGCTCTCCACTCCTGTAAGAAAACAAACTTCACATAGGGCAATATCGTTCAGTCTGTATATTGAGCTAATCCAGCTCCCACAATCACCAGTGATTTGTGCTCCAGGTGGTTTATCAATCTATTTCCCTCACCCCTCTCACTGGATGCTCACCAGATTATATTTTCAGATGGATTTTAGGTACAGTGCTATATCCAATTCCAGTTATTTCTAAGGAAAAAGAGAGGAACTCCACATAGGGTAATACAGTTCAAACAATGGAACAATCAAGGTGCTACAAACACCGTGCTTCTGTGTCAACACCCATCAAACGTGCCACTCCAACGTATTCCAAGCCACACTGCTCACCAGATGTAGCCCACCTTTCTTATCACAGGTGGAAACTACGCTTTATGTTGTGACCAATCACGAATACGATCCTCAGTAGTTTGAAAAAGGCCTCTCATAAGGTCCTTCCTTTATTATCACTGTTAAAACTTGCTCCATAAAAACATAAAAAGAGAACAACCGCATATAGCGTATTGCTGTTGACAATATCTCTGTGCGCAATAGCAATCTCACTTACGCCTTCAGAGGTAATTCTCACGTATCTCATACATATGGCTGTCCAATGCCCATCCGCCTGGCTCCTGGGTGCGTGTTGCTAAGTGCACGCTCCCCCGTTCCGCCTCCTCAGTCGGTCGCAGGGTTCCGTCTCGTGTGCTCCAAGATTGACCGGCCGGTCCGCGCACTTCCTAGTTCCTTACGACGTCAGACGTATAGCTCCGCCCTACACGCGTTTTGTCCTCACGCCAGACTCATCAGGGGCTCTGCCTCCTACTGCCCGACGTCAAGCTACATAGTTCCTGCTGCCTTCTGATTGGAGGACCTTCCGCCATATTATTGGATGGGCATTGTTTACAAAATCTTGTGTACCCCATACAGTCACAACCTATTATCCTGTATTTGCCACATTGTCTCCATACGTATATGTTATATCCTTAGTTTCACATGCCCACTTACTGTTGCGACATGTTAGTACACCACCTTGTGACCCTTATTAATAGTGTCAGTGTTAACCTCTTATTATGCTCCATCTTCCTATTAGATGGGTCACAGTGCGCCCTCTTGTGACCAATATTAATTCTCACATTTATCAAAATTATGTTAATATTTTGTGTCCCTGTGTGCTTATTTATCCATCACCATACTATCCCGTGGTGCTCTATTTATATATTACTTGTGCCATGTAGTTTTTTATTTATTAATTAAAAAAATTCATATACGTCCTAAAAGTTTATATTATATTACTTGGAATGAAAGTGCTACTAAATTTATTTTCAGGTTACTTGATCTATGATTGCCTTTTGCCCAGTGTATAGTTCTCCAAGTGCTATGTGTCTCTGATTTGATAAATATTCCACCTCTATTTGTATGTTGTGTATAGAATCCTATATAACATCAATTATGACCCCTCCAGTTAATTCTATTGTTCACATAGTCGCCCTCTGGTGGCCATTGCTGCTATATATTGAATGTTTTACTTTAGTCTCTATTATGTTAATCTGCCATTTCCACATTTTAAACCATACCAGTATGTGCTATCTCAAAAATTTTGCTCTGCCTGTGCTTGTGCTAAACTTTTAACCTCTTGAGGACCATGGTGGTAAACCCCCCTAGTGACCAGCCTAATTTTACATTAATTGGCCACTGCAGCTTTAAGGCCAAGCTGCAGGGCCGAATACCTCTGCACACAAGTGATCTCCCCCCCCTTTTCTCCCCACCAACAGAGCTCTCTGTTGGTGAGGTCTGATCGCCCCCCCTGTGTTTATTTATTTTTTTATAAATATTTGTTTGTTGTTTTTTTTAATATTTTTTGACATTTTCTTTTTTTTTTCTAAATCCCCTCCCTCCCCCAGCCGGCCAATCACGGCGATCGGCTGTCATAGGCTTCTGCCTATGAGAGCCGATCGCTCTCTTGTCCCCCATGGGGACAGCCGTGTCACACGGCTGTCCCCAGTGCAGCGCTGCTGCTGATCGCAGTGCTGCACATGTAAATACACGGCGTTTCGCAGTTTCTCCATGTAACAGTCTCCCGAGCGGCAATCGCCGCTCGGAGACTGAAGGCGGAGCTCAGCTCCGCCCACCAAGCGGGAGATGCGCGCGCACCGTGCGCGCGATCTCCCGTAAACTGCTGCCCCAGGACTTTCCGCCAATTGGCGCTAGCTGGTCCTGGGGCTGCCGCCGCGGCCACGCCTACTGGCGTGACGCGGGCGGCAAGCGGTTAATTAAAGTGCTTGTGTGTGCAAAATATGTTATTATTGTGCAATGAAAGTGCTAGTTGCAAAAATTCATTGTGATTATCTTATTCCTTGAAACATTAACCCTCAACTCTCCCCCCATGCAGGTTCATATTTATAAAAGTGCTTAACCTGCCTGGCGTTCTATTAAGATCGCCAGGCAGGCTGCGGGAGGGTTTTTTTTGAATAAAAAAAAAACTATTTCATGCAGCCAACTGAAAGTTGGCTGCATGAAAGCCCACTAGAGGGCGCTCCGGAGGCGTTCTTCCGATCGCCTCCGGCGCCCAGAATAAACAAGGAAGGCCGCAATGAGCGGCCTTCCTTGTTTTGCTTATATCGTCGCCATAGCCACGAGCGGAGTGACGTCATCGACGTCAGCCGACGTCCTGACGTCAGCCGCCTCCGATCCAGCCCTTAGCGCTGGCCGGAACTTTTTGTTCCGGCTACGCTGGGCTCAGGCGGCTGGGGGGACCCTCTTTCGCCGCTGCTCGCGGCGGATCGCCGCAGAGCGGCGGCGATCAGGCAGCACACGCGGCTGGCAAAGTGCCGGCTGCGTGTGCTGCACTTTATTTGAGCCAAATCGGCCCAGCAGGGCCTGAGCGGCAGGCTCCGGCGGTACTGGACGAGCTGAGCTCGTCCAGACCGCCCAGCAGGTTAATACCGCTTAATCCACTGTGAACACTGACCTTGTGTGTTACAACAGTAAGTGTCCACTTTAGTCATTGGCAATGTGACAGTTCAGGTCAAATTCAATATTTAGCCCCTGTGGGCTGATAGTTTTTAAATTAAAAATCCATTTGCCCTCTGCTTTGGAGATTTCTTTAGTTACATTTGACCCTCTCCATTTTCTTACATACTTTTCCAGGGCCATACATTTCAAACCTTGTGGATCCCTGTTATGGTGTAATCTGAAATGCTTCGACACACTATGGCTCTCTAGACCTTTTTTAATATTATTAACATGTTCCCTAATCCATTTAAAAAGTTCTCTAGTGGTTCTTCCTATGTATTCCAGCCCACAAGGGCACCACAGTATATAGACTACCCCCTTTGTTCTACAGGTGATACATTGCTGAATCTTGTGGATCTTCCCTGTGTTCTTTGATATAATCTGTTGTCCCCTTACTGCCTGGGCTTCTCTACATCCCAGGCAGCTCCTGCATGGAAAAAATCCCGTCTGTCCAAGCATATCACTAGTTACTGTTTTAGGTGGTTCTAAGCAACTTGTCGCCAAGGTGGATTTCAGTGTCGGGGCTCTTCTATATATAAACTGGGTTTTTTTGGGTAAAATAATCGATAAGAGGTTAGCGCTCACAGCAGCTGTGTATTTTCCTTCAACAAAGTCTCAGAAAGAATCACCCGTTTGCCTCCTCTATACAATATATCAAAATTTCATCAAGAGGTGGCGCTCACGGTGTTAGTTTCAAAGCTCAGTAACTGTACAATATCAATAAAACATTATCAATAAAACATTAAAAGTCCATCAATAAGGTTAACATAAACAAATCTTCATCAGCTCGGATTGCAAATCTTCAGATGTATGGAGGCCACCACCAACACCCTTTGTGTGCCACTCACCGCAAGATGCAGACCAACCAATGGTCTATATACACATCGGGACCGTTCCCGGGTCGTCCCCCACCTCTCTGGCACCAAATAATAGACCACTCCTCCTTTTACTCCGACCTTCCTCTTGGTTAACCTCAATAAAAAGCCTCATATAGTACAGTATTGCTTTAAAATATTTATTAGTAAAAAAACAGATTGCACTCACATGCTCCTCTAAAAATTTCGCTTAGAGTAATTTGTTTAAACGGGCTCTCCCCCGTATTGATGGCCAGGGCTGGCAGGCTCCGGATAAGCGTGTGGTCCCTCTCACCTCCGCCGCGCGCTCGGTGGGTGATGTGACCTTCCGTGCTCGCCGCCTCGCCACCGCCGGTGATGCTAACAGTCCTTCCGCATCAGACTCCGCCCCAGGGACTTTAATAGATTCGGGATCTCCACTACTCTGGGTTGCAGAAAAATATCAACGTATTCACCTATTCTCTGTGTGAGGGACCCTATACCGCTAACTATGGGCCGTCCAGGTGGATCCTCAAGGCTTTTGTGTATTTTGGGGTTATAATATATCACCGGGACCCTAGGTGTGGTTGGCAATAGGTATTTGAACTCATCTGTGGTGATGATAGTATCCTTTTCTGCTTTCAATAAAATTTGTTTCAGCACCTCCTTATACTTTAAAGTTGGATCCCCCCTTAGTAATTTGTACGTTGACGAATCTTGCACAATCCGTGTCATTTCTGTGGTGTATTGCTCCCCCCCCCCCCCCCGTCCGCTGGTTTCAAGACAAGGTCTTTATTCTCAGTCAACTTCTTTATTTGTGTCTTAGTCTCCATGTAGCCTTGTATTTTCTTTACTTGCATCTTCTCCATATCATTAAGGACAGCTTTTTTAAAAGTCTCTATCGTATTCTCCTTACTATGATCCTGGGGGTTAAAAAGTGATCGATTCCTTAAATTGGTGTGCATATACTGAGTAGGGGGATTAAATCGACTACTAGGGCCCTCCTTCCCAAAGTATTTTTTAATGTTTAGCTTCCTTGTGTATTTCTGGATATCCAGATATGCTCCAAATTTATTAAAGAGACACTGAAGCGAAAAAAAAAATATGATATAGTGAATTGGTTGTGTACTATGAATAATTACTAGAAGATTAGCAGCAAAGAAAATATTCTCATATTTTTATTTTCAGGTATATAGTGTTTTTTCTAGCATTGCATCATGCTATAATATGTACAGATTACACAACATTCAGCATTCAAAATGAGTCTTTCAGAGCAGTCTGTGCACTAATGACCTCTCCTCTGGCAGAGGAAAAGAAAACAGTTGAGATAATAAAAGTCAGATAACAGCCCTCTCCACGACTAAATTTAGTCGGAGAGTTAATGGCTTGTTTGCATAGAGATAACAACTGGAGTTTCTTAACTCTTCCTGTACTGGAAACAATTAGACTGATGTATCTGATCTTAATGTTTTATTTCTTAGCTGTACTACACAGACAAATCATAATATCATAATTTTTTTTTCGCTTCAGTGTCTCTTTAAACGGTTTTGGGGGGGCATAGTTCAGACCCTTGTCCAGTAGTTTAATTTGAGCTTTTGTAAGGGGTATTTTGCTAATATTGAATATTCCTTTACCTTGTTTCTCCTCTATCTTCTCCTTTTGTTTTCTAACTCCTCCCCTGCAGCCTCTTCTATTGCTCTTTTGCTCCCTCTGCCCCATCCTTCTTCCCCCTTTTCCTGTAGATAGGCCCATTCTTCCCATTGATCTATCCCTAAAAAACGCTCCCGATCTTCGTTCCCAGACGGATAATTATTAATCGTGGAGGGGTCTCTATCATCATCTTCCAGCGATTGATATCTGTTGTATCTAGAGGGATTTCTATCATCCTCTACTGGTTGATATCTATTGTACCTAGGGGGATTTCTATCATCCTCTACCGGATGATGTCTATTGTGTCTAGAGGGATTTCTGTCCCTCAGATGATAATATTGGGTACCATATCTGTCCTGCTTCTGTGGATATTTGGGGGGTCTGTTTTGTTTGGGACTTCTAGGTCGTCTTTGCCAATTTATTATCCAACTGCTGGAATATTCTTTGAATTATAACTATTTCTGGTATGGAGGGGCATATTATTTACAGCAAACTGGATGTGCTATGGGGGCAAAATTTGCACTAAGTGTAGCTAACTTATATATGGGGGAATGGGAAAAGAGGGTACAGGAATTAGAGCATTATGATAAGGTGGTGTCATGGTCAAGATTTATTTATGACCTCTTTTTTGTCTGGAGAGGGTCAGAGCAAATTCTGAAGCAATTCTGTGAAGATCTAAATAAGATCTGGCCGGAGATCAATATAACTGTAAACATAAATAAGGATAGAGTGGACTTTTTAGATCTACAGATTAGGAAAGAAAGAGATGTACTCACCACCAAAACGTACTTTAAAAGTACAGACAAAAATGGATATATACCCATAGGAAGCTGTCACCACACTAACTGGCTTAAAAATATTCCAAGAGGACAGGATCAGGCGAAACTGTACCCACATAGAAGATTATCTGGAACAGAGTGAAACTATTCTTAATAGATTTCTAGAAAAAGGATACAGTGAACAAACGCTCAGAGCTGAGAGAATTCTAATGGGAAAACTCTCCACACAGCAACTACTATCAAATGGATCTAGAGGAAATGTCAACACTAAAGAGTATGCAATTGTCTTGGATTTTAATCAGCAGCATAGGGATTTAGAGAGGATTATTAGCAATCATTGGAATATTATTCAAGCTGACGGAGTACTCCAGAAGGTTTTACCCAAAAAAACCCAGTTTATATATAGAAGAGCCCCGACACTGAAATCCACCTTGGTAACAAGTTGCTTAGAACCACCTAAAACAGTAACTAGTGATATGCTTGGACAGACGGGATTTTTTCCATGCAGGAGCTGCCTGGGATGTAGAGAAGCCCAGGCAGTAAGGGGACAACAGATTATATCAAAGAACACAGGGAAGATCCACAAGATTCAGCAATGTATCACCTGTAGAACAAAGGGGGTAGTCTATATACTGTGGTGCCCTTGTGGGCTGGAATACATAGGAAGAACCACTAGAGAACTTTTTAAACGGATTAGGGAACATGCAGGGGCGTAACTAGAAATCACTGGGCCCCCCTGCGAATATTTGGATGGGCCCCCCCCCCCCCATAGGTGCCAAACAATCGTAATGGGGCAGCGTTTCACTGTAAATTAATTGTAAAGTGGGCAGCATTTTACCAGACAATCGTAATGTGGGCCAGAAAATCGTAATGTGGGCAGAGTGCACCAGAAAATCGTAATGTGGGCCTTTAGAAAATCATAATGTGGGCAGAGTTCACCAGAAAATCGTAATGTGGGCAGAGTTCGCCAGAAAATCGTAATGTGGGCACCAGTCACCAGAAAATCGTAACGTGAGCAGCAGTCACCAGAAAATTGTAACGTGGACAGCATTCACCAATCGTAATGTGGGCAGCGTTCACCAGAATATCGTAATGTGGGACAGAAAATCGTAATGTGGGCAGAGTTCACCAGAAAATCGTAATGTGGGCAGCGTTCACCAGAAAATTGTAACATGGACAGCATTCACCAGACAATCATAACGTGGGCAGTGTTCACCAGAAAATCGTAATGTGGGCCAGAAAATCGTAATGTGGGCAGCAGACACCTAAAAATCGCAATGTGGGCAGCAGCCACCTGAAAATCGTAATGTGGGGAGCAGACGCCTGAAAATCGTAATGTGGGCAGCAGACACCTGAAAATCGTAATGTGGGCAGCAGACACCTGAAAATCGCAATGTGGGCAGCAGTGACCAGAAAATCGCAATGTGGGCAGCAGTGACCAGAAAATCGTAATGTGGGCAGCAGACACCTGAAAATCGCAATGTGGGCAGCAGACACCAGAAAATCGTAATGTGGGCAGCAGACACCAGAAAATCGCAATGTGGGCAGCAGACACCAGAAAATCATAATGTGGGCAGCAGACACCTGAAAATCGTAATGTGGGCAGCAGGCACCTGAAAATCGTAATGTGGGCAGCAGACACCAGAAAATCATAATATGGGCAGCAGACACCTGAAAATCGTAATGTGGGCAGCAGACACCAGAAAATCGCAATGTGGGCAGCAGTGACCAGAAAATCGCAATGAGGGCAGCAGTGACCAGAAAATCGTAATGTGGGCAGCAGACACCTGAAAATCGTAATGTGGGCAGCAGACACCAGAAAATCGCAATGTGGGCAGCAGACACCAGAAAATTGCAATGTGGGCAGCAGACACCAGAAAATTGCAATGTGGGCAGCAGTGACCAGAAAATCGTAATGTGGGCAGCAGACACCTGAAAATCATAATGTGGGCAGCAGGCACCTGAAAATCACAATGTAGGCAGCAGACACTAGAAAAAAAAATGCACCTGTGAAAAAAAAACAATTCACTTACCTGACAGAAGTCTTCTCCTCTCCCGGCATCTGGCTCGCAGCTCCCCGAGTCCTCCTGCAGCACATCTCCCGCGCTGACAGGCAGAGTGCAGGGCTACGGCAAGATGGCTGCCGAAGCCCTGTACTAGAGACACAAATAGTCTCCAGTGTATGGCTTCTTCGGCGGCCATCTTGCCGTAGCCCTGCTCTGCCTGCCGGAGACTACGCAGGCTGCTGGAGCGGGGCTGCGGGGAATGAACTGGCGCAGCGTCTATTAGACGCTGCGGCCAGTTGAGCACCTTGCTGGGGGGTCCAGAGCTTGCATTTCAGATTACATCATAACAGGGATCCACAAGGTTTGAAATTTATGGCCCTGGAAAAGTATGTAAGAAAATGGAGAGGGTCAAATTTAACTAAAGAAATCTCCAAAGCAGAGGGCAAATGGATTTTTAATTTAAAAACTATCAGCCCACAGGGGCTAAATATTGAATTTGACCTGAACTGTCACATTGCCAATGACTAAAGTGGACACTTACTGTTGTAACACACAAGGTCAGTGTTCACAGTGGATTAAGCGGTATTAAGCACTTTTGTAAATATGAACCTGCATGGGGGGAGAGTTGAGGGTTAAAGAGACTCCGTAACAAAAATTGCATCCTGTTTTTTATCATCCTACAAGTTCCAAAAGCTATTCTAATGTGTTCTGGCTAACTGCAGCACTTTGTACTATCACAGTCTCTGTAATAAATCAATGTATCTTTCCCTTGTCAGACTTGTCAGCCTGTGTCTGGAAGGCTGCCAAGTTCTTCAGTGTTGTGGATCTGCTATGCACTCCCCCCTCAGGGGGGAAAGAAACACACAAATGATCTCTTGAGATTCAAAAGGAAGGCTGTATACAGCCTGCTTGTGTATGGATGTATTTGCTATGTGTGGACATACTGTACATCAACCTACTTCCTGTTTTGGTGGCCATTTTGTTTGTTTATAAACAAACTTTTTAAAACTGTTTTTAACCACTTTTAATGCGGCGGGGAGCGGCGAAATTGTGACAGAGGGGAATAGGAGATGTCCCCTAAAGCACTGGTATGTTTACTTTTGTGCGATTTTAACAATACAGATTCTCTTTAATGTTTCAAGGAATAAGATAATCACAATGAATTTTTGCAACTAGCACTTTCATTGCACAATAATAACATATTTTGCACACACAAGCACTTTAATTAAAAGTTTAGCACAAGCACAGGCAGAGCAATATTTATGAGATAGCACATACTGGTATGGTTTAAAATGTGGAAATGGCAGATTAACATAATAGAGACTAAAGTAAAACATTCAATATATAGCACCAATGGCCACCAGAGGGCAACTATGTGAACAATAGAATTAACTGGAGGGGTCATAATTGATGTTATATAGGATTCTATACACAACATACAAATAGAAGTGGAATATTTATCAAATAAGAGACACTTGGAGAACTATACACTGGGCAAAAGGCAATCATAGATCAAGTAACCTGAAAATAAATTTAGTAGCACTTTAATTCCAAGGAATATAATATAAACTTTTAGGACGTATATTAATTTTTTTAATTAATAAATAAAATGAATAAAGGTGGTGTACTAACATGTCGCAACAGTAAGTGGGCATGTGAAACTAAGGATATAACATATACGTATGGAGACAATGTGGCAAATACAGGATAATAGGTTGTGACTGTATGGGGTACACAAGATTTTGTAAACAATGCCCATCCAATAATATGGCGGAAGGTCCTCCAATCAGAAGGCGGCAGGAACTATATAGCTTGACGTCGGGCAGTAGGAGGCGAAGCCCCTGATGAGTCTGGCGTGAGGACGAAATGCGTGTAGGGCGGAGCTATAAATCTGAAGTCGTAAGGAACTAGGAAGTGCGTGGACCGGCCGGCCGGTCAATCTTGGAGCACACGAGACGGAACCCTGCGACCGACTGAGGAGGCGGAACGGGGGAGCGCGGACTTAGCAACACGCACCCGGGAGCCAGGCGGATGGGCATTGGACAGCCATATGTATGAGATACGTGAGAATTACCTCTGAAGGCCTAAGTGAGATTGCTATTGCGCACAGAGATATTGTCAACAGTAATAGGCTATATGCGGTTGTTCTCTTTTTATGTTTTTATGGAGCAAGTTTTAACAGTGATAATAAAGGAAGGGCCTTATGAGAGGCCTTTTACAAACTACTGATTGGTCGTGATTGGTCACAACATAAAGCGTAGTTTCCACCTGTGATAAGAAAGGTGGGCTACATCTGGTGAGCAGTGTGGCTTGGAATACGTTGGAGTGGCACGTTTGATGGGTGTTGACACAGAAGCACGGTGTTTGTAGCACCTTGATTGTTCCATTGTTTGAACTGTATTACCCTATGTGGAGTTCCTCTCTTTTTCCTTAGAAATAACTGGAATTGGATATAGCACTGTACCTAAAATCCATCTGAAAATATAATTTGGTGAGCATCCAGTGAGAGGGGTGAGGGAAATAGATTGATAAACCACCTGGAGCACAAATCACTGGTGATTGTGGGAGCTGGATTAGCTCAATATACAGACTGAACGATATTGCCCTATGTGAAGTTTGTTTTCTTACAGGAGTGGAGAGCGCAGCAACATCTTTGAAATAATGCAGGTTATCTGCATGTTGCGTGGTGTACGATGAAGCATACAGTCAATGAAAAGTATGATTCACTGTAACTGTTAACAAGCTTATTTTGCTGTAATTTGTGCCCGGTACACCGCAGTTCACCCACCACACTGTGAATGTCGCATAGGCGGAGCATTGTAGAGTAAGAAGTCATGCTACAAAGCGGCAATTATGCTGCACCCCAACACACAATGTCAATGTGGCCTTACATGCAGGCAGATGATGTGGAGGATAATGATTAGCTGAAGAATTTAGCCGATTTTCTGAGCTGTGAACTCGAATACTGTCTCTCTTCTATTTTTATCTTACTTTTATTAACTTTGTTTTCACACTGACATTGAGGTCCTTTGGTATGTCAAAAAACCAAACCTGGCTAATATTGAAATTTTCACTTTCTGTGACATAAATAGCTACAATAGATATGTCAAGGTGCTGTCTTTGGAGAAGATGTAAGGCAAAGTGACCCAATGACTTTCTCAGAAAGGTTGCTAGGCAACAAGTTGTTAATGTCATACAAAGCTTCCTTCAGCAGATGAAGTAAAGACAGTGTAATCCTAGATGTGTGTTTTATTAAATTTTGTTCTGCACAGGTTAATACCTGAGATAAAGAAATTACCCCTTTTTTTCTGTGCAATTCTGCTTTTTTCAATTTAGCAGATTTCCAGTTAACACAAGATAAAATAGCATTGATACTGTTAAAGCATTATCTTTTGCCTGGGTATTTCCATAAGGGTAGGTCTTGTTCACAAATAGATATCACAATTCATTTAAAAAAATGGCAAAACTAAAATTATTGTTGAATATCTTTTTTTCTCTCTTTAACATTAATTAATTTACAACCGTGGGGGCAAGAAGATGACGGTGGTGCCAGTGGTGAAGAGAGTTATGCTACGTACACACGCTGGACAAACAAATGAGGACTGAAACTTGTGCAACAATCTCAAAAGGCATCGACTAAGGACTGTTGTCTTCCACATGTACTGATTCAACTTCGCGGGTCTGTTTGGCGAACTATCATCTATACTCGATGGTGTGGGGGAGAGTCGCATGTGTCAAGTGCTAGCAAGCACCTGGCCACCGGTGCATTCACCACCTTCAGCTGCTCGTGGAAAAGAGTCCTTAACCAATACCAGTTGCCTGGCAGTCCTTCTGATCTCATGCAGCGAATCCACTCAGACTTCAGTCAGAAACACCTGATCTGCATTGCTTGTTCAGGGTCTATGGCTTAGCCACTTACCGTTCGCGTCGCGCTGATGGGTGTGGCCGCGGTGCCATGCTCAGGACCGCCTAACGCCGATCGGTGTGCAGTCCTGGGGGAGTGTTTTGCAGGAGATCGCATGCGCCGATGTGCGTGCATCTCCGTATGAATGACAGAGCTCCACTCGCCGCTAGGAGAATGTTAGACAGCAAAACCATTTATTTACATATATACTTATACATATTTATATTTACAGTGTACAGCACTGCGATCTACAGCAGCGCTGTATTGGGGACAGCCATGTGACATGGCTGTGCCCCTGGCCGGCTCGGGGGTGATCCGCTGTCATAAGCTGATGCCTATGACAGCCGATCACAGTGATTGGCTGGCGGGAGGAGGGAGGGAATAGAATAATAAAAAAAAATTAGCAACATTTATTTAAAAATACATTTAATAAATATTTGTATAAAAATAAATAAACATCCCAGCAGGGATCAGAGCCCACAAACAGAGAGCTCTGTTGGTGGGCAGAAGTGTGTGTGTGTGTGGGGGGGGGGAACGCCTGTGTGCTGAGTTGTACGGCCCTGCAGTGAGCCCTTAAAGCTGCAGTGGCCTAATTTGTTATAAATGGCCTGGCCACTGGGGGGGTTTTAAGCCTGTGGTCCGTAAGTGGTTGAAGGGAGACTTAGGTCTAATAAAAAAAAAATTAGTTTAACTTGCCTGGGGCTTCTTGCAGCCCCCTGGAATCATCCTGTGCCTACAATGTTGGTCCAACTCCCTCCAGCAAGCAGTGACGACCCCCGCAAAGCTGCCCGGTCGCCGGCCGCTATTGCGCATGCACAGCTCCCGAGCCATGCGCACCCTTATCGTGCTTCCACGATTGGGAGCAGTACCGATTTGTGCATATGCAGAACTCTCTTGCCCGCGGGAGCACAATTAGGAGGCACGTGGCCGGCCAGCATTGTGAGAGTCGGCGCTGTTTGCCGGAGGGAATCGGACCAATGTCGTAGGCACAGGACGACTCCAAGGTACCGATTTTTGCATACTGCGCATGTGCAGAACTCTCCTGCCCGCAGGAGCACGGTTTTGAGGCGGTTGATCGGCCAGCATTGAGGGGGTCGTCGCTGCTTGCTGGAGGGAAATGGACCGATGTCGTAGGCACAGGACGACTCCAGGGGGCTGCAAGAAGCCCCAGGTAAGTTAAACACATTTTTTTTTTATTAGACTTAAGATTTCCTTAAAAGTACGAGGCAGATGATTAGCAGGACAACCAGGCAACTGGTATTGTTTAAAAGGAAAAAAATATATATGGCAGCCTCCATATCCCTCTCAGTTCAGGTGCTCTTT
Organism: Hyperolius riggenbachi; assembly: GCF_040937935.1. Taxonomy (NCBI): domain Eukaryota; kingdom Metazoa; phylum Chordata; class Amphibia; order Anura; family Hyperoliidae; genus Hyperolius; species Hyperolius riggenbachi. The sequence goes on along the minus strand of NC_090647.1, from coordinate 161,519,316 downwards.
AACTAAAGACTGCCCTGTTCATGGAGCATTATCTCATCTTATTTTATCTATAGGATACCTTTTCCCTACACATGGTAGATATTCAGTACAGGTGACACCATTAAGTCATCCCCAGTGACAAATACAAACAACCCCTTCTGTTTTCCCCGCTCGCCTCCATAAAAAAAGAACAGGCTGTTTGGCAGAAGCAAATTTTTATAAAACTGTCACCCAAAACAATCAGTAAGTGACCACCAGCTATTGAGCATGTGAAGAACTTTAGCTAGAGGTTTAGTAACAAGAACAGATTGTTGTTTTACTGCTGCAATAATAAAGTAATGGCAGCTGTTCACAGTGGACCAAATTATCAGTAAACAGACTTGTTACTTTAAAGTGTACATGAGGCAGCGCAGGAGGGGCAGATGGGACACAGAGGCATGTTTACTGCTGCAGGACATGCCTCTGTGTCCCCCCACACCTCTCTTTGCCCCCCCCTGCACCGCACTATCACCTCCCTAAATTGGCAACATGTGATTGTCAACAATTTCAAGGGGAAGGGAGGAGAGGTATTGCACCCACTGGGGGCGTTCTTGCAGGCCTTCCCCAGCTGCTATTGGGCACCGTCTCTCCCTGGTCGCTCTCCCTGCCGCTTTCCTGCCTCCCTGCATGCTTCTCTGCGTGAGACACACAGGAGCAGCGGAGAGCGGTGGGGATTGCGGCTACCTGGTTTGTCCAGTCCCCGGGATCAGGTAGCATATCTTTTTTTTTTTTTTTACACTAATAATCCCCGCCTAGGGTTTACTTTAAGGCCCATACACAGGCTTAACCTCTTGAGGACCAAAAGTTTTTACCCCCCTAGTGACCAGGCGATTTTTTACAATTCAGCACTGTGCAGCTTTAACAGTTCACTGCACAGCCATACAACTTAGCACCCAAATTAATCTGATCTCCTCCTCTTCCCAGTAATAGAGCTTTCTTTTGGTGGTCTCTGATTGCTGCTGCGATTTTTTTTTATTAATTACAAATTTTTTTTTTAAAAAACCCTATTTTTTTTATTAACAACCCCCCCCCCCCCCAAATTAGTCCTAGATCGCCTACATAAACTACACTATCATAGGCATCAGCCTATGATAGGGAGTAGATTGTGAGACATTGGGAGGGACAGTTAGGTCACAGGGATCTCCTCTATAAAGCGCTGCTCTAGATTGCAGCACTGTACACACTTTTTTTTTTCTTTATCTCAGCCTGCCGATTACAGCTGGCAGGCTGATTGCGGCAGCTCCCTTTGCGTAGTGCAGGGAGCGCGCACTCGTTCCGTGCTAATCTCGTGAGGAGCAAGATGACGCCATTCGGCGGTCCCCATAGAGTCACGCTCCTACCACCGATCGGCGTTAGACGGTTGGGAGCTGGTTAATTACTTCTGCTCATAATTAATGTTGACTGTTTCACATGACAGTATTCAGTACATATGCTGTATAGACATGTGGTTTGACTAAACGTTCTGTTCTATGTAGAGAGGAATGAGCAGCAGGAGGCAGTGAAGAATTGTCCTCATTCGTGTGGGTGATTTAGCAATGGTCACATGACCTCTGGAAACCCCTGTAGTAATATTAGATTTCTGTCTTAACTGTCTCAACTTTTTAACTACAGTAGAAAAGCAGGACTTTGTGCTTTGAGACTTACCAATCAAACTAGCATATAACCCAAAGCTCCCCCCCCCCAAAAAAAGGTAATTAGTAAATTCTCATATGTTGCTAATTTAATAAAAAAGTATGTTGTTTAACAATTTATTTTGCAGCAGTAAACATAGGATGCATATGCTCACATCACTACCCACTTCTTTTAAATTATTCATAAATAAGCATTGGTCTGGTGCCACATACGCAGTGCAGCAATATTCACCAAGTCCCACTCTGGCTTCAGAACATCTTCAGAATTTATAGCCTTGAAAAATTAGCATAGTAGATAGGCTTAATCTCCATACTGTGATTTGAGGCGCCATTAAATGGTACTTTTGGCCTGCCAACATTGCTTTCTTAACATAGACACAAATGCTTCGCTTGAACAATTTTAAGTAGCTTAGAATACTGAAAAATTATCATTAGCTTTCATCCTTTTAGAGAGGGAAAAGTTAATCTACATACTTAGCTTCTCCTAAATATTTGTCCGATAGGTAGAATGGCTGCAGGCCAAGTTTTACCCCAGAATTAATGTCCTGTGTTGTTCCACTATAAATCCTTGAAAATTAAGCTTTATGGAGAAACACTGACTGAACATTAATTCTGGCACTGAAAATGCGACATTGTAATAGACATTCGGCCATTAGCATATAATGTTGGCGATTGAAATTCTTACCATGTGCCTGGAAGATTTAATTATACAGTATACATTTGTATTAGGAGTATCTTCGTGTGGAGTGTAAACACGTCGAAATTCTGTTTACTGAGGCTTTTTATCAGATTTTTGACCCATGCAAGCTAATTTTTACTACCTCAACAAGTCTGTAATTATTTCAATTACCTGAATCATGTGCATGTGTAACTATTAACAGGAACATTCAGCTGCACAAATTACCTTGTTTGTGTTCCGTGAAGGTGTCTTTTTGTCTGAACATCACCTCCAGTGCCCTGTCACAGGGTTCAATTCAGAAAATGGATGCGTTCTTTGTACACATCTGCGGAATTGTATCACCCATTGCTTTAACTTTGTTTGCAATACTGGGCTTAAGGATCAGGGAAAGCAATGGCAGCTGACATCAATAAGGCAAAGTCAAGGAAGACGTTTGGGGACAAAAGTTATGGATTTAATAATAAAGCTTCAGTTCAGTCACTTTGCTCTATCTTGACTATTGTTAGAACTGAAATAATAGGACACAGTAGGGCAGATTTATCAAAACTAATGGAAGGAAGACTAGAGCAGAGCCGGTGCAAAAATAGAGCAGATATCCAGATCAAGGATTCTGATTGGTTACTGTGTGCAACTGCTCTTGCACCAGATTTGTGCCAATCCTCCCTACACTGGTTTTAATAAATATGACCCATTATGCTTGTTTGATGAGATGACATGACAGTCACCTGACCCACCTGCAGTGGGTGAAGAGCTCATATCTATGGGTATGTACACACATCCAATTTTGATTGGCCAATTTTTCTACCTCCATGTAGTGTGAGGGAATCAGTAACACATGACTGCTCTGCTGTACATAATCTATGGTCTAACTCTGTTGACGTTATGTTCGAACTGTTGTTTACATTGATAGCTTAAATTGTTGTCTTCTTGTATTGTATGTCCTTTCCACACAAGCCCTGTACCTGCCAAACCCAATTCCGGGCATGACTCAGTCGTGCTTGGCGAAATAAAAGATTCCGATTCTGACACAATCTGTCCATAGTATTCAAAATCTGTTGGCCCTCATACTACATCATGGAAGTGGTGCAATTGGACAATCATTGGCGAGGCAAAACTGTCTGTAAGTACACATGCTTAAGCTAAGTACACATATGCAATTTATGTTGATCCCTCTGGCAACAGTTCGTAGTTGATGCTATATAGACTTGTTGCATGCCTCTAGCTTAGCAATGCACTCAGTAAAGTATGTATGGATTGTGGCAGAGTGATGACAAGCTGAACATAATGGAGCAGAAGGGGTAAGTAGAAGGAACAATGGTGTTGGGCAGTGTACAGGGACGTATTTACCTTAAGGGACTGTAGGCATGTGTCTACAGGCGCCTGATGATGGAAAGGCGGCTCACTCTCCTCCCTGAGTGCCCCCCCCCCCCCTTCCCTATGCAGAGTTTTGATGAGAGTGTAAGTTACTGTTACTGCTCTACTGTTACTGTTACTGCTCTAGGCATTCCACTGCCGAGATCTCCCTTCAGTCAGGGTAGCTATTTAATACTGAGGTTCCTCTAGCTACCTAATAGTTACTCTAGCTACCTCTAGGTGCTCAATATTGGGGGTACTTCTGGCTACCTAATACTAGGGAACACCTGTAGCCACCTATGACAGGCAAGGGAAGTAAGGGAGAAGTGATAGCTGGGACAGCCAGCACACTCGCGGTGCAGTTCGGCGGGGGTTTGTGGATTCATGGAGGGTGAAGTCTAAGGTGCCAGGACATCTGTGCCTATAGGCTCCTGTGAGGTAAATCCGGGCCTGGCAGTGTGTGGGCGAGATCCTCCTGCAGGCAAGATCACTCTGTGACACTTTGGGGAGGATCGGGGGTTGCTGTACACAAACAGGATTCTCGGGAGAGCCCATCTTTAGCAGAGTTTATTCCGATGTGTGCGCAAAACTTTAGTGTTAAAGGGGCACTACAGCAAAAAACTGTAAAATTTTAAATATGTGCAAACATATACAAATAAGAAGTACATTTTTTCCAGAGTAAAATGAGCCATATATTACTTCTCTCCTATAATGCTGTCACTTACAGTAGGCAGTAGAAATCTCACAGAAGTGACAGGTTTTGGACTAGTCCATCTTTTCATAGGGGATTCTCAGCAAGGCTTCTATTCTTTATAAAGATATTCCCAAAAAAGGATTTAAACAAAGATGCTGGCCAGCTTCCCGGCTCGCTACACAGTTTTTTGGCAGTTGGACAGAGCAACTGCCATTCACTAAGTTCTTTTGAAAATAAATATATCCCTGAGAATCCCCCATGAAGAGATGGACTAGTCCAAAACCTGTCATTTCTGTCAGATTTCTACTACCTACTGTAAGTGACAGCAACATAGGTGAAAAGTAATTTATGGCTCATTTTACTCTGGAAAAAATGTATTTGCTTATTTGTATAGGTTTGCACATATTTTAAATTTTACAGTTTTACAGTTTTTCGCTGTAGTACCCCTTTAAGTAGAAGGCCAGTAGCACGGTTACAACCACTACCAATACATTTGGAAATGTGGCACAGCTCCTCCCCGGCTTCCCTTTCCTCCCTAGTAATAATGACAACATAATGTAGTGGATACCTGTCTTGCCATGCATTGCTATGGCCTCACTTTACATCTCAGAGAGGAGTCTGTATGTTCTCTCAGTAGTTGCTCCCCATGTGGTTTCTTCCCATAACTCAAAATCATACAGATAGGCTTATTGATTCCCCCCTCCTCCAAAATACAATAAAATTGGCCTTAGACTATTATAGAAGAACAAGACAATGACGGACTATGGTTGGGAATAGATTATGAATGCCTCTGAAGAACAGTTAGTGACATGAATATATACTCTATAAAACACTGTGGAAATGAAAGCTCTTTATAAATACTTTAACCTGTAAAAGGGTCTTCTCCCCACCTTGTTATAACAAACCAGTTACATGATATAGGACTATCCATGTTACAGGTATGGATTCTGGCATCCCTTGGCCTATGGTTAAGCTAAAGCATACAAACAGAAAGTCACCAGGTAAGGAGACAGATCCTGCTCCTCAATAATGTTCATCTGTTCTAGCTATATAGTTACTACTTCTTTGACTGTCCCTAACATGACTTTAGACTGCATTAACTTGAAGAGTACTATTTCACCAAACAGAATTATTTTTAGCAGTGTTCGTGTTATGTATGTAAACACATTGGGCTTGATTCACTAACCGGCGCTAAGTATTAGCGCTGGAGTGAAAAGCCACTTAGTGCCTGAAATGTAGCTTTGCGGGCACTAATTGCCACGCAAAGCTACATCGCGCACAGCCCAGTGCAGTGCGCACGCAGCCGGTATTCGTGCGCGGTGCGACGTTTATAGGGCAGTGGGTGCAGCCGCGCACTATTACCGGCTGCGTGTGCACTGCACTGGGCTGTGCGCAATGTGTGGGTGCAAACCACTTAACTCCGTGGTTTGCACCCGCTTAGCGCTGGTGAGTGAATCAAGGCCATTATGTAGAACACCACGCTTCTGCACCCAAGCTAGTGGAGAGGGTCATGGGGTTGCGGTCCATGTCACACTTTTCCTAACTCCGATGCTTTCTCCTTCCAAGCCAAAAGGAGGCAGCATTGGAGTCACATGAAGTTAGTGACCTCTCCGTGACCCTGACAGCTGCTTCGGGGGCTAAAATGCGGTGTTCTGCACAGTGCCGGATGCAGAATCCCTAATTCGAACTCCAACACTAATCTTTAGTCCGCCTGATGATTAATTAGGCATTGCACACACACTTCACACACTATTCACAGGACAAGACCCCATAGTTAGCCACTGACAATAACCATGAGGATGGGAGAAGCAGCCTGGGAATCCCAAACATTCTATTTCAGTAATGACATCAACAACTGTAAGTACAATGATTTTTACTGGAAAATTTATTTTTATTACATTTTTCAAGTATTTAATATAAAATTTGATAGCAAGGCGATTGAATATCTGATGCATATATCTGAATATAATACATACCCATACAGAGGAAAAAAACATTTTTTATTAAATATTTACATCAGGAAGATACATTTACAATATAGAATGTGACACTCGACTGTTTAGATTACATTAAAAAAATAATTTATTTTTTTATCATGGAGTAGTTCACTTTGTGTAATCTCTCCTGGAAAGACAAATATTCCCTGTTTTTAAATAATGAAAAAAGAACAAGAACAAAAATAAAAAAAACATTAAGTAACTCTGATTCATTTATATAAGTAACTAAGATAACTATGCTGAAACCCTAGGATCTGGAAAGTCCTCTATCATGGAAAGATATCTCAGAAGGCTCAGACAAGCCAAGCAAGGAACGGTTTAGTGTGTAAAAAGGGATATAAAAGGGATGCAATGCTAAACACAACTGGATACATTTCAGTATTGTAGACATTCAAGTATCTTCTCTAGAGATCAGAGGTAGACAACCTGTAGCTCTTCAACTACTGGCAAGCCATAGAATATTTGCTGTAAGGGTGTTTACCGGGTTAGGTGCCATACAAAGAGACTGCTACAGGAAAACATGTTAAACGTCTTACTAAGCAAGGTCCCTTTTATCGATTTGAATTGTACCTTAAGGCTCAATAAAGGCAAGACTCTCACAGGTCTAGGTCATATGCAGCATCTTTTCACATGGATATAGCCAACTTCCCAATCTTACATCAGTAGAAGTGAACAGTGTCTTAACCAGTGGTGCACTGCCCTACAATTCTACTGACGATTTAAGGACCATTCAGAAGACCAATACATCAACACCTATATGGACTTAAGCCTGCCATATATCATTGTTAACTGTATAATGACTACATATCTATAGGAATCCCCTAGTCCCATCAGACTTACCATCCCCAAACCTGCAAGGTCAGCCATGTCTATCATGGATTTCTGACATGAAAAATGTGTTTTGTTTGCTGGAAGGGTAGTTGGCTACACAAAAGAGCTGTGGCTTGATTTCAGCAAAAGTGAACTGAATGTAAACTGATTAGATAAAACAAATTGTGTGTTTAAATGCACAACACAACAAGTTTTTATTGTTTCAAATGAATGTTTCTACAGCTCTTGAACTACTAACTTGTGTTATATGTTCACTGCACTCAGAAGTGTTTCTCAGCCTTGCAGGAGTTTTATGACCTCTAATTCGTTATCAATGTTAACGCCACAGTATGATTCTCTGATGGCAGAGAAAATGTCAGTTAGAGCTCTGGATTCTTAATATTTACACTGAGAAAAATGTAAAAAGAATTACAGCCTAGTTCTATGTAGGCTTGGAACTGTACATACACATTATTCTTATGCCACACGTCAATTCAGAAAAATAATGTAAAAAGGCTTATAGCCTAGTTCTATGTAGGCTTGGGACTGTGCATACTTGTTTTTCTCATAATGTCACCTTAGGTCAGGTACAAGTGGCCCGCACACTACCAGCGATATCCTATGCGATTCACCTTCACTAATCGATCTGACTGTTTTATGCCCCCATGCTCTGAATGCAAAAATCGATTCAGAGTCAATCAAATGATATGTGAACAGTTGTCAATTCATGTGCTATCAACCAATGTCTACCATCCAGCTCGTTTGACTACACTGCTCGATTTTTCATGACATTGACCACTTTTCTTCAATCAAGCATACTGGAACACACTCGATTCGCTCTCATTCGATAAAATGATCGAATTGAACGGTCAATTGTACAGCTAAATTGGTAGATGTATGGCCACCTTTACTATGAGAATAGACAGTAACTGGCCAAAGGTTCAGTATATGGTACACTCACATAATAAATACAAAAATAAGGCATAAGACAGATCGGTTGCACCTCCATGTATGGTTACCAATAAAGATGAAGAGTTACAGGCTGCTTAAACGTGGACAAGATTCTTAGGACAACTAAATTCATAACTGTCCAGCCATCAGGACACGTTGTTCCTGATTCATCTGACATATCAGAATCTAAATCTGGGGGCTGCGTTCTTATTCAGTAGTTGCTAGTCCATCTAATTTCCTTTCTAAGTACCCTTAGTAACTACACATGTTCAGAGCTACCTAAATTCAAACAAAAACACCTGCTGTAATTACCTTTACAGTAAAGAGTTCTATCACAATTCTGATACAAAAGCTGAGAAACTGGCGCACAATGACGTCTTCACGCACAAGGGCACATCACGGATGTAACTAAAATTCAAGTTCGTTGGCCTTGCAAAATGTCCTTTGCCTATGGAATACTTCATACATCTGCTGCCCTACAGCAGGTCCACTAAATGTCTCTACCACCAAGCAAAGTCAAGCAGACTTGATTCCTTCAAAGGCACAAAACTTCCACCTTTTCTCCAGTGTTGCTCCTACACCAGTGAATTCTTGTTTAAACATTCGCGGTAACCTCAGGAGTAAGGTTTCAATTTCATTTGCTGAGATCTAAAGATAAAATAAAGAAATATAAACCAAAAGGTGAAAAAATAGAAGAGTTTTTTGACAAGGTAAAATGAACAGTCATGGGCTAGTCCATAATTACCAAAAATAGATTACATTTTTGATCACATCTGTTTCAGTTTACCTGTACATGTTTGCTATAAAACACTTGCAAATAGCAGGAGTATCCATAGACTATCATTCTTAAAGCATTACCGCATGCAGTAGTGCAGAAAACAGCTGACTTTACAGAGAACTTAGAAAAATGTCAATTCATAAAAGCAGTTACCTCATGAAAAGCTGACATTTCCGAGCAGTGAGGTAAATTACCAACTTGTGCGGTAATTACCTCAACATATGTCAGTAAATGTCAATTCATAAAGATTAGAGCAGGCGGTAATGGCACGGAACATACCGCATGCTTTGAAGAGGTGATAAGAGAGCAATACGAGCAAAGTTAATGGAGACTCACAGTGAGATCTCCCCATAGGCAGCAACAGCGAGAGCAGAACAAACAAGGCTTCCCCTGAATACCTTAGGCTGTGTGTTTAACCACTTGGGTTTTAAGATGTGTTTGTCACATCCCAAAGCATGGCATGTGTAAAGTTTCTTGAAGTTCTTCTACGCTGTGGCAATTAAATAAATTGTTAAGAAAGACTAAGGCCCTGTTTACACTTAATCAGTTGATACGCGTTGTCACGGACGGTTGCGGGGCCGCAGGCGCGTCCTGTAACCGCCCGTGAAGAAAAAGCGATCGCACTCGATTCTCTGCATCGATTGCGCTTCAAATCGATAGAATCTGGATTTATTGTGTAGGAGGTCTGCAGTCCTTTCTCAGCAGAGAAATAGCATCACCTTAACTGCAGGATGGCTCTTTTGATATGCTAACAAGCAGGGGCAAACCCTTGAGTTCAGAAAGCTTGTCCCAGCTGATTTCACATCCAGATGCTAATTACAGGAACCATAAGGTTCCTTTCATAGAGGGAGATCCCAAGAAGCAGACACAGCTGGACTCCAGTCAGGCTGACTCCAGCCTTAGCAGGAAGAAATGAATGTACTATATAATCTTTTGCCCATTTACAGAATACAATAAATAGGGTGGTTATGAGAGCGGTATCATTGGATCCGTAGGGTCCTGCTGGATCTCTTGATACCAGTTGAGAGGGGCCCGGGGCCCCTACAACCCAGGTATGAATCTACCCAGGACCCTGATCTGCTGCACTAGCCATGTCGGATATCATATTAATCTGTATTTTCCTCCAAGTATGAAGCTGTTACCCCCCTAAATGTAACGTGTATGGTTCAGGAGTTACAGCAATTCATAAGTTTAGCTCTAAAATCTCTCAGAGGGAATGAACTGTCATTTGCTGGTAGCTCAGAGGGGGCCGGCATTGCCACACCCCCAAACCAGCTTCATCAAAAGCACAGAGCCAGCAGGCGGGCTTGAGTCCTCCACCCTGAAAACATCTTGAACTCATTGGTGCCAGCTTGAGGATATGCTGGCATCCACCTGGTCTGAACTCTGAACTTTGATTGAAACCAAGAACTTTACAAGTTTTCCCACTAAAGGACATCTTTCCAGGAACTAAGTATTTTTCTCCCTTCTTTTATTTTTTATACTGGCTATTACTGTTTTAATAATTGTTGATTTTAATAATTGTCTGTATATATTAATTATTTATATTGCTGTGAATAAAAGACTTCCTCCAAGTCATTCACTGTTCCGCTACCCTGCTTATCAGCACACACAGAACTGATCCCGGGTCTCTGAAGATACGCTACTGTTTGTTTGTTGTTGGCTAGACAGAATACCGTGTGTTTAACCGTTTTATTCGCAGGACTAGTCAGTCAGTAAATCGGGTCCACTGGCCCATACCAGTGGTGGTGGCAGATACCGTGGAATCGTGTGTACGTTGTAATTACCCGTGTCTCACAGGCTCCCTTCTGAGTTGTCTGCGGCTAATTCTTAACGGTTCCTGCGCATTGACTGCGACCAGAGTTCGCACGATCCGTGCGCTGGCACCGTTTAGAAGGCTAAGTGCGGTCAGCCACTAGGGCTCCTGTGACACACGGTTTTTTTTTTTCTCCATAGCAGTGCATTGTGAAAAATATTTCAGTTAAAACGCGTTAAGTGTGAAAGGTGCCATAGGAAAACATGGGACTTACTTTGAAAATTAGTTGACCTTTTAGTTACAACTGAGAGCAACTGATTAAATTTAAACGGGGCCTTATGCTGGGAATACACGGGTCGATCCAGCGGCCGATTAGCCGCCGGATCGACCCCCGCCGCGTCCCCGCTTGTCCGCGCAGATCGATTACCGCCCGTTACTGCCGGCGCTCCTTATCAGCTGCTCGATTCCATGCCATTTTTTTCTTATTAATCCTGTTAAAATGCATTTACAGTAAAGTGGCTCTTAGCAAAATGTACCACCCAAAGAAAGCCTAATTAGTGGCGGAAAAAAACAAGATATAGATATATATTAGCGAATGAATGGGAGGTGAAAATTGCTCTGATGCATAAGGTGAAAAATCCCAGCGGGCTGAAATGGTTAATTAAAGCCAAACATCTGGTAAAAGCATTCCATCACCAGTCCTACCAGTAATGAAGCAATTAAAGAATTGCCATTATTTTGCAGGAGCTCTGAGACTGGATGAGCAGCTTCCTCACAGGAGGAGATGGCACAGTGATGACTCAGTAGATGAATGCTTCTTCTGACAGCTCAGTCTGTATGTTGTGGTCAGTTTGCTGGCAGTGTCGTTGTCTGGGCCATGTAGAGACTTCCATGTTCAAGGACTTGCTAAACAGAATTACAAATCTTTTCACATGTAAGACATTTTACATATTCCAGAGCTTTAAATAAGCCTCTTATTAGCTCATAGTTATAGTGGAACTTCATTCAAAGTTTTTTTAGTTCTGGCGTCTGTGAGAATTAAACCGGTGTCACTTTTCTGTTGTGAAGTCACCCAGGCGATCTCTGTGAGTTGAATACTTAGTTCTCCTCTCCTTTATGCTTGCTGGTGTATAATAGATGTACTATCTTCATACTAAAAAAAAAGTTGAGGCTGGAATTCTCCTTCGAGGGTCTAAATATTTGTGGGTAAAAAACAGGTACTGGAAAAATCTATCTGTACCTATGTAGGTCATCATGGTACATATGGTTTTCAATGTTAAAACTTGTGTGAGATGACTGCATAGGCACAGAGTCACCATTCAACCACTTAACTGTGGCTCGTGTACAGTATTTATGTACTTGGCAGAACTGTTCATCGTTCATGTATGACAAAAACAAAAGTGAGTAGTTACATCATTAGGCTGAGCATGGACTTCTAAAAGCATCTCTATCTCTGCTAGCTACCTTCTGAATAAGATAAAGAAAGCATATTTGCAGAAAAACACATCCCACATATTACTGGGATAAAACACAATGATTGTTAGAGATGAGATTAGAGATGAGATCTTAGCAGAGATTGTGTCTGGGTATACATGCAAGTTACCCGGATACCCCTGCCACACAAACTTCTGATGCAATTTTCAAACTACCTCCACTGCAGAATCAGCAAGTTTAAAAACAAAAATCTGAACTAGGCATAGGATAATTTTGTAAATAAACTCACAGGAGAAATAACATGAAATGAGAATAGACAGAGGTTAATCTACAGTAAGTATTGTTCTTCTGACTTGTTTCATTCATACAGGAATTGAGTCTGGCAGCACAGTACTTTATATAGGTACAGTGGTTTCCATGCAACAATTCAGGATAGCGTCAAGACAACGTATTATTATCATCAGGCTACTGGTATCTAGTTCGGCCACACAGAACATTGTGCTGCCCCACATACATGACTGGAGTTATACTTTAAAATACAAAGACCGCAAGGCTGCATTGTTAAACATGAACTTGGGTACTGTGTGTGAACTAGGCATATAAATGCTAGTTAATTTGCACAATTTTGTACATTGCCAGCAGGAGCATTCTACTTTAATTATGTTAACAGTAATTATAATACATGTGACTATTGTTTGCTTACATTTAATCTTCCCTTCTTTGTTAGAAAATCTGATTACACAGACCTCGTAAATTGTACATTACAAAGTAAACAAAGAAGGGTCAGAAGCAATGCATTGTACCAATTCTAGTACTGGCATCTAAATTGTAGATATAAACACAATTATAATTGTTTTGTTAAAAAGGGGAACAATACAGCAACCAAAACATTTGTTTTCAATTGCTGATTTGATCTGATAGAGGCATTGCACTCCGTGGAAGCTTTCACTAAAATTAACTAACGTCACAACTTTGGATTTACAGCTACCTTTCCTGTATTTCAAATTGCTGTGCTACTCTCTTCAGCCAATGCCTCCCTTTCCTCCTCCATCTGCTGCAGCGTGAAGTCGCAGTGTATCCAACCTCACTCTAAATTAGCAATGAATAATAAGGATCAAAAGGACCCTGAAGACAGCGGCTATAGACACAGAGTATGGCCCAGTGCACACCGAGCGGTTTTTGATGCAATCCGCCGGCCGCATCCGCCTGTCAAACCGCTCAGTTAATGTATCTCAATGAGATGGTGCACACCGGCAGTTTGAGGATTGTAGCAAACCGCAAACGTGCAGCAGGAGGCACGTTTGCGGTTTGCTACAATCCTCAAATCCTCATCCTCAATCTGCCGGTGTGAAGCGTTTCTGCCTCAATGTAAAGGATAGGGAAAAAACGCAAACCGCTCTGAAAAACGCTACTTCAGAGCGGTTTGTCAGGCGTTTTTGTTACAGAAGCCGTTCAGTAACAGCTTTACTGTAACAATATGTGTAATCTGCTACACAAAAACGCAGCCAAAACCGCTAGGCATATTTAGAAATCCGCTCTAAACATGCCTAGAATCGCTCTGAAATCTGCTCCCAAAACCGCTAGCGTTTTTCAGATCTGCTAGCGGTTTTGGTGTGCACTGGGCCGAAGATGGAGAACAAAAGAGGGAGCTTCAGGTGTAGAGCAGAACCGGAAGATCTGTAGAACACAAAAGATTGGTATGCACCACCTCTCCAGCTTGCTCCACTGACTATATACTCTGCAACGGGTAGAACACCACATGGGAATCCATAGGTGGAGGCACTGCACAAAGACAGCAAGTGCTGCTAAAAATCCCATCTCTGTTTAGTGATGGTGGTTGCAGCTCCACATATTAGATGGCTTTTCATGCTTTCTGTGTATCTACAGGTTTAAGGGGTTAAATCTCTCTAGTGTAAAAATTCTAATTTGTGCAGTGCTTACCACACTGGACAGTGTGCAATTAATGTGGCATTTTATTGAATTATGGTACACAATTTAGAACTCTATTACATCAGAATCTGAGAAGTCTGATATACATAAACAATTGGAAATATAAGGTAAAAATTGTAAAGCAGAGTTCTCTTTCAATATTGATCCAGCAAAAAATACACATCGGAAATGTCCTCCAGATCATATCTTAAAGTAGATCCGAGATGAAAAGCTAACTATAACAAGTAACGTCTGTATAACTTATCTAAAGTTTAGATTTACACAGCAAATCTAGCTACAAACAGCTTCAACAGTTTATAATTATCTATTCCTGTGATACGAGAGCAGCCTTGTTCTGTTTGTCACATTACACACAGGCAAGCTGATCTGCATCCCCAGCCCTCAGCCTGTGAAAACGTCACTCCTCTCTCCTCCGCCCTCTGAAATCTCTAGCTAGTAACCTCCTACTCCTCCTGCCCAGACTGAGCTCCCATAAGCCCTTGCTACTAAGGCTGAGAGTGCCATGGCACTCTGGAGAAGCTGTGGGCGAGGCTTGTTTAGTTTATAGGGAATTAGGGTAATAAAACAAAAAAATTAGCCAAAAAGTATTTGGCTTGAGGAATGCCCTATAAACTATATGAAAGGAACACAATTATGCAATGAGTAAAAGTTTATCTCGGATCCACTTTAACTAGGAGTAAACCAAATTAACCAACACTTACAAATGTGTGAAATTTTGAGAGTTTCAATACTCATCGGTTGAGTGTATTCCGGGAGCAGTTGTGGACCAATTATTATATTGCTGTTCCTCACATAGGTACTAGCATGCTGTGATGAAGATCTCTCCAGAGCTTCATCCCTCAATCAATGTATATCATAAACCTAGATATGAACTTGCTTTCTATGTTAACTATATTTCTTGTTTAATCAGTGCTTTTCGTAAAATCTATTACACATGGGTTGATTGTACTTTTGTTTAACTAGCAATTTAACAACATATTCTTGCATCTGGACCATCATAAACTATTTATTATTAACCTGAAGAACTGCTCTCGGGTTTATGCAATCCAAACTATTGTGGTGGAGTTTTCATGTTGCTTGGAAACTATTAACATTGTAATTGCATTTTCTGAAGCCTCCCACAGTGTTAAATTAGTAACACCTTATACTTAATGTCTATTAACAATTGCTAAATGAGTGAACTGTGGAAGATCCATGGAAATGCAGGGGACGTCCATATGAATGCAAATTAATTCATTGTGTCTGATAAAATTATAACAAGTACAACACACTTTCCTAGTAGCAAGACATTTACAAACACTGTACCAAGGGAAAATGCAATTTTATGCTTTCTGTCAGAGCTGTCTGCCTGTAAGCCTGTCACCTATGGAGGAGGTTACTGTTGTTTTCGAATGCTTTAATAATATTCTTTAATAGTAAAACCACAATGATTGCTGTGACTTTCTATGAGCACTGGAATATTAAGCATACAATACAATACAATACAATAACATTTGTAAAGCGCTTTTCTCCCATAGGACTCAAAGCGCATAGCTGTGTCTCAGATTAATACAGGGTTTCAGGCTGGGTTGTGTTACAGAGGGGATAGTCAGATGTTCATGAATGCCAGACTGAAAAGGTAGGTTTTCAGTTTAGACTTAAATGTTTCCAGGGATGGGGCTGTCCTGATTGGGTGTGGCAGGGAGTTCCAAAGTGTAGGGGCAGCATGACAAAAGGCTCTGTCTCCAAAGGTTTTGAGGTGGACTCTGGGGGTGACCAAGGTGTTACGTCCTTTTGATCTAAGATTGTGGGGGGTGTGATGTAATTGCAACAAGTCCTTCAGGTATCCAGGGCCCAGATTGTGCAAGGATTTGAATGTCAGTAAGCCAATCTTAAACAGAATTCTCCATTTTATCGGTAGCCAGTGGAGTGAGCTCAGGGTTGGTGTTATGTGGCAATGGCGGGGTTGGCTCGTTAACAGCCTTGCGGCGGCATTCTGTACTAATTGCAGGCGGCGTAAGTCTTTCTTATGCAGGCCTGTGTAGAGGACGTTGCAGTAGTCTAACCTTGATGTGACGAAGGCATGAACTAGGGTTGGAAGATCCTCTGAAGGAATTAGGTGTTTAATCCTTGCAATATTCCTTAGGTGAAAGAAGGAATGTTTCACAACAGCTGAGATTTGATTCCTGAAGCTTAATTTCCCATCAATCAGTACTCCCAGGCTGCGCACACAGTCTGAGTTGTTCAGGTCTGAGCTCCCTATCCTTAGCGGTGTTGGTTGAGACTGGAGCTGCTTTGCTTTTGAGCCCTGGCCCTCGATAACAAGAACCTCAGTTTTGTCAGCATTAAGTTTTAGCCAATTATTATTCATCCACTCCTGAAGCTCAGCCAAGCATGCGTTTATTTGTGGAGTAGGGTCTGTGACGTCAGGTTTGAATGACAAATATAGCTGGGTGTCATCAGCATAGTAATGATATGTCAGGCCATGTTTGACCTGTTATGTAAACCTAAGCATAGGCAGGAAGATTCAAGAGACAAGACATAGAACATTTATATAGCGCTTTTCTCCTAGCGGACTCAAAGCGCCAGAGCTGCAGCCACTAGGGAGCGCTCTATAGGCAGTAGCAGTGTTGGCGAGTCTTTTTCAAGGACTCCTAACTGAATAGGTGCTGGCTTACTGAACAGGAAGAGCTGAGATTCCAACCCAGGTCTCTTGTAACAATGCCCAGAAAGCACACTGTTCCTGAGGACACCGACTAGGGTCACATTATTTTTAAGTTCTGGCTGCATGGGTAAACTAAATGTCTAACTAAAGGTTTGTATATATTGGTAGCTTGTCTTAGAGATTATGACAATTTTCCATTTCCATTGTATGAAGTTCACTTAAGAAGCCTGCAGTATTACTATAAAGAGGTCCCACACAAGAAGACCACACCCATTTCTTAACAATCTATGCGCCACTCGTCATACCATTGCCAATTCAATCCACTTAACCCATTAATATCACTGTACACTGCATGATGGTTAACACGAACCCCCAGAATGACCATATAAGCAGGACCCTATCAGATTATGTGTGTAGGGGTCCTTTTCCCGCCTATAATATTTGGTGACCGAGGAACTGATTGCCAAACCTTAGCATCTTCATGTTGGGGTCATGAGTCCTGTGTATACTAAAACCTACTAATTCAAATTGTTTGTTAGCTTAATCACAGTTATGTAAACAGCAAACTGGTAAGGCACCTTGTGACACTGACTGCAATATGAAAATTGTAGGTTTGTAATGACTGTCTGGATACATTGTAAATCATAAGTCAAAATCTGATACAAAATCTCTAAACAACTGTAACAATGAGAGGTCAGATACAATTTTTTTTTGCTAAAGGCTGTCAATGATCTAAGTGCCTAGTAGATATTATAAGGGGCATTTACCTAGAGAGTTATGCCAAATGTAAAAATCATAGAATATATTTTAGAGCCTTAACAAAAAATATGAGAATTAAATAGGAAACAAATCTTACCCTTGAGTCAAGCTGCTGAAGATAAGACCACAAATATTCTATATTTGCCCCAAAGGGATGGACGTTAAGGAACGTAGATATGATACCTGAAAGGCAAACAAGCACATAACATACATTAAATATAGCTCGACAACCTGCTGCTTTCCACATCCCATATTTCAGGAATACAAATCTTGTCAACGGCTGGTGAAATAATTGATGGAGAGCCCTAGATCGCCTCTATATCTGCTGCAAAATGTAACTGACATTCTGGATGAAGTGAAGCCCTAGGCTGCTCAGTTAACCAACATTCCAGCCACAGGCTCAGAATTAGATGGCCAGGCTGGGCTGTTCTGTTCTGTGGAAATACTGCAGAGATTCCTTAAAGGACCACTATTGCTAAAATGCGTAAAATTTAAAATACACATGCATTCGTTGTACATTTGTCAAAGAATAAGATGCACTACAGTATACATATTTTTTCCTACGTTTCTGTCACAGTAGGCAGTAGAAATGTGACAGATCTGATACCATTGGACTTATCTATCTTGTCAAGGGGGATCCTCAGGAATTCTTTTATTTTCAAAAGCACTTCCTGGATGGTAATGGCACCAACTGGCAGAATAGTGTGCACAAGAGGAGACTGGCTTTCCAGCACCACTGTAAAAGTCCTTTCCAGAGAGTGCTTTTTAAAAATGAGCACTGGCAGCGGTGGCCAGAAAAAGACCTAGAGCCCGTTTTTAAACGGGCTCGGGTCTACTGGTGTATTTCATATTTTACAAACGTTTGCAATAGTTGTCCTTTAACTGCCTTCTGCAGCTTACAACAGCGTAACATTCTGCAGCCAGGTGACTGAGATAAAACAATGTAGAACCGTGTTTTTCATTTCAGTCTGCTAGAAGCTTATTAACCATCCATTTTATGCTTGATTTGCCAATACAAAATTGCAGCTACTGGAATAAGGCAATTATCATTTTTCTTAGCATGGATGTTCCCTAGAGAAAATATTTTATACAGATGTGTCATGAAACACATTGACTTGAAGTTTCCCAATAATTACACCGTACGTAGTCATAAAAACTATTTAATTCCCATTACTGCTAAACGGTACTGTAAAAAAGTACAGTTCTCCCCTGATGCAGTCGCTTATTTTTCATTGAAATAAACCAGCCGAAAGATTAAAAAATGTAAGCAGCATGTCTCTGTATGGAAACTTCTTTGCAGCAAACCCAATCATTGATTTACTTTACAAGTGCATCTCTCGATAAGAGGGAACACAATAACAGAAACGCAATGAGTAGGATTTACTCAGTTACTGCCAGGGATCTCCAAGCATCTCCAGCGGGGATATAATTTATGATCTAGCAAACTTGTAGTGGTGCATTTTATACTGGTCTGCTATTATGCTATTAGGAGGTAATGGTTTGCTACCCGTTTCTGAGTTATATCACATTATAGTCAAGGTTGCTAAAAGGGTGGTGAATAAGCTGTTGTGACTGCAGTTGCATGCAGCATCCGTAGCAAGAGGTTTTACTTTAATTTTATAAAGCAAGAACAATCTAGGTTTATTAACCACTTGCCGACCGCACATTCATACCGTGCGGCGGTAAAGTGGTAGCTGGAGGACCAGCGACGCAGATTTGCGTCGCCAGGTGCCTCCCTAATTAATCAGGAAAGGCCGCTCGCGCGAGCGGCCGTTTCCTGCTAGATTACGGAGCGGGTCTCCGTGAATATCCTGCGAGCCGCTGATCGCAGCTCGCAGACTAAATGTAAACGCAGGAGACATTTGTCTCCTTTGTTTACATTGAACGGCGCTGCTGCACAGCAGCGCCGTAAGGCAGATCGGCGATACCCGGCCAATCAGCGGCCGGGGATCGCCGCCATGTGACAGAGGACATCCTGTCACAGGCTGCACAGGACGGATAGCGTCCTGTGCAGCCCCGATCACCAGGGGGGACAGGTAGGAGAGGGAGGGGGGGAATTTTCGCTGCGGAGAGGGGCTTTGAGGTGCCCCCCCCTGCAAACCTCAGGCAGGACGGGACTGATCAGACCCCACCTGCACATCATCCCCATAGGGGGGGAAAAAGGGGGGCGATCTGATCGCTCTGCATGCACCCTGATCTGTGCTGGGGGCTGCAGAGCCCACCCAGCACAGATCACAAAAAACAGCGCTGGTCAATAAAGAGAACGTGTGGTGTGTTTAAAGAATGTTATCTGCATACAGAGGCTGGATCTGCCTATACAGCCCAGCCTCTGTTGCTATCCCAAACCCCCCTAAGGTCCCCTTGCACTCTGCAATCCCTCATAAATCACAGCCATGCTGTGAGGCTGTGTTTACATCTGTAGTGTCAGTCTCAGCTGTTCCCCCGCCTCCTGCATAGCTCTGGTCCCTGCCCCCATCCCTTCCCTCCAATCAGCAGGGAGGGAAGGGATGCAGGCGGGGACTGGAGTTCTGCAGTAGGCGGGGAGAGCAGCAGACTGACACTATAGAGATAAACACAGCCAGCTCTGACAAGCTGTTTGTCAGCAGCGCGGCTGTGATTTATGAGGGATTGCAGAGTGCAGGGGGACCTTAGGGGGGTTTGGGATAGCAACAGAGGCTGGGCTGTATAGGCAGATCCAGCCTCTGTATGCAGATAATATTCTTCAAACCCACCTCGGGTTCTCTTTAAGGGGGGGGTAAAGGCTGGGTCATCAAGTGGTTAAGCTACCTAGTGGTATTGACAGTTATACACGTCAATACAAAACATGCTGTGAACAGTATTGACTTGCACACACGTCAATACTCTTTTGCACTGTATACTAGACCCTTGCTTGACACATTTTGACAAGTTAGAGGAAAAAAAAGGTTATGAAAATTAATTGGATCACTTTCTGCACAGAAATCCTGGGAAACTGAACGCCAGGGAAGTAAAAAAAAAAATTCCACGGGGATCCAGCAATTTACTAATCTTTCAGCTAAATGTTTTTACCGCATCATATCAGGCAATTTTTTAAATTAAGTCCAGACCTAGTGGACCATGTATGGTGTGCTCACTGAACAGGCCTGGAGATCTCGGGAAAAAGCTCTTATGATGGTTGGGTCACCTTTTTGTTTGCCTAATGTGCAAATCATTTTAGAATATCATGCACTCTCCCTCAAAAATGTATGTTAAGAAAGACTATTTGACTCCTTACACTTTCATTTTGCTTCCACTGTCATAGAAATAGTTTGTATAAAATGTTCTGCTGAAAACCAGAGGTGCACCCATATTTATAATGAATGAACACTGGCTGCAAGTCAATTCACTGAAAAAGCCTCTGATAAGTAGATCAAATCCACATGAGTGTCGTTTGAACATAGGCTTCAATAGAAAGGATAAACCACAAAGAAATCTGACCTTTTCTACTAAGGACATAACATGTGTAGCAATACAAATGTGCTTAAACTTAATTACTGTCCAAGAGAAAAAGAGTTAATCTTACATGCCATCACTTTTTTTTATTATTTATTTGATCCTTTTTTTTTTTTTTGCATTTGTAAAGCTTTCTATTCATTTTTAGCAGTAAATGAAAAAATAGAAAATTCAGGATCACATTTTGACCGTGGACCACCACAATATATTTAAAGTTTAGTAGAATCATTGCCTTAGACTTCAAATGTGACATTAAGGTTCTAATTATTATGTGATTATACAAGACATAAAACTACTACAGTACTGGGCTATTGCCAAGGGGTTCACTCCTGTTAAAAATATTGACAGCTATGAAAAGCTCTTCATCTCTGTTTACAGCCTTTTAAAAGCTATCACAGAGTATATTCACCTCTTATTATGTGCTTATTAACAGAAGAGTATAGAAATCTGCACTCGTTTTATTCTATACATCTCTGGAGTGCTGGTGATCTACTGTCTGCAGGGAGCAGGATCAGGGCCTGTTTACTTACTTGCACTTCATGGAGGGTTTCTCATGACTTCATACTTCTTCCTTCCAAAGCCTAAAAGAGGAAGTATTGGAGTCACACGAAACACGACGTGAAGCGCAAGTAACTGAACTTCCCCTATCCTTTCCGCAGGTTCTCTGCTGAATGGAGCTGAAGTGTGATGTTAGGGTGATTTCGGAACGATTTTCCTAATTTGAACACCAACACTATCTCTGAGTAGGGGGAGAAAGGCATTAATAAAAAGCAAATGAACACAGATTCCAAAGAATGTTCTATATGATAACAGTCACTATCCTTTTAGTCTCTTCTAAAAGAAAAAGGGAGTAGGAGATTATTAACCGGTTCAGCACCGCAGTGCCGAAAATCTCATGCATCCGAGCAACGTTCACCTCCCATTCATTCGCCTATAACTTTATTGCTACTTATCACAATGAATTGATCTAAATCTTGTTTTTTCCGCCACTAATTAGGCTTTCTATGGGTGCTACATTTTGCTAAGAATTATTTTTTTCTAAATCCATTTTAACAGGAAGATTAAGAAAGAAATGAAAAAAATTCATTATTTCTCAGTTTTTGGCCATTATAGTTTAAAATTAATATAAGCTACCGTAATTAAAACTCATGTATTTTATTTGCCCATCTATCCCGGTTATTACACCGTTTAAACGATGTCCATATCACAATTTATGGTGCCGATATTTCATTTAGAAATGAAGGTGCATTTTTTCAATTTGCGTCCATCACTATTTATAAGCTTATAATTTTTAATAATATAATAACATACTCTCTTGACATGCATATTTAAAAAGTTCAGACCCTTGGGTAACTATTTATGTTGTTTTTGTTTTGTTTTTATTGTATTTTTTTTTATTTTTTTTTTTATAAAATATGTATGTGGGTAATTTTTGGTGTGGGAGGGAAACTCCTAATTTTAAATGTAAAATAATAGAATTGTTTTATTAAAAATGTATGTGGGTGCAGTTTACTATTTGGCCACAAGATGGCCACAGTAAAAAAAGAGTCCTGGATGCGAACGATCTCGCATCCAGGAACTAAAGTACACGGAGAAGTTTCCTGGGGGGCAGAAATACCGCGCTCTCTCACTAGAAAACGTCGTTTTTTCTGCGGGGAAATTAGATCAGTGAATGGGAATTATATTCCCATTCACTGATCGGGGACTAGCGGCGGGCAGCGGGAGCACGCCCGATCGCGCGCACCATGCGGCAGAAGCAGCAGTGCCTATCTGGACGAAGAAGCTCGTCCAGATAGGCCGAACTGGTTAATAAAGCGCAAGATAGTAACAGACCTTATTCTCATGTCAAGAAAATAATGTGAAAGGTTTTGAGTGGAGTGGAAAATTACATGTAAGCGCTATGCGTAACTTGCGGTCTTACACGTAATTATTTACGCGTAAGCCGTAACGCAGTATCGTAATTACGCCGTCTACCGTAATTGCTAGGTATGCGTAATTTTACGATGACTTACGCGTAATTACTAATGTACAACTCCCCTTTTCTAAGAGTAGCCAATCAGTCAACATCCTAAGCAACCAATAGTATCTTCTCCCGCCCATCAGTATATAAGCGTACGTTTTGACGCATACGAATGATGTGTACGCAATAGCTGTCACATTGACGGCTATTGCGTACACATCGTCCTTATGCGTCAAAAAGTATGCATTAATGGGTATTACGGCACTACGCGTAACATCGTAGCGTAAGCGCCTACATTACGGTATCCTTACGCGTAACTGCGTAAGTTAACGCGTAATTACAGTGATGAACCGTAGATAATTTCCTACGCCATAACCATAATTGCGTAATATCGTAAAATTATGCATAATGATCCGTAAGCGTAGATTTTTCCATTACGACCAGCACTGGTTTCAGTCTTATTGCGCTGCAGCGATTGAAGAAAAGAAGGTTTTTATCTTTTAGAAACCCTCCCGTAGCAAGTTGTTCTGCGGAGGAAATTGGGACCTGTATATTCCCCAATAGGAATATCCAGGGAGGCTAGAGTTGTGGGACTTGCAAGTGGCTAGCTGTTGCACAAGAATGAACTGTAGCAATTGGATTATTTAGTGTAGGGGTGCTGAACTGATTCATGTGCAGAATTGCAAATAAACATGGGGCTATCTTCTGTATTTCAATTCAAATACATGCAATTTGTGCATGAACACAACTACTTACAGCCACCCTAGCTGCTGGCTGACACCAGATATGTACAATGGATGACTACTATTGTTGAATATGGTGGATTGTTTGGTCTGAGGCTAGCAGGCATGTTTCATGCTCAGCAGGAGTAGATGAAGCAGAGATCAGTTGGATGAGGAGAACTAGAAGGAGGTCCTTCTGGATTTTGAATTGGTGTCAACTAACTATTCTGTGTGGATGACTCAAATCTATATTTTCCACAATGCTAACCTAACAGCAAAATGGTCTAAATATAAGATAGGTGGGAAATGAGATGTGTCTGGAGTGTAAAGTATGGTAAAGCAAGGTACATGGTATTAAGGCATAAATGATAAAAAAAAATTCTATGAAGACATTGGCTTCTCTGTAACTAGTGACCCTAAGATGAGTGTCGGGTTTATTTTCTCCACAAAATAAGAAGGAACTATTCGTTTGTTTATGCAGGAGACTTTGTTTAAAGTGGATACGATGAAAAAAGCCAAATACTTTTTTTTTCTTTTGTTTTAAAACCCTAATTCCCTATAAACTAAGCAAGCCTTGCCCACAGAACCTCCAGCACCTAGGCATTCTGAGTTCCATGTAGCAAGTGCTCATGGGAGCTCAGTCTGGGGAGGAGGCTTTTCCCAGAAGGAGGAGGAGGAGGCATTACCAGCCTGAGATTTCAGAGGCAAGGGGGTGCAGAGGGGAGGAGAGAGGAGTGGAATTTTCACAGGCTGAGGGAGGGGTGGAGATACAGAGCAGCTTGCCTGTGTGATGACAAGCAGAATATGGCTTCTCTCATTGTATCACAAGAAGAAATAATCATATACTGTTGAAGCTGTTTGCAGCTAGATTTGCTGTGTAAACGATCTAAACTTTAGATAAGATATATAGACAAATTACTTGTTATAGTTAGTTTTTCATCTCGGATCCACTTTAAGGCTTGAGCTGAAAGCCAAGAACTTGATGTCAGAAAATCTGTTGTGATGAGTTGAGGAAATAGAAGTAAAAATCAATGAGATTTTTTCCATTAAAGAAACTGATATGTAAACATAAAAATAGTCTAGCTAGGTGAGAAAAGATATGGGCTAGATGATACTATGCCACAAGTACCCTTGAGAATGGTTAGCTGGAGGCAAGATAATGACATTGAGCTTGCTACAATATATGAAACGGTATGAAGAGTGTTAGGACATTCTGTATGCGTTAAATATACTAAACAATCCATCCCCTCTTGCAGAGCATTGAGTAAATACTACTGTAGATAGAATATAATGACAGACAGATGGCACACTTATTAGTATGCGGAAAAATGAAAACTGCATTCTACCAAAATAGGTAAAGTAATGGAATAATTGTCACCTAAAAATGTTACATTGAAAATTATAGCTGCAAACTGCTAAGCAATACTAACAGTTCTGTCATAGTTGTGTGCATGATGCATATAGTATACATCTTATTGGTCAACAATGAAGTTTTTTAAATCAAGGTTTGTTTCAAATGTAAAAAAAAAAAAAAAGATTCTCTTGATTTACCGTGTCACTCCAGCTAAGTGTGGGAACCCTATGTAACTTTAAGATTTCTGATTCATTCCCTTGCTACTTGGTCTGGTGTTTTCTTTTAACCTTGCTGTTACTGTTAACAAAACCCAACTGGAACAAAACAGGCACTGCCATAGACAACAATGTAATTTGCAGTTTCAGCAGGAGACCTGCTATGGCTGGGTTTATTGGAAACCGCGGTTCAGGAATTATGTAGCCGGATTTCAGATACCGGTGGAGCATGCGGCAGGGGTGGGTAATTGGTGCCAATGATTTAGCTATTGTGCATAGCTGAACTCTGTACATCAGAAATCACAGGATAAATTGGTGCGGCCCTCAGGTTAGTGTTAGGCAAAAGTGGGGGGAGAATAGTGTTAAGTGTAGGTGGGATGGAGGTTAGCGTTATGCATTGGCGAGTGGAAGGTTAGTGTGAGGTACAGGTAATAGAAGCCGATTGCAGAATATTGGTTGCCATTACATTACTGATATCCTAATTATTGGCAAGAGCTGGTGTCCAATTAAACAGGTGCTCTTATTAAATGTGTGCAGGCTGAATAGTCACAAATGTTCACAAGCAAACAAACCACCTCGAAGAAGCTTTCATTTGCCGAAGTGCAGGTAGCAACCATTTCAGTTTTGTTGTACACAATTCCAATAACATCCAGCGCTTTTTACAGTGGGTGGTGAGTAAAAGAGGTCTGCATAGATAGATTTCCTTACTTCTTCGTCAAGGTACTATACCCCATTTATGACATGTAGCATACAGTCTAAGAATACCAGTTTACTGCTTTTAATTCCTTTCAAAGTGTAGTTGATATTTTTATCTATTATATTTATGTGTTCAGTAAGAGATTATTTCACATGTTCTGATACCACATATTTGAATCAGAGATAAGAAGTGTTCCCTTCCATGTGTTCATTAACTGGACTGTGTTTCTACATATTTTACATGCTTTCTAACATTCCTTTTTCACCTAAGGAATATTGCAAAAATGAAGCACCTCATTCTTTCAGAGGATCTTCCAAAACATAGTTCATGCCTTTATCACATCAAGGTGGGACTATTGCAATGCCTTCTATGCGGGCCTTCCAAATAAAGACCTACAGATCTAGTACAGAATGCTGCTGCAAGACTGTTAACAAGCCAACCCCACTTTTGCTACATAACACCAATGCTTGGTAGAAGATACAAGACGGAGCACCAGTCCTTGCTACTGATACCTAATTGGACTCTGAGGAAGCGGTAACGCCGCAAAACGGCTGTAAGGCTGGTATCTTAACCTTTGTCTTGTCTGGTATGCCTGTACTGTTTACCTTCAATTAACCCAAATAGCAAGGACTGGTGCTCAGTCTTGTATCTACTACCAAATACTAAAAGTCTGCATGTGAGCACAGCCATAAGGGAATGGTGAACAGTGTACATCTGTCAGCTGAGCGTTTGGTGCCAACTAAATAGCTCCTATTAATGGATAACACCAATCCTTTGCTCACTAGACTCACTGCCCATGAAATGGAGAATCCTTCGGCATGCTAACATTCAAATACAGAACCCAGGCCCGGGATACCTGAAGGATTTGTTGCAACTGTGTCACACTTCCCATAACCTCAAATCAAAAGGATCCAATAATTTGATCATCCCCAGAGGCCAACTAAAAACCCCTGGAGCCAGAGCTGTCATGCTGCCCTTACCCTTTGGAATGTCTTGCCAAACTTAAGGCAGCTCCAACCCTGAACACGTTTAAATCAAAACTGAAAAGCCACCTGTTTAGTCTGGCATTTATGAACAAATAAGTTGTTCCACTGTACACATCACTATGTACTGATCTGAGACAAGCTTATGCACTTTGGGTCCTATGGAAGAAAGAGGCTGTACAGCTATTTTGTTGTTGTTATGTGCTAACTATATCTGGAGGGCTCTCTTAACTGCTCTGGTTTTTTTTTAAACTTGGTTATTGTATTTTTGTATATAATTGACTTTGTGGGCAATAATCTTGGCTTCAGAGTTCCCCTTAAAAAAGTAGGTCCATGTGCAAAAGATTTATTAGCATAATTTTCTTCATGTATGCATTGAAGCTGGCACAGGCAGTAGGTTACAACCTTAACTACTTTAAGACTGCCACATGCCAATGGGCGTGACCGCGGCGGCAGCCCCAGGACCGCCGAACACCAATTGGCGTCAAGCCCTGGGGCTGCACTTTGCAGGAGATCGCGTGCATCTCCTGCTCGGGGGCGGAGCTCCGCCCTGCCTACAGTCTCGGGAGACTGTTAGACGGCGTAAGCCATCTTTACATGTAGTACAGCGCTGTGTGACACGGCTGTCCCCCTGGGGGACACAGGAGCGATCGGCTCTCATAGGCTCAAGCCTATGAGAGCCGATAGCCTGATTGGGCGGCTGGGGGAGTAGTAAAAATAGTAAAAAAAATATTAAAAATAAGCGCACATCAATATTGATTGAAAAAAGAACAAACAACTGGGGGGCGATCAGAACCCACCAACAGAGTTCTGTTGGTGGGGGGGAAAAGGGGAGGAGGAATCACTCGTGTGCTGTGTTGTGCGGCCCTACAGCTTGGCCTTAAAGCTGCAGTGGCCATTTTAGCAATAATTAGCCTGGTCTTTAGAGGGGTTTACCACTGTGGTCATCAAGTGGTTAAACAAATGATCTGCACTGAGGTTGTGAGCAGTACCCCAGGTTGTGAGGATCTTAAAGTGGTAGCTTGTTTGTAATACATTGAGGTGTGCTACTTGTTTTTAACAATTAGGTGCAGACAACATTTTTCATGTCACAATTAAAATATTTTATGGCTGTGCAGAGGCCAGATTCATGTGAGGGGTCTGAATTAATTATTTTTGATAGGTTTTTTTTTTTTACTCTTTTCTATTTACTAGTTGACTGGAACAACTAATATCTGTATAATGAGTACCAATTATGGAGGCTGTTAGTGGGTGTAAGTAGATTAAGTATTCTTTTTAGATGCTTAGGTCCCTCTTTATTAGACCTGAAAAAATGCTATTTAAGTGTAATGAAACATCTTCCAGAACACAAACCACTTGAAATTATTTTTTCTTTGTAATGTACTTTACTTTGATGCACAATTAAAACTCATGTGGAATATTATTTGCAAAATAATGATCAGAGGACCCTGAACCTGGAGATCTTTAACTCCTCTAACTGAAGCAGGTCTATTGGACACTGGCATTACTTCGTTAAAATGGTGCCGCATAGACCGTAATTTTAATTGCGTCTATATCGGCACCCAGGTGATAATTTGGGCACTGCCCACTAACCATTGTAACTAGGCAGCGCCGGTGTCGGTGGAGCGAGTTTAGCAGGGAATGCTGAGCTGGTATTATCTGAGATTGCTGATTGAGGTCTGCAGGATGAATTTACATGAATATAAGCTAAGTGAGGTATGGATTATACAGTATATTATAGTATGTCAGAATGAGTTTGCCAGCTATGTGTGCTTTGCATTATTGTGTGTCTACAAATCTGAATGTTTGCCAAAAGTGTTTCATGATATCTCCAAGGACTGTTGAACCCCCCAGACTTTTCGTCACTAATTTTGAAATACAAACCCATCCACAATCTTTGTTCCTCACATGAAACACTCTATCTCTACCTAAAAATGGAAATAATAACAATATATGTGTACAGATCAATAAAGCTATTGTTGGACACGTGTGTTATACTATCCTGCATAAACTGCTGGAAAGAATCAGTATGACTGCTCTGCCTTTGCTGCAATCACAACTGGAAGTGAATTACTGTGATATCCAACTTTCCATTGTAACAAGATTTCCAGCAGAACTACAGACTGACATCAGCAATAAGGATTTAACACTGTTAGATGGGTATTAGTAGAAAATTGTGATCACTAGGTATCAAAAGGATCTTGGGAAATATAGTTCTTTGTCAAACTGACAGATGGTATAGAACAAGTTTCTGTGCAGGTCTTTGGCGATCTTCCTCACTATGGTGGAGATTATTTTTGGCCTAGGGAAAGGATGAGACCAGGAGCCCTTATGGTGTAGTATCATTAGGACAAATGTGAAAAAAAAAATAATGTGGGTAATGAATACTCACAAAAATAGGTCCCAACCACTGATAATGCATGCGGAAAAGAACCGTTTCCGCTTGGTATCCCAGAATCTGCTGGAACTGGGTGGTCGCTCACCTCCTGTAGTCTTGTATACTGGTGGAAGAATTTTGCCAGTAGCAAGGTGGCACCTCAGAGAGGTGAAAAGTATGGAAGCAAATTGGTGGAGGCGCCCTTAAAACGTATCGATATGTCAATATTGGAATGAAAAATATCATAATAAATCATAATAATAAAAAGAGGTACCTTACCATATATACATATATATATATATATATATATATATATATATATATATATATATACAGTGGAGGAAATAATTATTTGACCCCTCACTGATTTTGTAAGTTTGTCCAATGACAAAGAAATGAAAAGTCTCAGAACAGTATCCTTTCAATGGTAGGTTTATTTTAACAGTGGCAGATAGCACATCAAAAGGAAAATCGAAAAAATAACCTTAAATAAAAGATAGCAACTGATTTGCATTTAATTGAGTGAAATAAGTTTTTGAACCCCTACCAACCATTAAGAGTTCTGGCTCCCACAGAGTGGTTAGACACTTCTACTGAATTAGTCACCCTCATTAAGGACACCTGTCTTAACTAGTCACCTGTATAAAAGACACCTGTCCACAGAATCAATCAATCAAGCAGACTCCAAACTCTCCAACATGGGAAAGACCAAAGAGCTGTCCAAGGATGCCAGAGACAAAATTGTAGACCTGCACAAGGCTGGAATGGGCTACAAAACCATTAGCAAGAAGCTGGGAGAGAAGGTGACAACTGTTGGTGCGATTGTTCGAAAATGGAAGGAGCACAAAATGACCATCAATCGACCTCGCTCTGGGGCTCCACGCAAGATCTCACCTCGTGGGGTGTCAATGGTTCTGAGAAAGGTGAAAAAGCATCCTAGAACTACACGGGAGGAGTTAGTGAATGACCTCAAATTAGCAGGGACCACAGTCACCAAGAAAACCATTGGAAACACATTACACCGTAATGGATTTAAATCCTGCAGGGCTCGCAAGGTCCCCCTGCTCAAGAAGGCACATGTGCAGGCCCGTCTGAAGTTTGCCAATGAACACCTGAATGATTCTGTGAGTGACTGGGAGAAGGTGCCTGATGGTCTGATGGTGGTCTGATGAGACCAAAATAGAGCTCTTTGGCATTAACTCAACTCGCTGTGTTTGGAGGAAGAAAAATGCTGCCTATGACCCCCAAAACATCGTCCCCACCGTCAAGCATGGGGGTGGAAACATTTTGCTTTGGGGGTGTTTTTCTGCTAAGGGCATAGGACAACTTAATCGCATTAACGGGAAAATGGACGGAGCCATGTATCGTGAAATCCTGAACGATAACCTCCTTCCCTCTGCCAGGAAACTGAAAATGGGTCGTGGATGGGTGTTCCAGCACGACAATGACCCAAAACATACAGCAAAGGCAACAAAGGAGTGGCTCAAGAAGAAGCACATTAAGGTCATGGAGTGGCCTAGTCAGTCTCCGGACCTTAATCCAATAGAAAACCTATGGAGGGAGCTCAAGCTCAGAGTTGCACAGAGACAGCCTCGAAACCTTAGGGATTTAGAGATGATCTGCAAAGAGGAGTGGACCAACATTCCTCCTAAAATGTGTGCAAACTTGGTCATCAATTACAAGAAACGTTTGACCTCTGTGCTTGCAAACAAGGGTTTTTCCACTAAGTATTAAGTCTTTTATTGTTAGAGGGTTCAAAAACTTATTTCACTCAATGAAATGCAAATCAGTTGCTATCTTTTATTTAAGGTTATTTTTTCAATTTTCCTTTTGATGTGCTATCTGCCACTGTTAAAATAAACCTACCATTGAAAAGATACTGTTCTGAGACTTTTCATTTCTTTGTCATTGGACAAACTTACAAAATCAGTGAGGGGTCAAATAATTATTTCCTCCACTGTATATGCGCCCCCACACTGCACGGCAAGCAATTATGGTTTTGTGTTTATTGACCTGAAGAATTGGGCTGCGTCCCGTGAAATGCGTTGTCTTCAACTTAACCTTTTAATTTAATAAAGACTCATTTTTTTCCACCAATGTTGGTCTTCGAGTGAGGTAAGATACCTCTTTTTATTATTATGATTTTTTTCATTCCAATATTGGCATATCGATAAGTTTTAAGGGCACCTCCACCAATTTGCTTCAGTTGGTATAGAAGACAGCATCTACTCCTACCAATAGCCCTCTAGCTAGGATAACAAAGTGGAGATAGATTGAATGTATGCAGCCCTCATGCTCAGGCCACAATATGTATGCACCTTTACTACAACCCCTTATGTAGGCTTCAAAGGAAATTAGGAAAATGGGCATTGCAAAAATACCCCCACTCTTCTTAAAAAAGGGGAGATACAAGCCCTAGCTTAGACAGGACTGTGGAAAGCAGGGCTATTGCAATGATACCACAGCCATCCTCGGTAAAAGCCCAGCAAGGCTCTATCAGCATGGAGTTTGTATGTTCTCCCCATGTCTATGTGGGTTTCCTCCAGGCACTTTGATTTCCTCCCACATCCCAAAAAACATACAGATAAGTTATTTGGCTTCCCCCTAAAAAATTGGCCCTAGACTACAATACATACACTACACATACATAGACATATGATGAAGGTTGGGATTAGATTGTGGGCCCCTCTGAGGGACAGTTAGGACAATATACTCTATAAAGCGCTGCGTAAGATGTCGGCACTATATAAATAATAATAATAATTGGGGGTTTGATTTACAAAAAAAAAAAAAAAATCATTATCTCTCCTTATTTGTTCTCAACTTACCTATAAGATAACTTTTCACCCTCTTAAAATAAGTTGTTTATGTTTCATGTTATATCAATAACTATTTCCCCATGCTAAATTCAGCACTTTTTTGTATACTGGGTGCTTAAAAAGTTTTAAATAGTCAAAAATATATAAGGAGAGAGAACTGAGGAGGAATATGTCATGAGTGGGTTTTATCTATTGAGTGCGTTTTATCTATTGAGTGAGTTTTATCTATTGAGTTTGAAGGTAGACCCTGAGGCAATGAGAGCAATAAAATGTTTGGCCATGTGCTGTAAAGTATCTGCAAGCTTAATTTTTTATACATATATTTTTCAGTGATCCCAATTATTGTACGGTCAGGAACGTGTACTGGAGATTCTTCATGTGCCTGGAGTTGCACTTTAGGTAAGCTTCTGTAGAGTCTAGACACATAACGTGATTTCTGCACCTGTATGAGGCAACTGATTAAAAAAACCTTGATAAAACTGTGCAGCGGCAGATTTTGTGCTTCCAGCTGGCTTGACTTACCTATAAGCAGAGCCTCTTTCTCTGATTTAAGGGTCTGTCTTTGTTTTTCTGCATCCTTTTCTTTATCATGGTTAAACACAGCAACACTGATGGTGCCATTCTCCTGTAAGCGTAGAAAACACATGCCTGGGTTATTTGTGGGCTCTGAGCAATTTATCACTGGTTCCTACTCTAACAATTCCTTCAAGACATAAAAACATTTACTTGATTATGTGTATCTGTTCTTTACTTAGAAATGAAGCACAGACAGAAACCAAAATAATCCATTCTATGAGGCAGAGTTTAAATCTTCTTGAGATGGTGTGAATAATGTCTGGTCTCGGCAGCCACCTCTCATACTGCTGGGAACTGGCAGTCAATGTTTTGCTACTCTAATTAAACTGAAATAGGTGCCTCATAAACATAAGGAAGATTTATGCTTAAAGGAAATGAAAGGAAATGTAATTGAAATTTAAAAAATGAATTTCTGTAGTGGAAAGGGCTTACGCTCAGCAAATTAATAACACATGGAATGAAATGTGAAAATGCAAAATGTATGCAAATAAGACATTTGTCAGGGGCTACATGGTGCAGCCTCTTACAGACAACACGATATTAACATAAGCTGGATACAGAGCATGCACAGACTTAAGGTTATACTCCCGGCCTGGAGGACATTGACTTCTAGTATTTTTTTTATTTTATTTCCAGCATTCACACAGGCTCTTTATCCTGGAGAGAAGTTTAGTACAAATAATCATTCACAGTTCAAGCTCCTAGGTCCAGTTCATCAGACTCAAGTAATTCTACATTTTGTATTAGAAAAACATTGCGCGTGGGAACCTCTAAAGTAATGCCACTTAAAATGCATTTTTAAAAGGTTAACCGAAGTTTCTTCAAACAGTACGCTTTTATTAAACAGGGTTTTGTATGTTTTATATTAATGGTATAAATTTATACTTACCTTGGGCTCCCTCCAGCCCCCTGTAGATTCTCTGCTTGATTGCTGTCATCCCGCAACATGGTCTAGTACATTCCCCAGTAGTGCTTCACTGTGCATGCATGGTCCTAAAAAAGCGCTCCCCCATTTGCGTGCCTGTGGCTTGTAGCGTTCTGCGTACGTGCAGTTACAGTCTTGGCCAGGGGAGCATTATCAGGGGCATACACGGCTGGGACCGCTCATGCACAGTGGAGCACGAGGGGACAGCCATCAAGCAGACAGTCTACAGGGGGCTAGAGGAAGCCCAATAAATCTATACCATTATTTTATCTCAGGTTTCCTTTAAGACATTTTGCAAAATATAAAATGTAGATACCATTGAGCTTTTATAAGCAATTTTCAGCATGAGCCATCTGGAGATATCATAATCTGTAAATGAAGGTCCTCTACTTGACGATCAATAGCTTCTTCCTTGCCATTTTGCACCATACAAGATGGTGGGCTGGCCAAGGAGGGGAACAATACCTTCATTTGTTGCGGTTTAAAGATCTGGCATACCTGTAGACATTACATTCTTGGCCAAGATGGCCCTGAGCAGCCATCTCTCCCGAGATTTGTCTAGCATTTGTATAACACTTTATGGTCACAAAAATGATCTAAAATTTTAGATTTAGATAATTTTTTTTTCTTTTGCCACACTTTTTTTTTTACATTATCCTTTGATTGTACGTTTGATGGTTCAGGAGATTGTACCGTTAACGGGCACCTTAATGTTAGCAAACTGCTTCCAGGTTTCGGATATTCTCTCATATATAAGGCACTAATGTACAATTATTGTCAGATGAAAGAGCAAACAGATAAAACGATAGTTGTCATACAGAAAATGAATACAAAATTTCATCTTTACAGTTTAATTTTTCATGCCATGTCCATAAGTTACTAGGATTGCTTCACTAAAATACTAACAAATCTCCCGCAGATTAATGAATATTCCTTGAGTGTAAATACTCTTTCAGACAAGAATCCAAGTCTATGGTTACCCTCAGGGTTAGTCTAAATGGAAGTCACTTTAAACACAGACTGACGCAGGCAAGTGCATTTTTCTATACATTTAGGTGATTTTGGACAAAAAGAGACATGCACTTTAGATGCGTCTGTGTAGAAAGGTTTACAGCAACCAAATAAAACTAATGAGAACATAGGACAAGAAGCTTTTTCATTGCAGGGTGAAAACATTTACAAATACATGCTGCCCTCTGTCCTATATCATTTCAGTTAAAATGTAAACAACAGTGCTTGAAACACTCGGAAATTATTTTAACTCGTTTAAAGAAATTCATCAATCTCCAGGTACAGAGCCCTAAAGTTGTACAAAGCGTAAGGATTTTAGTATAAATTAAGGTCAAACATTAGCTGTGATTATTTTTCTTTTAATGTAGAAAATGTAAGCAAGACCAATTCCTACAATCTCAGCATCAACATATGCATCATCACTAAAAATACCTGTATGTTGCAGCTTCCAATTGTTTTGCATAGTTTAAATATGTATAATGTATCTCATACTGTTTTCTGTACAATGCTTATCTAAATCTCAGCATGTTCCACATATAGGCTGAGGATATTCTCCTATACTTTGCTTATATGTGTTCCTTGTTCACTGTTATCTGTATCTTGGCAGGAATTGGACAGAGAGAAGCGATGAAAAGAGGTTATCAGGGCAGCGAGATGAACAGCTTAGAGGCATCATTTGAATATTGCGAAGACCCCAGAAGCCTACACCATGATGGAATGAAATCCTGGCTCTTAACTGTTTTTTCCTTCACTACAAAAAGGAGCTGCATTTTAATAGTACTGAATAAACAACTGTAATACCAAAGCTCAGAAATGTTAAATCTATATGAAGATGGTGTTTTTTTGGGGAAAAAAAAACAAAGGAGTACTAACTGGGAAGCTCAACCCTACAAGTCATCGAGGCCTATAGGTCACCCAAGCCTATAGGTCATCCAAGCTGCGGCTATAATTCCCAGTGCAACTTGTTTCACCTAGTGTAGTGGGGGACACTAGACAAAACACAAAATATGAAAACAAAGTTATATTTATTGCTTTCATTAAGTTACTATAAAGTATAAAGTAATGGCACTGGCATACTATATATAAAAATTAGAAAATAAATTTACCAGCAATGCGGCAGAGCTCAGTTGGTAGAGGGAGACGGAGGGCAGTTGAAAGCTCCAGGGGGGTCCCCATCTGCATATTACTCTGGTGGCCTGCAACAAATAATCCTAAAGCACAACTCTGAATAAGAGCTATGTGGAAAGTACAGATAGGCTCCCTGAAGAACTGCTGTGACCTAGGCCTATTTGTGTTTTAACTGAGTCACCCACAAGTTTTGTCCAAACATTGGTAATTTCGGTGAAACCTAAAAATCCTCAAAATTGCTGAAATTTAAGGGTCTATGTTCAGGTATAATTGTCCATTTTCAACTATTTATATTTACATTTCAATGCATTTTTGTCCCTTCTCAATGGAAACGTGGAACTGGATGAAATGCTAAAGGAAATGTACACCAGCAGACATCCTCCAGCATTTCAACAAAATTCCAACTCAGCTTTTGAATCAACCTGAACACTGAGACTAAGCCAGCCACATTGAGTCTGCCCAGAACTGAGACAGGGGCACATGGCACCTTGGACGATCCCTTTCTGTGTTCCTCTAAGAACGTTGTGCAGTTAAACTTAATGTGTAGAGTGACATCACCCTCTATTACTTATGTTTAACCCTCTGGACGATACAATTACATCGCCCAGGAGGGGGCGCAGCACTTTTTTTAAAAAAATTTTTTAAAATCATGTAGCTAGCCTAGCGCTAGCTACATGATAGCCGCTGTGCAGCGGCATCCCCCCACCCACTCCGATCGCCTTCGGCGATCAGAGTAAGCAGGAAATCCCGTTCAGAATGGGATTTCCTGGTGGGCTTCCCTGGTCGCCATGGCGACGGGGCGGGATGATGTCACCGACGTCATGGACGTCGTGACGTCAGAGGGAGTCCCGATCCACCCCTCAGCGCTGCCTGGCACTGATTGGCCAGGCTGCGCAAGGGGTCTGCACGGCGGGTAGCAGCAGATCGGCGGCGAGCGGAAACACGCAGCTAGCAAAGTGCTAGCTGCGTGTAACAAAAAGAAAAATTATGCAAATCGGACCACCAGGGCCTGAGAAATCCTCCTGCGCGACATACCCCGAGCTCAGCTCGGGATTATCGCCTAGGAGGTTAATGCATTGAACTGAAGTGGGTTTGCAGGCAGTAGACACAAGACACCACTGCATTCTATGTGTCCAACTTTTTTTTTATTATGTACTATAATCCAGATGATAAATAAGTATACCGTAAATGTCAGCTGCATAATAGCTCAGCTGGATGTCACACTAGTGAAACTATTACATACTGGATTTTATCCCTACAGCAAGTAAGTACTTTATTCCAAGTTTAATCTGTGAAATAGGATATTTTATACATACATATTTCATATGGTATTTTTTCATTACAGTTTACAGCACACATACTGTATATATAATGCCACAAGTTATTGTCAGGCAGTCACAATTGTACTTGCAAGTGTGGACTTGCTGTTTAATCTGCCCCTTCCCATTTACATAGAACAGAACAGGTTGATCTGTAGATATCTCAGGAGAGTGTTTGTACAACCATCATTATTAAGCTGTAACCTAAAATGGAAACAGACAATTTGGGCACCGCTATGGAGTATAATGTTAATTAGTGGTAACTGGGTGCTAAAATAGAAATTTGGGCTTACGGAAATATTAGCAGCTACAGTAAGCAGTTGTAACTGTTATTGCTATGGCACGGTTCTGACCGAAGTCTGAACCATCCGTGGGCAGCAGCCCGGCATCTTGTTGAAATGCTTTTCTGCAAGCTTGCACAAAAGCATTTGTTGGCCTTCGGTGACACTTCCTTGCATGCAGTGTTTTTCATCACTGTAGGGGGACACAAAAGCGTAGCAGTAAATCGTCCTAAGTGCCGTAAGGAAAACAGCAAAAATAGGGATCAAAACGCTGTGTTTGCGTAAAGGACAGTAAATGGCGGTAAACAATTGTACTGAAGGCTGCCATCTGACAGCGTTTCAACAACAAGTGCCATGGCTGTTGTTTTACATGGCAGAACTGTCCATGGGATTGGTAAAAACATAGAAGTAAAATATACAAAAAAATATACCCGCACTGGTGTATGTATATGTATATATACACTCACCTAGAGGATTATTAGGAACACCTGTTCAATTTCTCATTAATGCATTTATCTAATCAACCAATCACATGGCAGTTGCTTCAATGCCTTTAGGGTTTCGGCCCTGGTCAAGACAATCTCCTGAACACCAAACTGAATGTCAGAATGGGAAAGAAAGATGATTTAAGCAATTTTGAGCGTGGCATGGTTGTTGGTGCCAGATTGGCCGGTCTGAGTATTTCACAATCTGCTCAGTTACTGGGATTTTCACGCACAACAATTTCTAGAGTTTACAAAGAATGGTGTGAAAAGGGAAAAACATCCAGTATGCGGCAGTCCTGTGGGCCAAAAATGCCTTTTTGATGCTAGAGGTCAGAGGAGAATGGGCCCGACTGACTCAAGCTGATAGAAGAGCAACGTTGACTGAAATAACCACTCATTACAACCGAGGTATGCAGCAAAGCATTTGTGAAGCCACAACACGCACAACCTTGAGGCCGATGGGCTACAACAGCAGAAGACCCCACCGGGTACCACTCATCTCCACTACAAATAGGAAAAAGAGGCTACAATTTGCACGAGCTCACCAAAATTGGACAGTTGAAGACTGGAAAAATGTTGCCTGGTCTGATGAGTCTTGATAGAGTCAGAATTTGGCGTAAACAGAATGAGAACATGGATCCATCATGCCTGTACTGGCTGGTGGTGGTGTAATGGTGTGGGGGATGTTTTCTTGACACACTTTAGGCCCCTTAGTGCCAATTAGGCATTGTTTAAATGCCATGGGCAACCTGAGCATTGTTTCTGACCATGTCTATCCCTTCATGACCACCATGTACCAATCCTCTGATGGCAACTTCCAGCAGGATAATGCACCCTGTCACAAACAATTGAATCATTTCAAATTGGTTTCTTGAACATGACAATGAGTTCACTGTACTAAAATGGCCCCCACAGTCACCAGATCACAACCAAATAGAGTATCTTTGGGATGTGATGGCACGGGAGCTTCATGCCCTGGATGTGCATCCCGCACATCTCCAACTGCAAGATGCTATCCGATTAAACCTCAAGCCATTTCTCCAGCTTTTTATCCTGTTAATCTCCCCATAAAGTGACTAACCAAGACTTATGGTAATTTCACTTATTTTTTCTATGTGACAGCTGTATGGATACGTAAGTATATGTTGCATTCCACTGAACAGTAATATCTATGTGTATGTGGTGAAGGAATGGGGACTGTACACAAGAAGAAAACACTTCTGAATATCAACTGTGCATGGTGAATGTTTATTACGAGAATCATACAAACGGAGTATAATTTGATGTAGAAAAGCCACTTGTATTATTTCCAGGACAATGGCAAAGCCCATGGTGTTTAGTGGATTCTAATCTGAAGCACGTACCTCACTGCAATTCCATAAGGGCTGATGTATACATAAATAGCAATTCATGTGCCTTATCTCTTCTAATGCAAGGTCACCTTTAATTACTAACTAGGGTTCATTGTAAAGCATGCAGCCATTGATTCAATTAGCAAATTACCACTTTTTCCTCATTATGCACATGAATTACTGCAGTGTAACTGGAGGTTGGATGATAAAGACATCATAAAAACACAGTTAAACATTTACATCATCTACAAAATAGCTATTAGCTTCTTCTAGATTGTAGTCACAAGGTCTTTTCATTTTCTCGGAAGATGTAGCAATAGGATTATACCCAGTAGTACATGCAGATCATGTGTGCACAAATTGTGTAACCGTTGTAGCTGTAGACTCCACCTATCCCTCCATACTCTGATTCCTTCAGATTACAGCTTGGTGCCCTAAGGCTCTGAAGTCTGACTTGAAAACCCAATGCTGTCAAGTCCTAGACCGCAGATCAATGCAGTGGATTAGTCACTGAATTATCTGACAGTTGGTTAGGTCCTCTGTGCCCTGATTACTTATTTGCAGTCTTCTGCTGCCTGTCTTCGCTACGCATCCATTCCCAATGCAACCATTTTAATCTGCTGGCAAATGGAATAATGTGCCTGTTCTGCATAGTTATTTGCGCTTTTCCCCAGTCTGCAGTTTGACTAGCAATCTGCATTAACATTACCACGTGTAATATTTAATTGAATACACATTTTTTAAATCCCTAAAAAAGTCTTAGATAACGTAGAATAAATACTAAAATTCAGGCTTTAAATCTGTTTAGTTATTCTAAAGGGCTATGTCTGCAAACTCTGTATCCCTGTTGTGCACAAGTCGTCGTCAAATGATTCAGCATTGACCTAGAATGCATTAAGCTAATTTAAAACTTGCTTTGTTGAAACAAACCAAACTGAAGGAAACCTGACTGTCCAATAAACAGCTTCTGAAGAGGTCAGCAAACACATTACAAATGGCCTCCCTCTGCCGTAACGTTCCTGTAAGTATGATCTTTTAGCTAGACAAAGTAACCCAATGAAAGCTTCAGTATAGATTTCAACTAATGGAACATATTGTTTCTTGGCAAATAGATAATGTATAACAATTCATATAAACAGCCTTAAACATAGAAGTAGGACTGTTTAAATGGTACCCGTTTCAACTCAAGAATCCTTTACACTATTAGGGTGAACTGTAACACTGAAGCAACCCACATCACAACAAAATCTTCTCAGTATAACATAGAAAAAATACATTGTTGATTACAAAATAAGTGATTTAGGGGTGTGTTTACAAACCGTGGCGAATTCAGATGGTCCCTTTTATCATTTGCTCTTTTGACAATCAGATCCCTTTATGATCACTTAATTTATAAATGGGTGATCTGATTTTTACAGTGGCAAAAAAGTGCTTTGGTGACTTGTAACTACTCTAAAGTGCCAATCTAAAGGTCCACTCACATATATAAAACCTGGAATTGAATAACCATTACTAAAAATAATTTAAAAAATAATAATTTGCATTTGGGAAGACTGCAGTAGTGGATGCTTTTTAACATGGGCATTGCTGTAATAATATCACCACTATGTATTAAATGTTTCTTAAAGTAAAAAGCATGTCCTCCCCCAAGTCTTTATCATTGTGCAACTGGTATTCTCCATGGAAATTCAGGTTGAGCACTTTGTCCAAACACTGCACAATTTTGCTTTATAAGAGCAGTATAAAAGGGAGAAAATGAGGAGGGAGGCCCCTTTTTGTAAGTTTAAAGTAAAAAACTTAACTTTTTTTTAATGAAATGATGAATAAATATATTAATACAAATGTTTCTTTAGGCTTTGTTCACATCTAAAATAGAAATTGGTGACGCCAGTGGTTTTCAATTCTGTGCGCAATATTTTTTAGTGCCTCCTGGCGCTTACCTGCGTGCCGCGATGCTTTATAAAGTGCTTTTCTAGAGAGATTCTGTTTTTTCACTTCCGGACGTCAGTCAGGAAGTGAACTCTTTCTCCCAGAAATGAATAAATACAATGTATTTATTCATGAAAGCGCTGGGGAAATCGCTATACAAAGCGTTTTTTCAAGCGCTTTGCAATTTCCCTATACCTTCCATTGAGGCAAATCACCCCAAAAATGGTACAGGCTGCGTTTTGGTGAGCCGATCAGAATCAAACCACTCAGATGTGAACACTCCATTGCACAATCGCTTTTAGGGCAAATTTAAAAAAAATGCGAAAATGCCCTAGGTGTGAACAAGCCCTTACTGATACAATCACATTTTTCTCAATGAAAGAGAGTAATTGCACTTGATGATCTGTCAAGCAGCAGTCACTGCTGTATAAATAGGGCAAAACCAGATATGAATATGGATATTTGCTGTAAACTGAAAGTGGCACAGAGAGCAGCTGACTAACACCTTTATAAATATAGTGATTAGAATGTCAACAGAAAAGTGCCATTATTTCTGCAGGAATAAAAGAATTTTGTAATTTATGAAATGATGTTTATGGATTTTACAGCTGCAATCTGAAGCACCACAAGCATGAATGCAAAATGTATGACTGTACTGCAAATATTTTCCAATGAAGAGATGCTTGAAACTAAAAATATGTGTCCAGTGCTGGGCTACTGATTTTGCCTCCTCCCTGCAGAGATTTGCTTACACCCTGAGCAATGTGATGTCATGGGGGAGTTGGGTGATTGGGGAGAACAATGCTTTCAGCCACTGAATCGGTCGAGGGCGTTCAGAAGTCGCTGTACTCATGTTGGATTCTAGGCAGAGGTGGTCGTTATTGGCCAAGTTTCATCTAGTGTGTGTTTGGGGCTTTAGGATTACATTACAGATAAGGGGTCAATATGAAGATGATATAGTAGATTTAACAGATAAATATAACTCTGTGATCAAGATGACTGAAGAGTAGGGATGATCAATGAGATGCAAATATTTCTGAGTTCATGCAGATTTATGTAAATTTTATGCAAATATATGGAGCTTGAAAATGGACCAATCAAGTCCACCCAGGTTTAAACGTATTGGTTCATTCATTTTCAAGCTGCATATATTTGCATAAAAACTTACATAAACCTACATGAACTCGGAAATATTTGCATCTCATTGATCATCCCTATTGAAGAGTTGACTAAAATGAGCCTGCAGTAAATCCAAGAAACTCTCCTTTCAAACAACAGGGCTGAAAAGTGATTGTAAAGTAGAATGCATCAAACACCATACTCGATAACAAGAAACCTCCTCTCTTAAAGGTGCAGTAGGAAGTAGAAATCTGACAGAAGCGACAGGTTTTGGACTAGTCCATCTCTTGATAGGGGATTCTCAGCAAGGCTTTTATGCTTTACAATGATATTCCCTAAATAGGATTTAAACAATAATGCTGGCTGGCTTTCCTGCTCGGTACACAGTTTTTTGGCAGTTGGACAGAGCAACTGCCATTCACTATGTGCTTTTAAAAATAAATAAATCCCTGAGAATTTCCCTATGAAGAGATGGACTAGTCCAAAACCTGTCACTTCTGTCACATTTCTACTACCTACTGTAAGTGACAGCAACGTAGGAGAAAAGTAATTTATGGCTCGTTTTACTCTGAAAAAAACGTACTTCCTATTTTTTTTATGTTTGCACATACTTAAAATTTTACAATTTTCTCCATATTGCCCTTTAAGGAGCATTTTTTTGGGGGGGGGGTAGGAATTTTTTGGCTAACAGCTATTGGTCACGCCGTAATTGGTGAAGCAGTGTAGGTTTATGGCGGTAATAAACATGCATACTCAGGATAGGATACAAGCAGATGCCATGTAATTACAATAAGATTAGGCCGCATTTTTCAGGCAGATGAGAGATTGGATCCTCCCATAACCGGGCAGCTTAAACTTGTTTGTGAGAACGACCAGAAAATTAAATGTGTTTATTAACACCCAATTAAAGCATAGCTCAAATAGGAATTAAGCTCCCAGAACACGCTACT
Source organism: Hyperolius riggenbachi (assembly GCF_040937935.1). Classification (NCBI taxonomy): domain Eukaryota; kingdom Metazoa; phylum Chordata; class Amphibia; order Anura; family Hyperoliidae; genus Hyperolius; species Hyperolius riggenbachi. The sequence continues at coordinate 161,476,189 of NC_090647.1, read as the reverse complement.
CCTCTCTGTGTTCTTCCTCAAATCCTCCATTGATTAATGTTACCTATAACCATGTAATTAATAAACATGAAATTCGGAAATGAATGGAAACCTAATAATTGCTTTTCAGCATAATGGATATTTTTGTGCCGAGTTTAGCCCAGCTTTTATGCAGACGCAGTTCATCTTTTTCCTCTGTAAGAAATCACAATGCAATGGTTGATTTATTTCTTTGTGTTTCATAAACAGTGTCAGCTCTGTGTGTAAGATGAGCGATCCTTGCAAACAGCAAACAATGCTTCGAATTCCTGTGTCACACAGCACTACATGAAGAATTAAAGTGTTGATGAGTGAGACATATTACCAGGGAGGAAAACAAAACAAGCAAGAAGAATTGCTAATAACATTATGGGCTGTATCCTGCCATCCTTACCTTGACGACGTAGTCATGGTTATTAGAATCTGTTACTTCCTTGGCACTCTTAAGCTGCAAAATACAAAATGATAAAAACTAACATTAGTTCATTTGTTTAATAAAAATTCCTACTTACTGTACTTAGAAAACATCTAGTTATTTTAATGTATAACAAATATTGAGCTTTAGGGCCTGTGTTTATGACCCACAAGTGAAATATATTAAAACACTCTATTGTACTGCAGTTGTAAAGCATTTGCAGTTCTACAATGTAGGTCGGATCATTTTATTGTATCGTGTGTGGCCACCTTTAGCCACTAATGATCCAATCTTTTTCATCCAATCTTACCATTTCTATGTAATATAAGGTAACTGCCTGAATTATCCATTCAGTATATTCACTCAATTTACCCTTATACTACATAGATTTGGTATGAGTGGATGAAAAAGATTGGATCATTAGTGGCCACCTTTACTTTTGATTGGGCTCAGCTGTCATTGTCTAAAATGCAGCAACAGATATGAGATTCTCATTCACTGAAATAAGTGACCATTCTTTTTTTTTATATATATAATTTAAGAGATACGTTTTTTACATTTCCTTCTTACATCACGTGTAGTGTATAGTTTCTCGAGCAACACAGGTACTCTTTGAACTTGACACTATTTAGTCAAATTGGAAATGATACAAGAAGCATGTAGGCCTAGTACTGGGCATTACTGTCCCAGCTAAGCACACACTTTGCTAGCAAGGTATAATAAATGATTACGAATTCCATACCGGGTACACAAATTGCTATGTGATATAGTCATTCAACTAGAGAAGGCAAGAGAAGATTGTCCCATCCTTTATATACATCAATCCAATTTTCTACTGTAAATTCAATTATTTTTAAGCACTAAGAGAAAAGCATTGGTAATTAAACTAATAAATCATTTGCTAGACAATCAGCGAATGTTAGTAAATGTAGGAAACCCGGGTTATATTTGTCTCTGTGTTGATTCAATAGATATTATAATAAATCCAATGAAAAAAAAGGACTTCTGCCACACATTTCATTAAAATATGGTGTTCAGTGAATGTCTTATGCGCTCTAATAATAACTGGCAAGCCTATGCATAAAACATTTTCACTTTAGCAGAGAGCTATTTCCGTAAGCTCTGAGCTTCATTATTCTCTACTGTATTTAATTATATTAGGGTTACTTATTTAACTTTTATGGGAGGCCGGGCTTTCTAGACTAATGGAAGGAGTGGAGGCATTTATTACAGCACACTTGAGTTTCATGGAGAAGTGTGACAACTGCTGATTTATAGATGTTACTGAGAGTCCCCCGGTGACACTTAATACTTCTTTTTGTTTTGGACTAGGTTTTATTCTTATGCATTGATGTAATATATCACAGAATAACATCACTCATGCAGCCTTCATAATACTACCACTTCCTATGAAAGCACTTGTAGAATAATACAGGGAGGAGGCTAGGAAGCTCTAGTCCCTGCACAGAGGGGCAGCATAATATATGATTAACGTCCCCCTCCCAGGTGTAGAATTACCATACAGGGAGATACAAAACACTATTATACAGTATAATCTCGTCATAATAAACTTGGATATAGTAAACAATCAGGTATAGTAAACTACCTCTCTAGGTCCTGGCCAATCTCCATAAATCTATGGAAGCAACACCTGGTATAGTAAACACGGAGATAATAAAACTTCTGTTATAGTAAACATGTTTATTGGCCCCTCCATGACGCTGACTCTGGATATAGTAAAAAGTGGGCAGCGCATGCGTCATAGGTCAGTGTGAAACCCATGGTCTGCTGCTTTTTTCAGGCTGGGGCTGCAAGTCCCGCCCACAGAGGTACCGGCGCCACTCACAGGAAAAGAGTGGCTGCCTTTTTTCAGCTGCAATTTTTAAGTAGCCTCAGATACTGTACCAGCAATATGTCCAGCCCTAAAGTATACTTCACCTTGTGGTCCACCAAATGTGCAAGTGCATGTTTTGTACCTCCAATGGGAGAGTTGCTCCTTTGCAGCAGAGAATGTACCAGGGCATGCTGGGCCATTTATAGGACAATTTCTGATATAGTAAACTTCTGATATAGTAAACCACTTTTCCCAGTACCTTGGAATTTACTATAACGAGATTATACTGTATACTGAGAAAACATCCATACAATAACAAAAAACACATTTTCATAAACAGCGTCTAATTAAGAATGTACTCCAAAACTAGAGATCATTAGAGAATATAAGCAATATTACAACTTATTTAAAATTGCTACTTAGCAGGTAGCAATAATAGCAACCATCAACTGGGTTAAATAAGATCACAGAAGGGTTATTGAACAATTAGCGAATCAGCATTCATGCAATTACAGTCACAATAACCGCTTGCAATGCTGGTCTTTTCAATTTCATTTTGAAAGGTTCTCACTTCAGCTGCAATAACACAAACCGTACAGCACAACTAAACTCACAATTCAAAAAAGGCCATTTCTAGAATCATTCAAGCTGATTAGTGTATATTGCACATATTTGTGTAGCTGTGCATCTGTGAATCTATCCAAAAAAGCTTAAGAACTCTAGAGTATTTTATTTCCTTAGAAGACATCGGCCTTTATTCAATTCACTTTTTCTCCTGTGTTTTCTCCTAGGAGATAATTTTTCATCTTTTCAGCTCTTTGCAATTGAAAAAAATCCCAAAAGAAAGATCTATGTATTTTTGTTTCTGCTTGTTGATGGCATAAAGGCATTTTTATTGATAAGATGTGAAAATATCTCCTTTGTGCATCATATAGTAACAACTGACTGACCTGCCCAGCAGCTGAATCCAGAGAGGAGGGAATTGTACTACACATCCAAGAACATTTGAATCAAGAAACAGGTATTGTGTCCAGCATTTTGCCCTGGATAACAGCAAAGCCTTGAACACACTGGCGACTAATGTCACTTGTCAGGGATTGAGGCAGAATCCCTCAAGCGACATTTTGTGGATGCAGATGTACAGGCATGTCGCTAGCCTATTACTATGGAGGACGGCAGATGGCCGATGTACAGCACATAATGGAGGGGGTGAAGTGAGGGAGAGAACAACGCAGTCAGGCAGTGTTTCGGCCAGATGATCCAGCATGCTGGATCTATTGCCAATGTAAAGGAGCCGCCATACACACACTAGATTCTCTCCAGAGATGGTCTTTAGTGGCAGCGTTGACTGAGTTTAGTCTAGTGGGTGCATAAACCTTTATACTGTATATCATTGTATACCTTCGCTGGAATGATTGTGAAAGCCTACAAAACATACCCAGATCCAATTAGTTTGATTGGCAAATATATGAGTTGCTGCCTCAAAATAAAAATTCTACCTAACAAAGGCAACAAAATGGCCCATATGCAATTAACTTTTTCTCCTGAGTTATCTCCTAAGAGACCGATTTCAGATTTATCTTTAAAATAACATTTTAGCATGTTACAATTGATAAAGTACTCAAAAGTTGGTGAAAAAGTACTATCAAAATTATTTTGAGTATGTTCTTGCTTGCTGGTGGTTTAAAATGCATTTTATGACAAGGGCCTGTATGCAATTCAGTTTATCTCCTACGTTTTTTTCCTTATTGATATTTTCACACCTTGTCATAAAATGCCTTTTAAACAATAATTTTGATAGGACTTTTTTCACCAACTTTTGGGTACTTTTTCAATTGTAAAGTGACAAAAAGCTAATTTAAAGAAAAAATGAGAATGATCTCCATGGAGATAACGCAGGAGAAACAGTTAATTGCATATGGGCCAAGGTGTGAAAATATCACCTAGGACAGAGTTCCCCAGTCCTCAAGGCCCATCAACAGTACATGTTTTGCAGAAACCACAAAGATTGCACAGGTGGGGTAATTAGTGTCTCACCAGAGCCTATTAACTACCTCTTTGGCTTTATACAAACCATGCAGTGTTGGTGGGCCTTGAGGACAGGGTTGGGGAACACTGACCTAGGAGAAAAAGTGAGTTGCATATGGGCCAATCATCTTTTGACTAAACTGTAATTGGTTAGCTTAATTCACATTACTGTTCTTTATGTAATGCTACTAAATAAGCCATATTTTTCATATTGCAAACTTCAACTTAGAAATATGGTTTCCTGAAACGTAAAAATGAAAAGCAGGCAGACAATGTAACATTGTTCAAACCATTTAACCTGTGTTTTATGCTAATTTAATTTTCAAATTCAGAAAGAATTAAACTGTGATGGAGCTAAAATGTCCGTAAGGTCTGTCCCTTTGTGCATTGTTTATACAATAATTATGGGTCCCCGGATAGGTTTTGTGATTTCCAGTGGCAGCAGGTGTTACTGGGGAGTTCCTTGAACTGAACAGACGCTTACGCACATGACAGCGCTACTCGGAAATAATGGAAGTGTGAACTGCAACAGCCCCTGTGAGCCAAAGGCTGATTACAGTAATAATCCCTCATTCTTATCTCTTTCAGCAAGTACTTTAGACTAAGCATTAACTTGCATAAAAATGTACAATTCATACAGAAAAAAGCAACTTCCATAACAAGCGACTTAATGCTAGCAGCAATGTACAGTACGTCTTAGAAACACGGTAATCTGAAAACATATGCCGGTGGGCTGTGCAAAAACAGTGTCCAGATTAAAAAAATGTGAAGTCATGTGTAGGTCTGTTTGAAGGCAGCCATCTGGATGTTATATATGTGAAGAGAACTTGAAAAGCTAGATAGCTCATTATGTAGCCAAATACAAGCCCCACTCCAAATTCCAATTATATGACAAGCTTTATATGTCTCTAACCATAAAATCTGTCTCCTGGGTAAGGACAAATAAAAACAAATATACTAACTCCAGCACAGAATATGATATTGTGGCATAAACATATAATGACCAATTCCAAACGGCTACTCTATACCGGCCCTTATTCAATTCACTTTTTTTCCTGAGTTTTCTCCTAGGTGATATTTTCACATCTTATAAAATGCCCTTTAAACCACCAACAAGCAAGAAAATACAGGTAGTCCCCCACTTACGAATGCCTGACTTAAAGAGACTCCGTAACAAAAATTACAACGTTTTTTCTACCATCCTACAAGTTCCTAATCCTATTCTAATGTGCTTTGGCTTACTGCAGCACTTTCTACTACCACTGTCTCTGTAATATATCAATGTATCTTTCCCCTGTCAGACTTGTCGGCCTGTGTCTGGAAGGCTGCCAACTCTCCCGTGCTGGTCTGATAATGCACTTCCCCCTCTATGCACACTTCAGTGTGTGTGTTATTTACATAAGCCTGCAGCTTCTCTGCTATCTTATCAGTGATAGAAGAGAGCCGGGTAAAAATCCTCCTCTGTTAGGCTGTGAAAGGAGCTGGATTGTCACATACTGAGGAATTACAAACAGGAAGAAAGGATCAGCCTCACAGCCTGTCAATAGTATTCAGTGGGGAGAGCTGCAGGGGACAGAAGGTAAACACACAAGTGATCTCTTGAGATGCAAAAGGAAGGCTGTATACAGCCTGCTTGTGTATGGCTGTATTTTCTATGTGTGGACATGCTGTACATAAACCTACTTCCTGTTTTGGTGGCCATTTTGTTTGTTTATAAACTAACTTTTTAAAACTGTTTTTGACTACTTTTAATGTGGCGGGGAGCAGCGAAATTGTGACAGAGGGGAATAGGAGATGTCCCCTAACACACTGGTATATTTACTTTTGTGAGATTTTAACAATACATATTCTCTTTAAGAACGACCCGCCGATACCAATGACATGGATTCTGTTTCCATTGGAACAAGTCATATATTTTTTTTTTCAAAGAAAAAATGGCTGTTAAACTTGTATAAACAGGTACAAAGGGCAGAGATGACACAGAGGGAGACACTGGAGGCACAGGGGGGCACAGAGGAGGTACAGGGGACAGAGATGGCACAATGTTCCGACTTCCGACAGATTCAGGTTAAGAACGAACCTACAGTCCCTATCTTGTTCGTTAACCGGGGACTACCTGTACTAGAATAATTTTGACAGTACTTTTTTTTATGTATATTTTAGTTCTTTTTAAATTGCAGAGTGCTGAAAAGTTATTTTTAACAGAAGATAAAAAATGATCTCCTCTGAGAAAACGTAGGAGAAGAAGTAAACTGAATAAAGACCACTGTTTAAAAAGTAAAGTTTTACATATCAAATTCATTTGTTGCTCTAAAGTGTTAAATCCCAATTCCAACTAATTCCTAGTTCACAATGCTCAGTTGTGTTGCAAAATAATTCTGCATGTCAGCTAACTGTCCATACAATTCTATGGGCGTGGTCACATCTCTGTGTTGTAATGGACTGCATTATTCCAGCTCGCTGCATGCAAGCTTTATATTAACGTCTATATCCAGGCTCCATTGCAGTTTACCCTCAATATAACGACCACTGTGATTCTAACCTAAAACTTTTTCCCCACGTTCAAGTGGCTGTTGCATTCCCTGTGACAGTAGAAATGCAATGGATTGTGACAGCAGTGCCACACGTTATACTCACATTGCATCAGGTACAGTGAAGCAGACAGTCAAAGAAATGTATTTTTCCCTTTACTGTTAACACAAGCATTTAGCGGTGCATGTTATAGTGCCGCGCACCCACTGCACTGTGAACATCACATAGGTGGTGCATTGCAGTGCAGTGGCCGACATTACACTGCACCGCAATGCACCACTGTGACCATGGCCTTTATTTTAGTTTTGCACTTCTTTGAACAAAGGAAAACGTGTAGCAGCAGATCAGAGACCAGGAGATGTGGCCTACTCAGAAATCAATCACACGTTTAAACCGATTTCTGTTTGCTCATTGAGAGCCATCCCCATGCAAATAAAATCTGTTGCTAAAACTAAACTTATTGCTTATTGACTTTTTTGTTTTACTTTTCTTCTCAGAGGCTTTAATAAACGTGGGAGAAAGACTCTGTGAAACAAGTATTTATAATACATGGGGGAGGGGGGTGGTGGTGGTGAAGGCTTTACAGTCATTTGGCTTCCTTGATGTCCAAAGTCGCCACTGCAGCACATTTTCAGGTTATTAAATATAAACAGATCAGTTGATTATAGAACAAGATGTGAATCTGTTACATTCCACTTTCATTTTCATTTAATTTCGTACACGTAGTCCCTGACTTACGAATGACCAGCTGATACGAACGGATTCTGTGCTTCTGTGGGAACAAGTCGAAAAAAACATTTTCAAATTGTACTTGTAGTTTTTGAGAAAATCGATTTAAAAAAAATATCAAAGAAAAAATGGCATCTAAACAAGCAGGCAGAGGTGACACAGAGGGGGACACTGGAGACAGAAAGGCGCACAGAGGAGGTACAGGGGTCAGAGATGGCATAGTGTTCTGACTTAAGAACATATTCAGGTTAAGAACGAGCCTACAGTCCCTATCTTGTTCATTAACTGGGGACTACCTGTACTGCATCTTAACCACTTTACCCCCGCGCGTACGTATTTCTCCGCCCCTTTTTCCATCCTTTAAAAACCAGGGACGGAGAAACACGTACTTTCCGCGTTCCCGACGCTGCCCGCGCTCCCGCTCGAAAACACGCCGCCCGCCGCTAGTAAACACGCCGCCTCCCGCTCGCCCAGAGATCAATGAACGGGAAAATCCATTCCCGTTCGTTGATCTAAGCCCCGCAATGATCAGCTGCTCTCCTATGGGCAGCGCGATCATTGTGAGAAAAAACTCACGTGTCCAGCCTCCTTATTCTTCCTCCAAGCTTCCGGAAGGAAGCTTGGAGGTCGCATTAAAACAAAAAGTTACTGTGGCCATCTTGTGGCCAAATAGTAAACTACACCCTACACATTTTTCACATACAAATAAATGACTTTTACACATAAAATTAACTCATTACCTCCCACACTCCCCATTTTTTTTTTTTTTGTAATTAAAAAAAAATTAAAAAAATTACAATTAAAAAAAATACATAAATAGTTACCTTAGGGACTGAACTTTTTAAATATTTATGTCAAGAGGGTATAACACTGTTACTTTATAAACTATGGGCTTGTAATTAGGGATGGACGCAAAATTGAAAAAAATGCACCTTTATTTCCAAATAAAATATTGGCGCCAAACATTGTGATAGGGACATAATTTAAATGGTTTTATAACCGGGACAAAAGGGCAAATACGTTTCATGGGTTTTAATTACAGTAGCATGCATTATTTAAAAACTATAATGGCCGAAAACTGAAAAATAATTATTTTTTTCCCCACATTTTTCCTATTTTCCCATTAAAACACATTTAGAAAAAAATAATTCTTGGCATAATGTCCCACCTAAAGAAAGCCTAATTGGTGGCGAAAAAAACAAGATATAGTTCAATTCATTGCGATAAGTAATAATAAAGTTATAGACGAATGAATGGAAGGAGCGCTGAAAGGTGAAAATTGCTCTGGTGCTCAGGGGGTAAAACCCCTCAGTGGTGAAGTGGTTAAATTATAAAATTAAAATAGGCAAAGGGAGATCAGTTACCGAAACCAAACAGCAGTCATCTTTCACGATTTCCTCTTTAAAGTGACCCTGTAGTGAAAGATAGTTGGAGGCTGCCATATTTATATCCTTTTAAAGGACAGCTGAAGTGAAAGGGATAGTATTTCCTTTTAAGCAATACCAGTTGCCTGCCTATTGTGCTGATACTCTGCCTCTAATACTTTTAGCCCCTAAACAAGCATATGCAAATCAGGTGTTTCTGAAATTATTGTCAGATCTGACATGATTAGCTGCATGCTTGTTTTTGGTGTGATTCAAACACTATTGCAGCCAAATAGACCAGCAGGACTGCTAGGCAACTGGTATTGTTTAAAAGGAAATAAATATGGCAGCCTCCATATATCTCTCACATCATGTGTCCTATAAATAATGCATATTGCCAAGCTGCCGCTCTAGTGCTCTGCCTCCAATACTTGTATGCCAATGAAACCAAACAAAAATGCTAATCAAGTTTGACTACATTTTCTGCATAAAATGAAAGTAAAATGGGTCAGCAGGACAGTCTGATTATTGGCATTATTTAAGAGGAAATAAATATGGCAGCCTCCATATCCCTCTCACAACAGGGTCACTTTAAAGGACACCTAAAGTGAGAGGGTTGTGGAGGCCAACATATTTATAGCCTTTTTAACCATGCAAATTGCCTGGCTATTGTGCCTCTAATACTTTTAGCCATAGGCCATGAACAAGTATGCAGCATATCAGTGTTTCTGATTGAAGTACGACTGAAACAAGCATGTGGCTAATTCGAACAAGTGGTATTGTTTAAAAGGAAATAAATATGGCAGCCTCCACATACCACTCACTTCAGGAGTCATTTAAAGGTAAGAGTAAAGAGTAAAGAATTGATACTTACCTGGGGCTTCCTCCTGCCCCATGAACTCTGTTGCCTCCCTTGCCGTCCTCCCTGTTGATTTCGTTCCTCTGTAATAGCCTAGGTAATAGGGCTTCAGTTGCACCAGTCAGGCCATTCTGCGCATGCACAGCCTGGCCACGTGTGTGCCCCATCGTGCTGTCGCCAGGAGCGTTCCGAGCCTAAACAGTACCACCTGTGCAGGTGCAGAAGTCTCCAGGACGCAGGAGCGCGGCCTGGCTGCGCATGCGTGGAGCGGCCCAGCTGGCGCAACAAAAGCCCTGGGGCTATTACAGAGCCACCAGAGAGGAATATGAGGGAAGCAACAGAGTCCATGGGGCTGGAGGAAGCCCCAGGTAAGTATTGATTCTTTACTTTACCCCGTCTTAGGTACACTTTCAGGTGACGACAGGAAAAATCAATAAACATTAATCACTAGACTTTGGATATACTGTAACTATGTGATTGAAGTGGAAACCCAGCTGCAACGTTCAGTTTTGGATAACATAGAAAAGCGTTAGAACAACTGTCTGAGTTTTATTGCTGTCGGTATCCTCAGTAGGCAGACATTTTCTTCTAGTGGTATCATGGAGGGCAGAGAATCAGAGGAAGCTCTGTGGCGGAGAGACAGAGATAAATGATGTGATGGGGGATTCAAATCTTTCCCATTCTATCAAAAGAACAGAAAATCTACAGCTGAAGTTTCACTATCAAGGACTGTGTACATGGAAATTATATTAGCATGTCTGCTTTATTTTTGAAGAACTTTTAAATCTCCTAAAAGGAAGGACTTGAATTTCCACTGTGATCTTACAGAACAGTGTTAACCTGCTTCTAAAATGTGTCCTGAATTACATACGGCTTGCTTTGTTCCTTTCCCTACACAGCCTGTCCTATTCTGCTGCCTTTTGAGTCCGTTCCGGATTGCTCTGAATTCAAAGAGTGGCTGGCTGGTTGTGACCCAACAGATCTCAAATGGGCCACATTACATTTTTATAAACGCCTGTGTAAATAGAGCATAAAAATGTCCCTTGTAAATCCAGTACTGTTTTGTAACTTTTGTAAAATGTTCTAATAATGAATACACGTTTCTCTACATGTACTTTTTTGAAAATCTGCTTCATTTTACTATTAGCCATGCTCACCTTTTAACTATGTTTTCAGTCACATCAGTACAGCGCACATATCACTATTCACTCATCAGCACTGGTCCATGTAAGAAGGTGACATTACGAGAGAACATTTCGCCACAAGAGAATTTCATAGTGATTCAATTTTTGATTTCCCTGTCCTGTGGGTAAGTTCTGAAATGAAGGTTTTCATCCACACCAATTCCATATGGAACAAAACAAACTGAGGCAGCTGGGTTACTTAATTAACAGAGGTTTCTGCAGCCTGAGGTCTGCCTGCCACAACAGGCACCTGCTATATCGCCAGAACAATGCAACTGGAATGAGCAAAAACTCATTTCACCAAGTTCAACAATAGATCGTGTTTATGGAGCGATGACTGACTGATACACAAACCAATGAAAAAAAGTGCCTAATGTTTTGAAATGATACCATACATAAATCATCATTATGATTCTGCCTATAAACAGGCGGTAGCGTTTGACAAACTAATTTAATCCAACACAAGATGAAACTCTAAAGCCTGAATTTAATAATTACTTGTCATTCGATTCTATTTTGGCCATCAAAAAGAAAATAACAGAATTTTGTTAAAAGAAAAAAAATGTGCGCAATTTCCATATGCAAATATCATTATTTCCAGCATGTAGCTGACAGCTGGAAATACAATTTAATTTTCAATTAGCATTAAAAATTAACTCCTCCCGTTTTTTTAATGGCTTGTAATGTGCCTGCATTTAACTATTTTTCTCATTAACAGCTAAACACTTATTTCCATCAAGACACAATGCTATTTCTTGCCAACTGCCACTGTGAAAGTAGGGATAGTATTTATAGACCGTCATTTTGGTATTCCACTTCCATCAGAAAGTGTGGTTTATCCTGCTAATTTTTTTTTACATTTTTAGCTTTTCTACATATTTTAATAAATACTGTTGATATGGCATTTGTTTACCTTATAGAAAATATAAATAAATAAATAAATACATACTCTAATTCTCTACATTGCCATGGAATTTGTGCAAATAAACAATAATAATAGCTAATAGCTAATCAGTCTCCAACTGCTCTCCTCCCCATCTCCAAGCCTGCCTAAAGCAGAGCTTCTTTATAGGCTATCAGCAGGGAGGGTGTGGCTTCAGCAGCAAAATAATCATTCTCCCCTTCTGCATGCCCATGTGACCAAAGGGGGATGGTTTGTGTTTGCAGGCAGTTGTCAGTTGCTCTATAAATCGGAGCAGTGAGCATTTCATTTGTTTTTATTTTGCAAAAAAAACTGCCACTTTTTTTTACAAACAAATTCTTAATTAATTTACCACAATGTTCTACTAAATGCATACAAGTAACTATGCATGTAGCGAGGCTTCAAATGATGACTGTAACAACATTTTTTTGAGTATTTGTTTGCTTGCTGGTGGTTTAAAAGGCATTTTATTGACACATTTTAAAATATCACCCAGGAGAAAACACAGGAGAAAAAGATAATTACATATGGGCCCGGGTGTGAAAATATCACATCATAATAATAATCTGAACATTTGTATAGCGCTTCTCTCCTGTTGGACTCAAAGTGCTCAAGAGATGCAGCCACTAAGGGAGCACTCAAGAGGCCACCCTGCAGTGTTAGGAAGTCTTTCCTTGAACTCCTTACTGAATAGGTACTGACCCTAGCCAGGACTCAAACCCTGGTCTATGTCAAAGGCAGAGCCCTTCACCAGTACACTATTCAGCCATTTAGCTACCTAGAAGAAAAAGTTGCTTTATTGTAACAAAAAAACTGTTGCTTTATTGTAATAACTGACAGATCAGCTACTGCATATAGAAAATTAACCTCCATAGTGATTCTTCAACAGCTACAAAGAGCTGACGTAAGAAAAGTGCGCTCTTTACGTATCTCTCCAGCAGCCGCCGGAGAGATACGTAGAGAGCGCCCTTCTCTTGCCGAGGCTGGCTGTGACTTACTAAAGTTACGAGGCCCGGTACCGGAGCTGGAGAAGACTGAGGACGGCGGTGTGGGAGCTGGAGGAAGCCCCAGGTATGCATAAAACTTTTATCTTTGATCAGCTCAGGAACACTTTAATAATACCATTGATATTAACACTTGGTTTGAATACATAAATAAGGGCATTGGAAAGAGCTGTATCACATGGTAAATGTATGCTACATATCTTGTAAAAAAAAAGTAACATGACATGTGGAAGTACCTGACACGTTTTGTGGCTATTAAAGGGCCGCTACCTTGAGGCCCAACAAGGGCAAACTTCTAAACTCATTCAGCCAGATTCAGGATATTCATGTCATGTTAAATACTGAGAACCAATAATCAAAAAGAGAAGGGGCCTGTGTTATATTCAGAATGATATTCATTTTGGAATTTTTGAAAGAGGGGAAACATGTTTCATTTATAATGTTACAGCCATGGCCAGTGGCTGTAGGTCTGGGATTTTTTAGTAACTAAATATTTTATTACTCAAACCTATTATTCAAGATTTGTGATGAAATATTCAAAGTGGAACTACAGTCTGGCTTGACATACAATAAAAACTTTTTCATTCCCCACATGGTGAGCCTACCAGCCTTTAACCAATAGGAGTGCCATCTGGGTGAAACTCACAGATCCCTGGTCACATTCAGCATACTGGAAAGAGCCATTCTCCTAAATAATTTAATTTCAGTTCAGGAAAATACAATTCCAGTTAGTGTAACTTACACAGACATACTCAGCTATAAGCTCGCAAGGGCAGCCCCCCCCCCCTTTTGTGTCTTGAAAATCATTATACATTTTGTTAATAATATTACTTTTAACACTGTCATTACCAATTCTGTATTTTGCATTCTGCATTTTGTATCGTTTTTGTATTTTGTCAGCACTTATGTATTTTGTATATTCGAGTACACCCTTGTCTGTATTATTATGTGCCCCATGGTCGTTTCTTACTTTGTACAGCGCCACAGAATATGTTGGCGCTTTATAAATCAATAATAATATTAAATTAATCTTTTATTTCCAGCAGTCAGAGATAAAGCCATCTCTGGTAGCCTGGAAAGCTTACTGTGTAGCACAGATAAGGTTCCCAAGTAAGGGAGGCAAGTAAGCCCACTGACCATTTCAGACACTATTGTGTTTTTTAATATTTTGTTAGAACTTATAACAGCTGATCTATTGCAGCACAGGGGACATTTTTAGAGCAAGAGGCAGAGAGGAGAGTAGACACTGCTGATCGCTGCTTTATTGTAAATCTAAGCATGCATGTACTTCACAATTCGGGATAGTGATCATATCCATTTTAAAAAAAACTGCACAAACCAGTACAAATTGGAAAAGTTTTCCACTCGGTTTGTGCAGATTTTAATTTAGATATGATCACCATCACGAATTGTGAGATACAAGCATGCATGCATATATTTATAATAAAACAGATCAGCAGTGCAGACTCTCCTCTCCACTTTTTGCTCTACACATTACCTGTTTTGGTCAGAGCACGTTGAATCTGAAGTGTTTAAAGATAAAAGATGTGCGTCTATCTTGTATCTTTAAACACTTCAGATTCAACGCTAAGCTAACCTCATTTTCCAAAAGAAATGCTCAACTAAAGAGTAAATAGAAATACAGGCAGCAGGGATAGTCCTCACTAGCTCAGCACTATGATGCAAGTCTTAACAGCAAGCTGTTTTCTGTAATGTAGCATATCTGTGGCTTCCTCCCCTCCAATGTGCCTGTTTTTTATGTTGCAGCTCTGACTGTAGCTCTTCTGCTGCTTATGGCTGGTCAGAGCTCCTTGCACATTACCAATAGGTGCACATGTACATGACCATTTAGTGCTAGAGATTAAGAGAGCTCTGACCAGCCAGAAACAGAAGAGGAGCTGCAGTAATAAATTCAGGGCAGTGCTGAGCTAGTTAGTGCTATATCTGCAATATTTTTTAGCCTTTAATTGGGCATATTAAATAATGGTTAAGTCTATAAAATGTCACAAGGGCCAAAAATCTGTATTGACATAAAAATGTGTCAAAATCTGTCAAAAATGTAATAACACAAAATGTGTTCTTAGGTTGTCAGTAAAATAACTCCAAATCATAAATAACATCAAATAATGCAAAAATGTGTTCTTGGGTTGCGACCCTTTCGGGACATGCTGGCTCTGGCCACTTAAAGCCTTTTCTTTTTTTCAATTTCAGGGCTGCGATTACTGTGATTGGCTCACAGTGATCACAGGGAGGCTCCTTACGGTATATGGAGCTCAGCTGTCATTAGACAGTTAAGTGTAGTAGCAGTGATAGCGACGAGAGCAATGAAAGCACACAGCAACGGAAGAGTGATATCTATGCCCTGGCAGCACTAAGAGAGTCCAAGCAAAGCATCAGTTTCAGCTACCTATAAGCAAGAGGTTACGAACATATTATTTGTAAATTAACTCAAGTTGAAGAGAGCGTATGCTGAGGACTTAATTTTATAGTTATATTGAGGCCTACATGTGTAAGATATTGTTAACAATTTTTCTTTAGTGGTACAAATATAGGAAGTAAAATTATGATTTTTGATAGAAACCATGTATAAAAATAAAGAAAAACGGAGGTGGCCCTTACTGATTAATTCCAGTTATCATTTTCATGATGGGTTATGGGCTATACTTTTTGTTTGTATTTATAGAGATTTAGTCTACCTGTCATGAGAGAAACATGGTGGCTACTATTGCAGATTTTCTTGGTGGTTATTTCCTGGCAGTGAAACTGATCATTTGCCAATACATTCTAAATCCCTCACTTGGAAGCTGTATGAAGCAGATTGTGTGTTTTGACTTCCCTGGTCTCTGTACTTTCTCTTTAAGAGTGAGTTAGAAAGTATTACAGAGATCTGGTAGCTAAACTAGGCACATCACATTTACAGCATGTATATTTCTCTCATGACAGGTTTACACTAGGATTTAAAGAGGTACTTTAACCCAGGATTGAACTTTATCCCAATCAGTAGCAGATACCCTCTTTCCCTCAAGAAATCCTTACCTTTATTCAAAAAGGTCATCAAGGACATCTGTATGGCTGGTATTGCGGTGAAACTCCTCCCACAGTAAGACATCATGGCCTTGGCCCCCTACTACTATCTTACAGTAAAGTTCTTCTTTAAATCTAGGGCTCTGAAGAGTGTAAACATTTTTTTAGTACAGTCCAAACTGATTTCTTCCTATCGGGTCGATAGAAGCACAGTTGTTTCAAACCTTTTGAACCAGGGAGAAGTTACATTATTATTATTAACAGTACTGATACTTTCCCTATTGTTAAAAGCTCGGTGGAGCCTGCTGCTGCTGCTGCTACCGCCTATCTGATCACATGACAATACAGGGCCACCACTCCTTACAATTGTTCAGCCGTTGATATGTGTATATTCCGCCTAGACACAGCTTGCACTCAGACATGCTGTGATTCTACAATGGATTGTATAATGAAGCCTACATGTTTCATGGAATGTACATTTACATTTATCTGACAATCTAGTAACTTCCTTATCTGCAGGACACAACTAGGCTCTAAAAATATTTTTCCCCTTTTATATAGCCACCTTAACTATTCCTATCTCACCCATTAATAAAAACAATCGAGACCAGAAAGGCTGGAAATAGATGTGTGTAACATACAGCTGCTGCATCCTGCCCTTTCACATAGAATGCAGTAAATTATAGCAATACTACAGAATGTGCCTTCTCTGCAGTAATGAATATCACATCCTCTAGTTTGCATAACAATGATCGTGTACAATTTACCGCTTAGCAGCACACATCTCAGTCTGGTTCTGACTCACCTGTTCCTTAAGAACATTCACTAAGGCTTGCGCATGCGTTTGCTCTTCCTTGGCTTTCTCTAGTTCGCTCTTCTTGGCATTTAACTCCTCCTGCATTGCTATTAATTGCTAAAAAAAATGAAAGAAAAAACAAAACAGAAAAGTCATTACAATTTCATACAAATTCAAACACTTCCATTGCTTACATTTAATTATTATTAGTTCATATGCACTGTTCCAAGTGTGATAGAAATGATATACTCATAAATGTCCTATGTTTATTGTGCCAATCCTAACCAACACTGACTTGTATGCTCTAAATATTTGTGACTGTAAGAGGATCTATTTTATGCAATACTGTGCAAAAGAAAATATCCGTACAGCCTTATCACTATAAGGCTGTACAGATATTTTCTTTTGCACAGTAAATTTTATTTTACATATACAGTACAGACCAAAAGTTTGGACACACCTTCTCATTCAAAGAGTTTTCTTTATTTTCATGACTATGAGCATTGTAGATTCACACTGAAGGCATCCAAACTATGAATGAACACATGTGGAAGTATAGTACCGTACATAACCAAAAAGTGTGAAACAACTGAAAATATGTCATATTCTAGGTTCTTCAAAGTAGCCACCTTTTGCTTTGATTACTGCTTTGCACACTCTTGGCATTCTCTTGATGAGCTTCAAGAGGTAGTCACCTGAAATGGTCTTCCAACAGTCTTGAAGGAGTTCCCAGAGATGCTTAGCACTTGTTGGTCCTTTTGCCTTCACTCTGCGGTCCAGCTCACCCCAAACCATCTCGACTGGATCAGGTCTGGTGACTGTGGAGGCCAGGTCATCTGGCGCAGCACCCCATCACTCTCCTTCCTGGTCAAATAGCCCTTACACAGCCTGAAGGTGTGTTTGGGGTCATCGTCCTGTTGAAAAATAAATGATGGTCCAACTAAATATAAACCGGATGGAATAGCATGCCGCTGCAAGATGCTGTGGTAGCCATGCTGGTTCAGTATGCCTTCAATTTTGAATAAATCCCCAACAGTGTCACTAGCAAAAGCACCCCCACACCATCACACCTCCTGCTCCATGCTTCACGGTGGGAATCAGGCATGTAGAGACCATCCGTTCACCTTTTCTGCGCCGCACAAAGACACAGTGGTTGGAACCAAAAATCTCAAATTTGGACTCAGACCAAAGCACAGATTTCCACTGGTCTAATGTCCATTCCTTGTGTTCTTTAGCCCAAACAAGTCTCTTCTGCTTGTTGCCTGTCCTTAGCAGTGGTTTCCCAGCAGATATTCTACCATGAAGGCCTTATTCACACAGTCTCCTCTTAACAGTTGTTCTAGAGATGTGTCTGCTGCTAGAACTCTGTGTGGCATTGACCTGGTCTCTAATCTGAGCTGCTGTTCACCTGCGATTTCTGAGGCTGGTGACTCGGATAAACTTATCCTCCGTAGCAGAGGTGACTCTTGGTCTTCCTTTCCGCATGTGAGCCAGTTTCTTTTTAGCGTTTGATGGTTTTTTGAGACTGCACTTGGGGACCCTTTCAAAGTTTCCCCAAAGTTTTCCCAATTTTTCGGACTGACTGACCTTCATTTCTTAAAGTAATGATGGTCACTCGTTTTTCTCTACTTAGCTGCTTTTTTCTTGCCGTAATACAAATTCTAACAGTCTATTCAGTAGGACCATCAGCTGTGTATCCACCTGACGTCTCCACAACGCAACTGATGGTCCCAACCCCATTTATAAGGCAAGAAATCCCACTTACTAAACCTAACAGGGCACACCTGTGAAGTGAAAACTATTTCAGGTGACCACCTCTTGAAGCTCATCAAGAGAATGCCAAGAGTGTGCAAAGCAGTAATCAAAGCAAAAGGTGGCTACTTTGAAGAACCTAGAATATGACAATTTTCAGTTGTTCCACACTTTTTGGTTATGCACTATACTTACACATGTGTTAATTCATAGTTTAGATGCCTTCAGTGTGAATCTACAGAAAACTCTTTGAATGAGAAGGTGTGTCCAAACTTTTGGTCTGTACTGTGTGTGTGTATATATATATATATATATATATATATATATATATATATATATATATACATACATACATACATACATACATACACATATATAGTCCTGCCTGTTTTTTTTGTGAGGCTCCAACATCAAATGTAACTGGCAGGAATGCATCTATTTGGCCTATAAAGTGCTTCTCTGAAAATCACATAGGCTGATTTTATTAATTTTTGTTTTAAGCACTAACATATTACAAAGCGCTGTGCAATAGTTAGGGGAGACAATTCAACATTGAGCAATATAACAATGGTACACAAAATAGTGAAACAAACAATGGTGCGCAGACTGAAAGGTAATGATAAATATACTGTAGAAGAAGAGTCACTGAGGCCATATGGTGGCAGAGAAGAGCACACAGGGAAGACTGCCATGCCACGTTAACTTAGAGTAAAAGTAAAGAGCCTAGAACAGAGCCCTCTGGAACTTCTACAGAAAGAGGGCTAGATTACAGTAATTCGATACTGGCGTTGGACAGGTGGACCTCCATAGAATCACATCTGAGTGCAGCCTCAGCCACTACAAGTCAGTGCTTGACACGTGTGGCGTTACAACCACTGCCATTTAGCTGCATTTGAATTTCACCCCATGGCACTTTTGGGTGGCAGCCCGGAGGTAGAACTGGGTAGCAAGCATAGTGAATTGCACCACTAGAATGACCAAGCAAGGAAATTTTTTCACATCAACAAATTTATATACATATTAGTTGACATCCCAAGCCCGTTTAAAAACGGGCTCTAGGTCTGTCTTTGCGCAGTGCACATGCATATGCACTCGCCGCTAGTGTACGCGCAAACCCCCGCCTGGCTCACTGGCCCCATCCGCAAGTCCCAACGGTTGTCTGGGTCCGTGCTGCGCACATGCGCACTACCTAAAAGCACGGACCCAGCGACACAGAGACAGGTGTACGCAGGGACACCTGTCTCTGATTAGGTAGGATACAAATCAATAAAGATAAATTGGATCATTTCTGGACTGTGAAAGCATGGATTGTAGTAAAAAAAAACACAGAACATCGGGTTATAGGATTTACATTCATACCAAAAGGGGAGAGTGTGACTGTATTACTTTGTCTTATGTGCAAGAGGTTTTGAATCAGGGCGATACCATTTATTGGCCAACTTGAAAAATTAAGAGTAAGCCTTTGGCTATTCTGTTTTCATCACACTCAACTCCTGTATGCTGACAAGATGTTGTACTGTACATACAAAATCAAAAGGGGATACATAACCTAGATCTTGTTGGAAACAAACAATGCAATTAAGATGCCTTAATTAAAACAAAACATCCAAATACGATCTTGAGAGTATGTAAGCTGATTTATATCAAATAGATAAGACCCTTTCTTTACTCAGTCCTTACATAACTGCGACTCTGCTTGGCACAGAGGCATCATAAATTCTGAGTTCAAGAGTAAGCTACAAGCAGAACGGATGCATTTTGCCTAGACTGAAAAGGAATTATGACATTAAATATCATCATATCATCAACCTCATACCAATGTAAGAAATTGGTTTCCTCATTGAATATCTTATGTACAGATTTAAACCAAAGTAAAAATGTTGTCTCTGCTATTAGTTTCTCTTTCTGTGATGTAAAGTCACCCTCCAGGGCAGTAACCCAAATATCATTTAAGCTGTGTCCAAGGTAATGAAAGTGTGTAGGGACTGGGAGATCAGAGTTGGAATCGTAAATGGTGTACCTGTGTCTGTTCATACATTTATGCAGCGTTTGTCCAGTTTCTCCTACGTAAGTTCCTTTGGGGCATTTTGCACACGTGATCAGATATACCAGATTAGTAGAATCACAGGAAAAGGAGAATTTTACTCTGTATTTCTGTTGTAAGCCTTGTATTGATATCCTGTCAGTGCAGGAGATGTGTCTGCAGGTCTAACACCCTTTTTGTCAGAAGGGTGATGGTCCGTTCTGTTGTGACCTATTCAAAAAACTCCTAACAATCATCTGTTTTAGGTTAGACGGCTGTAGATATGCCAGAAGGGAAGGTTCAGGGAATATCCTTCTCAGTCTGAAATCCTTGTGTAAAATGGGAAGAAGTTTCTTTGCAATCCTTATCAAGATTTCCAGGTCTGAGGCATGGAACCCACTTAGGAGCGCTTTTATGAGTGCTTTGTGATTTGAAAAGCTCTTGCTAATGTAATGTTATGGGTGTGATCATACTTAAGCAATGTGATTTTATAAAAATCCCCCATAGCATTGCATTAGCAGGAGCTTTTTTTAAATTGCTAGCACTTAGAAGGCTGCTAGTGGGTTTGAGCCCTGATATTGCATGTAAATAGCAGTGTGCTCCAACATCCTGGCATACAGGATTTGAGTCTGATGAAGGCGTAATAGCCGAAAGCTTACTCTTATTCAGTCAGCCAATAAATGGTATCATCCTGATTCAAACGTTCTTGCTATTACTGATGGTTAACACGGTACAACACTATACTGCAACTACTTTGTCTTATGTGGTCGCAGATTGTTGATAATTTTTTTAATGTTATGAATTGTTCAGATAATAGAAATACTTTTTTTTATACACATAGGAATTCCATATCTACATTCCATAATGATCACTATTTGCTTGCCACTTGTGAGCTGTGGTTATGGGTTTCTCTGTGCAGTTATAGGAGGAAAGAACAGCCAAACGGACAGATATTTATACTTCACAAACACATTCTTATTCGCCAGTCTTTCTTGACAGCCATTAAATCGTTAGGAGTACCTTTATTCATTTTATACATGGATGACATTATTAGGCTAAGTAATGAGCTCAGCCTTTACATATGTAAAAGCAATTTCATCTTATCTGGTTTGTGCAGCACTTTGAATTTTTCTTTCTTTATCAGCATACTATTAGAGACTACATCCGTTTAATTCTACAATTAGTTTCATTGCTGTCACATCTGGCAAATAAAAGTGCATCTAGTAGCATATCTGTTGGAGGATGCCTACTGCGTAGTAAAGGTCAATATGCCGCACTCGGAAAAACCACAAAAAATATTCTTACATGAATTGTGAAGCTTTTTCCCTTGAGAAATGATGAAGTCAAAAATTAACTAGACATCTAGTATTGGAATGCAAGCATGGCAAACAAATCTATCCCTCAACACATACCCTGCTCTCCAATTCACGAAGAGTAAATTAATTATCCAAGAGGGCATCCACTCCTGCACATTGCTAACGGTAGACTGCTAACGCCATTCCTCTGCTGTACCAGCCAGAAAGGCATTACTAAAGAGCATGGCTGGAAGCTTGGAAGGAAAGTGCAAATAGGCCACTAGGCACATTTTCAGCTTTTGATAAAATATTGAGCCACAAGCTTCTTCACCCATTGCAAAAATGCTGATAAAGAAACATACACCAATCACAGAAAACAGACTCCAGCACATGTCAAATGCTTCCCCTTTCCATCCAAATACTAATTATCCAATACCAGCTGTCTCTGCGCTCAGAATCCAGCAGCTGACTTGCTTCTTCACAAATAAAAAATGCATGCACGGTATATATCCACTCATTACCGGCTTATTTAAATACCACTAGGCCTCCTACTTCT
Source organism: Hyperolius riggenbachi (assembly GCF_040937935.1). NCBI lineage: Eukaryota > Metazoa > Chordata > Amphibia > Anura > Hyperoliidae > Hyperolius > Hyperolius riggenbachi. The sequence continues at coordinate 161,453,854 of NC_090647.1, read as the reverse complement.
TGAGAAAAAGCTGATGCAAAATATATATATATATAATGTATACATGTATATTTTTTACTGAAAGAGTATAATGTGACATTTTGAAAATGTCAGAATATTAGTAAACTTTCAGTTCCTTTGCTATAACGAAGTAAAAATAAAAATAAACACTAAAATGTTTTACCATTATTCTTAAAGGGAAAAAAAATTATTTATATTTGCTGCAAAAATTAAAATATCCATCTTAAAAAATAATTGGACTGCTAAATTCGCTGTTGAAGTATTTTTTTTTAAAAAAGTTAAAACTATTTTTACATTTTTAAACAATTATGTTTATAAGTTTGCAAAAATGTACTTGTAAGTTTATATTTTTTAACAAATAAATGTGAAATACAAATGAATGGAATAAAACAAAATCAGTACAAAAAAAGCAAAAAAATAGCCTGGAGGAAAGCAAGTGCAAAAGCATATTAGAGAACATGGGAGGCGTGCAATCTAGTGAACCGTAAAAGTCAAGTGAGAGGATCTCTGCAGGCATTATATATTGATTATGTATGGGACCCACAAAAGGTATGACTGATAGTATGCATGATTTTGTTCAGACAGGATTTAAAGGGGCACTATGAGGAAAAATTGTAAAATGTTAAATATGTGCAAGCATAGACAAATAAGAAGTACATTTCTTGCAGAGTAAAATGAGCTATAAATTACTGTTCTCCTATTCTCCTATGTTGCTGTAACTTACAGTAGGTAGTAGAAATGTGACAGAAGTGACAGCTTTTGGACTAGTCCATCTCTTTATAGAGGATTCTCAGCAAGGCTTTTATTCTGTATAAAGATATTCCATAAAAATGATTTAAACAATGATGCTGGCCAGCTTCCCTGCTCGCTACACATTGTTTTGGCAGTTGGACTGAGCAACTGTCATTCACTAAGTGCTTTTGAAAATAAAGAAATCCCGGAGAATTCCCCCCCCCCCCCCCCTCTGTGAAGAGATGGACTAGTCCAAAACCTGTCGCTTCTGTCAGATTTTTACTACCTACTGTAAGTGACAGCAACATAGGAGAAAAGTAATTTATGGCTCATTTTACTCTGGAAAAAAAACTTACGTATTTGTATATGTTTGCACATATTTTAAATTTTACCATTTTTTGCCATAGTGGCTGGATAGTGTAGTGGTTAAGGGCTCTGCCTTTGACATGAGAGACCAGGGTTTGAATCCTGGCCAGGGTCAGTACCTATTCAATAAGAAGTACTTGGGCAAGACTGCCTAACACTGCAGGGTGGCCCCTTGAGCACACCCTTAGGGGCTGCAGCTCTTGAGCACGTAAAGTCCAACAAGAGAAAAGCGCTATAAAAATGTTAGGATTATAGTGCCCCTTTAAACAGCAAGGTTCCCATTATCCAAAATTCAGGCAACCAGAAGTCTCACCTAACTGCACTGCCTGAGGGATAACGGGGACTGTTTTGTTTGAAGGGGGTGTTTTGTCAGGTTTGGGGGCTTTAAAATACTTCCCGAGCCTCTAGTGACATTGTCGCCTTCCTGTAGCTCCTAGCGGCTTTGCAGTGTCCACGCACGGAAGCCGACGTGTCACCTGACTTAATGCGGGTCAGGTGACATGACAGCTTTCATGCATGGAGGACACCCGACAGCTGCTAGGAGCTGCAGGAAGGCTACAAGACGTTGCTGGAGGCTTGGGGAGTACATGGGGGGATTGTGCTTTTTCATCTGGTTGCAAAAGCAACCAGCAAGCTGGAACTATATACTGTATATAATAAACCAATCTTTTCTTGAACAAATGACAAACGCAAACATTTCTTCAACTACGATGCAGATGGGTACCTGACACAAAAAGTGTTTCAATGAAGTCTATCTCTACAGCTGATTTGTAAAACTGAGTGTGCTGATTTTGAAAGAAAAAAAAAAGAATTCTGATTAATTGATCTGTGTAACTGCTTCACTTCTGCACCAGATGTATTCCAGTTCTCTTTACCTGGCTTTGATAAATCTTTCCCATGGTATGGCTGTGATACTGAACTTGCAAAGCTTTATAAGTTATCTAATTAAACACATCAGCATAAATAAACTGAATGGATGGGTTTCTGAACCATTTAATCACAGCCTAAGCATTCAAGGAGACAAATGTACTAAAATCCTGACATGTTATCAGGAAAAAATGTCGGTCACACATTTATTTACTGTATATTCTGGCATATAAGACTACTTTTTATCCCTTAAAAATCATCTGAAAAGTCAGGGGTCGTCTTATACGCCGGGTGTCATTAATGCCGGATGATATGCCCTATCCTGTTACCGCCTCTCAAACCTTGCTGCTGAGGACTGTAGTGAAGCGGCGCAGGCGCACGTGCGAGATCTGAGAGGCAGAGAAGGAGGATACAAGCATGGGCCAGAAGGGTGAAAGAGGCATGTTTTATGGGCACAGCACGATCTAATCTTCCATACCGCTCTGATAAACAGGTAGACAAGGAGAGCTGACCAATCCGCTTAGGGGAGGGAGAGTTGACGAATCCAACCAGTCAATCATCTATATACTGTTATGTACAGTACAGCACCAGTATCTGTTCATACATAGCACCAGTATTTGATGTTTTTTTTATTTTTATTTGGTGTGCATTGGAAGAGGGGTAGTCTTATACAGCGAGTATATCCCAAACTCTATATATTAACTGGAAAAGTTGGGGGGTCGTCTTATACGCCCAGTCGTCTTAAACACCGGAAAATACGGTACTTAGTTGTGAAATGGCACTCTGGGAATTCCCTTATCAACTCATGATGTTTCAGTGAACGGGGCATAAAATATGAATACCATTTGTAATTAATTCCCTTTATCTATTTAATCTTTAACTGAAAACATTTTCAACACTCCACAAAATCTCTCTCTAATCAGTTGTCTGACTACATCCTATGTGGTACTCAGATCTCTTAAAATACTGGAAGGGTTTTCTGCTTGAGAACAGAACACTCTCGTGCAGAAATTGTGGTCCACACAAGATGGAAAAACAGAGAAAAGTTTGTCTAGTCTACAGGAATATCAAACACTTGTGGGCTAAACTGAAACCACAGTAAGCCTGGCATATTAAAGTGAACATCCAGGCTAAAAATCGACTCAGCAGCACTGAAAAGGCCTGGTGTTTCTTTAACAGTTTCACAGCATCAGAACTTTGTTTCTCTTATACAAGCCTCATTTTTAGCTGCACAGAAGAAAACTGCCCGGGCATTTTTCCCCTGATGCTGTGCAAAGCATGATGGGATTTCTGATTTTGTTGTTCTCATACTGCTGTTTTGGTGCAATTTTTTTTTTTTATATTTTGAATTTGACATTTGAAGCCTAGCGTGTGCAGCTGGGAGGGGTGATCAGGACACAGGACAGTTGGAACTGTGTCTCCTGCTCCTTGTCACCTCCTTTCAACCAAAAAGATGGCTGCCCCATGACAAAGATGGCAGCCCCCATGAATCACAAACATTTGCCTGTTCTTTTAAAACAGGGTGGGTAAGAGATTATATTACCTATCTATTCTAATTAACATAACTAATGTAACTTAATGACAGTATGTTTGTTTAGGCTGAAGTTCCCCTTTAACCACCCTGGCGTTCTGATTAAATCGCCAGGGTGGCTGCGGGAGGGTTTTTTTTAAATAAAAAAAAAACTATTTCATGCAGCCAACTGAAAGTTGGCTGCATGAAAGCCCACTAGAGGGCGCTCCGGAGGCGATCTTCCGATCGCCTCCGGCGCCCAGAATAAACAAGGAAGGCCGCAATGAGCGGCCTTCCTTGTTTTGCTTATATCGTCGCCATAGCGACGAGCGGAGTGACGTCATCGACGTCAGCCGACGTCCTGACGTCAGCCGCCTCCGATCCAGCCCTTAGCGCTGGCCGGAACTTTTTGTTCCGGCTGCGCAGGGCTCAGGCGGCTAGGGGGGCCCTCTTTCGCCGCTGCTCGCGGCGAATCGCCGCACAGCGGCGGCGATCAGGCAGCACACGCGGCTGGCAAAGTGCCGGCTGCGTGTGCTGCACTTTATTTGATAAAAATCGGCCCAGCAGGGCCTGAGCGGCAGCCTCCGGCGGTGATGGACGAGCTGAGCTCGTCCAGACCGCTCAGGAGGTTAAGGAAACATCTGTGGTCAGTGTCATTGCTAAGACTGAAACTGGGTGCACACTTAGCAGTGCGGGAAACGTCGCGTTTTTGTGCATATGCATTTGTGCGTTTGTATTGCGTTTTCCATGTGTTTCCTAGGCATTTGCATTTTTGTTCCCAAACATGTGATTTTTCGTTTTGCGTGCATTTTAATGCGTTTGCAGTTCGCAGATACAAAACTCACATGCGTTTTGCATGCGTTTTATGCAAATCACTAGGAAGACAAAAGGAAGCGGAAATACATCAGAAAACATTGTTTTTCTTTAAAAAATGCATACAAAACGCATTACATTTTGTCACCATTGACTTTCATTATATGCGTTTTTGAAAAATACGCAACAAAACCAGCGCCATTTTAAAAAACCGATGTTACAAAACGCATACCCATGCGGTTTTTATGCGGCCCATTGAGTAACATTATACGCATACTGCACATGCTGCCTTTTACGCAACGCTAGCTAGTGCCTAGTGTGTTCCCAGCCTTCATGTTGTAGCAAAAAACTGTACTAACTTAGCCATCAGTTAAAGAGAAACCGTAACCAAGAATTGAACTCCATCCCAATCAGTAGCTGAAACCCCCTTTCCCATGATAAATCTTTTCCTTTTCACAAACAGATCATCCAAGGGGCTCTGTATGGCTGATATTGTGGTGAAACCGCCTCCCATAGCATGATGTCAGGACCATGGTCCTGACAGTTTCCTGTCTGTGAATGTCATTGCATTGTGGGACATAACAGCTGTTTACAGCTGGGTCCAACTGTCAAAAAAGCAGCAGCATCTCTTTCCTCCTCCTTCTGGTGTTATGTTGAGGTGGGGGATTGAGTTTAGGAGGAGGACAGATGGTGTTGCTGTGCTTGAAGGTTGTTGCGGGAATGGTCCTGTAGCGGCGGTCAAAGAGAAGCAGGTTGAACAGCCTACTGCTGGCGTGGGGGGGGGGGGTTGCAAGGTATTGTTTTTGCCCTGGACCTTATGCCTGGCATACACGGGTCGATCCAGCGGCCGATTAGCTGCCGGATCGACTCCCGCCGCGTCCCCGCTAGTCCGCGCAGATCGATTCCTGCTCATCCCCGCCGGCACTTCCTTATCAGCTGCTCAATTCCCTGCCATTGTCCGCCGAGGGGATCGAGCAGCATAATCGGACCTGCTGAATATTATCAGCTGGCCGCCTCAGCTGCTCGATACACAGTACAGAAATGTACCGTGTATCCCCAGCATTTGTCCCGTTGTGTGGAGGAGGTCCTGCAGGTCCTTTCCTGCATACTTCACTGTTCTTTGAAGGTTGTCTGCGGTAGTGCCTGCGTACCAAACAATGACTGAGGAGAAGTGGATAGATAAAGTATACAGTCCACTGACTGTATGGTGGTGCCAAACTTTTCTAGTGCGACAATTGGTGCCTCATCCACAGGTACTTTCTGCTACTTATGAAATAACACATTCAGCGTTACTATAAAAAGAATACTGCAGATTAACAAAGGACTAGAGGACATGATCTGCGCATGGAGGAAAAACGTTTTAGCCATTTATTTAGGAAAGGGTTCTTTACAGTAAGAGTGATTAAGATGTGGAATGCATTGCCACAGGAAGTCGTTATGGCAAACTCTATACCTGCATTTAAAGGGGGCTTAGATGCTTTCCTTGCGTTGAATGACATCCATGGCTACAATTACTAGGTAATGCCAATGATGTTGATCCAGGGATTTTATCTGATTGCCATCTGGAGTCGGGAAGGAATTTTTACCTTGTAAGGGTTTTTTCGCCTTCCTCTGAATCAACAGGGATATGTGAGGGAGCAGGCTGGTGTTGTGCTTTGTACTGGTTGAGCTCGATGGACGTATGTCTTTTTTCAACCAAAGTAACTATGTAACTATGTAACAAAAAAGTATATTTTTTGAGTCCTTTTAAGGAAAAGAAGCACAGAAAGAATTGTGATTACAATCAAATACGACTTAAAAGGCAATTTAAAAAAAAAAGTGGTAGTGAAATGGTAAAGTAAGGGAAGCATTAAAGCAAAGAAAGTGGAAGTGACAACTCCTCCTATTGATTCAACTGGATCACATACAAATATGTGACAGTGAAAAATGAATTTGGAGAATGTATTTTGCATAACTAGCTTTAGCGAGAAAAATTAGGTGCAGAGAATGCATGATGTTTTCGAATATTTCTTAAAAATGAATTATAGCCACATTATGATAGAAGCACATTTTTTGACTTCTTTGATTAATGAGTATTCAGCGTTGCGTAGAATAACATGAACAAACATTACAAATGGCCACTGCTGCTTTCCCTCGACCAAATTGTCAAGCATCTCTGAAAATCATCATAGCAAAGAGAGAAAGCACAGTTTCTGAATAGCCTGCAGATTCCCATGCCATACATTTAATAACTCTAATTAAGCCTGTATTTGCCTTTTTACGTAAGGCAGTTTAAGGTAATAAGGCAGAAAAACTGGTGGAATGCAGAAGGTTGGCAAAATGGATAGATAAAAGAAAACTCCACTAAAATAATGTAATACACAGCAAGCATACCCAGGGCCAGAATTCCTACTAGGTACATGCTTACAGGCAACCCTCTACTGGAAGCTCTTGCCTAGGGGACCCATTCTACAGGTACACCTCTTGCCCAGGGCCTTTTATACCATTACTAAACCTGGCAGTATAATTATCGATTTGTGGAAGATCAGGTAAACCATTGACATCTACTTGATACCCATTGTTATCCTGGACTATCACCTTATATGCAGAGCAGGAACTTTGCAGGAATCGATTCAGATTCAAATTGTAAAGATTAATTCTTACCTCCCTTCCTTACAGGACTTGTTTTGAAAAACTAAGTCTACAGGTAGTTGTACAAGGTCAGTATATTGTCAGTACTTCAAATAGGTAGTATAGGCATGCCCTTGGTTTCTTATTTACAAGCCTTTGCTTTGAAGGAGACACTTGCTTACAGACATGGCAGCAGACAGGTGGCTTAGCCATGTTTCAGACAACCTCATCCCCACCTGTTCAGCTGACCTCAGACCAGGCTATTGAAGTCGGATATGTGGGCGACTTCCTGGGGCATAGTTCACCTATACGATTATAAGCGTGTCTCTTCCATCAATTACAGAGACTGGTGTATGGTCAAGTGGGGCATGGGTGCAGTCATATTCATATTCCTACAATAGAAAGTACTGACAGAATGAGCATATCCCTGTGCACTCACTTTCAGCAAAGCTGTAAAGATTCAAGGCAACATTTTCTTAAGAAAAGTTGAAGGGAAGGTGGCTGTTGCAGAGACAATGTAAGCAGAACCCCTGACATCTATTAGAGATGGCAGATAGCTCTAAGAATGTCTTCAATGCAAATGGGAAATCTTTTCCAAAATCCTGGGTGGATGTCAGAGACAAAGGCCCATCTGAGATTCACCTTTTCAGCTGATTTTTCTCCAAGGAGATCATTTTTTATTTTCTCTAAAGATAACTTTTCAGCACTTAGCAATTGATTAAGTACTAAAAACTACTTCATCCCAATCAGTAGTTGATACCCAATTTCCCACAAATCTTTCCCTTTTTTCGAATAGATCACCAAGGGGGTCTGTATGGCTTAATATTGTAGTGAAACCCCTCCTACAGTGTGATGTCAGGACCTAGGTCCTGACAGCTTCCTGTTTGTGAGCCTTGTTGCATTGTGGGAAATTAGCCATTACCAACTGCCAAGCAATCAGTAGCTTCCACTGTGCACATGTATATCTATAAAAAACAACCTGCCAGTAGTAAAGATGTTTACTGCAGGCTGATTGTGGATCAAAGAATATCAACAAATTACATGGTAAATATCGATCCTTTCTTGATCTTTTAATCTCTCTTGATCTTTTTGCTAAAGTTCCTCTTTAAGAGTATTTTTTTGCTAAATTTTTAAAATATCTCCTAGTAGTTTTTGTACAAGGAAAAAAAGGGAGGAAAAAAATTATTAGGATATGGACAAAGTATGAAAGAAGGACAGACAAAGTATACTTGAATGTAGTAAAACAACCAACTGCCAGTCAATAATGTACTAAACCGTAAAATTTGGGCCTTAAAAGGAGGTAAGAAATGTGTGAACATTAAGACAAAATGACAGCGTTTAATTTTGACGATTGGAAAAACTATTTGAGTTGCCCAATAATATTTTCTTTGGGTCTCTAAAAATAAACCATTCCTTTACAATGTAATTTCAAGACAGCACCTTACACATGACAAAGAGAAACTGTAAATAGCAAAACTTCTTTCTATAATTGTATCAAAGCTAGATCATATTTTATTAGGCACATTAAAAAAAATTGACACCAGACTGGGAACAAGCCTTACACATTTCAGCATCAATAACTATATTAGCCAAATAGCAAATACGCAGATAAAATGTATATACAGAGCCTCCAAATAACTTTTTATTTCACTTGTTCAAGGACAATAAAAATAAACCTTTGTTCTTTACTATAAATCAAGAAAACCTCCAATTTTTTTTATTGTAAGTAACACAAACCACAAAAAACGTGTCCATGTACAAATTGCAATCTGTAATTTCTGGTGCTGGGTATTGCCATTATTTGAATACTGCAAACGATATACAAATATTGGCTTTAGAGTAGGAAGTTTGGGTGACGCTATTACCATTTTTTTTCTAACACTAACCTCACCCTATCCTCTGGCACTAACTTTCCTTACCTACACCTAACACTAGCCCCCCGAAACACTTTCTCTGAGCATCGCACCGATACCTCTCCATTGCAGCTGATAACAGGACTTAGCTACAGATACAGCCAATACCATTAATCAGCTATATGTGCTCCACATCAATCTGTACATTAGCTAAACTCTGGCACTGGTGTTCACTCCTGGGAGTGGGCCCTGTTAAGACCATTTAGGGCGCTATAGCCCCGAGTTTGGCTATATGATAGTCGAACTACACCACCCAGATTATACACTTGGTGGGCCATAGCTGCAATTATCAATTGCGGTCTATAGCAGTGCCCAGATTTCAGAATTGGAGCTAGCACTCTTTTACACGGCAATAAAAAAACGACTACGTATTGCTAAGAAATGTTTAACTTTAAGTTTTATCTTTGTACAGTTGAATAGAATAACCATGACTAACCTGTTGCATATTTTGCATTGCTTGCTGTAGGAACTGTAACTGCTGATCCTTGGTCAGGCTTTCCTCTGTCCGTGCATGATGTCCTTTCTCTTGTTTCAGAAGGTCTACTTCATTCCTGTAGGCATCCAACTGCCACCGCAGGCTGTCATTCTCTTCTTTTAGTGCATAAGCTTGCGCTGCCAGGGCTGAAGTCATAAAAGACAGGCAAAAATTGTAACGGAGATGCCCAAAAAAAACAAGTGATCAAGATAAACTATTGGCGTAACACAACATGTTAAACAGAATCTATTTGCTCTTTTCAATGGCTTTTCAACATCAATCCAGTGAGTTGTGACCCTCTAATATTCAAGATGTGATTTAGTGTCCCACTGTGGACATTTATCATTGCTGGCATTCTCGGAAAGGAAAGGAAAAACAGCAGCAAAACATGTAGACATCACTATGGGTATACCAAGAAAGAAGCCTAGGTGTTCCACCAATGAGAACTCTGCTATTTTTTCTTTGCTAGTGAAATCATGCTGAAGCAGAACCACTAGGATTTGGTAAAGAAATGAAAGTAAAATGTAAGCCCCCTTCTAAAAGAGCTATGCCAAGTATAACTTTGCCTTTTTAAAACAGATATACAGGTAGCACCCTACTTTCAAACGACTCGCACAACGTTTCAGAGATACAAACAAAGTTGTCTACATGTAAAAAATATACAATACCGTGTTTTCATTACATATTTTTGTTGTTAAATGTTACAGTATTGTGTAAACTGTCATATGTAGCTTAAAAACCCCTTAAAAGCACATTGAAAACAGCCAAAAATATAGTTTATGCTATGTGTCTAAATCCAGCATTGTCTGAAAGTAAATCATTTATCTACATTTCATCATGTTTAACGCAGGACTCAAACAAATTCAACTCAGAATCTCCCGAAACTTAACCTGTTTGTAAGCAGGTGACCTCCTGCAGTATTGCCAATCTTTCACATTATTTTTCACTGACAAAGATATAAAAATTTACTGACCAAATTGTATTCTTTACTGACATATACCTCTGAGATGAAAAATGGGTGTGGTCATTGGTGGGGCCAAATAAACATGACCTTAGCAGTGGTGTAAGTGGGCCTGCCCCCAAAATACACATAATCTGACAGCATTTCACCCAAAATACATATAAGTGGGCAGCATGTTCTCTCCAAAATACATGTAATTGGGCCGCATTTTTCCCTCCATAATACAAGTAATCTGGCAGCATCTTCTTTCCAAAATACACGTAATAGGGCAGTGTTTTCTATCCAAAATAATGTAATCTGGCAGCGTTTCCCTCCAAAATACAGTGTTCCCTTTTCAAATATACATAATCTGACTGGCTGTGTTCAAATACACATAATCTGGCAGCAATCAATCTGGGCCTGCTGGGGCCTGGCCTTGCGTTTCTCCCATAATAAGCATAAAATGGCAGCATTTTCCCACCAAAATACACATATACTGTCTGCCAGTGCCAGCATTTTTACCAAAAATAAATGTAATCCAGTCTGTTGCATTCGGTCCTTTTCATAAGTCATGTCAGAGTTCAGTTAGTTACCAGGCATGACTGCTGAAAAATACAAAATGCAAAAAATAAACAAAGTAGATTTTGAATTTTCAGACTGTGTACTACATAAAAGATACAACTAGTCTTGCAACAAGCACTTTTTCCAGCCACTAACCAGCTGAGTTTGCTCCAGAGATCACAGATTTATGGAAAGCACTGCATCCAGCAAGCAATATGCACAGTGATGTGTGCTGGACATGTGCTTGATGCAAGAATATTGTATATTTTATGAAGTCCCCAGCCAGAAGATTCTATTCCCAATGCATGGTGGGTAGACTAGTGAAAGACCACACTCTGCTGCTCCCAGCAAGATGAAAATATTCCCAGCGCACATGCGCAATGCTGTGCATGGATTTATGTTACTTTTTCACGGCTAAAGTATTTACAAAGTATTTAGATGCTTTCCTTGCGTTGAAAGACATCCATGGCTACAATTACTAGGCAATGCCTAATGATGTTGATCAAGGGATTTTATCTGATTGCCATCTGGAGTCGGGAAGGAATTTTTCCCTTTTGGGGCTAATTGGACCATGCCTTGTAAGGGTTTTTTCGCCTTCCTCTGGATCAACAGGGATATGTGAGGGAGCAGGCTGGAGTTGTACTTTGTACTGGTTGAACTCGATGGACCAAATGTCTTTTTTCAACCAAAATAACTATGTAACTATGTTACAACAATCATGGGCAGTAAACTTGCATTCTCAAAAAATAAGTTATTTATGATTATTCAGCTTTACACTGTAACTGTGCAATAGCCACACAGTCACTGCAGGCTATATTTATTTGCCTATTTGGAAAAAAGAAGATCCTATACAGCAACTTTGAGGATTTATACTCTATTACTTCATTATCAAAACAAACATGGGTGGACATTGTCATAAAACTTGTAAATCGAGATATACAGTATGTATATATGTATGTAGGTGATTTTTCCTTTATATTATTCAGTGGCACCTCATACAGTGGTAAAAAAGGTGAGACAGCAGTTGTGTGTTTTAAGGCAACTTGCATTTAGAGGCATATGGCGGTTGCCATATTTATTTCTTGTTAAACAATACCAGTTACCTGCCAGTCCTACTGATGTCTTTGGTAGCAGTATTGTCTGAATCACACACCTGAAACAAGCATGCAGCTAATCCATTCAGACTTTAGTCAGAAACCTCTGATCTGCATGCTTGGAGGCAGAGGATCAGCAAGTCAGCCAGGCAATTTGCATTGTAGAAAAGGAAATAAATATGTCAACCATCATATCCCTCTCACCTCAAGTGTGCTTTAAAGGATAAATGAGTTGAGCAGTCAGCATAAAAATACATACCTATTCCTTTAAAGATTGTCCTACAGTGCAGGTTCTGTTCTCCTACTTGCTACGGTCTGGGCACCGACCTCAGCAGTTGGGACCTTTGAAGCTGAAGTACAAGTTTTCGCTCATGCACAGTAGAAGCCCTGTAATCATAGCGTGCATTGTGCAGGTGTTCTTACATGCCCGTGGTCAAGCTCCCAGGAGCAGTCTCCATTTGGGATGCACACAGCAATTACAGGGCTCCTACTGCACATGCGTGAAAACTTGATCTTCTGATTCAAAGGTCCCAACCGCCGAGGTTGGGGCCCAGACTGGAGCAAATAGGAGGAGAACGGAGCTGTTCAGGGGCAAACTGAGGACGCGATACTGCACTGCAGGACAGTACTTAAAGGAATAGGTATATATTTTAATGCTGGCTACTTACCTCATACATCCTTTAAAGGGAACCTGAGGTGAGAGGGATGTAGAGGTGGACATGTTTATTTCCACTACTAACTTTTTTTTTTGAAGTTGCAGGTACCCCAGCTATAGTGAATTTTAAATTCCAAATTGGGTAGTCAAATCTTGTGACACAAAAATTGAATAAACCTGTTTAGAGCTCATAGGGGATGCAACTTGCTTAAGGTCCATACTTACAATATGATTTTTCGGATGATTTTTTAGCGGCAAATAATATGTTCATGATATTGTGTAACAATTTATTGACAATTCAATAAACTATTTACCCGACACAGGCTACCCACATTCATTTGTTCTTAAATGATCACCATGTTGGATCATATAGTGTAGGAACATTCCGATCCCTGTTGACTTTTGAGGTCATTTGCCACAATCGTTTGTTTACACAATTGTTTGTTTCTTCAGTAACCCACGAGGCTGGATTGGGGAACAATTGTTCTTCGTCTGAGATACCCAATCCATCTAACTGTGGGTACATCGTTTTAGTTTTATGGAATACGAACTCCAAGAGTCTATCCAACTCAGCTCAGTATCAATGGTCATAAAATGCAAAAGGTGGGATAAGGATCTTCAAAGTTCACCAGCTGCTAGACTCGTTAATGTATTATAGTCTCCAATAACGAACACTCTAATTTAGGAATTTAGAGGCAAAAAGAATAACCTGTTGTAACACTGACATTTGCAATTGGTGTGATGGGAGAAGGGGAATACAATTACTACACATAACATCAACGTAGTTCATGTCATACTTATCTTCCACTAATTACAGATTTAACCTTACAAATATCATACTCAAGGGATTCACTTTGCAGCATGGAAAGTCTGTTGGAGTACAATGAGTGACAGCTAAGTACAGCCCATCTCATCCAAGACCCGAGTACACAACCTACTGCTGAATTAATTCAAGTTGTCTCTTGAAGACAAGTAGTATCTGGCCTATTTCTGAGCAAACCAGAGAAATAATAGTGACCTTTTCAGCAGGATCCTCATTTCTCTAACATAATTATGAATCCCAACATAAACCCTCTGTCATTATACCCAGGGAAGAAAAAACAGCTAATGACATTTTCCTTGGGCTTTATCCCAAACTGGAACAACTATGGCATTGTAGCTTCTATTAGAAAGTACTAAGCACTTGGTAATGGCGGTGAAGAGGTGGCTGTGGCCAGGCTCAGATATGACATGCCACTGTGTAACACAACCTCGTGTCAAGCATTGACACAAATGTTGCCTTTTGGCTGCATATTAATTGCACCCGAATAGCATTTGTGTCCAGCAGCCAAGAGGCTGAACTACCCAATAGGGATGAAAGAGATCAATATTTTGCAAAAAAACAAGATCATCTCAGAGTGTGCAGGAAGTTCAGGCTGTGTAAGCAGGGGTTAATTCAACTAGGCTGCTGCATCTTTATCTTCTGTCAATTCTGCCTTCTAAACATGAACCACCAGAAGATGGAAAGCAGTGTTGGAAGGGAAGCTACAGCCTAGGTTAGTTAAGCCCTGCTTACACAGCCCAAACTCCCTGCACACCCTGGGTCGATTTTTCTTTTTGATCTCGCTCATACCCGCTCTTGAACAAGCACCTAGTTCAACCACCAGTGTAAAAGAGTACAGATAAAGGAGTCAACCTATTTAAAGCTAAATTCAAGGAACCACTTTTGGATTAGAATCTCTTTTGGATTTCTATAACTGCCCTGCATCACTGTGGGCATAAAGTACATTTGATTGGGCCAATTCTCTTAACATTACATCTGTTAACAAGTTGGAAAAGTCATTGACCATCACTAATCACAGCAAAGATCCCTGGGGTTCCCATGAACAGAAATGAAATCTGTCCTTTGGTGTAACAGATAGAAGTAAGATACTACAAACCTTTCTAACCTGTTTATGCATGAAAAAAAACACTCAAAAGTAGAAGGCTGCTTCAGCAAATGCTATACTGACTATTTAAAAAGTAACTTTACTCAATAGACTGAAATAAATACATACTGCTCTATTTCAGGCAAATATAAAAAGGAACCTGGAGAATATGGTGTGAGTGTATACAAGTTAGGGTATACAAGAGCAGGGTTACACACCAATGAAAAAGTGTAACAACTTCTAAGGGCTGGTTCAGACGGACGCTTGCAGAGCGTTTACAGCCAGCGTTCAGGGCTTGGTGTTAAACGCTCCCATTCAAGTGAATGGGAGCGTTTGTACCAAGCTTTCAAGCGCGTTTACACAAACGCGGCGTTTGGGTCCCGATTTTCCCTGGCGTTCAAGGAGCCCCTGGAAGCTACATGTAGCTTCCAGGGGAGGTTAACCGCGACGGCTAATGTCCCCCTAGGGGAAGAAAAAACGCGACCGCATCCAAACGCACACGAACGCTGCTGAACGCGACGCCAGCAAACGCAACGCCTCCAAACGTCCGCCTGAACCAGCCCTAATGATAAAATATATCAAATTTTATTAAATAGTATAATATAAAAATGCAAATCAAGAGGGCAGCCGGCTCACCCACATTATGCCAAACACTTACACAAGCCTTAGATCTGTAAAGAACACCAGCAAATCTGTATCTGTATCAATCAGCCATCACAAAGGTTCCAATGCTAAATAAGCAGTTCCAAGGGCACAGAAAACAACACAAAATAGGTGGAGCAACCGGGCAGTATTCAAGCCAGTTGTGCAGGGTAAAGAATCAATAGACATTAGCAGATAACCAGAAGCAGCAAAATACAGTTCCAAGCTTATAGGCAAAAGCAGGTGCACAAATGCAGGCAATGTCACAGTCATGGCACTGGCATACTGTAACTGTCCTCAGTTGCCAGGGTTGACATCCACTGTGGCCCTTCCTACTGTATGTATAGACTTTCAGGCAGCATTGCATTCCAAAGAGACATGATTCTGAAGAGAAAATCACTCCCAAGGCTCAGTAACACTTCCAAAAATGCAAAGTTATGCTACCAAACACTGAAGAATCCCAAGAACACTGCCACCTTCTCTGGGCATGTGCTAAGATAAGATTTATAAGGCAAGGTGAAAAACTGTCCTGCAGTCCTACTTACACAAGTTCAAAATTATTTTTTTTACAAATTTGGAGACCGCATCATCTGGGCTAGCACCATCTGATTTATTGGCAATTTAATAACTAGCACATGTATATAATTTTGAAGACAAACAAGATGATATTACAGAGAATCTGTACTGTCCAATTTGTACAATAAAAAACATACCAATCAAGTCACTGTGATCTCCTGAAATCCCTCTTCGCCATTTCCGCCGGTCCCCAGCATGATCTTGGCTTTTAATCACCAGTTTTAGGCAGTGTTTACAAACAAAAAACATGGCCGCTAACCAGGAAGTGATGTTTGTGTATATATATATATATATATATATATATATATATATATATATATATTTTATATTATGGTACAGTATACAAGTTTTTATTACATAGTGAATTATCTGCACTCCAGTCTGGGATTCTCACAGTTTCTCAGCATGTGACAGGCAGCTCCCTCCCCCTTCAGCCTCACAAACTGCATCACAGACAAGCTGAAACTGAGAGCAGAGACCCTGTCTGTGAGGAGTAAACAAAGCACACAGAGCCTGCAGGGGGCTTGCATAACTTGTATTCATTACAACAGAGGCAGCCCATTCCTCCCAAGATCAACACAGCATGACAAAGAAAATAAGATTAGATATATTACAGAGACAGTGCAACTAGAAAAGGCTGCAGTAATCCAGATCACATTAGAAAAGGTATAGAAACTTATAGGATAGAAGAAATATGGCTGAAAATGTTGTTACAGAGTCTCTTTAAGACAAGATCTTTTTTATGGAAGGTCTTGCTCATTTCACCAAAATAATCCAAAACCACATCAAGTCACACTCAAAAGAACAGCAGCTGATCTCCTCGGTTCCGTTCTGTTTACAAATTGAAGAGACAAGACAAGGTGATACAATACAATAGTACACGTAAGTCTGTTATAATTTTATGTTGCCATAAAGTTCAAAGTGAAAATATATTTAAAAAAAACAAAAACAATATTTCACTATTCTTTGCCATACTTTCAATGAAATACCAGGTAGACTGTATTCTGGCAATTATTCAGTTTACTTTTTCTCCTGAGTTTTCTCCTGGGAGATATTTTCATCTTCTGCTTAAAATAATCTTTCAGCATTTTGCAATTGAAAAAGTACCAAAAAATAGGCAAGTATTTTCTTGCTTGATGGTGGCTTAAAATGTTTTTATTGATAAGATGTGACAATATCACCTAGAAGAAAAAATGAATTGAATAAGGGCCTCTGTGTTTATTAGCATTTTACAAAATGTCCCAACTTTTGTGAAAATGGAATGGTACTCATTTAAATATTAAAGGACAACTATAGTGAAAGGTATATGGAGGCTGCCATATTAGTTTCCTTTAAAGCAATACCAGTTGCCTGGAAGCCCTGCTGGTCTATTTGGCTGAAGTAGTTTATGAATCACACCAGAAACAAGAATGCAGCTAATCTTGTCAGATCTGACAATAATGTCAGAAACACCTGATCAGCTGCATGCTTGTTCAGGGACTATGGCTAAAAATATTAGAGGCACGGGATCAGCAGGACTACCGAGCAACTAGTATTGCTTAAAATGAAGTAAATATAGCAGCCTCCATTTACCTCTCACTACAGTTGTCCTCATAATCTCTCTCCTCTTGACAACCAGGTTTTAGAGAATGAATGAGATGAATTGAATTGATAAAATCAGCTAAATAATTTTATGACTTGGGAACTAAACTGTTCTTAATGGTGTTTAAAGCAAACCTGAAGCGGAAATAAACATATGAGATAATGAACTGTATGTGTAATACAGCTAAGAAATAGAACATTAGTAGCAAAGAAAAATGTCTTATTGTTTTCCAGTTCAGGAAGAGTTAAGGAACTTCAGTATCTATGCAAAAGAGCTTCTTTGAGCTCTTCGATCCAACTTGGGCCAAAGACAGTCCTGTTTTCTGAAGCAGTTATACTTCAAAGAAACAGTGACAGATTTAGAGAAGGTTTTACAGTGGGAAAGTTCAAAGTGTCATTAGCTCTGCTATGTTGTATAGTTTAACCACTTCTCAACCACAGGGTTTTTCCCCTAAAAACCACAGCAATTTTCACATTTCAGGGAGGCAAGGGTTAATGGGCTTAATGGGAGGTATAAAAAAAAATTCACTGATGCAGATCACTCACTAAGGCCCGGTTCACATTGCCAACGAACCGGCCGTATGGTTCCATGGTCCATTCCGCTGAACAGACAAAAAAATGCAGCAAAACCCAATTTTCCGGACAGTTTCGCTCAGCGGAATGGAAACAGATACAATGTTTATACACATTCTGAATGAATGAGCACTGCC